>NC_081409.1:415166474-416366474 GCF_030272615.1 Cryptomeria japonica | reverse complement strand
ATCTGTTTCCAGGTTTTCACCACTTGCTTTTATTGCACCTTTTGATCTTTTATGATTTTTTTTTTTTGATTTTTTGATTTTTTTGATTTTTTTGATTTTTTTGATTTTTTGATTTTTTTGTTTTTTTAATTTTTTAATTTTTTTTTTTTTTTAATTTTTTTAATTTTTTGGTTTTTTGATTTTTTGATTTTTTGATTTTTTGATTTTTTGATTTTTTGATTTTTTGATTTTTTATTTTTTCCATGCATTGGATGACTTAACTATAGAACTTCTTGAGGTGTATGCTATTGATAGGTTCTTCAAACAAATCCCCTCAGGTGTAGATAACTGATTTGCCCCAAATCAACATGTCGATATGATGACAAAAGGACTTAGCCAATTAGGCTCAAATTTTACCTTCTTTTCTCATTCTTCTTGATTGCAAGGATTATCCTTTAGTACCAATCACCAACCTGAAACATCCTTGGCCTCACCTTATGGTTATAGCTTCTTGACATCCTTTGTTGATAAGCTTTTAAGTGATCATGCTGCTGGCGGCGTTCATCTAGCAACTCCAACTCTTGTAGTCTAGATACTCGATACTATTCATCTAGGACGAGTCCTTTTAATGATACTTGAAGTGAAGTCAGATCGACCTCAATGGGTAAGATGGCTTCCGATCCATACACAAGGGCATATGGTGTGGCTCTAGTAGGTGTGTGGATGCTAGTACTGTATGCCCACAAGGCAGGGTTTAATTGGATGTGCCAATCGCGGGCAGCATCGTTGATAGTTTTCTTTAGGATTTTCAAAATGGTCTTGTTTGGGGCTTCTTCTCGGTCATTCCCTTGGGGATAGTATGGTGTGGAAAATCGATGCCAGATATGGAATCTATCACAAATTTCTTGCACATCTTGGTTCTTAAAGGGTCTACCATTATTTGTGAAAATGGAGATAGGAATTCCAAAATGACAAATAATTTAATTCGGGATGAAAGAGGCAATTTTTTTATCGGTGATAGTGGTTAATGGGAAAACTTCAATCCACTTCATAAAATACTCGGTGGTTGTGATAATGAATTTGTGGCTATTAGAGGAATAAGGATGAATCTTACCCACGAGGTCAAGGCCCCATTGATAAAAAGGTCATGTCTATGTCAACAATTGCAACTCCTGTGCAGGTACATATATGAGGTTTCCATGAACTTGACACTTCTTGCACTTCCTAACAAACTGAAAAGAATATTTCTCCATGTTTAACCAATAGTATCCCATTCGTATGAGCTTCCTAGATAGAGTAGGACCAGTTAAATGAGTACCACAATTACTGTCATGAACTTCTCTTAAGGCAGTTTCAGATTTATCACGTTCAAGACATCTAAGGAGAGTACCATCAAGACCTCTTTGATAAAATGTATTAGCTATTAGGGTGTAACGAGCTGCGTGGCGAATAAAATTTCATCTTTGGTTTAGGGATAAATCGAGCAGAAGGGTATTCTCTTTTAGATATGTATAGATCATCCCATAGGTTGAGGAATCATGACCAACCATATAGAAAACAATTTGGGAATCAAGATTGTTATATGTAGGAGTAAACAATTGTTCTACCAGGAATTTGTAACAATTTTGCTTTTCAGGGATTTGTAGAAGTGAAGCAATGGTTGCCATGGTATCTGCAACTTTGTTGTCTAATCTTGGGATTTGTTGAAACTTAATCTCAATAAAGTATTTCTTGAAGTCATCTACCATTCTTTTATATGGCATCAACTTGTCATCTTTTGTTTGATATTTTTCATTGACTTGATTGATGACTAGTTGAGAATCTCCATAGACCTGCAATTATGTGATTTTCTATTCCACTACTACCTTGATACCAATGACTAAGGCTTCATATTCAGCCACATTATTTGTGTGTATGGTGAAAATGGATAACAATAATAACAATATTGAAAGGCTAAATGAATCCAACCACAAAACCCTAGCCTAACAATCACAAAGATCCACCATAACATATGAAGATTACCTAAGACAATGCAAATCACATGAAATCACAAAGATTATACCATCACATGTCCAATAGGGTTTTGATCTCCATTCTTCCTATCTCCATTGATCTTGCTTGATATATTTGCTCTCAGATTTTATATGCACAAGAGCTCAACAAAGAACGGAATGTGGTTGCAAGTAGGATCGTAGTGTAGTCAAGTCCTCCAAATTGTCGATTAGGCTGAGTGATTAGGATGCATAGAACGATTAGGGTTTGATAATGAAGGAAGCATCTCCTTAAATAGAAGACACAATAAGAAATGGAGGGATAAGATTGAGAGGTGTAAAAAGGAGGTCGGCTAGGATTAGAGGGTAGGTAGAGGAAATGGTAAAATAATGAAAGAGGTAGGTAGTGTAGGAATTAAGAGATGAGTGACATGTGTCATGTGTAGAAAAGGCTAATGAATTAATTAAATAAATAAAGATTTATTTAATTTATAGAAGAAGTGGGATGAATTAAATAAATAAAATATTTATTTAATTTAGGAAAAGGATAATTTAAATAAATAAATGTATTTATTTAAATGAGAAATAAGGCTAGAAGAGGATAAATGAATTAATTAAATAAATAAAGATTTATTTAATTAATAGAAGAATTAGGCTTAGATAATTAAATAAATAAAATATTTATTTAATTAGACTGGACAATTTTGGGTGTCTACATTTTGCCCCTCTTTGAGACAATGCGACTTGTCGCGTTGTTTCAAAGAAGATAAGATGAACTGATACAAAGTTGCCCCAGAATGGGAATGATATGCCGCCTCGAGAGATTGGATGAAAATGTCTGAAAAGATTGCAGACAATCTCTCGATAAGAAAGACAGGATAGAATGGATTGACCGGATAAAGTGACAGAGTCACGGGATAACGAAGACTGACTCGGGAAATGAAGGCGAGGGCTAGGGTAGGCTATAAGATAGACCACGGGCAAAAGACATCCTCATTGTCATCTTCATGAGATCACAGTGCAGAGCAAGAAAAAGAGCAGCAGTAGTCAGCAGCGATGGCCTTCGTACACAGATTCGATCGCGTTCGCCGATTTTAGAGACCAGCAGAGGCAGGAGAGCCGGTAAGTACCACCAAACCTCCTCGTACTTTGACGCATTCAATTTTGTCATTAATGCATGCTAGTTAGCAATAAATGCGCTTAGGAATAGGGCACAAAAAAAGTGCAAAAACGTGCAACCGCATCTGCGTCGGTGCCAGGCGCGTCTGTGTCCGCCAGGCGCGTCTGTGTCGGTGCCAGGTGCGTCTGCGTCTGGAACCGCGTTTGTGTCTAATGCGGGCGCGTCTGCGTCCTGAAGGGGCGTTTGTGTGCCAAAGTCGCGTTTATGAATAATGTAGGCACGTTTATGTCAAACAGGCGCGTCTGTGTTGTTCAGGCGCGCTTGTGCAGTCTATAGGCGCGTTTGTGAGTTAGAAACGCGTTTGTGTCTGAAAATGCAAGGTTTTGGTCTTCTAGGTCAAATCGACAGTTCTGTGATGAACATACGCTGTCGATTGGATAAGCTGCTGAGAGGATACACTCAAGTAGGTCCTCTAGGAAGACTAGGATAGATCAAGGCACTTTGTGATGAACAGGGAGCACCAAGATAGAGTACTTTGTGATGAACAGGGAGTACCCAAAGTATGAGCAGCACTTTGTGATGAACAGGGAGTGCAAAATGTGAGTAACACTTTGTGATGAATAGGGAATGTCACACACGTAGTACTTTGTGATGAACAGGGAGCACTACTAGGATAGATAGCAACACTTTGTGATGAACAGTGAGTGTCACTAGAATAGATAACCATATGCATTTAGATAGCGAGTAGCATTTTGTGATGAACAGGGAATGCCACCATGACTGACATGATTGATTTGTTTGACTGCAGGAGTATTTACCTATGCTAGAGTCATGGGAGAGATTCCCGTCAATGCAAAGGTTGCGACCTGAGTTGTCGTTTCAGGATAGAGCTGCCATCGAGGAGATGGGTTTGAGACACGTATTGTATGTGCCTGAGTTTCGGGCAAACATGGGTTTGCTGACTGTGCTGGCCGAGAGATGGCATTCAGAGACATGCACATTTCATTTGCCGATGGGTGAGATGACAGTCACCCTTGAGGATGTCTACAGGATTCTGCGGATACCGATTGATGGAGAGTTGATTCCATATGATCGTGACGGAGATAGGGAGGCATTGAGACGGGTGTTCCAGGATCCCGGACTAGAGATGAGAGCAGGACATGTGGCATGGGATACCATGACTGCGACAGGGTTAGCTTTGCTAGCTGTGATTGGAGGAGCTATCAGTGGGTTCCTATGTCCGGACAGAGCGACACGGGGGTTGGCAGTGGGCTGGGGAGGAGCACTGGAGACATTAGTGACGCAGCACACCAGATATGCGTGGGGTCCATGTGTTTTGGCCCACCTATATTATGAGCTTCACCAGTTTGTCTACCATGGATCAGTAGGACTGGGTTGTGGAGTGACACTACTGCAGGTTTGGGCATACGAGCATCTACCTATCACGCGGCCGATACATTTCAGAGGCAGGGGTCATGGACGGAGTTTTGTTCATCTGTACGACATGATCACGTCACAGCCTCGGATTGGCAGGTTAGAGTATTGGCAGCGAGTGATAGATGACATTGATGTCGTCATCTGGAGGCCGTATCTGGGATGCGAGGAGTGGGAGGATGACGCAGTGGAGCTGCCTTACACCTTCCGAAGCAGGTATTTGATTGGGCAGACGCCCTATATACTGGAGAGGCAGCTGGTAGACAGGATTGGCCGACAGTTTGGCCGGATCTAGAGGATGCCACGAGGCTCGGGTATGTATGCCCGTATAGTTAGGGATCAGGCGCAGTTCGAGCCTTTATTGTCATATGATCAGGCAGTCACGCAGCTGGCAGAGATGATACCCCTTCCTTGGGACATGTGGCCTGAGATTGAGGACGCCAGGATGGATGCAGAGTATACAGCGTATTGGGCCGAGCATCCATTCCCCTGATTGACAGATCCAGGAGAGCTACTGGATGGAGATGGAAGAGGAGATGATGATGATGATGGTGGGGGTGATGGGGGTAGAGGCCGACGGTGGTAGAGGGGAGTAGTTGGGGAGAGGAGGGTGGCACCTCGGAGAGAGGGTGGACAGGAGGGACAGGCCCAGGTGGTGAGGGGTCGCGGTGGAGTGCCCCTGCAGGCACCAGCAGCACAGGGTCCTAGAGCACAGGGACAGAGACAGGGACAGGTACAGGGACAGGTGCAAGGATAGAGACAGGTACAGGGACCTAGGCATGTACCGAGATAGGTACCCATTCAGGCACCAGTACAGGTACAGAGACAGGCACCCATAGAGGGAGAGCCACGGGCAGAGGCAGAGGGTGGGGATCCAGAGGAGGATGAGCTGATTGAGCTCAGGGAGATCTGCCAGGGCCAGGCAGACGAGATCCAGGAGCTGGAGAGGGAGAGGGACCGACTCAGGATCAGGCTCAGGGATACTGAGCAGGAGAGGGATCAGGCGATTCAACGCTACACTGAGGCTGAGACAGCGCTGAGGGCAGGGAGGCAGGCGACGGAGGACACAGGAGCAGGCTACGCATATGTCCTGCGAGCTGGAGAGGAGATTGCCTACTGGAGGGACCTATATTAGGGTGTCGTGCCAGCAGATCAGCAGGCGAGGAGCTTCCATAGACCGTTGCGGACAGCGACAGCTACGGGAGGGAGTCGGAGGAGACAGGCATCGAGTGGTGGGGTCATGGGTCCTCCACCACCACCAGACAGGCAGGGTGATCCTGGAGTGGGTCCTTCTAGGGCTCAGATTCCGTCGAGGCCAGGTGGCTCCAAGGGAGGGAGTTCATCATAGCCATAGAGGGCTCCCTTGTATCAGTATTTGTACCATTTTTTGTATTGTAGACACCTGCGGGTGATTGTAGCCATATGATTTTTTGACATCATTGTATCATGACATTTTTTATTATATATATGAGAGATGATTCATTTTTGCGGCAGCTATATGCATGTGTACCTATGTGATGAGATGTTCTTATGTGATGCTTATGATATGGATGCAAATATGTATGTAATGCAATATTTTTGTTCTTTTATGTTTTATATGTGTATGCATGATGCAAATGTGAATGTAAGTAATGCAGATGAATATGATAATGCAAATGTAAATTGTGCTAACAAGTGTTGTGTGCAGGATGTGATGCAGTTGTGATATCTATATGTATGTATGTATGAAATGCTTATATGTGGTAATGTAGGTGCAGCTACATAAAATGCAAATGTTTTTGGTGTGTCATTATACTCAGTCATGTGATAGCAGGCTACGCGGACTCGAGAAGGATGATGGAAGTCAATCAAGAAAGGGGGATGGAAGACAAAAGATATGAAAGTGAAAGAGCTTCTTGTGCATTATCATCATTGAGCTTTATTATGGCAAGTAGGTTATGACAATCGAGGCATTTGTTCGACCTAGAAAGTCATTGTACCTGTTTGCATGGAGATAAGACAGTCACAAACAAGGAATGCCCCAGTTCACACTAGACTCACAGTGTCCTCATATCCTTGGACAAGTCATAGCATTACTAAGAGACAATCCACAGACAGCAAATACAAATAGGTGACGATACCCCATCCTCGCCTTTCTAGTCAAAGACATCCTGGAGATAGAATCTCTAGTCAAAGACATCCCGGAAAAGCTAAAAGACATGTCACCAAAAGATAAAATCAAAAGAAAACCAAGACTCGACACCAACATCCACTGTAGTCCTCAAGTTTAGTGTCTCTTGTCACTTGTATAAGTCGTATTTGATTGTGGTCACAATGTTTACTTTCACAGAAAGGATAGATAGCACTGAACCATAATGTTGTCTGAGTCTGTTGAAAGATTTGATTTGTTGAAGCCCATTGTTGCTGCTGTGTCTCGTCTGAAACTGACTAAATCCATGAAACGGATACTTTATTGCGGAGAAGATGAAACTTTATTACGGATCTGCGATGCAAATGCTACTTTATTGCGGATTGTGCGCGAATAGATTGAAGAAAGCTGGAAGAAACTGTACTCCTCGAAACATGTGATGTTCTCAGTTCCACACCCATCACTAGACGTAGGATTTGCCTTAGCCACAGATAGGATCTGATTTATTATGGATGGAAAGGGAGGAAAATGAATGTTTATTATGAATGGCTAACCAATCTTGGGTAGATCAATAACAAGCCATGATGGGAATGGGTAAGTTTATTATGGATGAATAGGTCGTGAGTGTGTGCAAAGTGAAATGATGAGAGAGAATCTTGAAGGAGGGAGGAGCAATGTCTCTACGCATGGCGCTGGTGACCCAGTTTTCACCATGGTACTTGCCCAGGGCACCACCGAAGTGGTTTTCACCGTTGGACGAAATTATTTCTCTTTACTTTTTGATTTTTCAATGTTTTTTGTGTCACAAGGCGCCTGTTTGCCAGGTTTTCACCAAGTAACGATTTTTTTGTTTTATAATTTTTTTGTATTTTTGAATTTTTTTTAATTTTTTTTGTGTTTTCGAATTAGGATACTCTAAAGAGCTATGTGTAAAACCTGCGAAGGTGCATGCTATTGATAGGATCCTCCAAAGGTTCACCTTCTGTAGTAGAGAGCTGATATGCCCCAGATCCATAGACTACTGTAACGATGTAAGGACCAAGCCAGTTTGGTTCAAACTTGCCCTTCTTCTCTCTGTCTTGCTGATTCTTGGGGTTTTCTCTGAGAACCAAGTCACCTACCTCAAATGTGCGAGGCTTGACCTTGTGATTGTAGCTGTGACTCATTCGTTGTTGGTAAGCCTTGAGATGATTAAAAGCAATTTGTCTCCGTTCATCCAACAGTTCTAGTTCTTGTAAGCGAGAGACCCTGTAGTCTTCATCAGTGATGATGTTTTGCAAAGAGACCCGTAAAGAGGGTAACTCGACCTCAATAGGCAAGATGGCTTCAGTGCCGTAGACAAGTGAATATGGTGTAGCTCCTGTGGGTGTGCGGACACTTGTGCGGTAGGCCCAAAGTGCAGGATTGAGTTGGATATGCCAATTACGGCCAGTGTCATCAACTGTCTTTTTGACGATTTTAAGAATTGTTTTATTAGATGCCTCAGCTTGGCCATTACCTTGGGGGTAATATGGTGTGGAGAAACGATGGGAAATATGGAAGCGGTCACAGAGTTCACGAACATCCTGATTTTTGAAGGGACGCCCGTTGTCAGTAATAATGGACTTAGGAATACCATATTGGCAAATGATATAGTTAAGGATGAAAGTAGCAATTTGTTTTCTAGTGACTTGTGTGAGAGGCACGACTTCAATCCATTTTGTGAAATACTCTGTGGCAGTGATAATGAATTTATGACCATTGGAAGAAGGAGGGTGAATCTTGCCTATGAGATCGAGTCCCCACTGACAAAAGGGCCAAGGAGACGCAAGTGGTTGTAGTTCTTGTACCCGCGCATGTATGAGGTCTCCATGAATTTGACATTGCTTACATTTCTTGACAAACTGATATGAGTCTTTTTCCATATTGGGCCAATAATATCCAGTCCTGATGAGTTTCTTGGCCAAGGTAGGACCACTAGCATGTGGACCACATATCCCTTCATGCACTTCACGTAACGCAATCTGAGCTTTGTCGCTTTCTAGACATCTAAGAAGAGTGCCATCTAGACCTCGTCGGTATAGGATATCAGCTAAAATGACATATCGAGAGGATTGGCGAATGAAAGTGCGACGTTGGTTGTTTGATAGATCAGGAGGTAAGATATTGTCGCGAAGATATGTGAATATGGAACCATATAACTGGGATTCAGGACCAACAACGCATATCATCTCAGTAGGCATTATCTCATATGAAGGAACCAACAGGTTGTCTACCAGGAACTCATAGCAGGTTTCATTTTGAGGCAGGTCAATTTGTAAAGTGCTGTTTCAGATTATCCACCATTTGTTTATAAGGCAGTAATTTTTCATCTTTTGTTTGGTAATCATCAGTTGCTTGACGGATAACAAGTTGGGAGTCTCCAAAAACACGAAGTTCCTGAATCTTCCATTGAACTGCAATTCGTAATCCTGTTGTTAATGCCTCATATTCCGCTATATTGTTGGTGCAAGGAAATGATAAGCGGTATGATTTTGGTATAGAATCGCCTTGAGGAGTTATAAAGAGAATACCAGCTCCTGCCCCATGCTGTGTGTATGAGCCATCGAAGTACAGTTGCCATGGCTTTGCACGTGATACTGTTAAAATGGATTCATCTAGAAATTCTGAATTTAAAGGAACATCATCTATCATGGGAGCATCTGCTAATTGATCTGCGATGGCTTGTCCTTTTATTGCTTTTCTGTCCACATACTCAATGTCGAATTCACTCAATATCATTACCCATTTGGCCAGCCGCCCAGTAAGTGTAGCTTTGTTGAGAAGGTACTTTAATGGATCAATTCTTGCAATCAACTTAGTCTTGTGAGTGAGCATATAATGTCGTAATTTCTGTGAAGCAAAGACCACAGCGAGACATGCATGCTCGATTGGTGTGTAGTTTAGCTCATATCCCACCAATGTGCGACTGATATAGTATACTGCTTTTTCCTTGCCATCAGCAATTTGTTGCGCTAAGAGTGCCCCCAGTGCTGTTGGAGTAGCTGAAATGTATAATAACAGTGGTTGATCTGGAACTGGTGGCATCAGAACTTGTGGATTTAGGAGATAGTCTTTGAGCGTCTGGAAAGCTTGTTGACAGTTATTATCCCATTTGAACTTGATATTTTTATGTAGCAGGTGCTGAAAAGGGTTACACTTATCTGCAAGTTGTGCTATGAATCTTCGGATGGACTGGAGTCTG
Organism: Cryptomeria japonica; assembly: GCF_030272615.1. Classification (NCBI taxonomy): domain Eukaryota; kingdom Viridiplantae; phylum Streptophyta; class Pinopsida; order Cupressales; family Cupressaceae; genus Cryptomeria; species Cryptomeria japonica. The sequence goes on along the minus strand of NC_081409.1, from coordinate 416,356,599 downwards.
CCTTGTAAGGATCAAAGTTGACTGATATTTCTTGGTGGTTGCATTTCCAAGATAGCTTTGACTTTTGCTGGATCCACTTCAATTCCTCTCTTGGATACAATGAATCCTAGGAGCTTCCCGGAGGTTACTCCAAAGACACATTTCTTAGGGTTTAATCTTACTTTGTATTTTTCCAACCGATCAAAGGCAACTGAAAGTATGTCCAGATGTGTATTTCTGTCTATTGATTTGACCAAGAGATCGTCAACATAATCTTCCACAGTTACATGCATGAGATCATGAAAAATAGTAGTCATAGCTCTTTGATATGTAGCACCTGCATTCTTTAGCCCAAAGGGCATGACATTCCAACAGAAAGTTCCCCACGGACAAGTGAATGATGTTTTGTGTTGATCCTCGGGTGCAATTCTTATCTGATTATAGCCAGAGAATCCATCCATTAATGATAGCATTTCATGACCTGCTGTGAGATCAACGATCAAGTCAATGTTTGGTAATGGGAAGTCATCCTTTGGACAAGCTTTGTTGATGTCTCTGAAATCTGTGCAAATTCTGATGCTACGATCTGGTTTACTGACAGGTACCAAGTTAGAGATCCATTCCGGATAATCAATTGGGCGTATGAATCCGACATCGAGTAATTTCTCAAGCTCTGCTTTGACTAGTAATGCCACTTGTGGATGCATTTTCCTTAATTTCTGTTTCACTGGCTTTGCCCCGGGTTTGACTGTCAAATGATGCATTACCAAATCCGGATCCAGTCCAGGCATATCAGCGTATGACCATGCAAAGTTGATTTGTCATTCTTTTAAGAAGCTTATGAATTTTGATCTTTCGGACTCTGTTAATGATTGAGCCAGGAATATGTTGTGTTGAACCTCTTCTGTACCAATGTTTGTTTTGATAGTCTCCTCTACCAACATGGATGATTTTTCCTCATATGATGCTGGGAGAATGTCGAGCCTTCCATCTTCGGGTGCCTCAGAGAGGTTTTCGCCCTCAGATACGTCCTTTCTTTTTACTTTTTTGGGGTCAGATAGCGCCACAGTGTGGTTTTCACCATAAGACCCTTGATTTGTTCTTATTTTCACATTTTTGCGACTGGAAGGTCCGACAACCTCACCAAAATATGCCATGTTGTTGAGTTCTATGGTGTATCCTTCTTTGTGGTCCCCAGGGGGAAGATCATCTCGTATGCCAAGATAGTCAATAATAGCTTCATCGTTTTGGAATGTGTCAAATTGTGCTGGCCCTTCATAATCCCAGTCAATGAGTTGGTGGTGAACAAGGGGAAGGCCTTTAATGTTTTCGGAGTTTGCAGGGCTAAGAGTGAAGATATGGTTATATTCGGGTATATCGAGGCAATCGTCGAGGTCATCGATGGCACTCTCCTCGTCAGTTTCGATCGCAAGTGAATCCAAATTGTCGTTACTAGTAGCGCCTTCCGGGACAGGTGTCCTCATCCTATGTGATTTCGACCTAGAACCTTGAGACGAAGACTGTGCGGAATCCTTATGGGTTGTTTCTTGACCAACTCTGAACTTTTTATAAAATTCCTCTTCTTCTGTGGGTTCATCTAGCTCTCTGAATGTCTCGATGAGCTCGTAGTCACTGGAGGATTCGTCTGAACCCCATTCCCATTCGTTGGAATCTGTGGAATAGCAATCTTCTTGTTGAACTTTGGCAACTTTGATTTGTGATGCCTCTTCTGTCCTTTTTGTGTGGATCTTGGAAGTCAGAAAACCAAGTCCCTTTGAGCGTTCTCTTCTTACAGTCAATTCAGGTTGTAGGGGTTCCATGACGCCTTCTTTGAGTAACCCAAGAGGGCTTTTTCCATCATACCCGAATTTTTGTAGAATCTTGAAGCCTTTGCCATATTTCTCACAAGGTATATTGATCTGATCATGTGTGTCATCTTCAATGTCTTTATAGAGCATTTTGTATAAATCTTCCTCTTCCAGTTCGCCCCATCTTTGAAAGGTAGTAGGATCCCATTTGAGCATCATGATGAATGTTTGCTTGTTAGGATGTGGCCTTCCATATTCTTTTGGAGAGCTCATGACTTGTCGTAAATACATGGTCTGATTTAAAGTGTATTCTCCCATGCCTTTGTCCTGAAATCTACCTTTAAGTTCACCTTGTTTTGATGTCGAAGGTTTTAATGACTCAGGGTCAATGTATGCCGAAGAAGGAACAGCTTCACGATTACTGGGAATGATGGTCTCCGTATGTGATCTCAGGTTATTGCAATATATGAACGGATTAGGATCACCGTTAACTGTTACCTCGACTCCATTATGAGGAAACTTAATGCATTGGTGATATGTCAATGGGACTGCCCTCATTTCATGAATCCAAGGACGTCCTAGCAATATATTATAAGTGAGATCTAAATCCAGGACCTAACAAACCACATCCTTTGTAACTGGCCCAATTCTTAGAGGTAAGGTGACCGTGCCCTTGGATGAGCGTTCTTCATCATCATATGCCTTGATGGTAATTTGATTCTTTGAATTCACAGCTTTATCGAAATATCCCAATTGTTTAATGGTGCTCAATGTACAAATGTTTAGACCAGCTCCTCCATCTATCAGGACTCGCTTTATTCGATGCTTGTGTATGAAGGCTTCAATATGTAATGGTGCATTATGTGGCTGACTTATGGAGGCGTCATCAGCTTCTGTGAATGTAAGGGAGTGTGTAATGGATAGGTATCCCACCATGGCTTGAAACTGGTCCACGTTCAGATCAGTAGGAACGGCGGTGTCTCTCAAGATTTTGTCAAGAATAGCTTTATGAGCGGGGGATATGCGTAAGAGCTCAAGGATGGAGATGAGCACGGGTGTCCTCCCTAACTGTTCTACAAGGTCATACTCAGGTTTGGTAGATGAAAAAGTAGTGTTTTTAGTTGAAGCACCTGACAAAGTAATTTTACCTCGACGAGTTGTAACATGACATTCAGAGGTAGGCTCGGAAGAAGATCCAACACCTCTTAGGACAATCTTGGGTCTCTGAGGAGGATTCTCAGGATTTTTGTTCTTGATGGTAATAGTAGAGATATGATTATCCATTGAGATGTGATTGATAGTTGAGTCATAGTTGTAAGGTGCTCTAGTATAGTTGGCCTGATCATCTGTGACTTGGGCTTTTCCTTTGTCATGCTTTGGGAATGGTTCCTTAAACATCTCATGTTCTTGATTAGATGAATGTCCCTCAATCTCAATGTCACCTCTATTAATGAGATCTTGCACGATATTCTTCAGTCGATGGCAATTTCCTGTCTTATGACCCTTGCTCTTATGAAACTCACAATACTCATCATCATTCCACCAATTTGGTTTGACCTTTGGTTCATATGGAGGAAAATCTGGAACTGTGATCACTTTGTTTGCCACTAGCTTTTTGAAGACTGATTCAAGTGGTTCTCCCAATGGAGTGTACTTCCTTCGTGATCTGGAAGTTGTTTGAGTATTCACTTGATTGTTTGTAGAACTTGATCCTGAAAAGATGAACTTGGGTCTCACTGTATTGGCATCAACAACGCCATCGTTGACTGTGTTCTTGTTTTTATTCCAAAATCTTGGCTTGTCTTTTCCTTTAAAGTCATCTTTGTTTTCCTTGAATAGCTTGATGACTCCTTGTTCAATTAGGACCTTTTCTGTTGCTAAGCCCTTTTCAATAACATCCTTGAAGGTGGACAAACAAGCTTTCCTTAGATCATAGCCAATATCCTTGTTAACGTTTTGAGTGAACATTTCTACCATTTGTTTTTGGGGAATTTCACAAGAGCATCTGTTGGCTAGATTTCTCCATCTTTGTAAAAATGACGCAAAAGATTCTCCCTCTTTTTGCTTAGTGTTGCACAAAGTAGTGACTGAGATATCTGTTTCTATGTTGTAGGAGAAATGCTGAATAAATGCCTCTGCTAAGTCACCCCATGACTTAATACCAGGAGGTAATTGAGAGAACCATTCCATAGCTTGATCACCTAAGCTTTGCGGGAATAACCTCATCAAATATGTTTCTTCTGCCGCTACCTCTATGCAAGCTGTGAAAAATTGTCGTATGTGTGCCTTGGGGTCTCCTTTTCCTCTATACTTGTCAAATTTTGGCGTCACAAAGTGTGCAGGGAATGGAGGCATTGGAATGCTCTTATCAAATGGATAAGGACATATGTCTCTCATAGTGTATGTTGGTTTTGGTGTACTCATGTCCTCCATTTTCTTTTGTAAATCTCTGATTTGTTGCTCCAAATTATTCTTAGGTGGCGATCGATTTCTTGTAGCATACCCCATGTTTGGGACACCAATTTGAGGAGGAGCTTGTTGCATGTATGGATGATATTGATCATAGACATGTTCATATGGAGGAGGCTTATATTGGTGCGGCATATAGGGAGCACTTGGTATAGCTTCATGTTGAGGAACCCCATATCTATTTTGTGCATATATACCATATTCTATAGGCACGTCATGTTCTATTGTGTTGCCCCCAAATTTGACATGAGGTTTCCTTATGTCCAAATTTTGAGCATGCCTTTGAGTGTCCAATTGTTTTGATTGATCCATATCTTGAGCATGTGATTGAGCATATCTATCTGCATAAGGCTTCCATAATGGTCTTCAAAGGTAAGTATCATATGTTTGACCATGTGTATGTGGGACCTCTGGTTTTTGAAGCAAAGCTGATGGTGATTCAGGTACCATATGCGGTCCTCTATTTCCTCCACTATTGGGTCTCCTTTGATCCATGTTGGAGTGAGTTTGTTGCGAGGGTCGGTTTTCCATAAGTTGAGACATGTCAAAGTCATGAGGTATTTTAGCTCCACTTTGTGCCATCATGTGTAAGAAGTATTGTCTATCCCTCTTCATTATCTCTTCAACCAATCTATTGAAATGAGGATTCATTATGGATTCTTCTACATCTGCTGATTGTATTGAAAAGTTGTCCACATTGTCATTGTGTGTAGCCTTGTTGTTTGTAGTGTCTGCGTTTTCCACATTTGGAATGTGTCTATAAACATCCATGTCAGGCAATGTAGTGTGCTCAAGATTGAAAAATAAATCATTGTCATACTCATAAGAATTCATGTTGGTGGACTCTTGAGCTTCTTTAGCTTTTCTCCTAGATTTTTGAAGACAGGTTTCAACCATGAACTAGGTGTTTGACCAAGATGTGTAAGACTAGATGAAAAATGGAAAGAGTATGGAAGACCAAGAGTTGTATGGAGCGTAAATGAATCTGAAGTTTACTTGCAATGTCCAAAGTGTAAGACCAAGTATGTAAGTAGTAGAGTAGGTGTGACTTCCAAAGAGAGGATAGTTTCTCTTGATGAGGTAAGTTGACCTTGACTCTAAGTAAAACCAAATGAGACCCAAAGGTAAGAAACCTTGATGAGGGACCACTTAGCAAAGTGTAGTTGTATGTAGTATGTTGACAAAGTATGATGAGGACAAGCAAGTGACCTTTTGACTCAAGTTTAGACAAGTATGAATGTAAAATGAGATGTGAAGCAATGATGGACTGTATGAGACCCAGAGACAGGTTGAATGCTAGATGAAACCTGAAGAAACAACCTAGGAAGCTCAAGTATTTCAAAACTGATTTCTCTTGTTTGCTGGACTCTGAAAAAAAATTTCTTGCAATTTTGAACACAGACGCGCCTGTATACTTCACAGACGCGGTTTCCGGACACAGACGCTACTCTGTTTAACCCAGACGCGCTTCTGCAATTTTCTTGTTTATGTTTGCTGGACTGTAAAGATTTTTGCAATTCTGGACACAGACGCGACTGTATACTTCACAGACGCGATTCCCAGACACAGACATGTTTCTATTCGACACAGACGCTGCTAGACACACAGACGCTATTATGCCCTTCACAAACATGCTTAGATTACTCAGACGCGGTTAAAACAGACACAGACGCGTTTCTGTAAACTTCGTGCAATTTTTCCAATCTATGAAATTGTTTTGTTGTGACCAAATCTGACTGTTTGACTGTTTTTCGTGACAAGAGGACACAATGTTGATGAGGACTCAATGTTTGCTAGTGTTTAGACTCCAAAATGACTCCAAGAAAAGTGTGTTGTTTGATGTAAAATTGTTTTGCATACACTTGAAGACACAAAAGACACAATGTTTTGTTGTTTGGTCTTGATTGTTTTGAATGTTTAACATAAGTCAAGCACAATTCTTATGGCTGGCCAAGACAATAGTTGTTGATCCCACATAGGGTTTTACCCCCGAGGCTACGCTATTCAAAGCGGATACTTAGATGCTTGACCTCACTAGCTCCACCTTTGGCACTCACTTCTCGGGTCAGCCAAGCATCAGTCCCCATGAAAACTCCCCATGGCGAACTTTGTATCTCTACTAAGAACCGTATGTGTGTGGGCCGCTACCAGAGGTCCGACTTCCTGCCCCAACAACTAGAAGGATTTGGGCCTCTAAAACAAAATGGTGCTAGTAAGGGCATCCGCTCGTGTGGCCATACATGCGACACTTTCAGCTCTGTAAATACAGAAGGCTCCCAGCCGGTAGGGGTTACGCCCTACAAATGATCAAATAAATTTGATCAAACGGGTTTATGGGGAGACATAGTGTCGGTATGAACTAATCAGCACACGTTATCCATAGTTTTCACCATGAATACATTTGATTATAGTGGTTCGGACGAGGTGGGTTTTCCTCGCTACCACTTGGGTCGTCCTCTTCTCACTAGTAGTTCTAATGACCACACGGGAAGACAGGCCCTCTAAAGATTAAACAAAAAGAGCCTATTGCTCAAGACACAAAAGACAATAATTCAATTTTAGTGCACCAATGGAAGTGTTTGCTAATCTATGCAAACAAGGTACACAACAAAATTTCAAAACCCTAGCCAAGGACCTGCAACAAAATTTGTTAGTAGTTTGGGTTGTTTCAAATGATCACCCCTTCCTGCAAGCACACAAGTTAGGTAAATTTTAGAAACCCAAAAGACTTTGTGAAAGAGGGGCCTTCAACCAAAACGTTTTAGCTTCCAAGGCGAGCTGCACCAACTTAGTTAGCTAGATCTGAAAGGGTTAGTCCAAAAATAAACCAGATCTGAAACCCTAAGTATGAAATCCGAAAACCGAATCAATGAAAATTTGAAAATTTTGAAACATTCAAAACATAGACGCTGTTACCTACGACACAGACGCGTCTGTATGACACAGATGCGGTTATGCGACTCACAGACGCGGTCAAAAATCACAGACGCCCTTATCGGACACAGACGCGATCAAAAACAACACAGGCGCGCTTAGAAAACACAGACGCCCCTGTCTGAGACCTGCAAAATAAAATTTGTCAAAAACACAGACGCGACTCTAGTATCCGTAGACACTCCTGAAAATCAGAGGCGCGATCCGAAAGTTCGCAGACGCGAAAAAACCTAAAATGTCGTCAAAAAATGTCCGATCTGCAACTTCAAAAACACAAAATCTGCAACAAAAAAGGTTAAATGCAAAGGGACAAGAAGTCCCACAGGGCGTGCCAAAATGTGTATGGTGAAAATGGATAACAATAATAACAATATTGAAAGACTACCACAAAACCCTAGCCTAACAATCACAAAGATCCACCATAACATATGAAGATTACCTAAGACAATGCAAATCACATGAAATCACAAAGATTATACCATCACATGTCCAATAGGGTTTTGATCTCCATTCTTCCTATCTCCATTGATCTTGCTTGATATATTTGCTCTCAGATTTTATATGCACAAGAGCTCAACAAAGAACGGAATGTGGTTGCAAGTAGGATCGTAGTGTAGTCAAGTCCTCCAAATTGTCGATTAAGCTGAGTGATTAGGATGCATAGAACGATTAGGGTTTGATAATGAAGGAAGCATTTCCTTAAATAGAAGACACAATAAGAAATGGAGGGATAAGATTGAGAGGTGTAAAAAGGAGGTCGGCTAGGATTAGAGGGTAGGTAGAGGAAATAGTAAAATAATGAAAGAGGTAGGTAGTGTAGGAATTAAGAGATGAATGACATGTGTCATGTGTAGAAAAGGCTAATGAATTAATTAAATAAATAAAGATTTATTTAATTTATAGAAGAAGTGGGATGAATAAAATAAATAAAATATTTATTTAATTTAGGAAAAGGATAATTTAAATAAATAAATGTATTTATTTAAATGAGAAATAAGGCTAGAAGAGGATAAATAAATTAATTAAATAAATAAAGATTTATTTAACTAATAGAAGAATTAGGCTTAGATAATTAAATAAATAAAATATTTATTTAATTAGACTGGACAATTTTGGGTGTCTACAATTTGTACAAGGGAACATCGACCTGTAAGATTTTGGAATTGTGCGTCCTGAGGAGTGACAAATAATATTCCAACACTCAATCCTTGTCGAGTGTAAGATCGATCAAAGTATAGTTTCTAGGGCTGTGTTGTAATTGTGAGCACATCTACATCTGGGAATTCAATGTGCATAGGCTGATAATCTTATAATGGTGCCTTGGCTAATTGATATGTGATAACTTGACCCTTGATTCCTCTTCTATCCACATATTCAATGTCAAATTGACTCAATATCATTACCCACTTTGCTAGTCTACCTGTTAATGTGGCTTTGTTGAGAAGATATTTTAATGGATCGATCTTGGCTATTAGATTGATTGTATGTGTTAATATATAGTGCCGCAATTTATGAGAAGCAAACACCAATGCTAAACAAGCTCTTTCAATGAATGTGTATTTATTCAATGAATGTGTAATTAAGTTCACGACCAGTTAGTGTCCTACTGATATAGTAAATAGCCCTTTCTTTCACTGTAGAATCTTCTTGTGCTAAAAGAGCTCTTAAAGATACCTCAATAGCTAATATGTAGAGTAAAAGTGGCTTTCATTCTATTGGTGACATTGATAGGGGTGGATTCATCAAATATTGTTTTACTTGACTGAAGGCTTCTGCACATTTTTCATCCCACTTGAAAGGAACATTCTTATGTAACAAATGAGTAAAAGGGTGACATCTGTGGGCCAATTGTCAGATGAATCTTTAGATAGATTGTAGCCATCCTTGTAAAGATCTTAGTTGACTGATGTTCCTAGAAGTTGACATTTCTATATTTGCTTGAACCTTCATTGGATCTACTTCTATGCCTTAAGTTGAAACTATGTATCCCAAGAGCTTTACAGATGTGACTCCAAACACTTTTTTTTTTATTGAGTCACACACTGAACTTTTCTAAATGTTGAAATATCTTAGATCTCTAGATGTCCTTCTCTGGTGAATGATTTTGCTAGCAAGTCATCTACATAATCCTCTACGAATGTGTGCATCATGTCATGAAAAATTGTAATCATTGCACACTGATAAGTCGCCTCCATATTCTTTAATCCAAAAGGCACGACATTCCAACAATATGTACCCCAAGGGCATGTGAAAGCTATTTTATCTTGATCTTCTAGTGTTGTCTTGATTTGATTGTATCCTGATAAACCATCCATGAGTGATAGCATAGAATGACTTGTTGTTAAATCTACAATGATGTCTATGTTGGGCAAAGGAAAATGATCCTTTAGACAAGCCTTGTTGAGATCCCTGAAATCTATACATATTCTAATGCTCTTATCTGTTTTGGACATAGGTGTGATGTTTGAGATCCACTTGGTGAAATTTGGTCTTTCTTGCTCTGTCAGTGATGCAACCACGTGTATGATCTCTGTCGTTTCTTCAGTGCCAATGTTTATTGATTCTATAGGCTCAATCAATATTGAAGATCTTTCCCGATAATGTTTGGGAAGAGTGTCAAGTCTCTCATCCATCGATGCCTCTAAGAGGTTTTCACCATTGGATGCACCCTTTCTTTTTACTTTTTTATGATCTAATATTGCCATTGTATGGTTTTCACCATTAGAATTGTTTGTTTCATTCATTTTGTGACTAAGAGACTTGGCACTCCCCTAATTATAAGCTTCGTTATTGAATTTTTTGGTGGAATTTGTTTTGGGATTTATAGAACAAAGATAGTGAACAATAGCATCATCATATGGAAAGGTTGCTATATCAAGAGGTTCTTTTTGTTCCCAATAAATGAGTTATGAATATACCAAGGGTAAGGAGTCATCTAGTTGGTTAAGGTCAGAGGCAGTAATGGTCATAGTGGAAATGTTACCAAGGTGTTCAATAGAAAAGTCGTGGTCTATAATGTTACTCTCCTCAAGATTGTCTATCTCATTTTGTATCTGATCATCCTCACTAGAGTCATTGCCAATATGTTGTGATCCAAATTCAAATGGTCGAGATGTTGAGCTTTGTCCCTCATAAGGTATGGGTGCATATGCCTATACCACATAAATGTTTTTCTCTTCATAGGATTCTTCAGAAGGTGAATCCCATTCCCATTCATTTGATTATGTTTCAGAACCAGCTTGTGATATGAGGATTTATTCATAAATATTGTGAATGGCCTCTTCTTTTATGTCTTCTTTGTATCATATTCCTGTGTTTTCTCTTGTATTGGAGGAAGTAGATTGTATTGGTTCCACAATATAGATTCTTTTTCATTTACCTATAGGAACTTTTCCATCATATCACATCTTTTGCATGAGCTTGAATCTGTTGCCATATTGATCTGTGGATAATATAATATTTAAGGCTTCTTCTTTAGATTTATGTCCATCTTTGTAAAGCCATTTTAGGATGTCTTTGTCATCAGTTTCATCAACTAGAGTACCTGCTTTTACAAATGCACCATCAAAAATCTTGATTGGTTGTGAAGAATGTTGTTTGGATGTTGATGGTTCTCTTTATGACCTTGGGGAAATTGGTAAATTTGAGAGACATAATGAATGCTCAAAAGAATACTCTCCAATCCCTTTGTCTTTCAATTGAATATTTTTCTCAAAACTTTTTGATAAGGAAATTAATAGACTCTCCTTACTTTCATGACTTGAGGAACTAGAAGCAAGAACTTCCCTGTTATGTGGTACAATAACATCTTGGACTGGTTTGAGATTGTTGCAATATTGGAAGGGAATTGAATCAATTAAAATTGTGATTTCCTGTCCATTATAAGGAAACTTCAAACATCGGTGGTATGTTGATGGTACTACTTGCATTTCATGAATCTACTTGAGAGTATGTTGTAGGATAAGTCTATGTCTAGGACTTGGCATATTGTATCTTTTTGAATCGGTCCCACTCTGATTGGTAATACTACTAGTCCTTCAGAGGATCTTTCTTCATCATCATAAGCCTTTATTATGATCTTTCTTTTTGAATCTATTGCATTTTCTAAAAATCCTAATGCACGGATAAGAGTTAAGGTACATATATTTAAACCAACTCCTCTATCTATTAGAACACATTTGACTCGATGCTTATAGATTAGGACCTCAATATGAAGTGGAGCATTGTGTGGATGATTTAGGGATACATCATCATTCTCGAAAAATTATAGATAGTGAGGTGTGGTAAAATTCCCCAGCATTGCTTGGAATTGAGTGGTATCCAAATTGGTAGGTATTACGGTATGCGATAGAGATTTCTCTAGAATGTCTTTGTGTGCGGGTGAGATTTTGAGAAGCTCTAGTATGGATATCTATGTTGGAGTCTTTTTTAATTGATCCACTATGTTGTATTGATTTGGAGGAGATGTTTTGGATGTGGTGCCTTTCAAAATGACTTTAGCTTGACCTCTTGTAATCACATTTACTAGTGCATTTTCTTGTTTCTTTTTTATTTGGATAACATTAATTTATGAGTCAAATGCTGAAAGGTTGTTAATCACATTGTCATAGATGTAGTTTACCTTTCTCCCTTTGTTTTCTGAAGAGGATTCTCCTTTTTCGTAATTGTAGCATCCTACAAATGCACCCCTTTTTAATTTTGACTGCATTTGGGGCCCTCACCTTAGCGGTCTCATCCCTACGCTTAATCAAGACCTATTTATGCCTCCCACCATGCAATAAACTCCATGTTTTCATCTTGCATTATGTTGGGGCCCCTTGTTCCTGACCCAAATTGGGGTAGGACCAGAGCGTCGCGCCTTGGTCCTCCCTAATTGGGACATATTTTGGCCCCTAGGCCCTATCTCAAATTTGAGTAGGAATTGATTCCTCATGTCAGCCTATGTCAGAAAATTAAATGTTTGATGACATGTAGGTATATAAGGAGGTCTTCACCTCTCATTTGGATATACATTCATGAAGGCAAAATTGGATCTCAAGCGTTCAAGCATTCATCATCAATCATTCTTCAAGGTTGCATATTCTTCATCTATCCATTGGAGCAACACTACTTCATTCATTTGTGATCATGTGTGTGTTAGGGTTTTGCCATTTCATACAACATATGTGATTAATTCAAGAAGCAAAGCATCACCATCATCTATTGTAGATTTGAAGGTATACCTTTCCATAATTTATTTCAAGCATTTGCAGCATTTCATTCAAGTTTGATTCCAAATCAGGGTTTGACTTAGGCAATCCCCTATTCCTGAACCCTTTCTCCTTCTTTCCATGTGCAGGAAATAGGTGTGTAGTTGTACCTCTGAAATTAAGCTTTATTTGCAAAGACGTAAAAACCCTTTTCGACGCGCGGAAAGTTCGGAGGACCAAGAGGGTGGGCACCCTGGTCCGAACACATAGTCCCTGCTACTTTTGTCAGATTTCACAGAGAAGCTCCGAGTAATTTCATACTTCTCAAATCCAGGTGCACGACAAAATCCCAAATTTGTAGCTCACTGTTTCCGCTTATTTTGTCTTCAATTTCAATACTTTACTCAATTTACAAAAGAGGGTCAAACACATTCCAAACACAATCAATCTACTTAGTATTCAGTCCTTGTGTCATTTAGGATTGGATCTAGTGGATTCATCCCCTCTTTTGAATATAAAGTCCTTCAAGTGAAAATCGACTTAGTAATTTCCCCCTTCCATGTGATGAATTTGCTAAGCCTGAATTTTCCACTTTACATTTTGGTGAACCTGACTCTTTACACCCTTATTTCTGATTTATGTTCTTAGATCTAATTGTTTATGCAATTTAAAATTCAACTTTTTTATTTACAAGTTTGATTTCATTGCAAATTTTAAAAATTTAGAGCTTAATTTCATTAAAACCCTAATTTTTAATTTCAAAATTGAGCCTGTCAATTATTTCAGATCTGAGCACTTTTTCAATTTCATAATTCAAAATTTCATCTACAAGACATATTTCATAATTAATTTTTAAAAGTAAGCGATTAACTTAAAAAACCCTAATTTTAAAATTTTTTAAAATTGAGCTTGTGGGTTGTTTAAATTTTGAATTTTCCTCTTCAAATTTGGTTTCTAATTTCAATTCAAATTCAAAATTGTTATCTTATATCAAATTTCAATCTCAAATTTAAATTTTAAAATTAAGTGGTTAATTAAACAAACCTTAATTTTTAAAAATTAATTAATTTTGTGCATTTCCCAATTTTTCAATTTCCAAATTCCAATCTTAGATCTATTTTCAAATTTAAATTTTAAAATTAAGTGGTTCTTTCTAAAAGACCCTAATTTTGAATTTAATTTTCTTGTGGATAATCTCAAATTTAAAATTAAAAATTAATGGGTTAATTAAACAAACCTTAATTTTTAAATTTAAATTAATTTTGTGCATTTCCAAATTTTTCAATTTCCAAATTCCAATCTTAGATCTATTTTTAAATTTAAATTTTAAAATTAAGTGGTTCTTTCTTTTTTTCTTTTTTTTTGGAATAAAGGGGTAAAAACTTTATTAATAATCAGAAACAAGCATTACATAAGAAGCCCATAATCCCCAAGATCCAGGGAAGAACTACAAGCAAATAAAGTCATCATCCAACTTCATAACTGTCCATATCCTCAACAAGGATCCTATGCAAATCCTGACAATAATCTTGGGAAAGATGCTCCCAACCCTCAACTTTCCATTCATCACCATGTTTTGAAGCCCACTTAGCCAAACAATCAGCCGCTTTATTCAATTCATGAGGAATGTGGATGAAAGACACCTTATCCATCATGACACTAATCTACAAAATCTGGTGAACAATCCCTTCCAGCTGCCAATTAATCCCAACCACCTTATGCTCAATTAGCAGATTAACAATAATTTGCGAGTCTGATTCGCATATAGCCTTACGCCACCCCAACACATAAGCTCGCTCTAGAGCATAGAGAATTTCTAATCCCTTCATAAAATTATTAGCTTGTTGTCCTTTGTGCACTGAAAAGAAGAAAACCACCTCCCCCAAACGGTCCCTACCAACACCTCCAATCCCAGCAAGACCTGGATTATGCCGAGAGGAGCCATCAGTGTTGATATTTATGAAATCATCCTGGGGTGGCAACCATCTTCCCTCCCTTTGAACCTTCTTCATAGCATGTCTGCCTCTCCTGACACAAGCAGAAACAAGAAACAACTCCTGCAAACCCATCCTACTCACAATTTCAGCCTCTCCTCTTTCTAGAGGAAAATTCACCTGACATTTAGCTTCCACCATCTCCTGGATCATTCCTATTATTCTATACCACACTTGCTGAACTATCAGTCGGACTTCCCAAAAAAATCCTCTAGTTCCTCTCTAACCAGATCTGCCAAAGTATGAAAATGGGATCTATGTGCCACACAATCTAGAGAAAAGAGGACAAAGTAGGAGGCTTACCCATACTGCTCCAAAAATCCACCAAAGAATCTACATGAATACAAGGGTGTTTCCACACCCCCCACCAGTAATGCCAGATCTACATCGAAAAGGGGCATCTAAAGAACAAGTGTGAAGAATCCTCCTCCCCATTACCACACAAAACACAGATGGAGGGACCATGAAACCCCTGCTTGTGAATATTGTCCCAGGTCAGACATTTATTCAAAGCTAAAGTCCAAGCAAAATAATTGCATTTCGGCCAAGAGAATTTATTCCAAACATATTTCCACCAGTGTACTTCCCTCCCCTCCAATCTACGATCAACAGCTCCTGGTATCCACTAGAAATAGTAAAAACACCCTTAGGATTCGATGACCACGCAAGTCTATCTCTGTCCTTGAGAGGGCTGCAATTTCTACTAGCCAAAATGCCATGAAGCTCAGTGCAGTCTTTCTCCAAACCAACAACTGACCATTCATCAGGCTCCTTCCACCACACCATCTCCAATTGCCCAAATCTATAACCCAATTTAAAGTCTCTCACTTTAGACCACCCTACCTAAAGGAACCTCTAGCAAACATTCATTAAATTAGGAAACTGATTAATAATGGAAGTGTAGCCATCCAAAGAATCTGACCAAAAAGTGCCTCTTCCCCCCTCTTACAGATCCAAAATAATTCTTCCTTTATCTGTGCAGCCCCTTTCTTAAGTGTGCTCCAAATCGTGGAACCTTTTCCCACAAGTGGATATCTTGGGATTTCCTCCTTCGGAATCCTCTGCATATACTTGTAAGACAAAATCCTGGCCCAGCTTCAGTCCTATTCCACACACCACCTCCAATACAATTTTGTCATCAAAGCCACCCCAAATAATGAAGATTGCCTAAAGCCAAGCCCACCCAACTGTTTTGGGATACACATCAAGTCCCACTTGACAAGACACCATTTAGAGGAGGACAAGTTGCCCACCCATAAAAAATGCCTTGCCAAGGAATCCAATTCCTTCACAAACCACATAGGTGCCACATGAAGCATACCCCTATAAATCAAGAGAGCTTTAACCACCGACTTGATCAATTGAACCTGTCCAGCGAAGGATAACCATCTGTGCGTCCCATGTTCAACCTTCATGCGAAATTTGTCCAAAATACACTACCAAGATTCCCTGAGAGGATTGCCAATAGAGATAGGAATACCCAAGTAAGTCAAAGGAAGAGGGCCAACCTGGAATCTCAAGATGTGAGCAATCCTCAAATGAATAGGCCCCGATGTGTTGAATAAGAAGATGGAAGATTTATCTTCATTGATCAGCTGGCCAGAAGCACCAAGATAGACATCCAAGACTTTACACAAATTTAAGGCTTCTGTAATCCTAGCCACTCCCATCAGGGCCATATCATCCACAAATTGCAAGTGAGACTGAGGAGGAATGTCATTACCCCAACTCCAAACATGAATAATACTCATCCCCACATTATACTTAATCAATATCCCCAGACCCTCAACCAGAATGATAAATAAGTATGGGGAAAGAGGGTCCCCCTATCAAAGACCCCTAGAAGCACCAAACAACTCAATATGATCTCCATTGATTATCACAAAGAATGAGGTAGACGAAACACAACTCATCGCCCATTGGATCCATTCAACAACAAAACCAAAGGCCCTAAGGATCTTTTGAAGGAAGGACCATCAAACTCTATCATAATCCTTTGCCATGTCCAACTTGATAAACATAACTTTTTCTTTAGAAGTAGCCATACAGTGAATGGTCTTAGTAGTAATGACCACTCCATCCAAGATTTGATGACCCTCAACAAAAACACTTTGCTCCTCAGAAATGAGCCCCTGAAGCCATTTCTTCATCCTTTCTACTATCAGCTTAGAGATTATCTTGTAAATCACATTACAGAGAGATATAGGGTGGAATTGACTTAACCGATCAGCCCCATCACACTTGGGAATGAGAGTAATGAAAGTCGCATTCAAAGCCTGAAGCATCTGTTTATTCCTTTGGGACTCTTGGAC
Source organism: Cryptomeria japonica (assembly GCF_030272615.1). Lineage (NCBI taxonomy): Eukaryota > Viridiplantae > Streptophyta > Pinopsida > Cupressales > Cupressaceae > Cryptomeria > Cryptomeria japonica. The sequence goes on along the minus strand of NC_081409.1, from coordinate 416,339,914 downwards.
CACCTCTAATAAATCCAATTTGATACTCTTGGACTCTCGGACTCTTGGACTCTCGGAAACCCATTTGGTCTTGGAGCTTTCCCCTTCTGCATATGGAAAATAATCCTCTCAAGTTCATCTAACAAAATAGGTCCCATAAGATGCTCATTCATCTCCTGAGTAAATAAAGAAGGAATACCCGCTAGAACTTGAGCTTCCTCTTTAGAATCCCCCTGAGAATCCTCACTAAATAAGGATTGAAAGTATTGCATAGACTCCCTATAAATCTCCTGCAAAGATAAACACTACTCACCTCTATCATTAACAAGAATAGGGTGGCATTACCATGTCTTCTTGCTTTCACCGAATTGAAGAAGAATGCAGTATCCTTATCTCCTTCTTGAAGCCAATCAATCTGAGCTCTCTGCTTCCAGTAGATCTCCTCCCTAAGCTTGCACTCCTCTAGATCCTTAACTGCAATGTCTTCCTTCCTAAGCAAGGCATCTGACAATCCATGCTCTCTTATCTCTCTCGTAATGTCATCCAACTCTAGTTGAGTAGCAGCCTTAGCATGAAAAATATTACCAAAGCTATAACGATTCCACCGTTTAAGCTGAAACTTATCAAGACTCTAAGCAATCCTGGATAAGGATGATTTGGAAGAAACCCACCATATAGGCCAAATCCTCAGGGGGTTCCAAAGGCAAGCCACACCTCCAAAGGAGCCATATGCTCCAATACACTAACATTTTCCTCTCCCCCATAGCTTTGGCACCAGACCAAACATACTCTCCATAGATAATTTAGTTTCCTACAGGAAAATAACATCAGGTGAATGATTCCTTATCAACTCCCGAACAACTTTTTGTCTAGGGCCACTGTTAAAGCCCCTAACATTTCATGATAGAACAATCATTTCGGGGGATTACAAAAATGAGAATCCAGAGTCTTTACTAACCCTAACTCAACCAAATTCTCCCCCATCAATTTGATCTTATCTAAGTCCTTCTTTCTTTCAACCTTTGATATCTTCTCCGTAGGTCCTTTTTTGATGTCCTTATGAAGAAGGCCAAGATGCGAAGAAATATTATTACTTTTAACCCCGACAGAGCCCAAATTTTGTGCTACAAGAGAAACTTCCACAACAACCATCTTCGCTTCATTACTAGAGATGGGTCCCTCCTGAGTCACTAGATGATGATCTGTATCCATTTGTTGACTCCCCACCTCCTATTGGGCCTGAGAAGTATCCAAGTTCGCACTATCAGGAACCAACCCCACCACACTTTGATCCAAAAGAAGCATTCTCAGATTCACCTCTTGTTGGATAAGATCATCCAAAGCTTCAAATATGTTAAAAGTATCCTCCTCCTATCTCTTCTGCAAAGTCCTCTTTTGACCTTGGTTCTTGTTCCTTGTCCTAGTTGGGATGAAACCATTTGCACCAACATCCTCACTAGATATGGAGGCTTTTCCTTTATCAACCCCATCAAGGTTACAGGAGGGTTATTAGGGCTGATGATCTGTCGATTTAGACCTAGGGAACTTGCGCTACAAATGACCATACTCATGACATAGGCGATATCAGAAGGGTAAAGTCTCATAATCAAGCTGTTGGACCCAAGAATAAGAGCCCACACACATATCTATAGCATCTAGAAAAGGCTTACTAAGATCAATTTCAACATAGATGCGACCAAAAGTCATTACCTTTCTCCCTAGGGTTTGCATTAAGGATCCAATAGGCTTCCCAAGTAACGAAGCTAACATTCCCAACACATCCTCCCGACAAGATTCCACCAGAAATAAAGGTAATAGAACCCACACCAGGACATGATTCAGAAGCTCCTCTAAAGGGTTAAATCCTATATGCCACAGTTTGATGAACAACCCCACATAGTTATGAAAATACGGGCCTCCCTCAAAAACCCTATTGCAATCCTTCATGCAATTGAATGTAACCATGAAGTAATTGTTTGCCAACAACATAATATCCATTTCCCCTTTCGGTACCCAAGTCCTCTGAGCCCAGTTCTCTAGAAACTGTAGAGAAACCCTCATCCCCAAAAATTTGCAGTAAAGCGAGTGCTTTGAAAAATATTCAACATCATCAACAATCATCTTAGGCGGAATTACCAATTTTGGCCTGTCTTTGCATCTCTCAAGACAACCATTAATCTTCGAAATCCGAGAACGATTGGACATACTTGCACTAGCTATACCCCGATCTGGATCAAAAATATTATTAACAAAGGTCTTAGTACCTTTGGATGGGGATTTCGAGCTTAGTGCTGCTCAAAAATTCATATCGATTGAAACCCCCGAGGCATCACCACCAACAATAGACATCACACCCAACTGCAAAACCACACGCTTAACAAAAGAGGGCAAGGAAAACTCCCACCATGACAAATACTGATCACCCACCGCAACTAACACCGATCACCCACCCCTCCCAAATGCCACCACAGGAATGAACAGGTTAAATATCCCCTCGACCCACAGGCTCCCCCCAACGCTACTGCAAAGCCAAACCCTTGTTGCACCTTGCACCAACACTCCTCCCACGAGCCACCACGTAGGCACTTGCACTAGACACGTCGGCCAAAGGATCCACCCCACCCTGCAAATGACCACACTGCCCTCCCCACCATGCATAGACAGAGAACCAACACTCACGAGCTAGGGCTCGAATGCTCTAGCTTGAAACCTACAACCTCCCACACACGTGAAGCCATCCCTTGTTATATCCTTTCATTAAGCGGTTCTTTCTACATGACCCTAATTTTGAATTTAGTTTTCTTGTGGAAAATATCAAATTTAAATTTTAAAATTAAGTGGTTAATTAAACAAACCCTAATTTTTAAAATTAAATTGATTTCTTCAAAATTTCAACATTTCTACATTTCAATATTTTAAATTTTAAAATTAAGAGGTTAGTTTTGGACAACCCTAATTTTATATTTAAATCTTCCCTCTTTTCAATTTTTTATTTTAAAATTAAGAGGTTATTTTCACTAGGCCCTAATTTTGAAATTCAGTCTCTTTTAGATAATTTTCATTTTCAATTTCCTAGGAGATTGCATTATTGCTCTTTATTCTTTCAATCAATTTCTTCATTTAATTGAATAATCATTTTTCCTAAATTTTGCATTATTCAATTATTGTGCAAGTTCCAATTTCAAAATTCAAAATTCAAAATTTCCCTCCTAGATCTCATTTGAATTACATAAATTTAGTGAATTTATAAAAACCCTAATTTATAAGTTAACTTGTGGATTGCATCTAGTTCATTACATTCACTTCTTTCATTGCAAGTTTCCTTTTCTTAATTTGGAAAAATGTTAAATTTCTTTTTACATGAGGAGGTTATTAAGTTGAAAGGATTTAAAATATATGAAAACCCCCCTTATGAGCCTACCAATAATTCCTCTCCCAAAATTTCTCTCCCTAAAGAAGACATATTCATGCAGGAAGATATTTTTAACACTTCTCTCAATGATATCCCTATTTGGGATGAACCATTGGAGGATGGTGTGGATCATTCTCTTAATATGTTCCTCCCTCATGAGAATACCTTGGAGAAAGAGGATGATATTTTGGTAAAAGAAGTTGAAATGACTGAGAATTCTTTTGATAACACATCACCTTCTATTCATCTCAATAGCCTTCCTCCTAGAGATGAAGCAGTAATTACATATGATACTCTCTTTCCTATTGATTTTCTTAATCACAAAGATACCTTAGAGAAATGAGATGATGCTTTTTCACATAATTGTAATGCTCTCTCCCAAAAATTAAGAGCCTAACAAAGATCAAATCAATAAAATTCATATTGTCGAGAAATAAAAAATTATTCCAAATTATCATGTAATGCCTTACTTATATAACAATGAGGTGTTTGCTTTAGGTGAGACCATATGAATTGAAGCGCAATATGCTTTCTTAGTTACTACAATGCTCTCTCCTATTCAAACAAATGCACCATCTCCTGCTAAAGAAGTTCCTAAAGAATAACTCTTAGAGGATGATTGGGGGTCCTTAGATTTCACACCTTCTTTTTCTAGAAAATCTAAGATGATGGAATTTGATACTCAAAATTTTTCTCCTAAATCATGTCTACAAATTGATTGGACCTCTTTAAAATTAAATCCAATTCCACCTAAGATAAAAACCCCTCTTGATCTACACATGGATGCAATGGACAAGTTTTAGGATGTGTGAAACAAAGTCATGAAATTCATGATAAATCATACTTTTCTAGTGAAAAGGCAGGTTTCCAACCTCTTCCTTTGTCAACAACTCCTCCACTGTGTAGTGAATCCACACCTTCTCATTCCAATTTTGTGTTACAACAAGAAAATGTATTGTCCAATCTTCCTCATGCCAATTTAATATTTCTTCTTTGGCCTAAAAGAAGAAGGAAATGTACATAACATTATGAAAATTCTTCTTTTTGCAAGTATCATCAAATTCATGGCCATTCTACTAATGAGTGTCGAGCTTTGAAAATAAAAATACAACATTATATTGATTTGAGAATAATAAAAATAACATTTGACCATGAATGGCATATTTTCCTGGTCATTTCAAATAACATTCAAGTTCCTATTATGTTGCTCCTCATTATGTGACATTGTCAGCCTACCTATTGGGGGCTCATTGTCATTCATGATGGTACAATTTCAAGTGCAATCATATTTAGTGAGAAACATAATAGTCTATTTATTCTTGTATTTATGCTTGGGGGGCAATAATGTTAGCTGTTCTCTTCCTAAGGTTTCACTATTTTCACTATGGATTGCATTATTCATAACTTGATGTCTTTTCTTGCATCAAGTTATCCTTCATGCAAGCACATGTTTGTTCCTTAATTATGACCTATTCCTTGCTTGAAATGGTAAAACTTTTATAAATGATCTCTCTTTATAGAAGTTTTGTGATCCTTCTTCTATCTCACTCTTTCTCTTTGAATATTACCTCTTCTTTTGCATTGCATTTTTTATAACATGATGTCCTTTCATACTTTGAGTTATCCTTCATGCGAACACATGTTTGTTCCTTCGTTAGGACCTATGCTTTGCTTGAAACGATACGTTTCTTACAAATAATTAGAAGTTATGTAGTTCTTCTCACTGTCCTTACACTTGGAGGGCAATGATCTCTCTCTCTCTCTCACTCACTCTCTCTCCTTTATAAGGATTCACTTTTCCTTTGTTGAATAGTGTTTTCTTATGATTTAATGTCATTCCTTTTGTGAAGCTATTTTTTTCTCATGGATTCTATCTTATACAAGAGGTGTAAGTCCTTAGTTACAATCTCTTCTTCACTCGACAATGTACACTTATTATAAACTTACTCCTCACATTGGCTCAAAAGAATGTCATCCTTCATCAAGAATCCCTTTCACCTAGCAATTAGAGGAAGGTATGAATTCTTGTTCTCCTTCCATTCTTTTGGTAGAAGATGTTATGTTTGTTCAAGATAGCTCCTCTTGGAGGTAGATGTCTTTTGAGCGAATATCTCTTCTCCTCCAAGGATCTACGTTACACTTGTTGCAAGATATCTCTTTTTCAACTATCTTATCCTTGCTTGAAGAGTATTCCCTCTCTAGCTTGGATTTATGACATTGTTGCCTAAAGGATATTTCCTTGGTGTTGAAGGTAATGTATCCTTGTTTCTAGCTTCCTTAAGAAATCAACATAGGGATATGCAAACATCTTGAGGGGGGGGGGGGGGGCACCCATATCACTCCCTTTGTATCATATTGTACTATACTTTTGCATATCATATTCGCATGTCTTAGACAAGGCTACACATCACTAAAACTAGAGAAAAGACTCTTACATGGGATGGCCTTGAAATCAGGCATGTATCTGTCTTAAATGGAGTGTTCATTCTCAGAACCAAAGTAAAAACTCTTAGAGCAAGATGCTTCACACTCCAAACCAGATGCAACATTGGATTCGCCACTTGGCATTTGCATTTACATTACATGTCTTAAACAAGTTGAAGCACACTAAAAAATAGAAAAAGTCTTACACGAGATGCTATGCACTTGAAACCGGACATCACTTGCACACACGCACGAGGATGAGTGGAACTAGCTAAAAACAATTAGACTATTCTTACTCTCCTCCCCTACATGGATCACCTAGATAAAAACATCTAGGGGCGAGTATTCCATGTCCATTCTTCCCATGGATCACCTAGATAAAAATATCTGGGGGCGAGTAGTCCATGCCCTTTCTTACCATTCTTCTCATGGATCACCTGAATAAACACATCTAGCATTTATTCATGCTCTCTCTTCTTCTTCTCATGAACTCATAGTTTTTCTATTGATAGTTCATGGATGATGCTTGCTTTGCTCTTTTATGTGATCACTTGTGTTCGTGAGATGACATTCTTTAAGAATGTTATTAATCGTTGAGATATTTTGATATTAAGGTCTCTTCGGTAGTTGACTTGAGGTCTTGTTTGTTACTCATAGCTTTTGTTGTGTGTCTTTTTATGTGCCCTTGCATATATTTGAGTGAGTTAAGATCCTAAGATTGAGGGCTTAGTTCCTCAAAATTAGTGATATCTTATACTCCTTGTGATCTTTCTCCGCATTCCTTATCTTCTTCATCCCTCTTTCTTCTACTTTACCATGAGTATTTACGTAAACTCATGCTCCTACTAAAGTGGGGGCTAAATGTAGCGTCCTTAAATTGCACTTCGTAATTTTGACCGCATTTGGGGCCCTCACCTTAGCAGTCTCATCCCTACGCTTAAGCGAGACCTATTTATGCCTCCCCCCATGCAATAAACTTCATGTTTTCATCTTGCACTATGTTGGGGCCTCTTGTTCCTAACTCAATTTGGGGTACGACCAGGGCGTCCCTAATTGCGACCTATTTTGGCCCCTAGGGCCTATCTCAAATTTGAGCGGGAATCGATTCCTTATGTTAGCCTATGTTGGAAAATTAAATATTTGACAACATGCAGGTATATAAGGAGGCCTTTCCCTCTCATTTGGATATACATTCATGAAGGTGGTATTGGATCTCAAGCATTCAAACATTCACCATCAAGGATTTTTCAAGGCTGCATATTCTTCATCTATCCATTGGAGCAACATTACTTCATTCATTTGCAAGAATTGCGTGTGTTAGGGTTTTGTCATGTTCATGCCATTTCATACAACATATGTGATTACATTCAAGTAGCAAAGCATCATCATCATTTATTGCAGATCTGAAGGTATACCTTTCCATCATTTTTTTCAAGCATTTACAGTATTTCATTCAAGGTTGATTCCAAACTAAGGTTTTACTTAGGAAAACCCCTATTCCCAACCCCTTTCTCCTTCATTCTATGTGTAGGAAATAGGTGTGTAGTTGTACCTTTGGAATTAAGCTTTATTTGTAGAGACGGAAAAACCCTTTTCAATGTGCGGAAAGTTCGAAGGACCAAGAGGGTGGGAGTCCTGGTCCGAACACACGGTCCCTGCTACTTTTGGCATATTTCATAGAGTAGCTCTGAATCATTTCATACTTCTCAGATCTAGGTGCAAGATGAAATCTCGAATCTGTAGCTCATCGTTTCCGCTTATTTTGTCTTCAATTTAAATTCTTTACTCATTCAACTTACAAAAGAGGGTCAAACACAATCAATATACTTAGTATTTAGTCCTTGTGTCATTTAGGATTGGGCCTAGTGGATTCATCCCCTCTTTTGAATGTAAATTCCTCCAAGCGAAAATCATCTTAGTGATTTCCCCCTTCCATGTGATGAATTTTCTAAGCCCGAATTTTCCACTTTACAGTAATTTGGACGAGGATTTTTAAAGGCTCCATGTTCATCATTTGTCTTGTGTCCCTCAATAGTTATGTCACCTCTATCTATCAAATCTTGCACCAAATATTTTAATATTTGACAATCGTTAGTTCTATGCCCCTTGCTTCTATGGAAATCACAAAAATGAGAGTCATTCCATCATAATGGTTTGACTCTTGGTTCAAAATCCCATGTATCAGGAAATGTTATGAGATTATTTGCAAAGAGTACTTTAAAATTTGATTCAAGTGTTTGCCCCAAAGGTGTGAATTTCCTTCGAGGTGGATTAGGGGGTGGTTTAGGTCTATCGTTCTCTTGATTTTTTGCGGGCGTGGCACCTAATATATTTACAATGGGTTGTTTTGGTTTTACGTTGTGTGCATCAACCACACCATCATTAACAATGTTTTTATTCCTTGTCCAAAATTTTGATTTATCATTGTTGTTATTGTTATTAGGATTATTATAATAGTTTTCCCCTTCTTTGTAAATCTTTATTTCCCCTTTCTTGACCAAGGCTTCTTCAATTTTGATTCCATTCTCAATGAGCTTGTTGAATTTAGGTGGATATTGCAATTGAAGTGCTTATCTTATCTCATTGTTAAGGTTGCGGATAAATATGTCCATCTTCTCTTGTTTGGGTATGGGTCAAGGCTATTTGGTAAATAATTGCTTCCATCTTTGTAAGAAAGTGAGGAAAGGTTCTCCACTTTTCTATATTGCATTGCATAGATGAAGCATGGTCACTTCATGTTCAATGTTGTGTGAATAGTGAGTGACCAATTTATCTACTAATTCTGCGAATGATTTGATATCGGGAGTAAGTTTTAAGAACCAATCCATGGTTTGTTCTCCTAGGATCTTTGTGAATAACCTCATCAAGTAAGTACCATTGTGTGATACCTCCATGATTGCTACACAAAATTCTCTAGCATGGTCTTGTGGATCTATTTTGCCTCTATATTTGTTATATTTAGGGATTTCAAAATTAGGAGGAAACAAAATCATGTGTAAGCTCCTATCAAAAGGGTATGGGGTTGGGCATATGTCTTCCAAAGAGTATGTCGTGGTTCTTCCTCTTTGCATGTCAAGCATTTATTGTTGGAGGATTTTAATTTGTTGATTCAAGGCATCTAATGGTTTGTTTTCACTATTCCTTGAATCGACATCTCTTTTCCTTTGATCCTCTTTTAATTTGGTTACACCGAAATCAGAAGGTAGTTTAACACCTTGATGTGCTAACATGAGGAAATATTTTTCTTTATCGGATTCTAGGACCTTTTCCATGAATTTATGAAATTTAGGGTCTTGTTGAGCTTCTTGGATCAATTCATCGGTTATCTCATCCACATTTGTGTTTACATAACCTTGATATTTGTGAAAAGGGTTCTCTTCTCTACCTTCCATGGTTGGTTGTGTTTCTTTTTACTTCTCTTTGAGTTTTTTTTTGAGGTCTAGTCAGTACGGGCATACAAGTGATTCAATTGTGGATGTTCTGAAATGTTTTTGATTTCAAATACTTGTTTGTATCTAGTTTACAAAGTCAAAATAGGAAATTGTGATTTGTTCCTATTGATGAGACTATGTATGTCAAGATGTTAATGAAGTTTACTAATTTAGGATGATAAATCCTAATTTTGAAACTTAATTGATTGGAATGAATAAACAAATTATTTGATTTGTATGTTTTGAAATGTGTAATTAGGTCACTTGTTAAAATTTGGTTTGTTTTGCTCATAAAAGAATCTTGTGTTGATGTGAACTAGTAAAGCACTGAAAAGGGTATTTGAAACAAGTTTTTGATTTTTTACAGAAGGTCAAGAAGTGTCCTTTGTTTCAAATGCGGCAGACTAAATGCGCTGACATAATGGGTACATGTGCTACAAAATGTGTCAAATGTGCAATAACAGTGATCAAATGTGTTATAACAAAGGTCAAATGCACTATAAGAGAGGTCAAATGTGCAATAAGAATGGTCAAATGTGCTATAAAAAGTGTTTATATGCTATAATAGAGGTCAAATGCATTATAATAATGGTCAAATGCGCTATCAAAAGTGGTATATGCATTGAAAGAGTGATTAAATGCGCTAATCTGATGTGTTTTGGGAGTTTTTTAGTGAAATTTATAATGTTTTTTATTTTTTATTTTTTATTTTTTTGCATGATGATTTTATGATTTTTGACAAAAACACAGTAAGAAAACATGAACAATTAGTGGGCTTAATCTAAACATCAAGTGTATGTTCTAGGATCTTTTTAAATCCCAATGATTTCCACAGGTTTTGAACAATTGAAGACACACCAATCAGACTCTCCTATTCTCAAGGGTCATTATAATATCACAACCCACATCTTGGAATCTCTGTCAGCTCAAACAACCATGTCACACCCTAGGGTGCGCCCATTTTTTTGCCTTTCTCCAGAAGTTAACCCAAAAAGAATTTCTCCTCAAATGGATCATTTTCTTAGGAGCCTTATGGTGGCTTCTTGGGGGTGGATTCTTCCCCACCCTTGCACTGTGATATTATAATGTTTGGTTACTGACTCGACTGGATTCTACACTTGTGGTTCATAAAAAGGGTTTCAGTTTGGTGTGTCAGTGATAAACTCTCTCAAGAGGCCTTCCAACCTTTAAAACAAAGGCTTTACGCATCACAAGGATATTGAGGGAGGGCTATCAATGAACACTATCGTTGGATGTGATTTTCATCACAATCACAACCACATTTGATTATAGCAGGTTGGAATAACTTGGCTTTAGTCACTGCCACTTAGGTCATTCCCCTCTCACCCGACCTTATGGGCTACTCATGAGGGCAAGCCTTCTAAAGGTGTTATCTTAATTCAATGAATTGAAAGTGTGAGTCTGGCTTTTTGGTCACACAATTATGGGGAGAGAATATGCCTATCACTTTACAAGCATGGTAGAAAATATTCAATTAACCCTTTACTTAAGCTATGTGCCTATTTTAAGCATATACATAAAGGAAACTAACAATTGTTTTAAAGAAGATCTCCATGCTAGGTCCTACAACACACTGTCAGTAATTTGAATTCTTCTCTCTCTAGTCTTCAATTGTCAAAAAATCACCTACAAAACAGACAAAGACACTATTTAGAAAATATTTGGTTTATGTTTTAAATGTGCTACACAATTCATCATATGTGCTATAATAAAGCTTGTATGCGCTATAAGAACTATTAAATGCACAATAATAGAGTTCAAATTTACCGGAATAAAGCTTGTATGCGCTATAAGAACTATTAAATGCACAAAAATAGAAATCAAATGCGACAAAGTTTAAGTTGAATACACTAAAATTTAATTTGAATGTGTTGAAATGGAACTCCAAATCTGTATCTATCAAAAGCCTGTGATAAAATGTTAAAAACAGGGCAGAGTCCCACGGTGGGTGCCATAAAATGTGTGACCGAATATGTGTGAATCAAATTAAAACACCAAACACATTAATGAGGCTAAATTGAAAGAAAATTAAGGGAAAGGAATTCAAACTCAACCTTCTTGTGAGTGTCTCATTATCCTCTATCTCCAAGGATTTACCAAGCCATATTAGCTCTCAGATTTATGCACTTGTGGCTTTCAAAATGACAATCTAGAGAACGAGATTGAATGCAAATGCAAGACATTCTTCCTACAATATATGATATTAATCTAGAAGAGATGCAATGTGATCTACATTATGTTAAAATGCTTCCTTGGTCTATGTTAAATGATAAAAACCATGATATGCTATGCAAAATGCTAGAAATTATTAGTTCTCTCTATTATTCATAACTCCTTCTAGACCTCGATTTGTCCAAATGAGAGTTTATTTATAGATTTTCCAAGGCTCATGTCCTAGGTGGCAAAGATGGACGGTTAGAATTTGATTTGAGAAGATGAAAGGTTGGAGATGGAGAAGTTAGAGAGAAAAGTGGATCATGTTTCCTTAAGAGGAACCAAGTGTTATGTGAAAGATGGAGAGGAAAAGGGAATGCCAAGTGCCCTCTCAATTGGTTGTAGATATTTGAGCAATTAATATTTAAGAATATTTAATTATATGAGACACATGTTGATGTGGCATGATAAGATGAGTTAGTGAATTCGATTAGGATAAGAAGAATAAATGTCATGAACCATACAAATAAATTAAAGAATTTATTTATGGATAATAGAGGAATTAGGCATTAATTAAATAACATGTATTTAATTAATTTTCTCCAACCAATTTTAGGTGTATACAGTGTCATATAGATAAACATTAAGATTTTTATATTATTGTATTTTAATTATTATATTATTTTTTAATTAAGGTACAACTAAATTATCTATTTAGTTGAGTGTTTGTCTGTGCTTTGTTTTGTTGTTTGTTGTTTCTTTTTGTTTTTGAGCTCGGTCTGGGGTGTTCCCATGTTTTGCTGTTGGTTTCTGTTTGGTTGGCTGATGGCCAGTTTCTGTAAAACTCTTGGTTTCAAGTCCATGTAAAACCTGTTTATCTTTATCAAAAACTAAATTATCTATTTATTTATTTATTTTTGTTGGGTAATAGGCCAAGGCCGATATTTTATTAAATGAAAGAAATATTTTTTACAACCTAGTTCGGTGTGGGCACCGATATGAAAGAATCGGTTTAAGAAAACCTCCGGTCTTGCCCAAGGAATATGCATTCCTAGATCAATTTTGAAAGAAAATTAGTAAAATTACAAGATTGGCTTAATGCCAATATTAACATCGGAATCCTGTACAACGCATACTCCTCGCCTGATAGAATGATACATAATACCCCCTCTTAGAGGGCCTCCTTTCATTGATCTATTTTAACTATCTTTGTGTGTGCTAAATCCAGAGTATTGATCTTCTACCACCATTCTTTCTTAAGACATTGTAAAACACCTAGCTTAGAACCTATCCTGCATTGCTTGACAACCACTCATAGTTCAAGGAGTTGTTATCTTGTTAGAATCTTCAGAACATAGCAAACCATCGCCTCTAAATTAAAATTAAAAATGCAGACTAGATAGGATAGTAATAAGGCAACTCAAACCAAATACTTTCAGAACTTAAATAATCAAACTACTTATAATCCATATTTACATCAACAAGAAACCATATTAACCTGCAGAAGAAGATCAATGTCTATATAGCTTTCTAAATCTGAAATTGAAACAAATATATTGTTAATTATGGGTAAGCAGGTTAGGTTTACCCATACTTGAGCATATATATGACCTACCCATCTAGAAGTATAAATCTATATACAGATCAAATTATGTGGGAATACTATACAAAATGTAGACTGGCAAGACATAAAGCCATCTTGAAAATCTAGAAACCACCATACCATAATCATACTTACCATCATCTATATAAAATTATATTTAGAGTCGTTAATTAAGATTATAAACTATACTTACTATGTTAGTTAGGATAGTAGGGCCCGTCTTTAATAATGGTATAGACGCTGCCCAAGAGTAGCTAGAAAAACCTGCAAGTCTATAATCCTCCTACTAAGAAGGCTATGTTAATAATATGTTCGGATACAATTTTTTTTTTAAAACTATAAACAAAATTTGGCAACAGAAACTGAAGAGATTTGTTCCTCCATGTCGGTCTGATCAATGCATGCTTTATTGTCTGGTTGATATGGGTCCTCCATCTTAGAATGCACTCCCTAGATACTGCACGAAGCATTATCTTTATGCTTACCCTTCCCATTTACCTAGGAAGCTTTGATAATGACCAGCGAAAGAATTTGGATTCTTTCCATAAGTAAATTCGACATGTCATTCGAAATTACAAACCATTCCTCTTTCAGATAACCCACCCACCAGTTGTTGTGGGGAGCAACACTAACATGTAGCCATTTCAAAAGGAAATTTGTATTTCTGCAGATTATCTCTCTGCGTTGCACAAACACAGACTTATTCCTAAACTCCAGCAACAGGCGTTTGCTATTGAAACGACTTACATTATCACCACTCCCTTTGATAGACACACTCACATAGTCCTCTGCAAAAGGAATAATTAGCTTATCGACTATGCTCTCTACCACCTGCTCTAAAAGACCCAAGAATTCATCCTTATAAAAGATTGCCTTACTCAGAACAATGACCTCTTCCTTCCCAAAACCCACACTAAGCAGGATAGCCACAAATGTGGCTGGGACGTCACAATTCACTTTGTAGCTAAATTCATGACTAAAATGCTCTTCCCCCATAATTTCCTAAATGGCTCTGCAAGAGAAATCATCTAAGCCATTTAGAATTTTACCCCATCTTTCTGTTTTAATTTCTCTTCTAAAAGCCATTAATCGGTTATCATTTGCAGATATGAGCTTTAGGTTCGACTCCATTTGCTCTAAAATGAAATGTTCTGACACATCGTTAGGAATTTAAAATGAAGGTTACTCTAGAAGTTTCTCAAGGACATACTATCAAATCATTCATGCAAAGTATACGTTTAAACACGTGTGCCATTCCTGATTTACATAATGCAAAATAAAGCCCTTAGCTGAGCACACATTATAATAATGATATTGATCTTGGTAAATCTCTCGACCCCGCTATGCATGATTCAATCCTTAAAATGTTAATAATTAAAGAGAAATGCCTACGATACCGAACCTTTAAAAACTTTAAGCTCGTGTTGAAAAACAATGCTAAATTGTTTACACTATTAAAGCCTATCATTAAGAAAAGATAGGTTACCCTCCAATTCTTTCTATAAAAATTCCATCTGCCCCTAGATTAGCCAGTTTATCAGCCTCAATATTTCCCTTTCTATAAATATGGTTAATAGTTGTTGCTTCAAAGAAATCCATAAGCTTATTAGGTCTCCCTAGAAGGGAATTAAGTTTCCAAGTAGGAGTATTTTTAGTTCTGATTGCGTTAATTACGATTAATTAATCCCCTTCAATGGCTAGTTTTTTAATCCCTAAAGCCTTACTAAGAAGGAGGCCCTCTACCAGGGCTTCGATTTTTGCTATATTATTTGTTGTTCTACCAATTGGTTTGGCTATTTTAGCACATATGGACCCATCCCAGTGGCGGATTATGCATCCAATACCAGCTATGCCTAGATTACCCTTGGACGCACCGTCAAAGTTAAGTTTGAACCACCCATAATCCAGTTTTGACCATTTACATTTCTCTTTCATTCTACTTGTTGTCAATCCCCCCACCCCATACCATGGAGGGATGGATAATCCAAACCAATTCTTCCTCATATCACTGTCCCAGATTGAGAAGGATCTTTAAGATTACCATTCCTAAATTTGTTATTCGTTATTTCCACTATCACTGCCTCTATTTTATTGCATAATTGATTGGGTTCCATTTTTTTCTCTTGGAAAATCCTCATATTTCTTTCCTTACAGATCTCCAAGACTAAAATCGAGGGAGTGAGTTTCCATAGGTCCTTATAAAGACTCTTCCTATTAAGCAACGACCAACTTTTCATGTTAGTTACTAGGTTATTTAAGGGAGCTAAGGTCCATTGAAATTTCTTTAAAAAAAATGATCCACAATTTCCTCATTTGCTTCACATAAGGCACACCTGGATGGTCCTGCATAACCAATTTTGCGAAACCAATCTGTTGTCAAGGCTCTATTTTGTAAAGCTACCCAAAGGAACATGCCAACTTTTGTTAAACATGCCTTGTCCCAACAAAGGTGTATTGGTAAGTCTATCTTATTCCAATTAAAGGACTTAATAATTTCTTCATACTCGACTTTGGCCTTATAGGTACCAGTATTTGATCATGACCATACAAGCTTATCTTCCCCACATCTGATACTAATATATCTATTTGCCAAAGACTCCTTTAGTTTTTTTTTTCATCTTCTGTGAGAGGAGTATCATTCGCACTCTTCCACTCCTAGCCTAGGACCAGATCTCCACATGGGATGTGTATGTAATCTTTTAAATAGATGCCCCAAGTGTTGCTAAGTACTTCCTTGATTCTAGGGCTCATGTGGGTGCAATCCAACATAGGGTATCCTCCCCATGAGTCACTCCAAAATTTTACTTTCTGTCATCTGCAACATCCCACGTGATTTTGTTTGAAATAAGCTGCCTACGTTCTAGCATAAAATTCCAAACCCTAGATCCTTTTGGAGGGTTTTGAGATATGAAAGTGCTACTAGGATCTGGACTTGTCAAATATTTCCTTTCAACTATTTTAACCCATTTTTTGTTAGGTTCATTATACATACACTAGACTAATTTTGTACCTAAAGCTAGACTCTGCCAACTAAGGTTCTTCAGTCCAAATCCCCCACAATCTTTAGGTCTACATAATCTGTCCCAACTAATAGTGGCTAGTTTCATGTCTTCTTCGGGACCTTGCTAATAGAACCTTCTCATTAATTTTTCCAATTTAGCCTTTGCTCCTTGTGTAAAGGGAGGTATGATATTTGATAGATAGGGATAACAAACACAACATATTTAATCATAGTGGCTCTCCTTGCATTTGAAAGCCACTTCCCTTTCCAAGACCTTATCTTTAGTTCTACCTTGGACTTAATAGATTCCCACAATTTATTTACCCTAACCCCATTATCCAAGGGTAGCCCAAGATATTTGCATGGAAATGTGCCTTTCCTAAATCCTAGGATATTGCAAATATTGTTTGCATTTGGCATAATTGATGCAGATCGGGTGATGCAGTTGAAGTTGGATGACTGCACCGGTAAAGGATAGAAGTCTATTTGTGATGAAGAGAATAAGATTATATGAATAGATGACATGATCAGTTATTTGTGTTGTCATTGCTGGCAATTGATGTTCCTGATGTTTTGTTTTGTCATCTAAGTGATTTGGTTTACTGGAAGACAAGGTTTACCGACAGTGAACTAAAGTCTGTGAAATAGGACTTTAACCGGTAAAGAAGAATTATTTTGA
Organism: Cryptomeria japonica; assembly: GCF_030272615.1. Taxonomy (NCBI): domain Eukaryota; kingdom Viridiplantae; phylum Streptophyta; class Pinopsida; order Cupressales; family Cupressaceae; genus Cryptomeria; species Cryptomeria japonica. The sequence goes on along the minus strand of NC_081409.1, from coordinate 416,323,210 downwards.
TTGGATCGGTCAATCGGTGATGACTAGTGATTTACGATTTGGATGGTAAACTTGTATCATGGAAAGAAGTATCTGATTGGAACCAGAACTTGTGATGATTACCATAAGGTGTGTTTCAAATTTTTTATGAAGTTTTGCTAAGGCTTTAGTAGGGTTTAAGGACTCGTGAAGAAATCATCAAACTGGTAATGATTTCTGTTATGACGGTGATCGACAGTGAGTCTACATGAAGTTGGTAACACAACACAACCCGCATGGAATATTTGATAGTTGTTTTGGCGTGATTCAAGGAAGATTTTTTTGGGAATCAACAAAACACTTAGTAGAGTGTTTTGAGGATACAGATTGGATTTCCGTGATGGGTTAAGATCAACCAACAATTGATATTGCATTGTAATTTGTTGTAATGATCTATATAGCGATCTATGATGATCTCTTGTGATCTAATTGTAAATTCATGATGTAATTAGGTTTTGTGGCCGACCTAGTTGAGATAGCTATTTAGGTTGACACAGTTGATGTTTATTGTGTCGGTGGTCTTAGAGAATGTGTTAAGATGTCCAAAAGAAGTGTGAGATCTGCCTGAGAGTTGCAGAGTGTTGAGTATAACTGGATCTGATCAAGCAAGTAGAGAAGTGCAAGTAACAGATCATTTTCTTACTGTTGTTCCCTAACAATTACAACAGGTTAAATCCCTTAACTAGGTAGGTCCTTACAGGCCTTGAACATTTAAGTCCCCTAATCGGGAAACTCTCAAAAGAGTGTTAAATCCTCTCATGAGGTTGATCCTAACAAATCATCAAGCTCCTAATCGGGTTGCAAGGCAAATCCCCTAACCGAGTGACTACTGACAGGGTCTTCTCTTAACCAGGCGTATTGTAAGCTCCTAATAGAGCGTATTTCAAAAGAGTACAAATATTTGTGGGTTCCAACTCCCACCATGGTTTTTCCCTATTTGGGTTTTCACATCAAAAAACTTATGGTGTTAATGTGTGGAATGTTTTTCATGTGATATTCTTGTTTATATTTCACTTCATGCATTATTTCTGAGACACCGGTTATGATGTTTTATCAAAAGTTTATCAGAGGTTATCAATACTGATAAGAAGTTGTTTGAGAAAGTATTTGATCTTATTGATAAGGTTAATGAGTTGGTAATTGATCAAGTTTATATGATTACTTTGGTGGTGAAAGTATTAGTAAATGATTTGATTAAGATGTTAAGCAAATATGATAAAGAGGTTACTAGATCTGATTAAAGAAGTTGAGATATTTGTTAAATGGTTACAGATATGAGATAAGTTTGATTTTAAGTTTAAGTTTGAATTGGTCTTAATACTGATTCACCCCCCCTCTCAGTATTAACTGGATCCTCATAGGATTAGCAATTGGTATTAGAGCTTTGGTCCTGTGTGTGCAAAAAGCCTAATCAATTGAGGAAAAGATTCTAAGGAATTCAAGATGATGAAGAAAGAGGATCCCAAGTTCAACAAGGATAACTACAAGATCTGGAAAGACAGAATGAAGATATACATCAAAGGTCTTGGTGCATAATATTGGAAGCAAGTTGAAACAACATATGTTGCTCCTACTACTACTCCCTTGACACCAGATGAACTCAAAGAACAACAAGATAACATGCAAGCCCTAGAAGTTATTGTAAGTACTTTATCTGATTCAGAATATATTGATGTTCAAGGATTGGAACTACAGGTGAGGTTTGGGAAAAGTTAGAGACAATCTATGGAGGAGATGAGCATGTTCAAAGAGCCAAAGAGGAAAGATTGAGAGGAAAGTTCGATGACATGAGAATGCTTGAAGGAGAGAATATTGGACAATATGGTCAGAGAATCAAAGAAGTTGTCGGCGACATTAAGAGTGCTGGAGGCAAAATAGAAGATGATACAATAGTAAGTAAAATGCTCAGAACTCTTGAACCTCAGTATGTTATAAGAGTATCAGCAATCCAAAAACTTAGATCTATTTCAAAGGATAAGGTAACTGGTGATTCATTGATTGGTAAGCTTACAACTTTTGAGTTAAATAGTTTTGACAATAGTGTGACAAAATATACCGAATCTACCTTTAAAACTTCTGTTACCGATTCATTTGCTAGAAAAGGAAAAGATATATGTCAAAATCATGAGGACAGGACAAGTCATGGAAGTAACTGGGGAAATGAAGATAATGAAGATCAAGTGATGGAACTTGAGGCATTGTTAGCAAAGAGATTTCCAAGAGGCACTAGAAAGTATAAAGGAAATTTGCCTTTGAAGTGTTTCTCTTGTAATAAAATAGGTCATATTGCTGCTAACTGCCTTAACACCGACAAGAAATAAAAGTTTAGAAGATTCAAAGGAAAGGGCAAGAAACATTGTTATGTTGCAGGAGATGAAGGTGTGACGGATGAGGAGTCGAAAGAAGAAGATGAGAATGAAGAAATTATGTTTGTAGCTATGAAGGAGGAACCATCTGTTAAAAAGGCACTAGTATCTTATATGGAGAATGTGATGAGTGGATTATAGACAGTGGCTTCTCACACCACATGACTTGAGAAAAAAGTAAGTTCATAACCCTTAATGAATTTGATGGCGATGTTGTTAGATTTGGAAACAACTCTCCTTGCATGGTGAAAGGTAAAGGTTCAATCTCTCTAAATGGAAAGAGTAATGTTGATGATGTATTTTGGGTTGATGGTCTTAATCATAATGTTTTAAGTGTTGGTCAACTCAATGATAAAGGTTATTTGCTTGAGTTTAAGAGTGGAGTTTGCATAATTCTTGGAGGTAATGGTGAACTGATTGCTACCGGGAAGCAAACTAGAGGTAACTTATTCCATTTGAATAGTAATGTTAATAATTGTTTGGTTGCAAGAATGGAAGACAGTTGGTTATGGCATAAAATATGTTGTCATGTTAATTTTGATAATTTGATTAAGATAAGCAAGTCAAGTGTTGTAAGAGGATTACCCCAACTTGTCAAAATGGATAGTGTGACATGCAAATATTGTCAAATCTGTAAGATGACCTCTATTTATTTCAAGAGCAAGAATGGTATTTATGAGAATGTTTTAGATTTGGTACATACTGATCTCTGTGGCCCTTTGGGAACAAAGAGTTATTATGGTGATAGGTATTTCATGATCTTCACTGATGACTATTCTAGAATGATGTGGGTAACATTTTTGAGAGGGAAATCATAAGCATTTAATAAATTTAAATTATTTAAAGCTCTGGTTGAGAAGGAAACCGGTAAGAACTTGAAGTGTTTAAGATCAAACCAAGGAGGTGAATTCACATCTGATGAATTTGTTAAGTATTGTGATGAACATGGTATAAAGAGACAAATGCCAGCTCCGAGGACACCACAACAGAATGGTATAGCAGAAAGGATGAACAAAACAATAGTTGAAGTTGCAAGAACCAAGTTATTACAGGGTAATGTATCCAAAAGTTTTCGAGAGAAGCGGTTAGTTCTGTTGTATACACTTTAAACCGGGTACTGGTAAAAAGATGTAACAATAAGACACCCTATGAGCTATGGTATGGAAAAAATCCTTGTGTAAGTTATTTTAAAATCTTTGGAAGTCAATGTTTTATCAAGAGAGATAACTACATTGAGAAGTTTGATGCAAAATCTAAAGAGGGAATTTTTCTTGGTTACTCTTCTAAGAGTAAAGAATATAAATGTTACAATAAGAGAACTAAGAAAATTGTTGAAAGTGCTAATGTAAAAGTTGATGATTTATTTGATAAGTCTATAGGTACAAGCATATTTGAACCTAAAAAGGATTATAATGAGGAAAAGTTTGTGATCATTGAACCAAAATCAAAGAATAATGAAGAACTGGAAAATGCAGAACTAGGTGCTCAATCGGTGAGTGACGACAGTGAGGATGAAGATGAAGAACCTGATGAAGAAGATGCAAAACCAACATAGGCAATACCTAGATATGTTAGATTGAATCATTCACAAGAGCAGATAAATGGTGATAAGAACTAGGAGAAAGATCAGAGAGAACTCATGTTTGATATCTACAATTGAACCCAAGATAGTTAAGGAAGCACTAAAGGATGATGATTGGGTTAAGGCAATGAATGAAGAATTAGATTAAATTGGGAAGAATCAGACATGGTCACTTGTTCCTAGACTGGAGGATAAGAATGTAATTGGAACAAAACGGGTCTTCAGGAATAAATTGGATGAAGAAGGAAGGATTGTAAGAAACAAGGCAAGGTTAGTCTGCAAAGGGTATGCTCAAGAGGAAGGTGAGTATTATGGTGAAACATTTGCACCTGTTGCTAGATTAGAAGGTGTAAGGATACTACTGACATTTTCAGCATATAAGGGATTCAAAGTATACCAAATGGATGTCAAGTCAACCTTTCTAAATGGGATTTTAGAAGGAGTATACATTGAATAACCAGATGGATTTTCCTTGACCGATTATAAAGACATGGTGTGTAAATTGTACAAAGCTTTGTATGGTCTTAAGTAGGGACCGAGAGAATGGTATGAGAGATTTCATGCACATTTTATCAAGATTGGATTCCAACGTACTAGTGAGGATATCAACATTTATTTGAAGACTGATGGAGACAAGATGTTGATAGCAGAAGTGTTTGTTGATGACATAATTTTTTGTGACAATGATGATACATGTATGGACTTTGCTGAAATAATGAAAAGGGAATTTTAAATATCTCTAATCGGTGAAATTGAGTTTTTTATTGACTTATAGGTTCAACAACTGGATGGTGGTATCTTTATTTGTCAGACCAAGTATATCAAAGAGGTGTTGAAGACTTTCGACATGGAAGACTGCAAGTTGGTAGGGACACCGATGGTGACTAGTTGCAAGTTGTCAAAGGAAGATGATTCCCCTACTGTTAGTGAAAAAGAGTATAGATCTATGATTAGAAAGCTACACTATGTTGTCCATAGTAGAACGGACATTGCTCATGCTGTTGGATTAGTGGCTAGATTTCAAAAAAGAGCCTAAAGAAAGTCACATGGTGGCTGTGAAGAGATTTTTTTGATATCTCAAAGACACAATAGACTATGGTTTATGGTATCCCTATAAAGGCGATTTTACTTTGTATGTGTTTACTGATGCTGATTGGGCAGGTAATGTGGATGATCAAAAAAGCACAACTGGGGGAGCTTTTCTACTTGGAGGAAGATTAGTGGCATGGATAAGCAAGAATCAAACTTGTGTTTCTCAATCTACAGCTGAGGCTGAGTATGTAGCTGCATCCATGAATTGCACGTAGGCAATATGGATGAGACATGTGCTAGAAGGATTCAAGATAGATATGTCAGAACCAGTGGCTATCTATTGTGATAAAACAAGTGCAATCAACATTTCTAAGAATCTTGTACTTCATGGTAGAACCAAGCACATTGAATTGAAGTATCACTTCCTAAGGGAAAGAGCTCAAGATAAGGAGGTGAAGATGGAATATGTGAGGAGTTAAGATCAGCTAGCTGATATGTTTACTAAGCCTTTACCGAAGGCTACCTTTGAGTTTCTTAGAGGTAAACTAGGGGTTAGACCCCTACACTGGAAGAACTAAAATGATGGAGATCCATCAATCCTGTGTATGTCATGTTTATTTTTCACTAAGGATTGATGAAAGTACATGCTACTTCTTTGGGGAGCAAGATTGATGTAAAGTTTTGATTTAATGCTCTGTTATAGTTTTTCTGATTTATGTAGCAGAGATGGTGAAAGAGGCAACACCAGAATTGAAGACAAGTGATGCATTTACATCTTTGGCATTGTTGTCAAAGGGGGAGAAGAAAAGAATAGAAATCAGATATGGCAGACATGTGAGAAGTTGAAGATCAAAAGATCAGATCAGAGAAGCATTGGTTAAGGGGGAGATGACAAAAGGAGGAGAACCGACAGAGATGTGATAGCGACAAGCAAGTTGCAGATGATGATGTTATTCTGATTGTATATCTAATTAGTGTTGCCATCAATGCCAAAGGGGGAGATTGTTGGCATTTGACATAACTGATGCAGATTAGGTGATGCAGTTGAAGTTGGATGACTGCATCGGTAAAGGATAGAAGTCTATTTGTGATGAAGAGATTGAGATTCTATGAATAGATGACATGATCAGTTATTTGTGTTGTCATTGTTGGAAACTGATGTTCTCGATGTTTTGTTTTGTCATCTAAGTGATTTGGTTTACCAGAAGACAGGGTTTACCTTCGATGTAGGAGAAGGCGAATTTCCCCGCTCCTGCTTTTCTTGATCATCCATTTGCAAAATAGCTTCAATTAGTCTTCTTTTTTCATTAGCAACTTCAATATTGTCCTCATCCTGAGAATCATCTTCCTCTTCTGATAATTGATTTAATCCCATCAGATTATATACTGCATCAAGTTCTATAGGGATTTGATCTTCCTCCCTTTCTTTAATCTCTCCTTCTTCCAACAAGATATTATGATCTCCCCTCTGAGTCTCTAAGACCATCTCATTATGCTCTACTATCGGGCTGGGAGGTGGAGAGGCCACAAACTGGGTTGTCTCAGGGCTCTTTGAAACCTCCTTTGATTGAGGCTTCACATGACTATTTGTCCCTAAAATATTATCGATGTTATCATTATCATCTATAGGTTTAGTCCACTCTATGTAAAAACCCCCGACATCGTTATTAAAATAGAGATTTATGCTCTTTTCAAGGCTAGGAGGATTAATGGAGGGAGAGCCCATGTTTGTAATATGAGTTAGTACATTAACAAGCACCGAGCCCTTATAGAAATTTGCCTTTATAAAGTACGCCTCTTGAGAGGTAATAAGTTCTAGAGGTTTTGGATTTTTCCTATTGTTGTCCATATCCACTAGCAATTTGACCTCAGTGGAACGAGAGAAATTACCATCTACTCCAATAAAGGTGCCTAATGCATTACCTATTTCAACTATAGAATCAAAATGCAATAGTTCTACTGGTAAATAAGGAATGTTGATCCATCTAGGGTTACTATTATGTTTCACAACAAACGGATCAAAATTCCTTTGCCACTCAATAAACATATAGTTATAACCTTTAAAAATGATCAGATATCCATGTAACAATTCATTCCTCAAAGCTTCACTGTTACAAATAATAAATATGAAATCATTGGGGAGGATGGATATACTTACCTGACTAGCATATGTATACTCCCATCGGTCTACTATATCTCGAATATCTTGTCCCGAACCTAGCCATTTTGCAAAAACCCCGAGTTTTTGACATCGGCTCCAGTGATGGATCATGGTCTTGTTCTGGATGATAAAGGCCTTGGCATTCCATCTCTGTCTAAGATTGCCTCCGTCACTCCTACTATTAATGTGGCTTTTCTTCTGCTCAAGAGGATTTGGCTTACATTTGGCTCGAGAATCAGACTTATTCTTAGGTTTAACCAAATTGCTTTTGTAGTGTGTTTGTGGGGTTTTGCGACTTCCCACACTTTGATTGAGGAATTGCCTGTTATTAAACCCACCGTTGTTAATTGTTGTTGATGCCCTAATATTAGGATCCCTAGTGTTTCTATTTGGGCGAAGAAAACCCCTCTCTTGTTTGAAAATCAACACTAAAGGTTGATTAAATTGGCGTTGCAATTTCTCTGTTCTTTTCGAGATCACTGGCTGCCATTCAGAATGTGGCTGCTTTAGAATATTGGTTTGTTGCTAGGGGATGTACGGAGCCTTGCATTTGTCTACCCAGGCTCCATTTTGAAAAACCCACTGAGGTCGATGTTCGCCACCTTCATTGTTCTGTGTAGGTTTGTTTACACCAATCTGGATCCTATTTGGACCCGACGCACATATGGGGGGAGCTACAGTTTCACAGTACCCCTCGAGTCTAAAATTTTTATTATCTTCATTCTACAGTTTTCGGATGCCATTATTGATTATGAATGCAAGGTTATATTCGTATTTTTGTTGGCGCCTTGATTTTTGCATATTGCATATTTAGGCAGAGCAGAGCTTTTCCTTGATTTTTTTTTAGATGTGATTTGATTTACAACTAAATTATTATTATTATTATCTTATTAATATATTATAATGATATTAAGCTATGAGATTTTACTTCCTTATAATATTATAGTATAAATTTTTATATTTTTCATTTTGTCGTTAGAATTATTATATTATTCTTATTATTATAACATCATAATTATTTTCATATTATTAATAATATTAGTATTTTAATATTATAATAACTAAAATATTGTTATTTTATGTATTATATTAATAATACTATTTTATAATCAAAATTTTAAGTTATAATAACTAAAATATTGTTATTCTTAATATTATATTATTTTAACAGTATTATTTTATTATCAAATTTTTATATTATTAAATTGCATGAGGATAATCTAACCTAACTAAAATGATATGTAGGTAGGTAGGTAGCTAGATGGATAGTTTTAAAACAAATTAAATTTATTCCTTTAAATGCATTTATATTATATTATAAAATTAAAAAATGTACAATTTTGCAACCTAAAAAATTATAAATTAAGCAATCTATTATATTATGATACAAAATATTACAACTTAAAAAATTGTCTTTAGATAGTGGACAATAAGATGTAATTTTTTTGAGTCAATTAGATTGGAGAAATTTTTTTTCTATCGTTTAGAAACTTAAAAATCATATATCTTAACTTTTAAAAAATAAAAATAAACATATGAAAAGAAAAAACCTAGAATTCTTATTGGTAGAAAAACAATAGAATAATAAGTAAATAAAACTAAAAAACCTAGAATTCCTATTGATAGAAAAACAATAGAATAATAATTAAATAAAACTTTAATTTTTAATATATTTTAAAATTAAATTTATTTACTAACAAGTAGAGTCTTCAATGCCTATATTATTATTGAGAATAGATAGACAGACTGATATCTAGACTTTATTATTAAACCAAATGTCGTTTGACATATATATATATTTTAATGCCACAATATCTTATGATTCCTCTCTACCAGTTATGCTTATTCTGCGAGAATTTTTTTATAACCTGAATAATTAAAAAAAAAACACCTAACTAAAAAGTATTTTCTAATTTATATTAAAAATTTGCTTGGGAAAAAGTTTCGAACCGACTTCAGGGTCGTCACCGCGAGAGACCTACAAAGTAGATACTTTTCAAAATTTAACCAGATTTTAGAAATTCGATATTCCTTCTCCTTGTTTTCTGTTTTACTCTGTGAAAGGTGGGCGCCCTAGAGAAAAACCCCAAGAGATAAAACCCCAAGAAACACCAAATTCTGCTGATAAAATCACTTAACTATACACAGTCCAACCGGTCTTCAATCTCTGCTACTAATTGTTTTTTAAGCGTCAGTCCCTTGATTTCATATGTAAACAATGGCTGTCTGTAAACTAATGTCAATGAATGTTGCCGCTTCCTCCACATGCATGATTGATAATACAAGAATTTCAGTCGTGCAAAGGAGAAATCTTTTAGTAGAAAATTTCGGTTGCAAAAGCGGGATTTTACGAGGGACTGAACTTGGGAGGTGTTCATTTAAGGATCGTACAGAATTTGTTCTCAATTCCTCGAATTTTACTTCAAATGTTGCCGATTTTTCTCTCGTTCGTGCGAGAGCTGTGTCTGATAGCCATGAAAGTGAGGCGGAGAATGAAAATAATGTGTCGGAAAATGGATCCGCCTTCCTTCCGCAGACTGATAGTTTGCCTCAGGTACAATATAAATTAGAGCATGTATCTCCATAATGACAGAGAGAAGCAAATGCTTTTTACTTTTTGTCGTTCGCCAGAGATCATGAATCGCTGAAATTTTTACGGCTTCAATATGCATTATAATTTCTCATTCACTTCGCTGCGAATATCAGTTTACTATTGTTATTGTTTTCATTTTGGTCTTCCATGTTCTTTACCACTTAGAAGTATTTATTTTTAGTACAAATTTTATGTTCAATGGCATTTGCCGCATGGCGACAGCATTTGTTGGCAGTGCGGAAGGCCGATGTCTGGGACTGCCGTATGCACACATACACATATATATTAGCAAACTTTTCTTATCCTCGATTGATTTGGCAAACCGAAAGATAAAAAGTTTATGAGTTAATCAGGAAAACTTGGGATTTATTTGCAAAAACCTCGCCAGTTCTTTTTCCCTCTGTTGTTATGAATTTGTACTATTTTTACTGTCGTGATTTTCCGGAGTTTTTCCTGCCAATTCAGAAAGTTTAATTAAATTGCAATTCTTGATTAATCACAATTTAAATTGTGAGTTGATAAATCAGATCACTGACAGGTCCGAGTTGCGATAACCTGAGATTTATTCCTGATTTTGGTACATTGTACACATACACACTTGGACTAAATTCTTTCCTTCAAGATTAGTATAGTATCCATAATATACCCAGACATTGATGAAGACAACTTCATGTCAGAAGATAGTATAAATTTTCTATATAAATATGATAAATATTATACGCTTGGTCTAAATTCTTGCTCTCTAGATAAAGACTTCTTGATCTATGCAAACCATACTCATCTCCATAGTGATGTATGTGTTTCGGCACTTAGACTAAATTCTTGCCCTTTAGATGATGCAGGAGCATCCCTGGTTCATGGCAATCTTGCATCAACCAAAAACATTTCTTTTCTGTTTGTTTTCTGTTTTGCAGTTTCAGCATTTCATTCTGCATTTTCTTGCATTGGCTCACCGGATCTTGTGGTGTTAGATTTTGCTTGAGGACATGATCATATTCCTTATTCCTAAATCGCGGAGCATTTGGATCATTTTCCGGCAAGTTATTGATTCCGGATTCCAAGACAGTTTTTTGGCACCGGAACCGTTTGGACCTATTTGCATTGGTGAATCTACCGGATCCCTTCCATAGCTTGCAGAGCCTTGTGTGTTGATTTCAATGGTCCTTGGTGTGTGGCCTACTTTCCCTTTGATCCGCACTTCATCCTTTGGATTTTCCGGAGGAATCTCTTTGGCGGAGGCCGACCTGTTGGTTTTACACGTATGATCTTGTTCTTTGGCATTTGATTCCTTTTGGGCCGACCGGATCTTCTTGGATCATATAAATCATTGTAATTGAGCATTAGAAGTCAGTCAGAAGGAAATCAAATAGAATATAGTAGATAGATCTTAGGTTTGGAGGTCCGAGAGTGACCTGTTCTGTAATTAAGCATGTTTGTAGCAGGCCAGTGAGTTGGATCTTGTAACCCGGATGTTACCGGTTATCTGTAATCAATATTCATGATCTAATATATTCAGTTTTGCATAGCCTCTTGTTTCCGTTGTGTTTACTCTTGCTGTGCGGTCCGGATTGATCTCTTTGAGGTCCCTCCTAACCGGTGATTGCACTACTAGATTAATATAGCATCCATATTCCACTCAAACATCGATGAAGACAACTCTTATCTCAAAAAATCAATAAGCTAGTCCAAAAATATACCACTGATTGGGTGGATGGTGATGCAGAGAATTAAACACAAATCCTTACACATACAAAACTCAAATGCAACTGAAAATAGAAATAAAAATCTGCAAATTAGAAGTCAATATCTTCATTCAACATCCTCAACAATGAGACTCTGTCTCTACAAATCTGCAATAGATGAGATTGCAGCCTATGGATTGATGAATACAGTCCCCAAATCTGATGTGATCTAATCGCAGACCTGCAAACATATTGTTTTATCAGCAGAAAAACAAAATTGCTTCCAGTCTTCTCTTTTATTTAAATCTGGAGTTTTCCCCCTCTCCTAGAACCCTCAACTCCCAACAAAAACAACACCCCCAAACACCAAAATCCTATCCAAAACCAAAATCTCCCAATTAAAACTTCTGCTGCCCCTCTAAATGCTACGACAACTTTTTCTGAAGGCATCCACTCACTCTACCTTAAAAATAAACACTGCCAAAAAGAACTAAAAAGAGAAAAAATGTCAGCCCTCCTCCATACGTTACTTATCAGTCCATTTACAATTGCCTAAAATTAGAGTCAAACATGTCTCCACTACTCCAGCACAAGCCTTCCAAAATCTAACACATAGGAAGAGAAAAATTTAAATTTAATAATTGGAGTCAATCTACGTGGATGCCTTGCATCAGACACTTAAGGTAGAAAGAAAAGTGACCCCGTCGCTTCTCAAGAGGAAAACCATGGCCTTTAACTTCAGCTTCTGATAACCAAGAGGCAAGATGAGTCTTCAATAGGTCTTCCAAGCCATTTAATGAAGTATTCAAAGTATTCCTTGATCCTTGTACTCTTACTCACCTTGCTATCCAAAGTTGTCTCAATTTCACAACTTTCTGAAGTGGATTCTGGAACGCTGAACTGTGCCTTTGTGATGTTTCCTTGAAATTCACCTTCATAATACTTTGTTAAATCTGAAACATTAAAAATAGGAGATATGTTAAATCCTTTAGGCATTTCTACTTCATATGCATTACTTGAATCATGTTTATTTACAATCTTACATGGACCAAATTTCCTCATTTTGAGCTTATTGTAAGTACCCACTGGAAATCTGTCCTTCCTCAAATGAACTATAACATCATCTCCAATCTGAAATTCCTTGTCTCCTTCAAATCAGCTTTAGATATATTGAAAATTCATTTTTATCAATATGTTTTCTTACCTCATCATGTAGGCTCTTCATATGTTTAGCAAAGTCTTCCGCTTCTGCACTGTTTCTATCACCCCTCTCCAACTTTTTCAAATCTGAAACATCTTGTGGGCTGCTGCCATAAACAATCTGAAATGGTGATTTACCTGTAGTTCTATTGATGAAGTTGTTATATGCAAATTCAGCTTGAGGTAGAATCAAATCCCACCCCTTTGGCTTGTTCACCAACTAGACTTTTTAGCAAATTACCCAAGCTCCTGTTTACAACTTCTGTTTGGCCATTTGTTTGCGGATGATAGGCTGAACAAAAATTCAGATCAGTCTTCATCTTCTTCCATAATGACCTTCAAAAGTAACCAACAAACTTTGTGTCTCTATCTGAAACTATATTCTTCGGAAGACCATGAAGCCTCACAATGTCCTTGAAAAATAATTCTGCAATATGCACAACATCATTAGTCTTTTTACATGGAATAAGATGAGTCATCTTGGATAATCTATCTACTAATACAAATATAGAATCATAACCCCTTTGTATCCTTGGCAAACCAAGAACAAAATCCATACTAATCTTTTCCCATGGCCTCGTAGGTACAGGTAGTGGCTGATATAAACCAGTGTTTTGACTAACACCTTTTGCCATGTGACATATCCTGCAACTTTGAACATATTTCTTTACATCTTGCTGCATTTGAGGCAAATAATGTTGGAATCCAAGAACACTGAGAGTGGGGGGTGAATAAGTGTTATGCCGGATAGAGTAATTTTAACCTTATTAACAAATCCACTTATTAACCGGTATGCATAAAAGAAAGTAACAACAAGTAATATCAATGCAACCACAAGAATCAACACCACATCACATATATTTATATGTGGAAAACCTCAAAGAGGAAAAACCACTGTGGGATTGGTGACCCACAATATCTATTCACTGGCCAAATGAATAAATATTACAAGAGGGGCCTGCACATGCAGGAAGGCACACTGCCTAGAGCGCACTGCTCATCACAAAAGGAGCCTCACTGACTACAGATCCAAATACTGGATTACAAACAAAAAATGAACTCAGGATGTGCATCTGCTATGCTAGATGAGTTTCGGTTAAAGCACTGTCTGTACCGGTTAAACTGTAACCTCCCTTACCGGTATTTTAGATCACTTCCCAATTCTCTAGACCAATAATCAAGATCGATTGCAGATCTTTACATTCGCATTCTATCGATCAAGATAACATCACAAAACCTTTTGCATCACTTATCTCCCATATATCCACATCATTATTAAATGACCTATCTCGGACTGACTTATATACCCATTTACATGAATAAACACAAATGCCTTATGTTGGCTTACAAACATATCACAAAAGATAACACATGTCGGCCTAGATAAAATATAAACATAAAACAATATGACCGTTGCCGCTTCCACGCTTGTCGGCCTTAGAATATCGGTTCCAAGTTTGCCGGTTCCCTGAATGACGGTGAAGTGAATGCCGGTTACCTTGATTGCCGGATCTCCCATGAAGTGTGTTGCCATCAATGACAACACTTATAACCCGAATGAGTGTCAATTGCCAACAATTTCCCCCTTTGGCATTGATGGCAACACTCATGTGAAAAATGAATCGCTGAAGTGCTGTACCGGTTCCCAACAAAAAACTGATCTCCCAAAACTGATCTCAGAAGACTACTCCCCTTGAGCTATACATTACTTCTTATGTCCCTAGTCATTTTTCACATCCATCTCTCCCCCTTTGACAACAATGCCAAAGACCGGGGCAAAAAGAATGAGAAATGAAATTCTGTACAAACCAAAATGTGATTACCGGATCTAGATATACTTGAAAATATCCGGATAAGCACCCTTCAAAAATGCTAAATAAGTATCCCAACCAGATTTCAAAGTTCCCCAAATAGATACAAACCCTTTCAAAATGTAAGCGTGCAGTGCACCCTTCAAAAGTGCTAAATAAGTATCCCAACCGGATTTCAAAGTTCCCCAAATAGATACAAACCCATTCAGAATGTAAGCGTGCAGTTCTTCCTCTGTTAGGGTTGCCGGTGTGGGCAAACTCATCTGTTCCATACATTCCCGCTTATGAAGTAACAAAGTATTTAGCCGGGGACTTACCAAACCTCTCAACTCTTTGGCCGGCTAGATTAACTTGTCTTTTTCCTTCTCCAGGGCTGAAATTTCAGACTCTAAAAGAAAAATCTGACCATCAACCGTGTTGGTCAATGATTCAGTACCATCAAAACTTACCACAAGTTGTTCCAACTTGTCCTTATCCTTCTTAACCTTTTTATCCAGGTCTGCTTTTAGTTTTGCTGTGTTAGTGCAAGACCGTTATATTCGACGACATTGATGAAGAGCCTCATCAATCCTTGTCATCTCATCTGTCAGCTTAGCCTTGTCGGATGTGATCATGTTATCACAGGTGACTTTCCTAGCTGCATTATACCTTTCCACCAACTGCCGGTTTGACACTTGTTGAAGAGTTTTATACTCTTTGGCAATGTGCTCAGTCAAACCTTTCAACTTACCGGATGGACTAGCTACCCGATCAATCTTGCATTCCGGTGCAAACTGCTGCAAAATAGGAATAGCTTGCTCAATAACTTGCTTATCTTTTGACCCTTCCTTTCTTAATTTCTGAGCTGCAACAAACATCAATTCAAAACTGCTCAGCTGCTCAATGTTCTTATTTCCAAGACCAAAATCTTCTTGACTGGATGAGTCAAGTGCCAACAATGAGGGACCAACAGCCAGTGAAGGTACCGGTACTCGGACCTCAGTCTGATCAACCTGAACTTCAGCCTTCTGATCTACTTTATCCTTTACCTGCTCAGCACCGGTGGCTTCGCCACTTGGTGCAGTTTTTTCCACTGCCTCAACCTCATGAACTTCAACTGTATCAACATCAATTATCGAAGGATTATCTACTAGTTTATTGATCTCAACATCCTGTACAAGTGTAACTGCCGGAGGAATGTCTTTAGATGTTTTTCGTTCCAAAACCGGTGGATCTCCACCTAGTATACCTTTACCTTTAGCATCAACCGGGATGTTTGGAATGTCAGACTTAGGCGGAATATCCGGTGATGTAAAGAAACCTGGTTTATCCACCAAGAAATTAACCCAAGCCTCATGAGTTTCCTTCACAATTTCATTTACTTTTCCCACCATAAGACTTATATGCCGGTGTCTACTCCGGAAAATTGTTTTATTAGCAAACTCTAGACACTCCTGCGTCTTTTCATCAGTTATAGCACTACAAACAGTTAGCAATTCCTGAATCTTAATATGCTTATCCTCCTCAATAGCCGATAACCTCCTAGCATCTAACTTATTATACAAATCTGCTGGTATTTGAGTCTCAATTCTAATTAAAGCTTTCTTATATATGTCTAAATATAACAAAACTGATTCCTCAATCTCCTTTTGTTCCTTATCATCCATATCACCATAATAGTGCTGTATGTTACTCAAAATACCATCCTTTGTGATCTGATCAATCAATTCAGCAACAAAAAGAGGAGCAATAACCTTTACACTTTTACTAGATTCAAGAGCAATATCTAAATCTGATTTCTTCTTCTTACCGGGGGTGGGAGCAGACTCCTTGGCCAATTTCCTTTTCTCAGTAGGCTTCCTCTCCTTCAAAATTTTCTTTTGAGCTGCCGGAGGAGTGACTGTGGATTTCTGCGGCTTCCCTTCCTCGGGCTTCTTCCTCTGAATCCTCATATAGATCTTCGGAATCTTCGGGATTTCTTCCTCAGCCTCAAAACCAGATTCAACAGGAGCAATAAAATGTTTTCGGTTTCTTCCTCTTAGATAAACCCTTACTGGTTCCTACTACCGGAGAAGCCTGAACAACTGCGGAGATGTCTCTGCCAAACCAATGACTTGTTTGATTTCAGAGGACATCTTCTGGACAGCCTGTCCAATCTTCTTGATTTATCCTTCCCTTTTCTTCTTGCCGAAACCAAGCTTCACCTCAGATTCCTTCTGCTTAGCTGTTCCAAATGTTATCTCCTTCTCATCAACTGGGGCATCTATAAGCATCTTGGCTTAGAGGTCTAAGATCTGTGCATCAACCTCATAGCCCATCTTAGTAACCCAGATAGTCCTAGGTTGCACTGCCTCCATCAAAGTTTCATCCTTTTCACCATGAAGCATATGTCAGTAGAGTATTTATCAACAATATGCTTAGGGATCCTTTCCCTCTTCTTCATAGCTTTCTGAAATGCCTTGAAATAACCCCACAAAATGGAGTCTCTGTCTTGTCCCAAGTTTCTCAATGCATCCTTGATCTGTTTACCTACCGGTATATCAAAGGCCCATTGCCTCTTACCGAATCTCGATATCTCATTCAAAAAGAAAAGCATGAAATAGACAATGAGATTTCCATACCGGAATGTACCTTTCTTATCTCCCTTAATCTTTCCCAAATTAGAAATCAACTCATCACACATCCACTAACAAAGATCATATTTCTCATTTTCTTTCACCATCTTGCGTGCACAAAAAATACAGGAACTGGAAACAGAGTTCAACCGGTTTGATTGAGTTACTTTATATCCAATTACCATGCTTGCAAATTGAACAACTTTATCTCTGATAGTGCTAATCCGCATCGACCGGTTGTCGAGGTGGCACCGATTAGCTTGTTCACCTCATTGTTCGGAATCTTCCTCCTATCCGGTGTCTGTCCGACCTGGGGTAAGCTGATGATAGCACAAATTGCCTCCTTGGTGATTTTATAGGGCCGGTCAAGCCACATGAACTCGCCATGGACTCGGCTCAGCACATACTGAATCATCTCATCCTCGAACTCGGGCATCTCCAGAATGTCGGTGAAACCCTGATTTCCCATTGACATTATTGCATGCCGACATATGATACCGGATACAAAATCCATTATCTCAGCGCCTGTGAATCTCTAGACCATCTTCACCAAGATCTGAAACTTTTCAGACCACTACCGGGGGCAATGCAGGATCTGACATTAATTTGCCTCCCCCTAAGGCTAAGGCCTTAGTTACCGGATAAGTTTCCTGCCAGTGCAGGAACATTTTGCTCTGCCGGTTGGGTAACCGAAGAATTTACCTCTGCCGATTGATCTTCAGACTTCCTAATCCATTGTTTAGCATGAGCCTGCCGGATCTCGTCAACCTTTTGCTTTCCTTTCTCATTTGATGTGTCATTCCCTTCCGGTGTATTCTTGCTTCTGCAATATTTGGCAATATGTCCTATTTTGTTGCATGCATAGCAAGTAACATTGTTCTTTTGAATTGCCTTGTTGAGTCCTTGACCATTCTTCGACCTACATTGATTAGCCATATGTCCAAACTTTCCACATGCATGACATCTCACATTCATTCTACAATCTTTTGTCCTACGACCATACTTATTACACTTTGAACACTGACCGGGGACAACATTATTATTCTGGTTTGCTCTATTTCTGCATTGACTTGCTTTATGACCAAACTTATTACAAACAAAGCATCTACACTTAAATTTATGTGCATTGGGTTGCCTTACCGGTGATTTCTAATTCCGGTTGTCTGGTGGATTCCCTTGATTTGCAGTACCGGAGCTTTCTCCATGCTCAAATCCAAGACCTCTAGTGTTTCCAGTGTCTTTTTGATCCTTCAATAATTCATCAAGCCTTGCAAAACTGACCTTGAACTTTTCTTTGTATTCATTTGCAGCATCCAGATCACTTCTCAGGATTGACATCATTCTTTCCAATTCTTGCTCATTGTTCTGTGATTGCACCAACTCTGTTCTCAACACATCATTCTCATGCGCCAACCTAATGCATTCTTCAGATCTGTCTTTCAGAATAATAAGATTTTCTTCATTCTTCTTCCGGTCTTCAATCTCCTTGGACATCCTCATAGTCATGGCTTGCATTTCATTTTTCATGACATTATTCTTCCGACTCAGCTTCTGACATAATTCCTTAAGGGCATTCTTCTTTTCATCATCCGGATTTTTTAAAAGTTCCTTCCTTTTAGCTTGAGCAGATGATAACCTCTTCTGGAGGGTAAGAATGATTTCCTTTGCAGAATTCAACTCATCTTGCAGCTTCATGTTCTTCAACCTTTCAACATCATAGTCCTCAAGTGCTACTTCAAGTTCCTTCTATAGACTCATTTCCATGGATTCCGGATTCAGGATCTTCCTCAAGCTGTTAGACTTATTTCGAGGCACAAGGCTCTGATACCAATTGTTGGAATCCAAGAACACTGAGAGGGGGGGGGGGGGGTGAATCAGTGTTCTTCCGGATAGAGTAATTTTAACCTTATTAACAAATCCATTTATCAACCGGTATTCATAAAAGAAAGTAACAACAAGTAATATTAATGCAACCACATGAATCAACACCATAACAAATATATTTGTATGTGGGAACCTCAAAGAGGAAAAACCACGGTGGGATTGGTGACCCACAATATCTATCCACTGGCCAAATGAATAAATATTACAAGAGGGGCCTGCACTTGCAGGAAGGCACATTGCCTAGAGCGCACTGCTCATCACAAAAGGAGCCTCACTGACTACAAATCCAAATACTGGATTACAAACAAAAACTGAACTCAAAATGTGCATCTGCTATGCTAGATGAGTTCCGGTTAAAGCACTGTCTGTACCGGTTAAACTGCAACCTCCTTTACTAGTATCTTAGATCACTTCCCAATTCTCTAGACCAATAATCAAGACCGATTGCAGATCTTTACATTCGCATTCTATCGATCAAGATAACATCACAAAACCTTTTGCATCACTTATCTCCCATATATCCACATCATTATTAAATGACCTATCCTGGACTGACTTATATACCCATTTACATGAATAAACACAAATGCCTTATGTCGGCTTACAAACATATCACAAAAGATAAGACACATGTCGGCCCAGATAAAATATAAACATAAAACAATATGGCCGTTGCCGCTTCCACGCTTGTCGGATCAATCTCCTATGCTAGCCTTAGAATACCGGTTCCAAGTTTGCCGGTTCCCTGAATGTTGGTGAAGTGAATGCCGGTTACCTCGATTGCCGGATCTCCCATGAAGTGTGTTGCCATCAATGACAAAACTTATAACCTGGATGAGTGTCAATTGCCAACAAATAATACTTTTCTCTAACAAGTGCTATGGTCTTATCAAAACAAAAATGTCTTGCAAGACCTCCACTATGTTTTTTCTTAATCAAATTCAATCTCATAGAACTCCTAGGAATGCATAACTGATTACCTCGGAACAACATACCATCTTGGATCAAATAATCCAACCACCTTGTTCTATTTGCTGCAATAGGGTCCTTACAAGCCTTCCACGCCTCTCCAAAATTAGGATGTTCTTCATACAACTCCTTGAGCTCATCAAAACCAACAACTTCAACCTACATTTCAATCAACAAATTCTGCTTCCTACTTAAAGCATCTGCAACCTTGTTAAATTTCCCACTTCTATGTTTCAAAACAAATGTATATCTCTGTAAGAACTGTACCCATTTCATATGCCTTTGATTCAAATTCACTTGACTATTCAAACATTGAAGTGCTTGATGATCAGTGTATAAAATAAACTCCTTAGGTAAAAGGTAATGTCTCCATTTCTTAAGTGCTTGATGATCAGTGTACAAAATAAACTCCTTAGGTAAAAGGTAATGTCTCCATTTCTCAAGTGCTTGAACTATTGCATAAAACACCTGATCATAAACATAATACTTTTTCTTTGCATCATTCAATTTCTCACTGAAATAGGCAATGGGTTTACCTTCTTGGCTTAAAACAACCCCAATAGCATTTCTACTTGCATCACAATCTACTTGGAACACCTTGTTGAAATATAGGAGTGCTAACACTGGTTGCTCTGTCACCTTTGTCTTGAACAACTCAAAACTCTTTGCTGCCCTTGTCCACCTGAACTCCTTATCTCCCCTCATAGTTTCAGTTAGTGGTGAACATATACTATTGAAACCTCTAATAAACTTTATGTAAAAACTAGCTAGACCATGAAATGATCTCACCTCCATTGCGCTTTTCGGTGTTAGCCATTCTAGGATAGCCTTCACTTTCTCAGGATCCATTCTGATACCATCAAAACCCAAGTACACCAACTCTCTCTTTGCAAAGCTGCATGTCTTGAGGTTAATCAACAATCTTCCTTCTCTAAGCCTTTCAAATACTAATCGAATATGCATCAAATGTTCATCCATAGTCTTATTGAATATCAAAATATCATCAAGGTAAACTATAACAAACTTGCCCAAGAATTCCTTCAATACCTCATTCATTAACCTCATAAATATACTGGGTGCGTTGGTTAGTCCAAAAGGCATAACCAACCATTCAAACAAACCTTCTTTTGTCTTGAATGCAGTCTTCCACTCATCTCCTTCTCTGATTTGAATATGATGGTACCATCCTTTCAAGTCAATCTTAGTGAAGTATTGAGCCCCACTCAAGCAATCCACGATATCATCCATCCTTGGGATTGAAAATCTGTACTTGAATGTTATCTTATTGAAAATCTGTACTTGTATCTAATCTTATTGAAAATCTGTACTTGATTGTTATCTTATTGATGGCTTTGGAATCAACGCACATCCTCCATTCTCTGTTTTTCGGTGATAACACCGCAAGCATTGCACAAGCACTCAAGCTCTCTCAGATTAAGCCCTTCTCCAATAACTCTGCTACTTGCCTGTTGAGCTTTTCTGTCTCTGTAGGAGTCATTCTATGGGCTGCCTGGTTTGGCAAACTGGCTCTTGGAACCAAGTCAATTTGATGACTGATCTTCCTCATCGGTGGGAGTCCTTGAGGCACATTATCTAAGACAATGTCCCCAAACTCTTGCAACAAATCTGCAATCTCTCCCGAAACATCTCCCACATTTTCAATGTTAGTTTTTCAGAATCAAAGCAAAACACACCTTTTCATGTCTCATACCTTCAAGGAATTTCCTGGCATCAACCAAACACACTCTTGCATTACTACAAACTTGAACTGAATCTTCTTTTAAAGGCTTCAACTTATGTCTTTTTCTATCCTTAGTTATTGTGTAAACATTATTATACCCATCATGCAAAACTTTTCTATCATATTGCCAAGGTCTTCCTAGCAAGATATGACATGCATCCATAGGAATTATATCACATAATATCTCATCAAAATAACCACCTATTTTAAATTTTACCACACATTGCTCATTTACCAACAATTTCTTGTCATCTTGCACCCATGCTATCCGATATGGATTTGGATGCTTCTTCTTTTCCAGCTTCAGTTTCTTCACCATCTCTTCTGACACCAGGTTGTTAGTGCTCCCACTGTCAATAATGACATTACAAACTTTACCCTCGCACTTACATCTTGTCTTGAACAACTTCTTCCTTTGTGCCAGTTCATTGTCTTCACTTATCAGTGCCCTTCTAGTCATCAAGATTTCTCCTCCTTCGGCTTCTTCTGACTGGGATGAATGCTCTTCTTCTTCATTTATGTTCGCTGCCCTATTCTGATTTTCAGACCACCTTCTTGGTTTTTCCTCTTCATGATGACACTCATAGGACTTATGACCTTCTTCACCACATTTGTAGCAGGTTCCTCTGAAGGTTTCTTTTCCGAAACCTCTTCCAGATTTGCCTCGGCCTCTTGAACTTTGATCTCTTGACCCATATGTGTCTTCATATTTCTGATTTTTATTGCTGCCTCCCTCATCAAATTTCTGATTTTGTTAAGGGTTATCATCACTTTTGAATGTTCTTCCACCAGTCTTTCCTCCTTGGCCTCCATCCTTTTGTTTATTTTCAAATCTTTTGTTTATTTTCTCGTCAACTTTAAGGGCAAACTGGAATGCATCTTCCATGTTGGAAATTCTGATCAAGGACATTTCTTCTTGGATGCTTGGTTTCAGCCCATTGATGTAGCGGGCTATCTTCTCCTTGTTGGCTTCCAAATGGCTTGTTCTGATTAAAATCTTATGAAATTCTTCGGTGTATTCTTTAACAATCTTGATTCCTTGTTTCAAGCCCTGCATTTTCTTCAATAAATCCAGCTCATAATCAATTGTCTCTTTAGCTTTTCTACCATCCGGTCCCATTTTGTGATCTTTTCTTTGCCCTCTCTTCCTCTTTCTAGTTTCACTTCTTTCCACCATATTGATGCATGGCCTTTCAATCTAGTGGGCTAATCTTACTCTTTCAGGATCATTTACCTCCTCATACTCAAAATACTCTTCCATTTCATTAATACAATCTATTAGTTCCTTAATATTCAAGTTCCCACTAAAAGTACGAACATCAACCTTGGGTTTTTTCCCCATTTTTGTAATTGCTCTAACCAAGGGATCATTAGTAGGTGCTCTTTCTGCTTCATCTTGAACATATTCTTCACCTTCTTCCGTATCTGCTACAGTTTCATCCTCTTCACTTTTGGGTTCTCTTCTACAAGCAAACCCTCTTCTTATTTCTTTTCTTATGGCTTCAACTTGCCTACTCAAGGCTCTAAAATCATCCATACGGACAACATTTGGAGGGTTTCTTCTTCCATTTCTAACTCCACGTCTACTCCAACCACGTTGGTCTCCTCTTGCATACATCCTTCACAATACCCACAAGCTCGACCTTGGTGCACACTGCCTCCATCTGGTGAATCTGCCTGCACACTTAGAATCTTCTGGCTCTGATACCATTGATGCAGAGAATTAAACACAAATCCTCATTCAAAGATAAAACTCAAATGCAACTGAAAATGCTATGAAAATAGAAATAAAAATCTGCAAATTAGAAGTCAATATCTTCATTCAACATCCTCAACAATGAGAATCTGTCTCTACAAATCTGCAATAGATGAGATTGCAGCCTATGGATTGATAAATACAGTCCCCAAATCTGATGTGATCTAATCACAGACCTGCAAACATATTGTTTTATCAGCAGTAAAACAAAATTGCTTCCAGTCTTCTCTTTTATTTACATCTGGACTTTTCCCTCTCTCCTAGAACCCTAAACTCCCAACAAAAACAGCACCCCCAAACACCAAAATCCTATCCAAAACCAAAACCTCCCAAATAAAAACTTCTGCAAACTCAAAAACTGCCCGTCTAAATGCTACGGCAGCTTTTTTTTCAAGGCATCCACTCACTCTACCCCAAAAATAAACACTGCCAAAAAGAACTAAAAAGAGAAAATATGTCAGCCCTCCTCCATACGTTACTTATTAGTCCATTTACAATTGCCTAAAATTAGAGTCAAACTTGAATCCACTACTCCAGCACAAGCCTTCCAAAATCTAACGTTGGGAAGAGAAAAATTTAAATTTAAAAATTGGAGTCAATCCACGTGGATGCCCTGCATCAGATGACATCTTTTCTCATGTGGGATATATAAAGCTCATTACCTACTCTTCTCCGCTACCCCTTGACTATAGTTTAGTTCAATGGCATCAATAGCAGCAGGCTCTATCATGAACAAAAGCAAGCCCTCTGGGAAGCATCAGTTAGTTTGAACATGCCATTTTGTAGTTTGTCGGATTGCCCTATATATAAAATACACTTGGACTAAATTATTGACCGTTAACATAAATTTGTCTTCAGCTATGTTTGAGTGGAATATGTATGCTATACTAATCTAGAGGGCAAGAATTTAGTCTAAGTGCCAAAGACCCAAAACACACCCATCAGTGTGGAGATAAGTATGCTTTGTATAGATTAGGAGAAGTCTTTACTTGAATGATGGAACAATTATTTTCCAAGTTTTTTGTTAATATGTTCAAGACATACTTGCACTAAACGCATATATCTGTTGGTACATGGGAAAGAGTGGGAGAATTCACTTGAATGTAATGTGGAGGATACCCTGTGTCTCAACACAGTTCATTCTTTTTCCAAAAAAAATAGTATTCACTAGCTGATGGGGTATAAGGATAAGTCATTGTCTTGTGGCGTTTCGTTTTGAAAAGAACATGTAATAGCTTATAGTAAAGCCTCCTTAAATGTGATTGCTGTGTGTTGATGTGTTTTTTATGCACATAACATTTCAGAATAAAATACCAAGGTAATTTACCCTCTCTTGAACAAAATCACCTCATATGCTAAGAATGAGATCAACTAAAATGATTCCAAGGTTTCTACATATCAGGTCTTGACGAGTGGGTAACTCAATGGTCGATGTGAATTGCTGTGTTCACTTGGGGACTTACGCAAATGTTTGGATTATCATGAAGATGCGGAATAGGTGCTGACAATTTAAGATTTATCAATATGGCTCTGGATTTACTTCTTACTAAAAAAAATGGGCAAAAGGAATAGGGTCCAGGAAATCTATTCTAAGCCTAGGAATGTCGATCAGAAGAAAATTTGAATTATATTTTTTTTAGTTTGTCTATATGTTAGTAATTTGCATTTTTGAAGGCCTTCTGGCCATTTTTAGGCCTAGCAAGCAGCGACATGTTTTTTCAAAATCTCATCTACAACTCTTGGAGACCTTTCCAACGAGTTAAACGACTCGTAATTTTGAGTCCCAAGCAGAAAGTTATGCCTAGTTGAAGTTAGGATAAAATTTCATGTAGTTTTTTTTGAAAATTTCGTAGTTTTTAGATTTTATTATGTAATGAACAAATGTGACTGTTGGACTTCAATTCTCAAGAGGTTTTTGTGACCCTTGGAATCTCATGAACTTCTATATGTTGGATTTTCGAATGGAATAGATTACTTTTTGGCTTGCTTCAATTCTATGCTTTTTGGTTCTTGTAAACAGAATTTACAATACCGCAGGTTCTCACTCAGGTATTGTCATCTGAATCCATAATTCGGATCTGTGGTATCAGAGCAAGTTCGCTCCTGTATGTCATATCACACGCGATCAACATATCAAAGATTGGGGTTGAAACAAGGAATCCTTCAGACTACCTTCCTTTGAGACGCACACGATCGCAGATGGCTAAGTTGCAGACCGACGATGACATCAAAGCATTAGTTGCAGATGCACTAACAAAACAACATGAAGAAATGATGGAGCAGTTCAAGCAAATGCTGGAAAGTCGCGGGTCACAAGCAAACCCACCATTCACAGGGCATACGCCATTCAAGGTGCAAGTGAATTTCGATATACCCACATTTCAAAGAAAGATCGAATGAGATGCTGTTGATGATTGGGTTTCAAAATTGGAAAGATATTTCTCTGTCAATCAGTTTTCAGATGAAGAGAAGATAACTTTCGCTCTCCTCAAAGCTGAAAATCATGTGAAAGATTCGTGGGAAGCAAAGTTAGCATCCAAGGCAACAAAAAATGGCAGCACTTTTATTTTTGATCAAAAACCCACATGGGGAGAATTCATGGAGCACATAAAGGAAGAATATTTTCCTATTGATACATATGAACAAAAATATATGCAGTGGCAATTGCTTCGACAGAAGAAGGACCAAACTGTTCAGGAATATACTAATATGTTTCATGCCTTAGCAGCAAAGCTTGGCATCAAAGATTGTGAGAAGCATCGAGTTTTGAAATATCAAAGTGGACTCCACAGGTACATCCAAACCGAAATGGAATTCCTGAACATAGAGACTTTACCTAGTGCATATAAGTTTGCTACCAAAATTGAGGAGAAATTCAAACAGAAAGGAAGGAGGGATAATTTCGCAAACAACAGATGGAAGGGTGAAGGTGGCAAAACTACATGGAAACAAACCTCTAAGGACCCCTCTCCCAATTCACCAACAAAAAAGACATGGAGTATGAAGAAGACACAAGAAAACAGTATGTGGTGTGAATTCCATAAGAGTCCATCGCATAATACAAAAGATTGCAGAACCATAAAAAGCTTAATGATGGAGACGCATGAAGAGAAGGCAAAATCTAAGGTAGCAGAAACTTGCACATAAGGAAATCATGAACAGGTCATTGAGGCTGATCCATATGCCACGGTAGCTACTAGAAGAATATTGCCCCGGGAGGATGAGGAGAGATTGTTCCATTCACAAATGTGGGTCGGAGGAAAAGCCCTGCACTTTATCGTTGATAGCGGAAGTCAAAAGAACCTAATATCAGCAGAGACTGTGAAGAGACTGAATCTGAAAACAGCAACCCACCCGCAACCCTATTCAATGGGATGGGTTAGTCAAGGAAGAGATATCCAGGTGCACCAACAGTGTCGCCTTTCATACTCCATAAAGCCTTTCAAAGATGAGGTAATCTGTGATGTGGCTCCCTTAGATGTTTGTGATGTTTTGTTGGGACAACCACATATGTACCAGCGACATGGTGTTTATGAGTCTAGGCCTCGCAACGTGACCATCAAATTAGGAGAGCAGAAATACCGAATACCAGAGGTAAGTCCTGCATACACTACCTCTTTGATTAGTGCCAAGCAATGTAAGAGGTTGGTTGCCAAAACGGGAACATTCATTTTATTGATGATTCGTTCTGAAGAAGAAAGAAAATCAGTTTATAATTCCCATACCATCACAAACACCACAACACTGCAGAAAATATCAATGGATCAAATTTTGATGAAATATGAAAATCTGTTTAAGTTACCAACTGGGGTACCTACACACTGCCAAGTGAGACATACTATTGATTTGATACCAGGAACTCCATTACCTAATGAACCAGTCTACCGTAGGTTAGTATTAGAGAATAATGAGATTAAGAGGCAAATACAAGAATTGATTGAGAAGGGACATATTCGTCCAAGTGCATCACCCTGGGGCAGCCCCATTGTTCTAGCAAAGAAAAATGATGGAACCTGGAGACTTTGTAGACTATAGGGGCTTGAATAAAATTTCAGTCAAAAATAGGTATCCACTTCCCCGGATAGATGACCTCTTGGACCAGCTTAGAGGGGCTCGATTCTTCACCAAAATTGATTTGAAATCAGGGTACCATCAAGTACCAATTGAATCAGCCGATGTGTGGAAGACAACTTTCAAATCTAAAGAGGGATTTTTTGAATGGCTAGTGATGCTTTTCGGTCTAACAAATGTTCCAGCGACATTCATGAGAATGATGAATGATATACTTAGACCATTCACTGATTCCTTTGTGGTGGTATATCTTGATGACATACTCATCTTTAGCAAAACTTGGGAGGAACATTTGCAACATGTGGAAAAAATTCTCTCAACCTTACAAGATCATGGGCTTTATGCAAACAAAGAAAAGTGCTCCTTTGGTATGCAGAGTATCAGATACTTAGGATATGTTATTGACAATGAAGGTGTCCATGTTGATTCGGAGAAGATACAAGTGATTAAGGACTGGCCGTCTCCTAGAAATCTCATAGAGTTACGAAGTTTCCTCGGGTTGGCAAACTTTTATCGCAGATTCGTGTTGGGATTTTCCCATCTGTCTTGGCCTCTAAATCAATCATTGAGGGGGGGGGACACAAGCAAAGTTTAAATGGACAAGTGCTCAACAAGAAGCATTCGAGGGGCTAAAACGAAGGTTATGTTCTGTACCAGTTTTATCTCTTCTTGACCTGCAACAGTCATTTGAAATACAAACAGATGCATTAGAATATGCTCTAGGGGCAGTCCTCATGCAACATGGTCATCCAGTTGCATATCACAGTCAGACTTTTTCTGATACAGTGCGTCGATATGCTACTTACGACAAGGAACTGTATGCTATTGTTCAAGCTTGTAAGCAGTGGAAACATTACATTCTGGGTAAGGAGACTGTCATCCACACAGATCACAAACCCCTTCAATTTTTGCAAACACAAGGGAAGTTGCAAAATGATCAACATCAATGATGGTCAGCATATCTTCAACAATTTCACCTCAATATCCGCCACAAGAAGGGAAGTACTAACAAAGTAGCAAACTGTTTGAGCAGGCCTCCAATTGCAGCCATAAGTATGGTTTTGAACTCATGTGGTCATCAAACTGAAGCCTGGGCTTGCTTGTATGAGAACGATGTTGAATTTGCAGATGTTTATAATCAATTAGTGAAGGGACAGCAAGTGAATGATTTCTATTTGCAGGATGGAATGCTTTGTCACCTTGGCCAAATCTATGTGCCCAATGCAGAACGCAAAAAGTTGATATGGGAAGCTCACTATAGTAAGGTTGCTGGTCACTTTGGTATAGGTAAGACTATTGCTATACTTCAGAAGTATTTCTATTGGCCAAAATTACGGAATGATGTTATTTCATATATTCAAGCTTGTACTGCATGTGCTATTGCTAAGCCTGCCAATCGTAAACTTGGGCTGTACTCACCACTTCCTATTCCTGAATAACCTTGGCACTCAGTTTCTATGGATTTTATGTCTGGTCTTCCTACCACCAAAAGAGGCCATGATTGTGTGTATGTTGTGGTAGATAGGTTCTCAAAAATGGCAGTAATAGTGGCATGTAAAAAACCAATTTCTGCAGAGGACACTGCAAAGCTATTCTTTGAATACATTTGGGCTCATTTTGGTCTGCCGAATACCATTGGTCTACACTATGGGAAAAGGTGGACACAAAATTGACAAAGTCTACTGCTTTCCACCCTCAAATAGATGGCCAAACAGAGGTAGTGAATCGGATGATCATACACATTCTACGAATGTACCACTCAAAACATCGCCGCACATGGGATGAAAGTCTTCCATATGTTCAGCATAGCTGCAACAGGGCAATTCACAGTTCAACTGACCACAACCCATTTGAGGTTTGTCTTGGTTATCAGCCACTTGCACCCATGGATGTTGCCATACCACTTATTCAACCTGATTTGGTTCCACGTGTTGGTAAGGAGGAAGATAACGCAGCCCAGTTCATCGATATAATTCATCATCTACAACAACAAGTTCATGAAATTTTGGAACACACCAATAAGAAGTATAAGGAGAGACATGATGAGCATCGTACTCATAATTTTCAAGTTGGGGACAAGGTGTGGTTGCATATCTAGAAGGAACGATTGCAGGGTGCCAATAGGAAGCTTCGTCCTCTGTGTTATGGGCCATACACCATCATCAAGCAAGTTGGTGATAATGCTTTTGAGCTTAATTTACCTCCATTTCTAGGTCTTCATCTAGTCTTCAATGTGGAACTCTTGAAGCCATATTTTCCTCCACTATTAGATGTTGCAGATGTGGCAGAAACAATCTCCACTACAGAATTGAATCCAAATGCAGCTACCCCATTCCAATGTGATCAGATTGTGGACACCATGGTGAAAACACTCAAACAGCAGCAGATTTACTTGTACAAAGTGGTTCGAGCTGGGCAGATTGCTCAACAAGGAAATTGGTTTACCAGAGAGCAGCTTCAAGAATGTTTTCCTCATCTCATTCAAAGTGTTGATGCAATGGGGCCCATTGCTTTCCAAGGGGGAAGTAATGATCAGAAGAAAATTTGAATTATATTTTTTTTAGTTTGTCTATACGTTAGTAATTTGCATTTTTGAATGCCTTCTGGCCATTTTCAGGCCTAGCAAGCGGCGAGCAAAATCTCATCTACAACTCTTGGAGACCTTTCCAACGAGTTAAACGGCTCGTAATTTCGAGTCCCGAGCAGAAAGTTATGCCTAGTTGAAGTTAGGATAAAATTTCATATAGTTTTTTGAAAATTTCGTAGTTTTTAGATTTTATTATGTAATGAACAAATGTGACTGTTGGACTTCGATTCTCAAGAGGTTTTTGTGACCCTTGGAATCTCATGAACTTCTATATGTTGGATTTTCGAATGGAATAGATTACTTTTTGGCTTGCTTCAATTCTATGCTTTTTGGTTCTTGTAAACAAAATTTACAATACTGCAGGTTCTCACTCAGGTATTGTCATCCGAATCCATAATTCGGATCAAATGTAGGAAATGATGAATAGATCTAGTGGAATCAAACTAGGCGAGGTCTCACAAACAGGTATTGACACAAGCTTAGTGCAATCGTCTAAGGTATACTTAAAGATTTTCAGACTATCACCATTAAACGTTAACACCATCCAAGTTGATGCTTGTCAAGGGACGCGTAATAGTTGAAGTTAAGGTCACTTAAATTTCCAGTTGACCACACAAGGCGCACTTACCAGCGGCAAGAGGCTAGTGGTATGGATTAAGGATTCCACACAAATAAATTCAACAAATCTTTCGCTCAATCTAACATACATGAAAATAAATTCTAAACTAAAATTCTAATCTAACTTGGAGGAATTGAGAACCATGAATGCAAATACAACACTTGAAGAGCAAAAATCATCAACAATGAACAATTATTATGATTCAAATAGCTACAGCATATACCAGCAATTCTACAAAAACTCTCTCTTACAAATGAGAGACAAGGAGGCATATATAGAGTCTCTTACAAAATGGATGGCCCAGATTGATACAAGATCAACGGTCGAGATCATGCCAACAAAACCCTAGAATTGCCCTAATTAGGGTTTACATAAAAAATGGCGCCACCTACATATGGCCCAATAAAAAGATACCTAGTCATCAAATAGGGAATCTTCGAGAAGATTCCTTCCTGCATCTGTCTCTCTCTCCTAGCATATTCCAAGAATCTAGCCAATACTGAATCTAACTCCTCCATGGAAATGCTAGGCAAGGTATCCTACTGTAAATCAATCACGTCCAGTGAATCCGAGCAAGCATCCAAAGTGTTCTCCCAATCTGGCATGAGCTTTTGCGAACTATGAACATGAATCAACAAAGAGACCAAGTCGTCTATCTGACTCTTCTTCAAAGAGTCCAACTGGCAAAAATACATAAATTTCTGAGTCTCCTTGTTCTGCTCTGTTACTTCAATCACTTTGATTGATGAGACACTGAGAGGGGGTGAAGGAATGATAGGTGGAGGAATGATAGTTTTATGTTTCTTCTTCACTTCCTCAATCTTCTTCCTTCTGGCCTTGACTTCTCCTGGCGTGTTCTTCCTTCTCTTGGGAGCTTGACTCTCTTCGTCTGCAGAAATCTTGACATCACTGGTAGTCCTCTGATCATCCTCGGAAGTAGACTCTTTCGGCTTCATCCTTTCATAAGTGAAGGGAACACCCATATCAACTAACTTATTCATTTGTATATCTACCCATGCACGGGAGAAACTCAAGACCTCTCTCATCAATATTTTCAGGTCAATCTCTTTTGACTCTGACCAATTAGGCAATAGGATTGTCTTCTTCATTTCACTCTCATACTGTGGATGCGTATGATCTCTGTTATCTAACACTTGATCAGGATTGAGGAAAAGTCCACACTTCCTCATGAAATCCATTGACATTCTAGACCACATTCTTCTCTTCACTGCTTGCTCTTCCATCAGGTTGGCCCAATAATCTTCTATGTCTACTTTGTGGATGAACTTCTCTCCCCTGATCCTTCCTACTTTCTTATTCTGGACCAAATCTTTCTCTTTTCTTATATGTAGCAAATCGATAGAATGCAAGCTCCTCACTCGCAGTGCTGGCGGCTATGGCAAACTGGCAAACCTTTGACGTCTTCCCAACTGAAATAGGGAATGTCATGCCTATCCTATGCTTCTCTCTTTGAATGACATCGAACTCTAGAAGCTGTCTCACCACTTCCAACAAGATCATTCTGTCGGATGGATACCTAGGAAGTCTATACGGTTCGGATTGAAACCCATGAATCCTAAGGTACGTGAAAGTGGGAAACTGAATATACCATGATCTATATTTCTCTATTTACTCTGTTGCCTCCTTGGACAATCTTCTGTGGATTCCGCCTTGCAGCATCCGTGTGATGTACATAGTGAATGCATAATTCACTCTCTTATAGTCTTCAATTCTGTACATGTTCAGCTGGGGGTAGCATTCATGACTCCTGAATTGTCCTTGCCCATTCCCGACTTCACCTTTGCATATCAATCCTCTGTATGAAACAAACCGTGCAAGCATGTATACCAAGTAAGAAGTCATGGCGAATGACTTGGACCGCTCTACATTCCTCAACTGAAAGTCCAGATTGTCACTTATAATCTTAGACCAATTTACCAATGTTCCTCTAAGACAATCCTGGATGAAATAAAATATCCATCCATCGAATATTGCTCCCTGCGGCATCCCCATCACTTTGTTGAGTAGGAATATTAAGTCGCTATACTCCTCTTTGAAGTCTATGCACATGAGTGTCTTGGGAGCCTTGGAATGATGAGACCTAGGCTCAATCATCCACTCTTTGTTTATCATATTCTTGCATACACCCATCTTCTTCGTGTATCTTTTTGTATATTCATCCTTGGTCACATCCTTCATATCCGTTCCGCGTGGAATTCCGAACACCTCAGCAATAGCATCCTCAGCAAGGTAGGCAATAACAACACCCTTAGCAGTTTTGATCATTCGCGTAAGCGGATCATAACATCGTCTACACTCCAGGATAAGTTCACTGCACTGTATGGATTGTGGAAATCCAGCGGCATGAAAAATACCACTCTTCATAATGTTCGCATATGCTGGGGAAGGAACCTGATTTCCAACTATGAACATCCGTTGTCGCATCTGGTCCAAGTCTAGGAAATGCATGTTTGTATCTGTGATCTCCTTCCATCTGGATGAAATCTTGAGCTCTGGATAAAATCCAGTCTCCAACATCTTCAGTAGTTCTTTCCTTTCCTTAAATCCGGACTTCGACATCGCATCTGTACGAAGTTTGAAGTTTCACTTAGGAAAATAAATAATGCTCTTGATAAAATTCTTGACTTTCTAAAGATTTTAACTAATTAGAGCATAAAGTCAGGAGAATAATCCATACTCTTGGTAGATTTTGACAATTAGATTCAAAGTGTGACAACGCTAGGGCATGGAAATCCTCTAGAAAATTCATTAATACCTCCTTATGCTTAGAAATTATGCAAACTAAAATGCAAAGGAGTATACTGGATCAACGATGACTAAGGAAAGGTGTGAAAGGTTGTGTTTTCACACAAAGTATGACCGAGGACACCTTCCGCAGTCAACAATGGAGGTCAACAAATCTGAAGACAACCTGCAACTAATAAATTAACTTCAAAAAACATGTTGCAATCCTTAAAAAATATGCATAAACTTGATAAAAATCAGTCTTGATGATGAAAATAATTAATTTTGGAAACTTAGTTATGGCTGGTAAAAGATAAATTTTTGAGGACAAACAGCCATTAACACAGTTGCAGACCTTAAGACAGCCTTCTAATGGTCTGAAAAATGATTCCAAAATGCCTCCAAATACTCTCCAAATGTAAATTGCTAAATTTGAAGCTGGTTGGGCAATAAAGGTTAAGTCTGAAAATTGAATGTACAACCAACAATGGAGGTCTAAATCTGAAGCAAACTCAGATCTGAAGCAAATGAGAGCAAGTAGGGAGGCAAAGGTGGCATCAAACATGCGTGAAATTCACCAAAGTAAGTTCCCAGCACTTGCAAAATAAAAATTGAACTTTCCCAGCCATAGCCCCATTTTTGGAATTATGAAAATGTCTTCAATGTAGCTCAGATTTGCAACAATGGAGGTCTGGAACAACAAGCAGCAATGGAGGAGAAAATCGCCAAAGTCACCAAACACCAAAAATCGCCAAACTTGAAAAAATCGAAAAATCTGGAAATGGTCTTCAATGGCAGTGATGGGATGGATTGCCAAGCTGGAAAAAATGGAGGAGGAAAGAATCCTCAACCCAACACTTCACTTAAGCACTTTGCCAAAATTCGCCAATAAGAGAGAAAAATCGCCTTTCATGGAGACACCTGGCAGATTTAATAATAAAATATTGCTGGAGACTCCTCTCTTATACTTGCTTTTGCCTCTCACTTTCACCACACAAGCAATGTGGGATAAAACACTTGCTTATATACTTGTTTGGTAAAAACCAACTTGCTTCTAGAAGGGTAAAATCATTAAATGCTTATTGCAAGTTATTTAATTTTGTTTTTAAAATTTTAAATAATTGTTAATCATCATTTAAAAACAATCAAAATGGGCTCACTTATTAATATTTCAATTTTAAGTCCAAATTGAGGCTCTAGGGGAAAATCGACTTTAGTTGGGATTAAAAAATCCCATTAAAATCACTTATGTCAAAATAATCCCCACAAGGGAAAATCGATCTTAGCTTGGATAAAAATCCATGCAAAATTTTATCAAAATGCGCATAAAACACTCCAGGGGAAAATCGATGGCAGTTTGGACAAGGAATCCACACTCCAAATTCACTTCATTTGCAAAAAACACTCCCTGGTGGAAATTCGACCTTAGTCTGGATAAAAATCCGGACTCAAAACTCATCAAATTGCTCTCAGTGGAAAATCGACTTGGGTATGGACTGAGAGTCTGCACAAAAATCCACACTAACTTGTCACAAAACAGCCTAGTGGAAAATCGATCTAGGCATGGAATCATCCTCAACATTGTCCGCACTATAGTTGGCACTCCAGTCTGCACTCCTGGTGGAAAATCGATGGCAGTCTGGAAAAATCCTGACACTTAGCCAAATTTTAGCACTTCCAGGGGAAAATCGATCCAGGCATGGATTAGCAGTGGTGGAAAATCATAGTCAGTATGGATTTCAGGGGAAACCCATGTGTAGTGTGGATTTTGAGTGGGGAAAAGGGTGGGTAGTCTGGAATATGAGGGGAAAAGCATCTCTAGCATGGATTTTGACCTTCTAACCCTTGAAATATGGATTTCCCTTAGGAATTTGGCATTTTAACCACTTAAAATCGCTTAGAAACTTCAAAATTAGACTGGACTTAGCAAATTTTCCCAAAAAATGAGCGAAACGCTAGGAAATTATCAGGATAAAGTGCGAAATCAATTTAAATAATACCTAGGAGCGAGAAAACAACTCCAAAAGGTCTGGGAATACCTTGGCACTTTAAAATCACTGATGTGCGTGTTTAAAAACACGCTAACGTTCAAAAGGTCAACACTTAGACAAAATTTAGAATCATTAAAATATCAACGTTTGCAACTTGATCCTATAACTTCAAAACCCTAAACGGCACTAGGCATGATCAAAACTCCGAGACTCGGGCACGGGAAACACAAAATTGCCCACTAAGCAGCCAAAACCCTAACCTAACAACGTAGCAAGCCGGAAAAGAGGGGGTCCCCGTTAGCAATGGGGCGATGTGTGAAAAGGTCACAACACTGTGGAACCATGATAATTATGGTAAGATAATAACCTTTAATGTTTGAATAAGAGAACAAGGCTATAGTTTCTTGCTCGTCAAAGTCATCTTGCTACCCTTATTACAATCTTCATTCATAAGGTTTAAATAAATCAACAAGGTTCTGTATTGTTCATTTTAAGATTGCAGTACCTTTATGAATACGCATTAGTTTCAATAATTAGTCTTGGTCAAAGGACAATGGTTTTCTTGAGTATAATAAATTCCCAAGTAAATATATGTTCTTATTATGTATTTTCCTCAGGTTTGATATTTTTTTTAAATTAAAAAAAATCGTGGATGTTTGGTTGTCCTTGGGATGATTGAGGGATGTTGTGGATGTGTCGGGGATGGCAGATGTCCTTGGAGTGTAGGGATTAGTTTAGATGCATTTTGGGGTTGCTTTCCTCAAATTCTACATGATAGACGATGGCTAGGAATGTCCCCTGCTGTCCCCGTTTAGTGGAAACAGGGGTGGGGACGGGGGTGCGGGTTTTGTGGGGGGGGGACATTTATGTGTAATACAGATTACAAATCTTCTCTTCTGCCTTTGCTCTTTTGATTCTTCGTAAGTGTCTAAT
Organism: Cryptomeria japonica; assembly: GCF_030272615.1. NCBI lineage: Eukaryota > Viridiplantae > Streptophyta > Pinopsida > Cupressales > Cupressaceae > Cryptomeria > Cryptomeria japonica. Next base: position 416,286,875 of record NC_081409.1, on the reverse strand, counting down.
AATGAAATATTTTAAAAATATCAAAATAGGAGATATGAGATAGTACACATGCAAGTTCAAATGCAAAAATACAAATTGGAAGCTAGGTTTTCTAGTGTTAAGCCTTCGGCTGTGGACACAAAATCTCCTGAAGAGTGTCCCATTTCCTCTATTCCATAGAGGTTCCTGTATCCTACTGCGTAAAGCCTGATCCAAACAAGAAATTTGAAATAAATTCGTTATAATTTTTGTCAAACCAGGGTATAGAATCTCATCAGATGGTCTGCATTTTTATGAGAGCATGGTCCCTCTATTAAAATGAATGTCCTCTATTATAGTAAAGATGGCTATGAGAAATCTCTTCAAAGGAAAATCCAAGAGATATTACCCTTGGTTGGCCATTTAGTCTGCCCTTGTTGGTACAAGTCTAGAGTGAAGGATACATGCGTTTGAGTTTGCATAAAAAAAAATCATTGTGGTTAAAGTATAGAAGTTCTCCAGTGATTGGAGCAGAGGATTCTATTGAGAGGCAGCCATTTCAATGCTTCAGAGACGAAGCTAGGACCTTTGATGTATTGCTTAATACATGTGGAGCCATGCCACACAATATGCTGGAGAAAGTATTGTTACAGAAATGTTATTTTTGGGACTTTTGTATAGATTTAGTTTTACAATTCAAGCTTGAGGAATATAATTTTCTTTTTTTGGTATTGGAGTAGATTTGAACTCAGCACTTTGTAGATGTCTACAACATGGACTTTGCTGCCATTAAACCAAATGTCCTTTGACATTTTTTTTATTTTTTATCTTTTTTTGGCCCTTTGGGTTTATGTGTAGAGTTTTCTCAACTGGAGATATTATGTTTTGGAACTTTACAAGGATATTGAACATTATCTAATTAAAGATGATTCTTTGGCTTTATTTTCTCAGAGAAATACATTTTGATGAAAAATGTATATGAACATATGAGCTTTTATTATAAAGTGAATGTCATTTGCAGAGAGATGCACAAAGGAAAGAATGTATTAGATTCTGAGTTTCTAGCTTTTAAAATTCTAGGAACAGATTTTGTTTGGAATATTTGTTCATTTCAAAAGTGTTACGTTTTGGTTCCTTGTATGGTCAAAGAGGACATTTTCTTCCCAAAAATGTTTTATTTCATTTTTTTGGCAACAATTCAATTTTGTGAGCTATCGTGATTTTGTATGCGTGCTTTATTTTTCCATTTTAGATGATAAACTCAAGTAAAGAGTTTGGTAAGGAAAAGAAGAAAAGTGAAAGTTCAAGTATCATGAGTACACTTATAGGTGGACAAAGTGGAGGCAGTCGAACAGGGCTTTTCCGTACTCCAATTTCAGGTGGTGTTCAAAGTGCAACTTCAGCCCATGGCTTGCCTCGTCCCGCCTTAGCAGTTCGTAACCTCATGGAGCAGGTGAAAAGAAATAAAATCCATAATGTTTTTTGGTAAATTCTACTCTCGAGCATAACTTTGAACTCCGCCAATTCAATATTATATCAATGAAGACAATTGATGAATAATACTGTAGCTGAAAAAGTCATTATGTTTTGCAGACAGCTCTAATTGTTGCTCACTTAGAAATATACTTTACTTTTGATATTGAAAATAATTCACTCATTTGATAGAAGATAATCCATCCGTGTATTGCTTTTTTACTAATCATACATCATTTTAGCTATTTAATTTGATAAACTGATTTTTGGACAAGAGCAGGCTCGCTTTGCACATTTATGCACTGTGATGTCTCGGATGCATCATCGTCGAAAAGGATATCCTTTCGGTTCTTTGGTTGATTTTGCTCCTGATTCCATGGGACGTAAGTTACATAGTTTCAGAGTGCAACATTTTTTTACCTTTTTTTGATTGTCTAGAAGCAAGCTAAATTATCAAAAGGCCATTTGTGTGTTCAGTATTATGTCCTGTGCAAATGCAGATCCAATTTTCTCCTTCTCACCGTTAGCTATCCACACAAGGAATTTGCTAGCTGATCCGAGATGTTCTCTTGTTGTGCAGGTAATTTAATTATTATATCTTAAAACTTTTTTACTTTCCTTAATTAATACTTTGCTGTTGAGTTAGTTGCATTTTTTAGGGGAAGCAGTTCTTAACATCCAGCTAGATTTGGGAATATTTGTTTTAAATTAGTAGGAATTGGTTTGTGACATAGATACCTGGATGGAGTGGTCTATCAAATGCAAGAGTAACAATATTTGGGGATGTTTATCCTCTTCCAAATGAACAACAGGTACTTAATTTGTACATGTTTCAAAGCTTCTATATTCTAGTGTGGTGCTGTGTCAATTTGTGGAGTGTATTAGAGTTTGCCCCATTAGATAGAACTAAAATATATGATGACATTCACTTCTGACACAATGAACAGCCTGACATGTAATAATTCAATTTACTGACCATAAGATGATTTCTCTCTCATCATACCCTTTTCATGTCCAAAGTGAAGGTTTAACTAGTTGGGGAAGCAGCTGGAATGCTAAAATTACAAGATAGATTGATTTAAAATTTCTACTGATTTATTAACACCACAAGTTCATTCTGTATTTGGAAAGCTCCACAAAATGATAAATTAGTCCTTGCAGATCATTGTTTTGCACTGTAGTTGACCTTGGTATGCTGCTACAATGCTGATTGTGTTGCTTTAAATTTGTACAAAGTCAAAAATGGGCAGGCACCAATTTTTCTAAATTCTTAAAGAACACCAAATTTAGTGTATAGAAGGAATGGAAGGCATCAATATAGAACTATGGATCTCAAAGAAATGGAAAAGGAAGGAGAAACAAGGGGAAGGGTAGAGCACACCGTAGGGAGCAAATTATAAGTTTAATTAAGAATCATTAGCTAAGCTATAAGCTTTAGCAACCAGTTGCTGGAGATAGTCCCGGAACTATTCCAAATGATTTTGAAAATTCTAATATTGGAACCATCATTTTTACCACCTATACTTAAGAATAACTCATCTAATAAAGATAAAATGCTTTTGGTGTTAATTGTGTAGCATTTTTTTGTTAGAATAATATTTCTTTATTCTGTTAATGGTCAATAATGTAATTAGTTGTTAGACATCTTAAATGTCTACAGTAGTAGGTAGTCAGAAGTAGTTGATTCATTAATATCTACAGTGCTTTGTAATTCCTATATATTGTAATATTTTCTCAGTTAATATATAGTATTTTTACTAGTGAATCTCTGATTTTCACATGGTGTCAGAGCACAGGCGAATTTTTTTGAAAAAAATTTGTAATCCTAAATTTTAATTAGTGAATTTTTTTTCGAAATTTTTCCAGTTGTTTTTCCAAAAACCCGTCTAGGGTTTTCTTTAAAATTTTTGGCCTGTGTGCATGGGTGCTTAAACGCGATTTTTTCTTTCACGTTTTCAGTTTCAACACCTATAAATCACAATTTTTATTTTCGCACCCGCGTGCGCGATTCTCTGCGGGTTTGTGTTTACCGCGCCTAGGGTTCCGCGATTTATTTGCCCTTGCTCGCAATTTCGTGTTGGTGAGCTCTGTATTTCTGCGTCGGGTTCGTTTTTGCCTTGCACACAACTTTTCTGTGACTATCATTTGCGGTTTTTTGGATTTTCGCCGCGATTTTTTTACGTGAAAAGGGTTTCATTTATTTTGGAGGATTTTTGGCGGATTTTTAAACCTGCGTTCTGCATAACTTCATGATTTTTTGTGTCCGCGATCTTCAGCGTTTTTTATGGAGAGTTTTGGGTTTTTTATCGTGCTTTTTGATGCGAAAGGGTTTTCTAGTTGATTCCGCAGAAATTTTGTCTCCCATTTCTCCTCTGCTTGTGATTTTGTACAACCCATGATTTTTGAAGCAGTGTTTTTTGTCTCTGTGCAGTCTAGGGTTTTTCTGCTTTTGTTGCCTAGGGTTTTTACCCCCAGTATATTTTTTTGGCGGCCAGTAATGACTTTCTAGGTTTAGGGTTTACAGATTTTTGATGACCTAGGGTTTTTGCAAATTTGTCTAGGGTTTTGACCCTTTGTTTCAAGGTGATTTTTTTTTTGATTGCAGATTCTTGGTGGGTTTTTCAAAATCTCTTCTGGGTTAGCCAAAAAATTTCTGCCTTGAAAACTGTGCTAGGGTTTTAGTTTTCGCCTTAGAATCCGACTTGTAGATTCTTTAAAAAAAACCCTGTTTTCATTTGCTAGTTTTCATGCATTGGAATTCATGCCTTCACTAGTTCGACCTCGAGGTACGTGATGGCATCTCTGACAAACATTATGCTCGAAAGTAGCCAGAAATTCAATGGCCGCAACTACAACACCTAGAAGCAGTGCATGTTGACAATTTTTGAGTGCTGATATCTTGATGCAGTTGTTTTGGGCACGTCTTAACGTGCAACTACTACTGGAAAAGATTAGGACAAATGGGATGAGCGCAACTAGGAAGCAATCATGCTCATTAAACTCTCCGTCACCGATGAGCAGCTACCTTAGGTACTGTCCGGAAAAACTGCGAAGGAGATATGGGATCATTTGAAGAGTCTCCATGAAACCTCTGACAAGAGAAGAGCATTCTTTCTGAAGAACATGCTCTTTTCGATTATGATGGACGAGTGGACACCTCTGTAGGATCATTTGACAAAGATCAAGGACATCCGTGATCAACTTGAGAAGATTGGTCGCACAATCGAGGAAGAGGATATGGTCGTCATCACTTTGAAGAGTTTGCCAAAATATTATGAGCATTTCATTGAAATGCTGAATATCACTTCCACTGATGTCGATTTGAAGTTTCTTGATCTTTGTAACAAGCTTTTGCAGCAAGATCGGTGGCAACAACAGTTTGGGAGTAGTACCAGTTCCACCTCCACCGAGCAAGCGTTCTTTGCCAAATCTTCTGCTAAGAACAAAGGGAAGGCTCCATCTTCTTAGTCGAAAGGCTCTGGTTCTTCTCAGGACAAGAAGAAGAACGTTAAGTGCAATTATTGTCATAAGTTTGGTCACATGAAGGCCGAGTGTTGAATTCGATTGGCTTCTGAACAAAAGAAGCAAGGAGGGTCTCAACCAAAGGCAAAAGTCGCCGAACACTCTGAGCAGAAAGAATCTTCTTTCTATGCTTTTATGGCTAAGCGAACAACAGATCCAATACACTCTTCTGCCTAGTATATAGATTCAAGGGCTTCGCGACATTTTACACATTGTCGGGATTGGTTCACGAAATTTAAACCATTCTCGGATTCAATAATCTTCGGAGGAGAAGAGTACACTGTTGCTGGTAAGGGCATTGTCCAGATTCACTCAGGATGTAGAAATTTAATTTTTCTTGATGTCTACTATGTTCCAGGCATGGAACATAATCTCCTCTTCGTCAGCAAGATCATGAGGCATTCTCCTCAGTTAGATGTTATCTTCAGTTCGTCCACGTGCAGCATTGTTGATAGGGAGACTTGTACTACAATCGCTATGGGACTTGAGGATCATGGTTTGTATAGACTTGCTGATTCCGGCTATTCTCAGGAGCATGCTTTGGCTGCTAGGAGTACATCGGTCATAACACTTTGGCATCAACGTTATGGGCACTTAAACGTGCACTATTTATGTCAGTTATATCTGGAGGGTTTGGTTGCTGGTCTACCTAAGATCCAACCTCAAAATCATGGAGTTTGTGGAGCCTATTAAGTTGGGAAGCAACGTAGGACACCATTCTCGGATGGCGATTCTTGGCGAGCCTCTAAGGTACTTCAATTGGTTCACATTGATGTATGTGAACCAATGAATACACCTTCAGTTACTGGTTGCAGGTACTTCTTGTTATTTGTTGATGATTTCAGTTGTAAAATGTGGGTGTATTTTCTGAAAAATAAATCAGATGTGTTCAGTACATTTCAGCAGTTTAAGGCCTTAGTTGAGAAAGAATCCGGTTCTCAGATTGTCACTCTAAGGTCAGATAATGGGGGGGAGTTTTGTTCCATTGACTTCTCTACATTTTGTGCTACACATGGCATTAAGTGCCAGCTCACCACACCATACACCCCTTAGCAGAATGGTGTCATTGAACGTAGAAATCGCACCATTACTGAAATGGCTCGATCTATGTTGGAGTATCGCAATGTTTCTAAGAAATAATGGGCTAAAGTAGTTTACACTGCAGTCTACATCTTGAATCAGTCACCTACACATGCCGTTAAGAAGATGACTCTTGAAGAAGCCTGGTCAAGACGCAAGCCTTAAGTGGGCCATTTGAAAGTCTTCGGTTCTACCGCTCATGTATGGATTCCAAACGCCAAGCGTGCTAAGATGGATTCAAAAAGCCAAACACTTATGTTTATTGGTTACAATGACAACCACAAGGCCTACAGGTTGATTGATGTGGAGACAGATCGTATCATTTTCAGTTGTGTTGTGGTTGATGAGACTACTGGTTCATTTATGCCTTCTACTACTCCTAGTCTTGCGACTCAGTCTGTGCAGACTTTTGATGTTGGTGTTCGTCTTCCTCTTGGTTCCCATGATGGGAGGGCTTCAGAGCATTCTGACTTTGAAGATGAGGAATCTACCGATCTAGCACCACCTGATTTTTCACAGGATTTGCATCCAGATGACTTTGTTCCGGAAACTCTAGGGGATGTTGTTCCTCCAATGCCAGATGTCGGTACTTCTACCCTCAGGCCTAATGGTGGGCCAAGACAATAGGAGATCTTCGTGATGATGAGCTTCTTGAGGATAGATCAATTCACCGAAAGAGAAAGCAAGAGAATACAATCAACTGTGCACTTATGGCCAACATCCACAACATCCATGAGCCCCAGACATATTCCGAGGCTAAAGGCATTCCTGAGTGGGAAAAGGCTATGGAGACAGAATACCACAGTCTTCTGAAGAATAACACTTGGATTCTTTTTGATCTGCCTCCTGGGAAGAAACCTATCTGTGACTAGGAAATCGGGAATCATCAAAGCAATAACAAACTAGCCAACCACCTAACTAGATTGCAATGAAAGTAATCCTAATACACACAATAAAGGTATGAAGACAAGATGGTCAAAAGCAAATGCAAACCATAAGACATCAAAGCATCTCCTCCATGTCTCTTCATTGGCTTTCTTTCTCCTCCAAATTGGGCTTGTGTGGATCTCACCTACAAGTGCAAAAGCATGAAGCAAGATTGATTTCGACAACGCGAGGATACTTGAAAATGTGGTTGATTCCAAAAGATTGAAGAAATGCATCCAATTTATAGGCAAATTGGAGAGATGAGCAAATTAGCATGAAAAGAGTTAAAGAGGCAATTTGATTCGAAAATTGGGAAAAAGGATTGAAAGAAGAAGGTTATGACACCTTCTATGTCATAAATCATGACACATTTCCAATGCAAAGTGCAAGGACTAAATGCCAAGTTAAGTGCTATAACATGCTGCTATGTCAAACAATATGACGCATGAGAAATTCATGCCTCCACTCTATGACAAGCGAAGCACAAAAATAGGGACAAGTAGAGAGGAACAAATTAGTTGGAAATTAGAATTGGAAAATTAGGAAAATAGGTGGAAAAAAGGGAATTAGAAATTAGGAAATTAGTAAATGAGAAAATGCGGAAATTAGAAAATTAGGTGAGATTAATTAATAAGTTTTCATTCGTTAATTAATTCACAAAAGGGACATAATTAGCCAATTAAATTAAATATTTAATTGTGACAAGAGGAGACTTAGGATTAAATAAATAAATTTATTTAACCTAAAAGGGAAATGATGAATATGATGAGATGAGTAAATCATAAAACCCTAGGAGAAAATTAGAGATGAAAGGATGTTGATTAGGTCATGACTAGATTGGAATGATTGATGCAATTGATATAAGGTCGATTCGATCATGGTTAAATGATGAGAACTGATAATTGATAAAGTGTCGACATTGGTTGACAAGGATCAATGACAAATTGATCAATAATTGACCAAGGATAAAATTGATAGGCACCAATTGACGAGGACCAATGACTGATCGGTCCAAATTAACAAGAAATGATGATTGATTGAGATCGATGACAAATCAATCAAAGATTGATAAAATGGTCGACTTGATAAAGGTTGAATGACAAAAGACCAATGATGAATTGGTCGTAAATTGATAGGGAATTGATAAGGATGCAAAATGATCCAAAATGACTGATAATAGATTGAAGATTGGTTGAAGACGACAAAGATCAAGAACAAAACCTCAATTCGACATCAAGAAGGGTTGACGATGTCCAATCGACATGATAAAATGATTGACAATGATAAAGATTGAGGACAAAAATCTTAATTCGACATGGCGAAGGGTTGATAATGTCCAATTGATACGATAAAGATTGATAACGACCAAAGATTGAAAGTCATGATGATGTCGACAATACCTAATTGAAAATGCGAGAAATGCAATCGAAAGAGGAAGAATGTAGAGGAATAACACGATGTCGACAAATGATAAAGATAAGTGTGTGACATAGAAGAAATGTCAATAAGATTCAAAAACCCTAAAATAAGGTGATGCGGACATGTTAAAGTATGGCGCCGCAAGCGTTGACCATTTTTAGATGCCTACACTATCAGCTGTAAATGGGTTTATAAAGTCAAGTATCATGTAGATGGTACTTTGGATAAGTACAAGGCCAGATTGGTTGCTCGGGGATTTACACTGTGGGAGGGCATTGGCTACGAGAAGACTTTTGCTCCTACTGCCAAGATGAGCACAATTCGTCTTCTTCTCGCCATTGCAGCTCAGTTTGGATGGAAACTTCACCAGATGGATGTTAAGAGTGCATCCCTCAATGGTGAGTTGCAGGAAGAAATTTATATGACTCAACCTCCTGTCCTCAAGGTTCCTGGTAAGGAACATCAAGTTTGTAGATCAGTAAAAGTCCTCTATGGCCTAGCCCCTCGGGCTTGGTACTTCAAGATTGATCAGTATTTGGTTGCACATGGTTTTCAGCACAGTCCCTTTGACACTAATCTGTATGTCAAACTCTCTAGTGATGATACCCTTTTTCTTGTTGCGTACATGGATGACTTGATCATTATTGGCAATTCAACACATTTGATTACAGCCATCAAACATGGCTCGTGCCAAGCTTTTGACATGACAGATTTGGGGCTTCTCCATTATTGCTTAGGTGTTGAAGTGTGGCAGACTGATGACAGTATCTTTATTTCACAGTCCAAGTATGCCCGCAGTTTTCTTGACAAGTTTCGCATGCAGGATTGTAAACCCGCTTCCACACCTATGGAGGAAGGGCTGAAGTTATCAAACAAGTCTGATTCACCTGCAGTAGATGAAACCAAATTCAGGCAACTAGTAGGCAGCCTCATCTACCTCACTGCCACTAGACTTGACATCAGTTTTGTTGTCAGCTACATCTCTTGCTTCATGACGACCCCAAAAGCTGATCATTGGATTGCAGTGAAGCAAGTGCTGCATTATGTGAAAGACACTTCAGAATATGGCATTCTGTATAGCAGGTGCAACGATCCAAAGCTGATTGGTTATATTGACTCAGATTGGGCAGGATCGGTGGATGACAAAAAATCCACTTCTGGGTACGTATTCAGTTTAGGTATAGGTGCTATCACTTGGAGCAACAAGAAGCAACAGGGCGTGGCTTTTTGTAATGTCCCCTTTCGTGAATCCCTAGAAATAATGGACTATTAGCTTACACTTTAATCCTAGATGACTTCCTTCTAAATAATTAACCCAAAATCTTTATATAAACTGAAATAGTCGATACTGGATACCACTTGTTATAAGAATGATAGTTATAATCTTCTATATGAATATACTTGTGCCTCTAATTTGATACAGCTGGTGTCTAAGGATTACAATGAATGTGTTATTCAGAATTTGTAATGTATGACCCTTATTAATCTGATAACATGTAATATCTCTGGTGGGAACTGTGCAATGACTATGTGCTGATCTATATTACAGAGAAACCTTTCTGCTGTTTCTGATACAACTGTAAACTCAGGTTGTCAGAGTTCTCCCTGTCATTTATAGCTGTGTCTGATTATTCCTTTGAAGTATACAGATAATGGTGTCGTTCCTGATTGTTGACTTCTAATCCGAGCAACCGAGTAAGCCCAAGGTGGATGCTTGATTGAGCAGACCCGAACCAATAATAATGATAATCTCTTCCTTTTTGGATATTTTGAAATGTCAGCTTTTGATCCATTCTCTATTAAATCTTCTTCATATTATCTGCTGGTGTATCTCCCCCCCTATCCTGGAATGTGATCAATGGCCTTTTTATATCTTGCAGCTTGAATGGTTCACACCTCTTCATGAGCGATGAGACACATATCCTTCCCAACGTCTCTTAATAACAATTGGTTTGTTATCCAAGGGCTACCGATTAGTTTCTTAACATAATCTCTGCCTAATCGTTGTTATCTTAAGGCATAACAATTGGTCTTGTAATCACTGAAATATTTCAATATTCTGTTCGCTAATTACGATAGCTTATGTAGATTTCTTTATCGTTGTTAACATAATCGCTGCTTAGGTGGATTCGTGATTATCGATCACCTATTATTTGACTGTCATTATTATAATCATCTAGTGTGTATCTTCTAATGGCTTCATAGTTAACCCATCACTGACAAAATTATTCGATTAGTCCATCTTCTTCCTTAATCGATATTCATAGCCTTGTAACTCTTACTCGCTGTTGAATAAATGCTATTCCTTAACGACTCCATTCACTATCGCTTCTTACCAATCAATCTGGTCTTAGTTTTAATTAAGCCATGATTCTTCCATAGTGATCAGTGGTTTACCAACACCTACAATATTTACGATACTTGGTGACTTAGGATAATCTCTATTCGAAGTGTTGATAGCTTCGTTAAGTAAATCTTTTTCCAACTCCGTATGCAGGTTAGTTCATCTAACAGTTCTTCTTGTTGTCGGGTAATTATGTCATATCGTAATTAGAATGTTAAGTGTGTTAGGGGTCGGTGGTTACCTGACGGTTGTCGGCAATTGGCACTAGGCAATCGGGCAACCTGTACCGGCATCTATATATATGTACTTGGGTCTCTATTTGTGTGTGGATATTGCTTAAGGAAACTATGTTTTGAATGTACTGGCATTTTGGAATCAATGAATATAGACATATGAGTTCTTCTTACTTGCATCTTCATGTACTGTTACATTTCCTATATCTCTGTACTGTTATGCACTGAATGCACACACATGTCATGTCCCCTCCTGGATCGTTATACATAGAAAGAGAGAGAGAGACCCCAAATGAATTAATAATTACCAACGAAGGAATATTTGAAAGTTATTTATTTATTAAATATTATTATAACTAATATATATTCCTTAGAGGATAAGGATGGGAAAAAGAATACGTACAAACATAATCCTATGCTTTTCTTCCAACGAACAAGAAAAGTATTTAGACTAATTGACATTAAGTACATCGCTAGTGGTCCGCAATTGTGTGGAGTCTCTAAAAGAGACAAAATTGCGAATGTAATAAGAAGCCCATTATGATAAATGGGTTCAAGGTTTGTGTTTAGCATGAACCACCATTTGAGAACACTAATCGTATAGTCAACGATCATGATTAAGGACATATCGTGCATTCTAAGAGAATGTGCACCGAATGTAAAAATACTTAATAATGTTAATGCATGGATTAATTGAATTGGGTTAAGGTAAATAAATAATTAAAATAATGATATAAATGAATGAAAAATATATTTAAGTTATTGCTAGTTAATAATTAATATATTTAACATTTAATATATTTAAAATGAAATGATATTTAATAATTAATATATTTAAAATGAAATGTTATTTAATATATTTAAAATGAAATGTTATTTAATATATTTAAAATGAAAACAAAATAAAATATTTAATATATTATATATTAAACATAATAAAAGTAACCCCAAAATGGGCTGGGTTACCTCCACACGAAGTGGTGCGTGGGTAACCGCAGCCTAGGCTGCAATTACCCCCGCACCCCTTCATGCGGAAGGGGACCGTGAAAAGGCACAACCCTTCACGGGTTATAAAGGAGGCAGCAAAGCGTAAAGGCAAGGGGAGTAGGTGGAACAACGGACTGCGGAGGGGAGGTAAGGAGAGTAGACTGCGGCAGAAGGTAAGAACAAACTTCCCCCATATACTAACAATAAAGTATAATGTATAGAATGTCATGGCTACTAATATGAATAGGTGATAGTAATCATAAAGGTTCTTCAATATTAGTTAATGAGTAATGGAAAATAGGTAGGGTTCGTCAATAGGTGAGGTTAATTGTAATCTAGTGAATATATATATATTCAATCAGAACAAGGAGTAACATGATGATTATAAATATAGATATTGTTTATAATAGATAAGTAATGAAATAAGTTAAGGTTAATGAATGTAATTAATATATATGTAATGTTTATGATAATGAATACATTAATGAACATATTAATGAATGGTTTACAGATATTAAGGAATAAGTATAAACCGTATGTTAATGAATTTGTAGTAACATACGTTAACGAGTATACGTATCAATGAATAGTAGGGATATAAATTAATAAATGCAATGATCATTAATATTAATTAATGTGTAATGTTCATACATATTGGTAATGTGTAATGTTCATTAATATGTGGTATTAATCGTAGTCTAGTGAATGTATATATATTAATTAATGTATAGCATTCACTAGTCACTTAACATAGGTAAAAGATATAATTTGTTAATTGTTGTATACATAAGTTTGCGTATTGAGAAAGATTAGGAATACAAAGAGTATGTTAAGAGATGTAATGCATGTGTAAAAGACGGAAGATTATATATATCTATGTTAATTAAGAATACATTAAGAATTCATGTTAACACAAGGGATATTCTATAATCGGAAACTATTATGCAAATGTATGGCTTGGTTGACTAAAACTCAATCAAGAAGGGAAGGATTGAGTCAATCCCCTTTGAGGACTTGGATGATGGAGGCATCGTCCAAGACAAGGAAAGGCAAGGGTCTTCCTTGGCTGGCTTGGGTGTAAGAGGTTATACTCAAGACGGGACTCAAAGGTCGGACCGATCCCTTCCGAGGACTGGGATGATGAAGGCATCACCCAAGGCAAGGAAAGGCAAGGGTCTTCCTTGGAGGGCTTGGGTGTAAAAGGTTACACCCAAGACAAGATTCGAATTCATCTTCGATTTCCTGGAGGGCTTGGAACCAAGGGGTTCCAAGAAGGCGAGCTTCACGGCCGCCTAAGGACATTTTGGAACCAAGGGGTTCCAAGAAGGCGAGCTTCACAGCCGCCTAAGGACATACTTTGTATGGCATTCGTATCCTTTTTATTAGATAGAAATTATGATTATGTTAATTAAGCATTGAAGTTAGATTATAATTTCGATTACTTATATATGTATATATATGTTTGTTGTGTTCTAACCATCTGTTTTGCAGGTTAATGATCCCTAAATAGCAGGGACATTACAACCAGAGAAACGGGACTCGCCCGAAATCGCCCAAACTCGGCGAGTCCGAGTTCGAGTCAGGCCAAACGAGTCCCAGGGGCTCGGACTCGGCCGCGGCCGAGTCTGGAGAGTAAACTCGCTAGACTCGCCGAGTTTGGCGATTTTGGCCCAAAATCGCCAAACTCGGCGAGTCCTGAGCCCTGGACTCGGCCGGCGTTGGCACAACTAAAAAGTAAAAAAAAAAATAGTTTGGAAAGTTTTTTTAAATCCGTTTTTTAATGTTAATTGTCTTCTAGCCCTAAAAGTGACTTTCATTTCATTCACTTGCAAAAAAAGGAAGAGTAAAGTGAGTTGGGAAGAAAAACAAGGGTGCATAGAAGAAAAACCAGCAAGGAGGAAGCTCAAGTTTTCTTCAATTTGTCACATTGGAGCTGCATTGTGTTTCGATTTGGTGCATCAAGAGTTGGATAGGAAGAGTTTGCAGCTCATTTCAAGCTTGTTGTAAGAGGTAAGATTGTTTTTTTTAACATTATTTTGTTTCTTATATGCAAAAATTCCATTTTCTATTCATTTATTTTGAAAGTTTTACATTTTCTTGTATGCAAGATCTTTTGTATGTTTGTTATTTGTATGTAGCATGTAGTATGTAGTTGTACTATGTAGGGTTGTATGTAGGGTTTGTAAATTTTTTTTTTTTTTAAATTGTAGGGTTTGACAAACCCTACAATTTTTTAAAAAAAAAATTTACAAACCCTACTTTAGTTTTTTTGAATGTATGTATTAATTTTATTTTGTATTTGTAATGTTTTATTGCAGCAAACTTCACTTTATTATTTGCCTCAACTTCAACTTTCACAAAACTATCCTAAAATGTCTACTTCAGCTTCTAGACCCCCCATGAGAAAGGACCCTGCTTGGAAATATCATGAGGATTTTCCAGGGCAAGGAAAGGGGCAAACAAAATGTATGTTTTGCAAAACAATATTCCATGGAGGTATATATAGGCTGAAATACCATATTGCTGGTGTGCGTGGACATGATGCCGAACCATGCCTAAGAGCAGTCTCTGAGGCCATACGTGATTGTTATGTAATGGTTGAGGAGATTGAAAGAAAAAAGAAACAAAAGGAGGATCGAGTGGCCATTGGGAGAGAGACAGTTTTAGGAAGAGGGACACAGTTAGGTTGTGTTGGAGGCTCTTCTTCCTTACCTCCATATCGTCCCACTCAGTTTGCTACTGCTGGTGCTTCCATTTCTGCTTCTGCTTCTATAAGTGGCAGTGCCACCGCCACTTCTCATGCTGCTACCACTAGTAGTTGTAGTGGGAATGTTAAACATTGGACCTAGGATTCGTAAATCTAGGTTGGATTCCTTCTTTGTGCCTCGCACTATTCCTGGGTCCCAACCGTCGCTTGAGGGCATGGGTTGGAACAAGGAGGTCCATGATGCTGCTAAAATGGCAATTGGTAGGTTTTGGAGCTACAGCTGTATTCCATTCTTTGTAGCCAGGTGAATGTTTTACTAACTTTTATGTTTGATAACTTTGATTGTTTTAATTTTTATACTTAACTTATCTCATTGAATTTTTATACTTAACTTATCTCATTGAGTTTCTTTGCGACAGGTCTCCTTATTGGCAACAAATGGTTGATGCCATTACCATATGCGGGGCGGGGTTCAAAGCCCCTAGTGAGAGTGATTTGAGGGGACCCATTTTATCTCAAATGGTGGATGATGTGAAAAAGGATTTAGATGAACAACGCCACATATGGAGCACTAAAGGTTGCACCATCATGACTGATGGTTGGACGGATAGGAGAAATAGAACTCTCCTTAATTTTCTTGTTTCTTCCGCAGGTGATTGATTAATTTTAGTTTCATATAGTCTTTAATTTTTTATTTTTTATCTAATGGTTTATTGAATGATCATTGACCTAGCTTTATTTTTTTATTTCAGGGGGCACCGTTTTCATCAAGTCCATTGATACCTCCGCCCATTGCAAGAATGCCACCTACCTATGTGAGCAGATAGAGGAGGTGATTGAAGATGTGGGTGAGGAGAACGTGGTACAGGTGGTGACCGACAATGCAGCAAATTATGTTGCTGCGGGTAAACTTTTGATTACAAACTAATTTTGTTTGCAAATTAATTACTATCTTGTAGTTTGTACCTCCATTAATTACAATTTACAATGCAACAAATTATGTTGCTGCAGGTAGACTATTGATGGAGAGGCACCCATCTATAATTTGGACTCCATGTGCTGCTCATTGCATTGACCTCATGTTGGAGGATATTGGAAAAATCCCATGGGTCAAGAGATGTGTAGAAAGGGCAAGAAATGTCTGCAAATTTGTATATAATCATTCATGGGTGTTGGCTCTTATGAGACAATACACAGAGCAGAAGGAGTTGCATCGTCCAGGAATCACAAGATTTGCCACAAACTTCCTCACATTGCAGTCCATGCTTAGGTCTAAGCCTGCCTTGAGACGTATGATTGTTGGTGAGGAGTGGTCTTCCTCATCCTATGCTACCACCCCTGCGGGGATAGAGATGGCAGACTGCATTTTTGATGAGCAAGGCTTTTGGGTCCCTTGTGATGAGATAGTGAAGGTAATTTTTTTATAAATTCTACAATTTAGCTTCATGTTTTATAACTTATTATATGTATTCTCTTATTTGCTCATTTTTCTAAATTACACAATATTTTCAATTTTGCAGTTTGTTAAGCCCTTGGTGGTTTTGTTGCGAGTTGCGGATGGAGATAAGCCCGCAATGGGCTATATATATGAGGGCATGGATAGGGCGAAGGAGGCCATTAGATTCGTCTATGGAGCAGATGAGAGCAAGTATGGTCCCATTTGGGAGATCATTGATAGGAGATGGCATCATCAGCTACATAGGCCCATCCATGCGGCAGCCTATTATCTGAATCTGGCATTCCGTTTTATCCCTTCTTTCAAGGCTGATGCGGAGGTCCTTAATGGGCTATATGCAATCATGGGAAGATGGGACCTGCTGGTACTTCTCAGATAGACCTTTTTCGAGAGCTACAGATGTTCTCAGATGCACAAGGGGAGACCTTCTTTCGTCCTGTTGCCAAAGACGGTAGGACAACTATGATGCCAGGTAAAAATAAATTGTTAGGCTTAATTTTAGTTTTATTCAATACTATATTGTAACTTGTTAAATGAGTTCATGAGTGAGACTGATTTTATTTATTTTTCTCATTTCAAACTCAGATCATTGGTGGAACTTTTTTGGCCCAGAGACACCAAATGTTCAGAAGTTGGCCATTCGTATCTTGAGCCAACCATGCAGCGCATCAGGTTGTGAGTGCAATTGGAGTATGTTTGAGCACATACACTCCAAGAGGCGCAATAGATTATCTGTGGAGAAGATGAATGATCTCGTCTTTGTTCACTACAACCTCCGCCTGAGAATGAGAAAGAATGCAACAGTTGACATGTCTCCTATCATCTAGATGAGGTTGATCTTGAAGCAGAGTGGGCCAATGAGAATCAGACAGCTCCTGGGACTCCTACAGCTGTATTTAGTGATGATGACATTGATTGGATCGACCAGGTAGATATAGAGGCTGAGGCTGTAGCCATGGCAGAGGAGGAGCAGAGAGCACAAGCAGAGACAGGAAATACTGAGACTCAGAGTGACACAGCTGTTCCTGATGTTGGTGAGCATGACACAGCCGTTCCTGATGTTGGTGAGCATGGCATGGTGTCACGGGGAGCAACTATGGCTGCTGAATCATCCAGGACCTACTTTAAACGCCTTCGCAGGGGACCAGGGCGAGAGGGTGCACGACCCTCTCAGCCATAGGCTTGTACACTTGTAGTTGTATTTAGTATTTACTATTTACCTTTGGTATTTGTATGAAACATTTGATGATGATCATATGATGACATGGATTTTTTATTCCATAGTTTTGTAATATTGTATACATTTGACAATATTTATATATCTATGTTTCTTATTTTCTTCAGCTACAATTTGCGTTTATGCTTATGTGATTGATGTATACTTGTGTATTTTATCAAATGAGCCGAGTTTAATGATGTTTTTGTGTCTTTAAGGTGTATTCATGAAACAAGTTTTAAATCTTTAAAAATCTCTAAATTTCTTGAGTTTTTCACTTTCCCGAGTCCAGC
Organism: Cryptomeria japonica; assembly: GCF_030272615.1. Classification (NCBI taxonomy): domain Eukaryota; kingdom Viridiplantae; phylum Streptophyta; class Pinopsida; order Cupressales; family Cupressaceae; genus Cryptomeria; species Cryptomeria japonica. Next base: position 416,269,260 of record NC_081409.1, on the reverse strand, counting down.
CAAGTTTGGAGCCGAGTTTGACGCCGAGTCCCAAGTCCGAGTCCGAGTCGGCCTTGCCGAGTCCGAGCTGAGTCTGAGTCCTGTTTCTTTGATTACAACACACCCCTCGGGGGCAAAACATCTGGCGCCATTGCAAGTTGAACCTGGGAACAACGGGAGTATACTACATGGCACGACGATAATGGGACAACAACTGAGCGAGGGGACAAGTAGCAATCCCGAGGAAGAACCGGAGGAGTTGTTTGAAGGCGAGAGGGCACTGACAAGGGACTTAACCTGCATCTTACAAGCACCAATTGAAACTTACGTACGAAGGGAAGCCACGGAGGAGGACCTCCCTGAGAGCGTAGTGTGGAGTGCCCTTGCTGTAAGTCCGACGGTGAACCGGTTGATGAATAGCCTGCCTAGCTTGTTGGCACAAGCATTTCTTGCCCTACAAACTCGCCGAGAGGAAACCTACTGTGAGAACCGTCGGCAACAAATTTTACAACAACTCGAAGAGAGGAGTCGACGAGAGGAGGAGGAACGTGACGAAGGCCGCCGAAGGACCTTCCACTCGACGAAACGCAGGAATTGATGCCCGTGACGCTGAACAAAGACAAAAATCGTGTACTGAAGGGACAAGAGGAAGACGAGCACGAGGCAACAGCGAGGGCACTAAGGTTGGAGCAACAAGTCGAACGAAGGAGACGACTGAAGAAAATTGCCGAGGAAGGAAGTGGAGGGAATGGCAATGATAGCTCCACTAGCGAGGGCCAAGTTTCTCTATTGATAGAAACCATGAGGAAGCGATTGGGGCACCTTTCCCTCACATTGGAGGAGATTGGCGATGGGAGTACGGTAGAGCCGTACATGCCATTTAGAGGTGACGAGACCAGGAGAGAAAAGGAGACCGAGACCGAGAACAGAGAAGTGAGAGATATCGGTGCGATCAAAGGTGTCGGGAGGACACAAGGGCACGGTACTAGAAGCAATCTGTTCGGTTCAGGCTCATCAGGCCCTGGTAGCCAAAGTAACCTGGTGGGACCCAACATACCAAATTCCGGAGGACCAGTTTCTGGAGGACCAAATTCTAGAGGGCCAGTTTCTAGAGGGCAGAGTTGGCCAAAGCCAAGGAGCATAATGGCGAACAAGCAGAAGCTACCTAAATTCATTGGAGACGGGAAGGAAGATCCTGTACGGCACTGTCGTACATGTGAGATGATCTGTTCGGCCAATGGAGTGACCGACAAAGATGAATGGGTGGTGCAATTTCCCACCACCCTACGCAGGGTAGCCATCGACTGGTACTCCGATACAAACAAGACGAATGTAAATACTTGGGACGAGTTAAAGAAAGCATTCGAGATGGAGTTTCAACTCCTTCGGGATGACAATGAAATCGTTGCCGAAATCTTGTGCACAAAGCAGGGGAAGATTGAGACAATACAAGCATACTGCCGACGACTCAAAGAATTGCTCGGAAAGATGGATAACCAACCCGCTGACGGATTGAAAAAGCGGTGGTTCGTGGAAGGACAAAGATCCTCCCTCAGGAAGAATATGAAGATTGTCCCTCTCACCTCGTTCGAGGACGCATACAACCGAGCCATGGACCTCGAGAGCCAAGGCAAGACCAAGAAGAAGGATAAATCATCGGGTGACGATGGTTCCTCTTAGAGTAGCAGTGACGAGGAATCAAACAAGGAAGTTCACGCTCTACAGAAGGGCATGCATAGAATGATGAGAGAATTCAAAGCAATGAAGGGGAGCAGCAGTAAGAACAAAGGGGACTTGTTGTGCGCAGATTGCAAGGAGGAAGGTCACACTAAGGGTACGTGCCTGAAGAAAGCTTTCTGTGACATTTGTAAAGTACTGGGACACTCCAGCAAGGAGTGATCGTACAATATGAAAACAAGAAGTGCCCAAGTGCTTCTGACTCAGGAGCAACCTTCCACAGCTGCGGCAGCTGCTAATCCACAGCAATTGGCCAGTACCACAGCATCTTTCGGCGGGTACAAAAACAATAGACGAGGAGGAAAAAATAACAATAGTAGGAATCGTCGAGTGCAGTATGATGGAAAAGGCCGCCCGATGATACAGGGTCGAGCCTGTAATGAATGGGGACACTATGCACGCGATTGTCCCAAGGGAGACACCCCTCAACATATGCGCCGGTGGTGCGGGCCAGGAGATCACGACGACGGGAGTTACCCGAAGTCTGGATTAAATTTGTTAACAATTGAAAAGTCCAATGAAATTGAGACGCTCGCCATCACTAGAGCACAAACGAAGAAGGCTACTTATCCTAACTCCCATACAGAGAAGGAACGAGTACTGGCAGCCAAGGCCGATATTGAGTGGGAAATGAGGAAGGAGCCCCGAGAAACCTTGACAAGTACATCTGCTGAATCCGAACAGAACATCCTTCGACAAGTGTTGCAGACCGAGGTACCCATCAAACTCCAGGACCTCCTCAAGACCATGCCCAGATTAAGAGAAGCCATCACTAATGCTATAGAAGTGCCTATCCGTACAACAACACTTCACACAGAGGTGCTGGTCAACCCCTTGGTTGACCCCATGCTGTTGGCGGTGAACAGCGGGAGACACCCGACAGTGGTGGAAATGGGGATATTGGGTACGATCCTCATCGACACCATCATAGATAGAGGGTCGAGGGTGAATGTACTTTTTGAGGAGACTTGGCGGAAATTGGGCAAGCCAACACTATGGCCACCGACCTTCAACCTCGTGGGTGCCGACCAGCACGTTATCAAACTCATTAGGACACTCATGGCTCAACAGGTGATGATCGACACTTAGCCCTTCGTTCTCGACTTTGTGGCGATTCCCTTGAAGAAAAACGGCTATGAGACAATCCTTGGAAGAGGCTGGCTGAGTAAAGCCAAAGTAAATCACAACTGGAAGCAAAACACGCTGTCCATGGAGAGTGGGGGCCGGAAATTTATCATCGACCTTCGGACACAGATGGTGAGTGAAGAAATGGCCTCTTCTTCAGATGCGGACTCCGATGGGGATTTTGGGGTGGATGAGAACAAAAAGGAGCCAAATGAGAAAGGTGTCCTGGAATTAGAAGACTGCTTTGAGGATGAGGTAGGCTCGTTGAATGGGCTATTCCATTGGCAGATGGAGGACTATGAAGTCTTCCATCCTGCGTGCCATATGTTGCAAATTGAAGAGGAGTCAGGCGAGAAAGATGAGCTCTCGCCAGAATACAGGGAGTATAAGGAGGGAGACGCCAGAGTGAATGACATCCCAGCGTATGAGTTTGCAGAGGAGAAACTGATGCAGTACGAAGATCCCACCCTGAAGGAGATGAACCTAGGAGATGCTGCGACCCCTCGAAATATCTGGTTGGGAGACGATTGGAATCCTGTGCTGAAGGCGACAACCTTCAAAAATTTTATGGAATACAAGGACATGTTCGCTTGGACCTACAAAGATCTGAAAGGAGTCCTGCCCGAACTGTGTGTCCATCGGATACCGTTGGTCCCTGGAGCCCAGCCAGTACGGAAAAGGCCGTACCGCATGAATAAAAACTATGCGGCTAAGGTGAACGAAGAAATCGAATGGATGCTGGAGGCCGACATCATATTTCGGGTTGAGACAAGTGAGTGGGTCTCGCCGATCGTGATCTTGTTGAAGGAGGCCAACCAAATCCACATCTGCGTGGATTTTAGGTGCCTCAACGCTGTCACCATCAAGGATCTTGGAGGAGGTGGCTGGCCATGAAATGTACTCATTTCTGGACTACTTCTCGGGATACAATCAAATTTCGCTAGCTGAGGAGGACAAGTTAAAGACCACCTTTGTGGTGGAGGATGGAGTATATGCGTACAACCGAATGCCCTTCGGTTTGTGCAATGCTTCGGCAACATTTTAGAGGATAGTTCTCCACATCTTCGACAAAATGTCTGTGGGAAACTTTAAGGCCTTCTTGGATGACTGGTCTATTTTTAGTAGCGAAGACACTCACTTGGTGGCACTGCGGGAATGCATGGAGAGATGTCGAAGGGCCAGGCTGGCCTTGAATCCGAAGAAATGCAGATTTATGGTTCAGCAAGGGAAGCTGCTGGGCCATATTGTTTGCAAGGTTGGATTAAAAATTGATCCGGATAAAGTATACGGGTAATTGTGGAGATGGAGTCGCCCATTGACGTGACAGGAGTAAAGTCCTTCCTAGGACATATAGGATATTACTGGAAGTTCATTAAGAACTTTGCTCAACTTTCATTCTCATTGGACAAGCTGACACGGAAGAGCGAACCGTACGTGTGGGGACCGGCACAGGGGAAGCATTTGATGAACTCAAGAGGAGACTGGTGGTTGCACTCATTCTGGCCTATCCAAATTGGGACCGAGAATTCCACGTACATGTGGATGCGTTGAACTATGCCATTGGGGCTACGCTGGCACAAGAAGGAGGACATGAGCTGGACCACCCCATATATTTTGCCAGTCGCTTACTGTCAGAAGCCGAGAAGAATTATAGTACCACCGAGAGGGAAGCCCTCGGAATGGTCTATGGCGTACAAAAATTTCGGCACTACTTGCTGGCAACACCTTTTACTTTTTATGTGGATCACCAGGCGTTGATGTACCTGGTGAATAAGCCCAATATTCAAGGCAAAATAAGCAGGTGGCTACTACTCCTTCAAGAGTTCACATTCACTATAATTGTACGGCCAGGTAGGAGCCATGCGATCGCGGATCAATTGTCCCAGATTAAGTCGAGAGAGCCACCAAAGGGAGTCAATGATGACTTTCCCGACGTACATCTGTTCCAAATTGCCGCACTACCTTCGTGGTATGCAAACACCGGGGAATATTGTCCACTTCTCGATTCCCAGCCAATATGTTACCAAGCGAGAGACGGAAATTGACCTTGAGAAGCAAGACATTCCAGCTGATTAATGGGTTGCTATACAAAATGGGACCCAACGAAGTCCTCAGAAGGTGTGTGATGGAAGAAGAGATTCCAGGAGTGCTATGGGAAGCACACGAAGGGCCCGCAGGAGGCCACATGGGTCTTGACACCACCTCACGTAAAGTATTGCTTGCTGGACTATGGTGGCCCACCTTGTATAATGATGCGCAGGAATGGGTGGTGGGTTGTGATACTTGCCTGAGGGCAAGAAAACCATTGAAGTGGGACTTTATGCCCCTCAACCCATCCCATGCCCAAGAATTGTTCGAGTGATGGGGTCTAGATTTCATCGGACCATTGAAGGCCAGTTGTGCACGACAGTGTCGGTATATTGTGCTAGCCACTGAATATTTGACAAAGTGGGTAGAGGCACGGACAATGCCAGATAACTCCGCTTTGAGCACTGCAAGGTTCATTTATGAACAAATCATTACACGGTATGGCATTCCTATTCAATTGACAAGTGATAGAGGTGGGCACTTTGTGAATAACGTAGTTAAGTTACTCATGACGGAGTTCAAGATCTTTCATTCCCCGTTGAGCCCGTACTATCCCAGTGCCAAGGGTTAGGCAGAGGCCACTAATAAAATACTGGTATCTGTAATCTATAAATCATGCGGGGTTGAACAAGAAGACTAGGAAGAAAAGATACCATTTGTACTTGTGGGCGTACAAAACTACGTACAAAGTGACAACAAGGCATACACCCTTTCAGTTGATGTATGGACATCAGGCCATTGTACCAATAGAGTTCATGGTCCCGAGTCTAAGGATAGCAATTGAGAACTGGCTAGGAGACATGGAAAACTTGTGGGAGCGATTGTACGTGTTGGGCAAGTTAGATGAACAAAGGATGATGGCCCAATGGGCTATCGAAGCTGCCCAACAACGACGAAAATTTTGGCTTGATAAGCATATCTAGCGCATGGAGTTCCGTCCAGGTTAGTGAGTGTTGAAGTACAATGGGCGGAATGAGATCAAACCTGAAAAATTCAAAGTCAGATGGTTGGGCCCATATAAAATTCGCGAAGTAGCTAAGAACAGAGCCATTAAGCTATCTACATTGGATGACCAACCAATAAAGGAGACGATGAACAGGTTGAAATTAAAAGTCTACCACCACAGGCAACAGCGGAATGACCCAGTTCGTCCAGAGGCGAGGCCTAGCCGGACAAGGTAATTATTTTATTTTTAGTTTAAAAAAAAAAAAAGGGAAAATGATGGAGAACTCATTGTACGGTTTTGTCATTAAAACCATACGGATTCGATAAAAATGACACATGATGAAATTAGTACAACTCAAGCGCAAATAGTACGGTTGTCAAGATTTTTGTACGACCAAGTAAATAAAATTCCGTACTGTGGCAAAAGAGAGCCAATCGAAATTCGTACGGTTGCAGGAGGAGAGGAGCATACCGTACGGCCACAAGAGGAGCATCGTACGTACAGAGCTCAAAGGAAGCCAAAGCCAAATCCCATACGGTGGGCAAGCTGTACACGCTAAACCATAACTGTCTGTACGCCAAGCATATTAGCAGGGAGTATAAGCAGTTGTACAGGTGAAGGCATACAGTGATTTCGTACGGTGAGGGCGAGATTTATTACAAGGAAATCATTAGGGTCAATGCAAAATCGTACGATCGTGATTGTGGTGGCACTCGGAAATCACAGAGTCAGTACACCCATTTGTTCGTACAAACCAAGGAGTGCATAATTGGAATCCGTACACGTGGTTCCTATAGTTGGGTGAGGGTTCCGTACACAGCCAGCTCTAGCAAGTTGTTCCGTGGACACGGAGTTGTACAACATCTGCCGTACAAGGTAATGTGTGAAGAACCAAATTGCATAGACCGTACAAGGGCCTAGGGAAGTAACGAAATTTGAAAAATATTATAAGTGTTGTCTCGGCAATTAAAAGAGTCAATTAAATGGAGTTAGGAAAACCAAGACTGGGGAAGCTGGACTGGCGAAAACGGTTGCAGCAATTAGAGCAACTGTCTAAGTCAGGAAAGATGGCAGAAGCAAGCATGACAGGCATGGATAAGGGAAAGAGAGTATTGCAATCTGGAGTAAAAGTTGCAGGGCCAACAGACACAACAAAGGGCAAAAAGAAGACAATGTCGGTAAAGATTACATTCGACACATTACATTTGAAGGACTAAGTGGCAGTGTATGCAGAACCTGGTGGCTGGAGACCCCGGATAATAATTTGATTAAGCAGTCTCTCAGGAAAGCACGGGTGCACTGGGCAATTCAAATTCCCATCTTTGTGATCAGGGATTTTGAGCCCTGTCTACGAATGATAGTGGCCACATACAACAGCGCAACAAGGGCATCAACATTCTCTTATCACCAGAGCACTGTGATAGTATCATTTGCACCTGAGGATTTTGCTAGTGTCTTTGGCATACCAGATGAGGGGGGGGAAAGTAGACAAGAACGCCACTAAGATGTCGCCAGAGAGGAAGGAGCAACTGCTACAGTTGATATGCCGAAGTGATCTCTTAGAATAGGAATGGGTAGCGATTAAGGCACCTAAGGGCATAGGATTGAAAAAATTGCGCATCGGTCCAGGAGAATGGCAGTGCCTGATAGATGTCATGAAAAGAAGACTTATTGGAGCCAGCAGGGCATTGGACACAGCGATACCCATGATTGGACTCATGAATGGACTGAGGAATGGGACGGGCTGCAGTCTTGTCCGACAGAATTCATGAATTTCTGACCTTATGGCACAAAGCTTTTTATATGCCGTTCCATGCCATTGGGTTATTCCTTGATGCTGTACGCACACAAGTGTCTCCGGAGAGGCATGTCTGGAAACCTCAGGAGACGTTGGAATCTTCGCAGCCAGCTATATTCTATTGGACCCACCTGGATACCGTCACAGGCAGTGGGGAAACCCATTCCAACAGGAAGTGACGGAGACCACCACAAGTAGTATTGTTAGAAAGTGAGCAGGAGATACAAATAGTTGAAGAAGATGCAGAGGAAGAGGTTGAAGAAGAGGATGATAGTAGTGCAGAGGAAGGGGAAGATTTCGATGATACTTCTTCTAGGAGCAGCCAGAGTAACGACGCATTCTACCTTGCTAGTCGAACAAAAGTAGAGAAAACCCTTGGTACAGAGGAGAGGTCGGAGAGTAGTGGGCGCATGGTGTCTTTTGGGCATGTAACGAGAGGAATCCGTGGATTACCGGCGGGTGGAGTGTGACCTGCGGGAGTGGGCCAACTGGTGTTTGCGCCAGCGGTATTGACTTCGGATGAAGGATTGACACCCCTCCTAGCTTCGAGGGTGACAGTGAGAGCAATACCAGTCGTGCCCATTCCAGGATTTGGGCAGTTGAGACCCCGACCTCCATTGCCGACACCCTCTAGTGTTGCCACAACAGTCCCGATGGGAGACATACCAGTGGTTCGGGCACAAAATGTGGCAGAGGGAGCTCCAACAGTATCATCGGTTCACAACAAACCTCCAGCGAAGGGCACGGTGACCGGAATGGACACAGGTGATGATGCCACCATGGATGAGTGGTTGGGTTGCTATGAGATGCCTCCTATGCCACTCGTGGGACCCCCGCCTGCCAAACTCCAACCATCTTTTTCCCGAGATTGTGGAACTAGATGAGGGTAGTTCTCATCAAGAGGAGGGGCGGCAGGAGTTGGCGATGGACTTCCTGTAGGACACCATTGGATTTGGGGAGGAGACGAGAGAGATGTAGCAATAGATGAAGGCCACTACAGAGAGCCAACGAGGGATCATGGAGATGTTTCTGGCGGAGATGGGAGCCAGTACGCAGAGAATGGCAGCAGAGGTCGAGGCTAGTGCCGGAGATTGGCAGCCTCTATTCAGGAGCAGGCTCTCGGGCAGCCCGCGGTTGAGGGTCTCCTCGCCTTTGCCACAAGAGGGTGTGTTGAGGAGTTTGGGAGATGTTTTGAGGCCAAGGGTTGGCCTGCTGTGGAGACTCCGGAGAAGTTGGCGGAATGGCGGTGCAGGGAGACAGTTGGGGCTAGTGGAGTACACTTGCTGCTATAGAGGGTAGAGCAAGCATTCCGGGACGTGTACTACCAGTTCAGGCGTACCCAGCATAGTGCATCTGCAGCAGAGACAGAGCGGGTGGCGGCCATCACAGCTCGGGAGGAGCTAGTCACTCGCCTGCACACGATGGAGATGGAGTTGGCACAACAGAGGGCCCGAGTGTAATGTCCCCAATTTAGGACATTAAGATATACGCTTAAAATAAATTTCAATTAAAAATTTAAACTGATTACAAAGAGTTATTTCTCTAGCATCTTCATGAGGCACCAATGGGAAACTTAAGACAAATTAACCAAGGCAAAGAATCTATTGACCAGAATAGTGATTGAAATAGAAGCATAGACAAGAACATGCAGTGATCTTGTATGAGAATAATGTGCCGCATTCAGTCAAGGGATCGATTAAATAATATAAGTGATCATAGCACATACAACAATGACAAGAAGGAAGACGGCAACAACCTTGAAAATGCCGATGTCAAGATTGTAACAAAATCAGTAAACCAGAATGAATAAGACACTGACTAAGAATAAAGGCAGTGGTTCTTGTTTAAAGGAATTATCAGAATAGTATACTAGAGCAGAACTAAGTTTAAATCTAAGACTATCTCCATTAAAAGTCTATGCGATCTTATTTAACCACAGCCATGATAAAGACTAACTGCAATCAATAGTAAGGATAACATATATTCCATAGAACAAAAAAAAGTGTTAAGAATAATATATTAAGAAGTGCATAACCTTATGATTAGTTAATAAATGTTATATTGTTTTAAAGAGGTGCGATGACCTTTAATGGTCAAAGGGTGCGATGTCTTGCTATTAATAACAACGAAAAGAAATAAATATAGGAAGGTGACGGTTTGAATAAACAAAATGTAATTACATATGGCAAAGAGATGTGACCTGTTATTTGATGTGTCTATTTGAAGGGTGGTGACCATAAGGAGATCACCTCCTTTGGGAAGATATAAGATAATATTATGAATGATGGAAAGTGGGGGAATTTTGGAGGAGAAAATACGTCAGCTATCAAAGGGATGGCGAAAGAGGATAGAACGATGTAAGGGAAGATTTAACATTATTTAAATATAATAACTCAGATCAAGAAAGCTCAAAGAGTCTACAATCTACCAGGTGATTGGTGGTATATCATCACCATTGGCATGGCCAAAGATGCATGAACAAAGCGGATATCTCATTCAGACAGTCAGATTTTGAAGAAAGCTTATGAGCAGTTCCAAAGGAGATTTGTAGCAGAATTAGAGAAGTCATATAAGCTGCTTTGTATCAGACTTGTGACCATATCTATAGCAGTATCAAAGATGATATTAAGATCTTCATTGAGAAGAGAACCATGTGGCAGACCTATAGACACTACATAGCATTGAAGATTCAATTAAACGGGAGAACTATAGCATAAGCTATGAAGGAAATATTTTTTTATTTACTCTAATCAGAAGGCCCAGTTGAGTAGCAGCAATTTATAACATTTAGACATATATTCCAAGTGTACAATCAGACGGAGTTAGCAAGATAAGTTCTATATTCCAAACTATTCTTAGCATTATAAATTAAATGCAATAATAAAATATCTTCAGAATTGATGAAATTATATATTATAGTTCTCACCTTGAGTTAGAATCTTTGTCTCAGGACCAAATTAAGGTAAATCCCAAAAGGGGACATCACACCGAGCGACCAGTCTGGAGGAGGAGTTGGCTCATGCCAAGGTAGAATTGGCCCAGGAGACGACGTGGCGCACACAGGAGGTGGCAGAGCGTACAACCCTTGAGACCTGTCTCACCTCTACCCTCGAGGAATTGGACAACAAGCAGAAGGAGCTCATGGAAGCGGTTTTTATGGTGAAGAAATCCAGGGAGAGGCAGTTGGTAGCTGAGCGAGGTCTGAGGCATAGGACACAACAGGTCCACCAGCTGAGGGACCAGTTGGCAGCAGCGGCACCGTCAGCCCCTTCTTCATCAGGGATGCCCTCTGTACCCCCTCAGCTTTGATTTTTCTTGTTGTCTTGGTGTCATTCCCCATTTTGTTTGTACGTTGTCCGAAGATGACCTTCTTTTTTGGGGGGGGGATGATGTTGTCGGGTAATTATGTCATGTCGTAATTAGAATGTTAAGTGTGTTAGGGGTCGGTGGTTACCTGATGGTTGCTGGCAGTTGGCACCGAGCAATCGGGCAACCTGTACCAACACCTATATATATTTACTTGGGTCTCTATTTCAGTGTGTGGATATTGCTTAAGGAAATTATGTTTTGAATGTACTGGCATTTTGGAATCAATGAATATAGACATATGAGTTCTTCTTACTTGCATCTTCGTGTATTGTTACATTTCCTATATCTCTGTACTGTTATGCACTGAATGCACACCCACCCCTCGGGGGCAAAACACTTCTCTTTGTTATAGCTATATGACTTCTCAAGATATCTGAATGCTGTCCAAGGTTCGGTGTTGTCATTTCAAAGGATATTTATATACGGCAGATCTGAATCTTTTTACTTCCGCTACTGAGATCTTTAAATAGAGTACCCTGTACATTAATATTCCATTGTTGGTTATTAAATGTTCACATTCTTCTTAGTCGCTGCCATTTTATGATGATTGCTTAACATAGATCATTGTTGCTATCTTCCTTTCATTAATACTTTGTTTCCTTACCTAGTCTTCGTTCATCATTATTTTCTCATAAATCTTACCAACCCGAATACTTATCAGTGGAATCGTATTCCTGAGTCTTCACATATGTATGATGATCAAGATGCAATCTCTTCCATCGGTGTATGTGGTTCCTCTTCATATTAATAGAATTCGTGAGTATCATTGTCCTTCATCGGGTGAGTCTTCAATATGCCTTGATTGATCTGAATGTGCATCCTTATTGGTTATGCTGAACAATGTGATAATAATCTTGATCATTATTAATACATTGTCCTCAGTCCATTTGGTTTCAATTGCATCAATCTTCACTATAAAGATAATACAAGGAGCTTCCTCTTAGTTGTTTGGTTCTAGAGTTCTACCATCTGGATGGGGACATCACACTTTTTCCTCGATCGAAGCCGAATACTGGGGAACAGTCAAGGCCGCATGTGAGGCAGTTTGGCTCCGAAGGATGCTCTCTGACATGCAGATGCCGCAAGCAGGTCCTTCTCCCTTGTATACTTATAATCAAGGGGTGCTCAAACTGGCCAAAAATCCAGTCTTCCATGAACGTACCAAGCATGTTGAGCTTCACTGTCACTACATCCGCAAGCTGGTAGAAGATGAATCAGTTCAGTTGTAGCATGTTCCGACAGCGGATCAGACTGCGGATATTCTTACCAAGTCTTTGAGCCCGGATAAGTTTGTAAAATTCAGGGGGCAACTTGGTGTTTTTGATAGATTGACCATTAAGGGAGGGTGTTAGAATAATATTTCTTTATTCTGTTAATGGTCAATAATGTAATTAGTTGTTAGACATCTTAAATGTCTACAGTAGCTGGTAGTTAGAAGTAGTTGATTTCATTAATATCTTTCGTGCTTTGTAATTCCTATATATTGTAATCTTTTCTCAGTTAATATATATAGTACTTTTACCAGTGAATCTCTGATTTTCACAGTTTTTAACATGCCATATCTTTTTATGTTTATAAATATTAACTGTGAAAACCTTTTGCTTCTAATAAATCATCTGGCGAGAGTCACGAGATAGTTAACATGTGTGCTTGTTAGTTCAAAGCAACATTGTGATTAAGAGTAAAATTTTGATGGGCATGAATGCAGTAAGTTAGGATGACCATACTAGAAATCCATCTTGTCTTTTTAGTATACACTTTTTAGGAAACCTTGAGTACAGTTGCTGTCTTTTGCTTAGTTTTCATGATATCAGGGTCCGGTTTTAAAAACTAGATTAGTCAATCACTAAGATAGTTTATTGACACTTGAGAGAACAAATATTTAAGTCAACTTTTCTTCTCCTATCTCCTGATATCATTGAATGATGTATTAAAGGATTAAATTATTTTGTAGAGAAAGTGGATTTATTAAAGATTTTTGCTTTTCACAGGCAGACACAATATGTTGTATCTGCATACCGCCATTTAATGCTTTTGGTTCTCATGTTTCAAGGTTTGATCCCCCTTTTTGGAGGAAGCTGGTATGTTGTCATGCTCATAATGATCTAATGTTGTCATATAAGTGTAGGTATAGTGCTAGCCTGGAATTAAAAAGAAACAATTAATTTGTAGTTTACAGCGTCTGGCTTCTATGTAGATCAATAGTAGTTTTAGGGTACTTTTATAGTTGAACCTATATCTGACTGAGACAAACTATGCCTGATTAGAAATTCTTTATACCATAAAAAACATGCACAGTTTTATTTACATACCATTTAAATCCACAAATTTTAATAGCTTATTTCTCTATACATGATTTTATGGCTTGTATTCATCATGTATTTTATATCAACATCAATAACACCATTACAATCTCATTATACTACAATCTATATCCTTTATTAGTCACAAAACACAAGCTATGGAGTCATTAAACATCACATAAATTATTAAATGACAAAATAATTTTTCAATCAGAAGAATGAAGATGTTACATTTTAGTGAAACAAGTTCATTTTCAACATCTGCACTAGGCTACCATTTATTCGAACTGCCTAAAATCTGTTATGCATGTACAGATAGAAACCCTAAGCCCTATAAGCCAATCAAATGTGGTATACCTGATTAAGGTAGGCAGAAGCTTACCTAAAATAGTGAAATTACACCTTTAGAGTATAGGTGCACCACTAGGGTGAAGAAAATGAATAACAATGCTTCCCAAAGTGAGTTGTTGCCTCTAGACTGATTTGACCAAATCGATATCAGAAAAATCGAAATCTATAATAGTCCTAGGATGACCACAATATGCATGATATTTGGGATGTAGTGGAAAAGATGGCATGATGCATTTATGTCATTATGTAATGAAAGTATCCATCATAAATATGCCTCAAAGTGACCGGATTGGAAGTCAAGCTTTATTTTTTGTTTGTTTAAAAAGTCCTAGGCTGTCAAGGGACGTCTAGTTATCCTAGGATGGTTGAGAGATGTCATAGATGTCCTCAGCTGTCATTGGAGATGACAAGAATGTCCCTTTCCGTCACCCCCAAAAAGGGGATGTTTCTGGAACATTTCCGGTCTGTGGTGAGGATTGGGGACAACATTGGGACATTTTCTAGGTGCCCCCATGTCCTCAAAATATGACTAGGATGAGGATGCTTGGAGAAGCCTTGGTATGTGTTTTCGCATAACCCTAATATTTTCTCTTTCTTCAATAGCCTTTCTCTACCAAAGAGAAATCTCACTCTTTTTTCTCTCTAAGAGTACCCTTTATTTTGTGAAAAACCAATTTAATTGTTGGTTTTCCAACAATTTATCTCTTGTCTCTTCATTTTCAGGCTGACTCATTGCTTCCATTAGATGACTCTTCTTTTCCATTTGATTACTCTTCTTTTCCATATGATGACTCTTTTTTTCCATTTGGTGACTCCTCTCTTTCATATAATGACTCTTCACAAGCATTTGTGCTCAACATGACCCTTGATCAAAGAAAACTCACTTTATTTGCTTTCTTCTACTTGCAAGACAGCTGATTTTTTTTCGGTGATGTAAGATTGCACTAGCCATTATCGTCCTCTACCTAGGATGCTGTTGCATCATATTCTTTTTGTCAAACTGAAAGTTCAGCATAAGCCTAAGTTGTTTAGTTCATTTAGAGAAGAAGTGAGCAGAATTCTAAAAGGCTTAATTCTCATCGTTTGACATAATTGTAAACATGTAGACCTATTTTCCACTGATTATTTGAAGAAACCTAGGAATCAAAGCTAACACTTAAAGCATCGTAGGTCATCTCAATAATAATTCTTCCTAAGAAGGATGAAGATAAGTGGAGTATGCATATTTTCAAGTAGTCAGTTTGATAAGTGAAGAGGAATATTTTAATGTCCCGTTTTAGGAACAATGCAATATAACCACAAAAAGCAATGCTCTGATACCACTAGTAATGTCCCCTTATGTTCAAATTTAGGATATAGGGAGAATTAACTTATAAGAATCAATTGCAAGAGATTTCTTTCCTTCAAGCCAATATAATTACTATGAATAATGATGTATGATACCACTTGAAATGCTTCAATTATGCAATTGATAAAATAATGATATGTTAATTCAAGATCAATATATATATTATATATTTATAGGATAATTATTCTTATCAATATCACTGCTATTTCTGATTGGACAACTAGATATATGCTAAGTGAATTGATCTAATTATATATTTGAACTTAGTGCAATGATCAATAGGATCTCTGCTATATGAAATATGGCAATGTAAATATGCGAGATGACTTTGTTATATTGCTATGTCTGATGTGATCCTTTTGAATATATGCAATGAGATGTTAGACAATATTGCTGGTAGCAATATTAATTGATGTCTCCGATATGTTCCCTTAAATCATGCAATGTCTGATATGTAATACCGTCTATAGCGATATAGTTGCTGTTTCAAATATGGATGTAAAACCTTGCAACAATAATCTGAGCTGTCTGATTTATACTATTCTTTCTTGCAATCAATGGTGCTGTCTCAGATATAGAGTTATGAACTTGCAATCGGTTTTAGCCAAATAGGCCAATGCTCACAACAGCAGATCCAATAAATGGATAAGAGTTAAGAAGTTTCCAAAATTGATGCTTGCTGAAGTGAGGTCGAATGCCTCCTTATATCTCGAAGTCAGATTGAATGGTTGCCTTCAAAAGACATGCCTATATTCTTGAGATGAAGATCAATGCAATGGGTGACACAAAGGCTTCAAAAAATCACAGGGTACCTCTCAAGAAGTTTTTTGACTATTGTTGTTGCTTTGTCAATGACAACTTGAATGCTAATAGCCATACCTATTTCTATGACCAACTCGTCCAACATATTTCACAAAGTCTACATTTGCCTCAATGACTTTAAGAACATTAAGTATCCACGAGAAAGCTCTTGGAAATTGATCAATGTGTGGTTATTTCCATTTTTCTAACCATCACAAAAGATTGTGGAACTCTTTTTATGTCAAATTTTCTCTTGATTTTTACCACGACCTTAGTGTTTTTCACAAGTTTGTCTAGTAAAGGCCCACTCAAATTGTATGGACCAGGTTCCTTGAACTCTTTTTGAGATATAGTCAATGCAATGATCAATGGATCCTGATATGTACTACTCACAACATGGAATGGTATGTTGCATAGTTCCACAGGGACGCGTCCCCTCCCCCCCCTGAAAATGCAGGCGTTTCCGAGATGTGGGGACACTTGGGGAATGTCTTCCTTCGTCGTCCCTCTACCGTCACCAAGTTTCCTCCACCGTCTCCAAGACATTTCCTAACCAGGGGGATGTTTCTCAGAAGTTTCTTGTGTCAAAAAAGCCAAAGGGGACTTGTGACATCCTCTAGACTCCTAGACGTCCCTCAACCTTGGAGGGGACCTGCAAACTTTTAAGACTGATTGGTGTTGTCGAGTCTATCTCAGGCTGTTTGGCATTGTTTGGGGGTGAACATGTTTGCATAGAGTGAGTTTTAGGAGGCTTTAAGGGGTTGTTTGAACCTACAATGGTGATGTTTCAGACCTGCAACATATTTTCTAGTTGTATCAGACCTGCATTGTTGTATACAGTAATTTAAATCAAAATGTGCATTCCCTACCTATAGTGATCATTTCAGCTGTCTTTTCAAGGTATTTTCCTTTATTGTTTTCTATTGGGTGCTAGTTTCATGCAATTTGGGCAATCTAGAAAATATCTTAGCAATGTGCTGCTCTGTACCAACATTTGTATCAGCTTGTAATTGTTATCAGTACTTAATAGCAGATAGCATTGTTTCAGTTGGCATGGTTCTTATGCTTGTTAAAAAATAAAAGATCGTCTAGAGTGGTCATTACACATATAAAGATGTTTTTCATGACAACAAAATTGAAACAGATTTATGCTATTATTTCTATACCTTGAGCTGAAATGATAGGGGTAATTAGAGCTTTTAGCCTGTTACTGTCTTTAGGGTTAGATCCTTTTAAGATACTCCAACACAGTCTTTCTACTTATAACTTAATGTTAAAAACTCAATGCAATCATTGCAATGTGTTTACTTAATTCGCAGTTACAGTTATAAATATTTAAATAACTAATTTTTCAAGTACTATATGTATTATGTCGGCAGCGCTCCCCCGTTGTTCCCCCCACCCCTCGCCGCTATCTACCTGCCATTCCCAAACTTAGGCCCCAAGTACCCTCATCCCTGAGACGCGTCCCCCCATCCCCTCATCACCACATCCCCAAAATTCATTGCATGCCTTCGTTGCTTCATGATGCTTCTCATGGTTCTATAGAGGACATTCAAACAAAGGTTGTGCACTAGGAGAATTAGGAGAAAAAAGGAACCCTTGCAAGTGTGACTACACCCATCTAGAACTATCTCTAGTGGATGACCTCCATATCTATGGGCTAAGAAAAGAGTACAATACATCAATCTTCGAGTCTAGACAAAAATTCATCAAAGCTGAAATTGCCTCAATCATCCTTTTCTTTTCTAATTACGTTTTGTACAAAGCAGGGTCAGCCTTCATTTCTTGTGTAATTTTTGGTTCCATTGAATTACACAACCACACATCTTTGCCAAAGATTCGTGCAAAGTTGAAATTTGATGTGATTTATGCCTCTTCTTATCTTCAATCAACAACTGTACACTACTATTCCTGTCTATTTACATGGTGTGCCATGCCTTTAAGAGGGTTTCGTGGTCCCTTCACTATCACTGTTACTTGTTGATGCCATCTCTATTTGCAAATTTGAAAACCCTAGAAAAAAGGAAGAAATAACAAAATTAAAAATTGTAAATCCCAGTGCCAAAAGAAAGATGAAAAGGAAAAACAAAAAGCAAACTAAGAAATATTAAGACACTTGAAATACTAGTACATAACAAGAATGAAAGAAAAAACACAAAAATCAATATCCAAAAACAAAAAAGAGCTATCCACCTTTCAAATCTAGTTAATAAATCCACTGAATCAGTCCAAGATCACTTGAAATGAGTCAAAATCACCTAAGAATTCTTTCAATGCAATCAAGGAGTGAAGGGAACAATAGCAAAAACTAGAAATGAGGAAAAAATGGTGTTGTTTTCTGTTTTCAGTTTGTGGACTATAATTTTCTATTGTTAGGCGAGTTGACTTATCAGACTCACAAGTAACTGTAAGTTTTAGGTGAGTAACTTGCTATACCTGCTTAGCTCATGATTCTGTGAGCTACCCAAAATCACTAGTAGAACCAGCTACCACCTCATTCTATGCTTAGCCTTGAACAACTAGTTAATGCCTTTCTCGAAGAGTTCCAAACGAGCACTTTGCTCAAAAACAACCTACGAAAATTCATAATTTCCAAACAAGCCAAACACGACTTTGCACATGATTACATCAAATGTTTGAAATCCTTAGAAAATAATGCTGATCATAACATGGATGATTTGTCTTGTTCCTACCTTTCCTTATATATTTAGAACCCAATCTCTGGTACTGATTTATAAATTCTCAAATTGAATAAGCATAAAAAATCAGAAATTAATTAATGACAGTTTTACTTAATTTATCAAATGATGGCTTTGAAGAGAGGAAGAAAAGACTGGAGAAATTAAAGCAAACACTAGATTTTTACCTTGGAAACCCTAAATGATGTAAAAACCAGCTTTGGCGGTGGCAATTGCACTTCTTTCTTAATAATCTATTAAGTACAATGACTATGCTAAACAATATGGATGCAATCTGACCCTTGCTTGATTCAATAAGATGCTGAGATTGTGGATTGCATTTTGGCCCTTGCTTCACTAGCTGCATACACAATTGTCAAGCTTATGCATCTAGATTCTAAGCACAATTATAATTTGGAATTCTACTTCCAATCTACAGACTTGTTCTTCTTCGCGGAGGGATTGGACATAAATCAACCACCAACAGACCACCTTGGGGGAGGAGGGTTTGGCCTAAATCAACCTCCGACTGATGTCGAAGAATCTTTAGACCTGAATTTCCTAGTGGATGGGCAGTATCTACTGCTCTGTCCCACACTACTTGGCTAATGGTGCACCTGAAAATCCGCCAAGACTCTTTACTGCCTTAACCACCCAACCACCTTAGAATAGTAGGGGCCCATAAACCACTCGAGAATTTGAGATGTTGCAGGAGGGAGGGGGGGTTGTGTAATGTCCCCTTCTCCGCAGTGATTAGTTCAGTGGTCCATTGGCCTATTCCGGAGACCCGTAGGCTATTTGGAAGAGAAAATTAGGGTTCCCAACCTTTGTGGAGTTCTGCGAGAGCTTTTTAGGGTTTGTTAGGAGGGAATTCTTTAGTTCTGCTTACGGTTTTCTTCTGGGTTTTCCATGAACTCCAAGGTGGCATAACATGCATTTGATTATTTGGTGAAGTCAAAACTTACTATTTTTAGTAAGTTAGGGTTTGGCTGTTTGGTTGATGCAGTTCTACTGAGCTTTCCAAGCTCTTTCTCTGGGTGCGAAGATTATGTTTTTCGGAGCAGTATTTCTTGACTTACTATTTTTAGTAAGTGGCTGTGTTGAGCATTTCTATTTTTAGTAGTCTCGGACAGGGTCCTGACTCAACACAGTTCAGTGGTCTTCATCGCACAACTTCATCCTTGATTTTGGGATTAATCAGTATTGGAGTTGTAAGTTATTTAATTAAATATTAATTCCTTATCCTAAGGTTTGATATTTAATTATTTTTATTACTGATTAATTGTGTTATGGGGCAACTTAGGAAAAATATCTATCTGCCAGCAATATTGTTATTTTCCTAAGTCAATGGCATTAAAAAAGGTGGCGTTGAGAAAGATGAAATATTTCATGTTTTATTATTTTATATCGCAAAGTTGTCCCCTGGGAAAAAGTTCGAACTTTGCCTAGGGAATTTGGGAAAATTAACGCCATGTCTAGGGGAGGCTATGACATGAAATGAAATTGAATTTCAATGGTTTTGGGCGCCATTTGCATTTGAATATCAGAGGGAAAAATCTATAAATACAGGTGCTTGGCCTCTCATTTGGTATGAAATGAATTTGCATCGTTATGCTGCCGAATTGGCGATTGAAAATCTGAGCTTCGAAGTGTGGCTTCCTAGCTAAGTCTCAGTTTCATACTTGCAAGATAGTACCTAGCTGTGCCCATGTATTCCCAGTGCTGTTGGTGAGTGAGTTGTAGATTGTGGAGTGTTTTACTTGAGATTGGACTGTTTTCTGGTTGCTGGTCGCGTGACTGCTGAAAGTGTATTTTGCTCACACCACTTGGCCAGGCGATTCCATCATTCTGGGTACTGGCTCATCCTTCCTTCCTACCACTGGCGATGCATATTGTAAGTTTTTAGCATCTTATTTTGAGTGTGGATTTTTATATTGAAAATCGAACTTCCCAGGTTAGGTGTTGGGTTTTGTGAATGCATTGGGAAGTGTGCAAAAATAAATATGGGTGTTTCGATGGGTTTCCTTGGGTTTGTTTTCATTGTAGTGGGTATAGCAACTGTTTAGAACATATTTTGGGTGAATTGGGTGAGTAATGAGAGAGTTATGAGAGTTTTAGTGAATTCATAGGCTACTGGTTTTGCAATTCCAGCCTGCAGATTTTGATGTTAGCAGAAATTTCATGTTCTTATTTGGATATTCAGCATTACTCTCTTCTCACATTATCTTGATTATTGTAAGGTTAAGTAGTAGTACTACTAACCAATTCTGGCTTGTAAATCTCACCCCGCTGAAAAGTGGAAGAGGCTGGCTTGCCGCCTATTTTCAAGTAAATTGTAATTCAGTCCTCCCATTGCATAAGTGGTCGAGTGATGTCTGAGTGTAATGGTCCTCCCGCTGCATAAGCGGTTGAGTTGATTTTGTTTTGTAATTTCAGTCCTCCCGCTAAATATCGCGGTTGAGTGATTTGTGCCTTTGTATGTTTCTCTTGGCTGGTTCACCACCAAGTTTCTTGCATTCTCGCTGGATAAGCGGAAGGGGCTGGCTTGCCGCCCAAGCATTGTATTGTTTCCAGTTATTTGAAGCTAACGATCCCCTCAACACCGTATGCTCTCACCTTCCCACATTGGGCATTTGGTGATCAGAAAGTGGAAGGGTTGCATTTTCCAGCAAGTTTTTAGTTTATGCTTTCTAACCTTAACGGGTTATCTGTTTGTGGATGATTATTATTGGCCTAAAAAAAATAAAAAAAATAACTGGGATATTATAGGTTGTTGCCGGTCGGCCAAAGAATCTAGCCAAAAATTCAAACCATATTTTCCACCTCTCTCTCTCCCTCTCTCTCTCCCTCTGTCTATCTATCTATCTATAATGCTAGAGCATCCCCCTTGGGCCCTATAAGGATTCTCTTGGAATTGGAATTGGAAATGTTGCCTTGTCGTTCATATCACAATTTGCACAGTCAATAGTCAAAATTGCAGGTGTGTGTTCATACTTGCACAATTTTTGCTGTTTCTTTTCTTCTGAAAGTGACTCCTCTACTTATTTTGTGATTTTCATGATCTATTTCGAATCACACCTTTTTAAGAGGAGCTTTTGGTCAGTCATATGCTTGTGCTTGAGATGTAGGAAAGTTTCTCCCTCCATTTGTGAGATCTTTGTGTGTAAATGTGTATACTTGGCTGAAATTCCACTAGCTACATCCTGTTGTGATACTTAAGGCATGCTACAATGTTTGTGATGGGTTAGGAACAATATTACAAAAATTCCTCCCTATTGGCTACACACAAGTGCTGCAAATGACATGTTACAATGAAAACATTTCCATGGAAAGATAACATGCTACAACATGGCCATCCAGTACACATACCCCTACAAATTCACAAGATTTGCAACTACTCTGATACCAAATGATCCTCAAATTCTCAAAATAAAGTAGAATAACAAATCATAATTTTTTTAATATTCTACTTGATTTATCAAATGATAGCTACTAAGAGAGGAAGGAAAGACTATGAAACATAAAGGGACCCCTGAATTTTTACCTTGAAAGCTCTCAATCAGAGAAAAACTATTGGCAACTGCACTTCTACTGTAATCTATTGAAATCAGAGTTCCTAGACTCGCCGCGAGTGAGGCGAGTTTGCTGAGTTGGTGAGTTGAGCCAAGCTCGACGAGTTTTGACAACTCGTGACTCGGACTTGGTGAGTTTTTCTCATAACTCACCAAGTTCGAGCTCCAGGACTCGCGCCACGGTAGGTCAATGTTTTGACTTGCAAAAAACTAAAAAAACATGAAGTTGTTTGACAAGTTAGTCTCTCCGTCAGGATTCATATATGGAATATAACATTTAAGTATAAGAAAGACGCTTTTTCCACTAAGGCCTTAAACATTTGAAACATGGTGAACACCTCTGATTTTTGCTTAAGAAAATAAACCCACATGCGTCTGCTGAAATCATCAACAAATAATAGAAAATACCTGCATCCAGTGATGGATGTCCATGAGTTATAATGCAAAATCTAGTTTTTGGAGGATCCTTCAAATTTCCAAACTTAGTCAAATTTCAGGCCATTTTAGGATCAGGATGACATTCTAGACTTATAAGGCGAGTTCGCTCTGACCTTGATGTAAGGGACAAGACCTAGGAGGACACTATGCATTCAACTAAGGTTTGATTTAGCAACTTGAAGCGTGGCCGGATAGTACACAAAAACCCTAGGAATGATCTAAATAACCCCTAATCACTCAACTGACGTGACCTCCTTTACTCCACCTTGAGGAGATCCACCTGACTTGATGACCTTTGAGAAACTCAATCCCTTCAATGCAAAGGCTAAGACACTAAAACGACCAACAATAAAACTAAAAGAGCTAACCCTAGAAAGCAAAAAGTGGGGTCCCCATTTGCAATGGGGCGATGTGTGAGTACCTCACAACAGGGATGTTTCTTAAAATTTTGAAAAAAGGGGGTGAGATGGGGACACTTCCTACCTGTCCCCACATCCCCAAAAATCCCGCTATGGGGCACAAGGTTATTTTTGGCAAGGGACATGTCTTCGAGGAGCATATTTTCAAACCCTTCTAGCCTCACAATTCTCCCTTCCATCCAACATATATATAGCCCAAAAACTAAGCGGTCCAAGAAAGACCAAGGTCAACTATAGTCTCAAGGTAAAACCTAAGTTCAACAAGCACACTATTTAATACTACCATACACAAGCACTCCTTAAAGTTTCCAAGTGAAGATGTTCATGATGTCTCATGTTGGTGCTCCCAGAATTTCAATTTGGCCAAAGAAAATACTAAACAAAACCCCCAAACAAGTAGATACTCTATCAACGTGCCTTTCATGGCATAACAAGCTAGCACACATTATAATTGGGCTTTATTC
Organism: Cryptomeria japonica; assembly: GCF_030272615.1. Classification (NCBI taxonomy): domain Eukaryota; kingdom Viridiplantae; phylum Streptophyta; class Pinopsida; order Cupressales; family Cupressaceae; genus Cryptomeria; species Cryptomeria japonica. The sequence goes on along the minus strand of NC_081409.1, from coordinate 416,245,841 downwards.
AATAATGGGTGCATGAAACAAGTTTTAAATCGTTAAAAATCTCTTAATTTCAAGGGTTTTTTAATTTTGCCGAGTCATTGCCGAGTCATAGCTGAGTCACGAGTCAAGTCGGCCTTGTTGAGTCCGAGCTGAGTCCGAGTTTGGGAACTTTGATTGAAATTGTAGCAAGTACAATGTTTATGCTAAAAGTCATGGGTGCAATCTGCCCCTTGCTTGATGTTAAGTCTGTAGATTGCAATCTGCCCTTCACTCTGTTAGCTGCATACACAATTGTCAAACCTATGCTTCTAAGTACAATTACAATTTGGAATTCTATTTTACACATCTATAGCATCATTCTTCCTCCTATTCATTTAATACGTGCTTTTCACCTCTATATGATGCTAGAGCATCCAACTCAGGCCCTAGAAGGATCCTTTTTGAAGTAGAAGTGGAAAGATTGCCTTTTGTTTCATATTCCAATTTGTAAAGTTGGTGGCCAAAAGTTCAAAACTATAGTTGTGGGTTTGACTAGGTTCAATCATGTAGGAGCAGGTTTGACACCATAGGTATGGGTTTTGCCTTGCATAGTTTGTGCTGCTGCTGTTCTTCTGAAAACGATTTCTTTGATTATTTTCTGATTTTTATGATCCATTTCAAATCAAGTGCAAGGTCCACTCTTTCTATCTTACAACACTAGAAGAAGCCTTTGAGCAAGCCAAGAGACAATAACTCCTTAGATGCATTTTCATAACCCAGTCCCATTTGAAAACTTACCCTTCTCCCTGAAGTAGAACCAATATTTACAATCCTAGCACTAAATAAGCCATTTACACCTATTGTCATTTTATGACACCCTTGGTCCATCAGTAAGAACCGATCAGAGATATGTTCCATAGACCAGCGCTGCCCCAGTTGATCAAGGAGAAAAGCAATGGAATTTTGAAGTATGAAGTGTTGCCTTGTCCGGAGGAGGTTCCTCCCTTGGCCTTTTCTTCCTTCCTCGGAACCTCGAGGTTCTGAGGTTTTTTCCTTTTGCCTTCTCTCACTTCTCCTTCTCCGGAACTCCAGAACCCCGAGGTTCCAAAGTTCCCTCTTCGCTTCTCCTTCTCCAGAACTCCGGAACCCCGAGGTTCCGAATTTCCTTCCCTTTGCTGCCTCTCCTTTCTTTTCCCAGAACTCCGGAACCTCGAGTTTTCGAAGTTCCTCTTTTTCTTTCCCTTTCTCTTCCGTTCCCGAAACTCCGGAACCCCGAGGTTCCGAAGTTCCTTTCCTTTGCCTTCTCTGGAACTTCGGAGGTTCTGAAGTTCTCTACCTTGCTTCCCTTTCTTCCTTCTCGGAACTCCGGAACCTCGAGGTTCCGAAGTTCCTTCCCTCCTTGCCTTTTCTCTCTAGTTTCCCCGGAACTCCAGAACCCCCAAGTTCCTAGTCTTCAACCCCGGAACTTCGGAACCCCTAGGATCCCAAGTTCCTAAGTCTTCCCTTCCTCAACCCCGGAACTCCGAAACCTCTAGGTTCCCAAGTTCCTAGTTCTCCATCCCCAGAAGTCCAAAACCCCCAGGTTCCCAAGTTCCTAGTTCTTCTACCTCGAAGCTCCGGAACCCCTAGGTTCCGGTTCCCAAGTTCCTAGTTCTTCTACCTCGAAGCTTCAGAACCCCTAGGCTTCGGAACCCCTAGGTTCTGGTTCCCAAGTTCCTAGTTCTTCTACCCCGGAACTTCGGAACCCCTAGGTTCCCAAGTTGCTAGTTCTTCTACCCCGGAACTGTGGAACCTCGAAGCTCCCAAGTTACTAAGTCTTCCCAACTTCGGTGACCCAGGTCTCCGAAGTTCCCCCAACTTCGGCGACCCAGGTCTCTGAAGTCTTCCAAATTACTTCTGGCTTGCAACACTTCTGGATGGCATGATCGACACTCAAAGTTTTAAATGCTCCGACACCTTTGGTGACTTATGCACCTTCTTTTGTGGAGCTATAGGGGTTCATATAATGTTTTTGGCAGTATTTCCATCAAGGGAAGTATGGGGCCATGCTTGTTGTGGTGACTTATGTCATGTTTGCATACTCTGACTTTGGAAGGTCAGTCAATCCACCCTTCTCAGAATTGCCTTTTGTGGGTATGACTAGGTTGCTTGTATGTACAAGTCAAGTGCATGCACTTCCCTGCACTCCTAGACTGACATACAGGGTTCATGATCACTCTTGTAACCATTTCCCTATATAAAGGCTGTTAAGCCTCATTGTAAGGGGTTCTCTCCCTGCTGCCTCGAGCTTTCCTATGCTCTTTCTCTTCTCTCTAAGACTTGTAATTTTTTTTGCATTTATGCAACTGTAAGTTTTGCTTTTGGCCTTTGAATGAACTGAAATTACATTCTTGCCGTCCTTCAACTTATGCATGCTGTGTATGTTTCCTTACCTTCATCATGGGTGTATGTTTTGTGGCTCTTCTCTCCATATATGTTGTGTTAACTTGTTTTCTGAGTGTGACTTGTGTTTGGGTCACTCATGCAATTGAAGTTTGTGCATCTCTTGGGTATTTTAGTTGATTCCTTGTGCCATTTCGGGTGGGGAGAGGAACAATCTCTTAACTTGGTGCATCACCTTCTTTCATTTTAAGCATTTCTCTCTTCCCTTTTCCTCTATAAGCTCTTCGGATAGGTTTAAAAGTAAGATTTGAAGTGTTGAGTTGGTTCAACACTTGCACTTGGATTGAGAAGGAAGCCAACCTTCTCCGGAGTTTCAACCCCCTTGCGCAAGGTCCCACACTTCGAGGTTGTTTCCATGTTTCACAAGGTTGCTGACTTGATAGCTCAGCAAGGGTGCAAGCTTTTGTGATAACAGTTTTTGGCACGCCTGGTGGGACTTCATTCGATTTACATGCTAAGGATTCAGTCTTCTTGGCATTTCAGCCTTTAGAGGCAGTCATCTTCAAGCACTTGGCGACTCTGCTCACAAGACTAGTCTCTTGTAAATGACTTGTTGCTAACTCTGGAACATCGAGGTCTCCAGGTTCCGAAGTCACTAAGCCATTTAAACCCCGAAACCCTGGAACCCCCAGGTTCCAAAGTTCCTAGGGCCGCTACTTCGGAAACCCCAGATTCCGAAGTGCTTAACTCCAGAACCCCTAGGTTCCGAAGTCTTTGCTCACCAGTTCAGTCTGCTTGCTCATGACTTGTTGCAGCTCCGGATTTCATGCCCATAATTCATATAAGGGCGTCTTCTAGAGGCAGTTTCCAATTCGAAGAACTCTCATCTTCAGGCTCTAGAAGGCGGAGAGGTAGACCTTCATTATCACTAGTTAGGGAGGTCAGGGTTGTAAACACCCCATCTCCCAGGTCTCATTCTACCTCTCCATTTACAAGACCATTACTATCAAGGGCTCCCACCACTCATATCAATAGACCATTGTTTCACATGGCCAGAAATCAGGTTTTTGTTACCTTCAATGGGGGGAGTCTCCTTATTTTGACTCAATGGAATGGCATACCAGTGGCTGCGTTGAAGAGTATACCATACTTCACTAGTGAAACAACTACTATGCCTATTGAGCACATTTAGGACATTGCAAACATCTGCTCCGTCCATAATATCACTCAAGATGATGTTGTTGTCAGACTCTTAGCCACATCTTTGAAGGGCAAGGCTTTGCAGTGGTATAGAGGGTTGCCGTCTAGCTCCATTCACAATTGGGACGAATTGGGGGAGAGGTTGTGCAACCATTTCGAAGACAAAAGTGATCACCTATCACTTGTGGAGCAGTTGACTACAATCAAGAGGGCACCCCACGAGTTCATGGGAGATTTCAATTTCAGATTCCATAAGACATGGAATAGAATTCCTGCTCTAGTGAAGCCATCTCCAAATCATGCCTTCTTGTATTATCTTAGAGCTCTCAACAGCAATATCGCTGTCATGGCACAATCAATGGGTGGAGCCTCTCTACCAGGTGCATATGACATAGCCATAAGAGCAAAAAATTGTTTGATTCAGGCTGGGAAGATAGCTCCAAGGCCTCCAATGCCTCTCTTCCTAGAAGCTCCTAATCCCCATGGCACCCGCAGGTCAACCATCCACACCCTCCACATCCTCCAATGAGCTCCATGAGGTTAAGGCTCTGTTGCAAAACTTTAGCAATGAGTTGGTGACACTAAAGAGGCAACAAGCCCAACATAGCAGACCTTATCAGGCACAAAATCAAAACTATCAGTAGAATAGGCCACCCTTTCAAGGGCAAAACCAATGGAGCAACGCCATGCCTTTGAATAGTGTGAACCCCACAACTGCAAGCAACTCAAAGGCGATAGTTCCAATGCAAAATAACCTCGCCCAAGAGCAAGATTGGTGTCAACCATGCAATCAGCCACACAACCAAGGTGCATGCCAAAATGGAGGGTTTGTCCAAACCTTAGTGGTGTAGGATGAGCCGAGCACTTCTGGCCAGCAATATGACCCAAATCAGCCTAGTGTTGGCACTCATGCTTACTTGCAAGGGGATTCTACCTTTGTCAATTGGCAATAGGCAAAATTTAGTGGTTTGAACCAAACAAATGGTGAGTCTATGCTGTAGTATACGAGGTCAAAGAAGAGAGCCATGGAGGTTGCCTCACCTTCAACATCAACCCAAGCTCCAATGCCCAATGTAGCCGTCCATGATACACGCCAGAATACCATGCAAGGGAGCAAGAGGCAGGAAGAGGCCCAAGTCGTCCAAAGAGCAAAAGTAGACCTTGTAGCCTCAAAGAGCCCTCTAAAGTCAGCTGGTGTTCCTTTCAACATAGCTGATTAGATGAAGAAGGCCAACCTCAACGTCACTATGTGGGAGGCCCTTTCAATCCCATCTCAAAGGGATTTGCTTAAGGAGGCACTGAAGGACACCGATCAGTTAGGTGGTGAGGCAACAATCAGCGGAACGACAACCTCCACTAGTTTGGTGCAACCCAAGGAGGAGGAAGATTCAAGCAAGATCAACAAGCCTCCCCCTTTCTATCTCTCTTTAATCATAGGAGATAATTTGGTTCACAACTACATGATAGATTCAGGAGCTAGTAGCTCAGTCATGCCTAAGAAGGTAGCTGATCTTCTTGGCATAGAATACAAACTTGTGACCAAAGGGGTGGTCCAATTAGATGGCACTTCTATTAAGATAGTAGGGGTGGTAAAAAATTTGAAGTTAACCTTGCATGCATTCCTTGGTTGCACTGTCTTGCAAGATGTATCAATTATCGACCTCCCTGCCTTCTTTGCTATATGCCTGTCTAGAGACTTCACCGCCAAGATAGGTTGGATTTGTCTTCTGATTGGTCCCACATGCTATTTCGAACAAGGTATAGTACCAAGTTCACCATAAGGGCAGAGCCCATTGCCCAAAACCACATTGAGCCCTACACCCCCAACCCTATAAACATGAATTGCACTTTGCATGAAGAGGGGGAGGAGTGTACTGTCCGTGAGCCTGCTACTCTTTTGCAAGAGGTTCCTGATTGCTTGCTGGAGGAATGGGCCAATGCTTTTCAGTTTGATCCATTAGCTGAGACTGAGCTTGGCACCCATTGTATCCATGAAGAGGATACTCCTATCCCTAACCTCATCAAGACACAAGGAGACTCAGAGGGGTTATGGAACATGTTTTTTGATGGTTCAAGAAACAAGAATGGTGCAGGTGTCGGTGTGATGCTTGTTTCTCCTGAGTAGGAGAAATATTTCTTCTCTTTTAGGCTTCAATTTGGTTGCACCAACAATGTCGTTGAGTATGAAGCCTTGATCCAAGGTCTCCAACTTGCACTAAGAAGAAAGATCAGATCTTTGCAAGTATTTGGAGATAGTGAGTTGGTTGTTGACCACATCCAAGCCCAAAGTGTAGCAAAAAACAACCTACTCAAATCATACAAACACAAGGTTTGGGATTTGATTGAAGGATTCGAGGCCTTCAATATCCAGAGCATTCCTAGAAATCAGAACAAGCATGCTGATAGGCTTGCAGCGGTTGGTGCTCAATTCGACATACCAACGCAGGTTGCAAGTGAGAAGGAGCAACATATTAGGCTTGTTGTGAGGCGTGCTGTCCCAGACAATCAGGTAAATTGGCAAGTGTTCGAAAGCGATCAGCAGATCGTCAACTTCTTGCAAAATGAAGCAGATTTTTCTGCTAAAAGTCAACCTAAGCTGCAAGACCAGTATGGAGATCAAATCATGCAACTCAACTCCAACAAGTTGCCTAAAGGTCTAGTTACCTTGGAAGGCATTTTCAACTCGGATGATCAGTTGAAGAAGAAGATGAACTTGGCTGCAAAGAGGGGTGATTACAAGCCAGTTGTTGTCGCCGAAGGTAGGTCCTTAAACTTGGGCAAGGTGTGTTCCTCCACCGAGCAAGAGGCCTTTGTTGAGCTTTGCCAAAAATATGATGACATAGTTGCTTGGACCTATGAAGATTTGAAGGGTTTTGACCCTAGCTTAGCCCAACATACTATAGAGCTAAACTTGGATGCAAAGCCAGTTAGACAAAAGAAAAGGCCAATAAACCCTAAGATTGAGCCACTAATGAGGATGGAGTTGACCAAGCTCATAGAAGCCAATATCATCTTTCCTATCAAGCACTCCTCTTGGGTGGCCAACCTTGTCCCTGTAAGGAAGAAGAATGGGGAAATCAGACCATGTGTAGACTTTAGGGATCTCAATAGAGCCTCCCTCAAGGATCACTATCCCCTTCCCTCTATGGAGCAGATTCTCCAAAAGGTCAGTGGCTCGGAAAGATTTTCATTCTTGGATGGGTATTTAGGCTACAATCAGATCTTGGTCCAAGAATCAGACCAATACAAGACTGCACTTACTACTAAGTGGGGTACCTATGCTTATTGTAAAATGCCCTTTGGGCTAACCAATGTAGGTGCCACGTTTCAAAGAGCAATGGACATGGCTTTCAAGGGTGTATTAGCAAAGTTTGTGCTTGTATCCCTTGATGACATAACTGTTTATTCGAAGCGTGCTGCTGACCATCTTGGTCATCTTGAGTAGGTGTTCATGAAATGCAGGGAGTATGGTGTGTCCTTGAACCCTAGCAAGTGTGTATTTGCTACTGATCAAGGAAGATTGCTAGGACACATCGTATCCAAGGAGGGTTTGACCATTGATCCAGAGCGAGTGGAGGCTATTCTTTCTCTTCCACTCCCAAGTCACAAGAAAGGATTGCAAAGTTTCCTTGGTAGGATCAACTTTGTGAGGAGGTTCATTCCCAACCTTGCCACCATGGTAAAACCCCTCACTTCCATGTTGAAGAAAAACTTGGCATTCAGTTGGACCAAGGAGGGAAGGGCCGGTTTCAAAGAGATCAAACAAGCAATTTCTCAGGCCCCTACCCTTGTCAATCCTAATTACGAAAGGGATTTTATTCTCTATACCTTCAGAGGAGAATCCAACATCTCAACTGTCCTAACACAACTGAATGATGACAATTTGGAGCAACCTATTGCTTTCTTTAGTGAGGGGCTAAAGGACTATGAGCTTAAATATAGCTATGTAGAGAAGCAGGTCCTCACTGTTGTAAGGGCATTAAAAAAGGTCAGACACATGTTGTCCAACAACAAGATCCAACTCTTAGTTCCGCATGCAAGTGTCAAAGATTTCCTTCTAAACAAGGATATCAGTGAGAAGAGGGCTGGGTAGATAACCAAGGTCATGGAGTATGACATCAACATCAAGATCACCAAGCTTGAAAGAGGCAGGGGCCTATGTGAACAACTTGTCTCATCTCCTGAGACTACTTCAAAGGTTGCCCTTGTGTTACAAGAGGATTAACCAACTGGCAACAACACTCAATTCAGCTGGGTAGGTGACATGACCACCTTCTTAATGGAAGGTAGATATCCCCAAGGTTTGGACAGGACCAAAAGAAGGCATTTCAGGTTGCAGTCCATTCCCTATGTCTTAGTGAATGGCACTCTTTTCCGAAAAGACTCCGATGGAGTCTTACTAAGATGTATCGAGCAAAACCAAGTCAGCAGATTGTTAGAGGAATTTCATGATGGCTTTTCAGGGGGCCACTTCTCTGCAAGGACTACGACTATCAAAATAATGAGGGCTGGTTATTACTGGCCATCCTTATTTAGTGACTCACATAGATGGGTGAAGAATTGCAAGAAATGTGCTCTCTTCTCTGGGAAGCAAAGACTAGCTGCCCTACCTCTTCATCCCATCCAAGCAGATCAACTGTTCGCCCAATGGGGTTTAGACTTCATTGGCATGATAAACCCACCTTCTAGTGCTGGCCATAAGTGGATCTTGGCCACAACAAATTACTTCACTAGGTGGACAGAGGCAGTTGCATTGAGGGATGCCACTGAGGCCTCAGTGTTGGAATTCCTTGAGGGAATTATGACAAGATTTGGTGTCCCCTCCACCATCATATCAGACAATGCCAGGGCATTTGTTGGAACCCAAATCAGTTCTTGGGCAGTTAAGCATGGTGTATACTTGAAGACATCATCTAACTATTACCCTCAGGGTAATGGCTTAGCTGAATTTTCCAACAAGAACCTTGTCAAGATAATTAAAAGGACAATTGAAGACAATCAGAGGGCATGACACACTAAGTTGAGGACAACCTTATGGGCTGACAAGATCACACCCAAGAGGGCGATTGGTAACTCCCCTTTCATGCTAGTATATGGGAAGGAACCAAGACTCCCAACTTCCCTAGAGTTACCCTCTCTTGAACTAGTACATCAGTTGGAATTGATAGAGAATGATGCCATGACAGTAAGACTAGTTGAGCTGATGGAGGTTAGAAGTCAGGCTATGCATACACTTAAGACTCATCAAGAGCAGGTTAAGAAGGATTTTGACAAAAGGGCTACTAATAGGGTCTTCAAAGAGGGAGATATAGTTCTCAAGTGGGATGCAGACAAAGCCAAAGCTGGGTGACACTTCAAATTTGACGCTATCTGAATTGGTCCATATGTCATCACTAGTTGCAAGGAGGCCAATGCATTTCATCTCTCCAAGCTTGATGGCGAAGTTCTTCCCATCCCAGTGAATGGGATTCATGTCAAGCCCTGCTTTTGAAGAGGGTGTTGATAGCTATGTAAATATTAGAATAGAAGTTGTTTTTCTTTCATAAGTGCTTATGCACATGCCGCATTCTCCTTAAGAGGGTGTGTGCCCTAGTTTTCAATTTTCCTCCAAGTGATGGCGCACACATGTTTTGGGTCTTTTCAATGACTCAGTGCCCAATGGATGCTTAAGGCTTTTGGACTTCATGCTTAGTAGGCAAGCATCTCGCAGAAATCGCCAAAATGTTGTCATTTTATGACACCCTTGGTCCATCAGTAAGAACTGATCAGAGATATGTTCTATGGACCAGGGCTGCCCTAGTTGATCAAGGAGAAAAGCAATGGAATCATGAAGTATGAAGTGTTGCCTTGTCCGGAGGAGGTTCCTCCCTTGGCCCTTTCTTCCTTCCTCGGAACCCCGAGGTTCCAAAGTTCCCTCTTCGCTTGTCCTTCTCCGGAACCCCAAGGTTCCAAAGTTCCCTCTTCGCTTCTCCTTCTTCGGAACTCTGGAACCCTGAGGTTCCGAAGTTCCCTCTTCGTTTTCTTCTTTCTCCGGAACTCTAGAACCCCGAGGTTCCGAAGTTCCTTCCCTTTGCTGCCTCTCCTTTATTTTCCTGGAACTTCGGAACCCTGAGTTTCTGAAGTTCCTCTTTTTATTTACCTTTCTCTTCCGTTCCCCGAAACTCTGGAAGCTTGAGGTTCCGAAGTTCCTTTCCCTTGCCTTCTCCGAAACTTCAGAACCCTGAGGTTCTGAAGTTCTCCGCCTTGCTTCCCTTTTTTCCTTTCCAGAACTCCAGAACCTCGACTTCGGAACCCCGAGGTTCCGAAGTTCCTTCCTTGCCTTTTCTCTCTAGTTTCCCCGGAATTTCGGAACCCCTAGGTTCCCAAGTTCCTAAGTCTTCTCTTCTTCAACCCCGGAACTCCGAAACCCCCAGGTTCCCAAGTTCCTAGTTCTCCATCCACGGACTCCGGAACCCCCAGGTTCCCAAGTTCCTAGTTCTTCTACGCCAGAACTCTGGAACCCCCAGGTTCCCAAGTTCTTAGTTCTTCTACCCTGGAACTCCGGAACCCCGAAGTTCCCAAGTTGCTAACTCTTCCCAACTTCAGTGACCCAGGTCTCCGAAGTTTCCCCAACTTCAATGACCCAGGTCTCTGAAGTCTTCCAAACTACCTCTGGCTTGCAACACTTCCGGATGGCGTGATCGACACTCAAAGCTTTAAATTCTTCGACACCTTTGGTGACTTATGCTCCTTATTTTGTGGAGCCACAGGGGTGCATTTAATGTTTTTGGCACAATTTCCATCAAGGGAGGTACGAGGCCATGCTTGTTGTGGTGACTTATGTCATGTCTGCATACTTTGACTTTGGAAGGTCAGTCAATCCACCCTTCTCAGAATTGCCTTTTGTGGGTATGGCTAGGTTGCTTGCATGTACAAGTCAAGTGCATGCACTTCCCTGCACTCTTAGACTAACATACAGGGGTCATGATCACTCTTGTAACCATTTTTCTATATAAAGGCTGTTAAGTCTCATTGTAAGGGGTTCTCTCCCTGTTGCCTCGAGCTTTCCTATGCTCTTTCTCTTCTCTCTAAGACTTGTAATTTTTCTTGCATTTTTGCAACTGTAAGTTTGGCCTTTGGCCTTTGAATGAACTAAAATTACTTCTTGCCTTCCTTCAACTTATGCATGCTGTGTATGTTTCCTTACCTTCATCATGGGTGTATGTTTTGTGGCTCTTCTCTCCATATATGCTGTGTTAACTTGTTTTCTGAGTGTGACTTGTGGGAATCCTTCTCCCCTCTTGACACTTGGAAAATTCTAACCTCCATACGTGCGTTTGGGTCACTCATGCAACTGAAGTTTGTGTATCTCTTGGGTATTTCAGTTGATTCCTTGTGCCATTTCGGGTGGGGAGAGGAACAGTCTCTTATCTTGGTGCATCACCTCCTTTCATTTTAAGCATTTCTCTCTTCCCTTTTCCTCTGTAAGTTGTTAAGATAGGTTTAAAAGTAAGATTTGAAGTGTTGAGTTGGTTCAACACCTGCACTTGGATTGAGAAGGAAGCCGACCTTCTCCGGAGATTCAACTCCCTTGCACAAGGTCCCACACTTCAGGGTTGTTTCCATGTTTCAACAAGGGTGCAAGCTTTTGTGATAACAACACCATTGAGCATAGATCCATATCTCCCACAAAATCTTCTCCATCTCTTAAAGATGCCCTTTTACTTTCCCTTGCTCTTGCCTGACTTAGGTCCATAGACACTTCTAAAGCTTCACCTCTCTAATATGATGCTATTAAATTTTGTTTTCGGCATGCCAATTGGGATATTCCCATAGGACTTGTTGTGACCTTAAAAACATGGCTTTAACTCTTGTCCAACAACTTTGAGCATTATGCCATGATATGCATTTACCTGAAACCATCCCAACCTCAGACCTTGTTGCCATAATTGATGGATCCTATGACCACAATCTCTTCTATTTCCAATATGTTAATGCTACGAAAATCAATTGTAGGAAGAAACTAGCCCATATAGACCCCACTACCATGGCAAACACCAGTAAACATTATTATGTCAAATTTATCCTCAAAGTTACCACCAATGCCTCGTTCTATGCCATTTCTACATCTTAATATATAAAGCAATCTACTTCAACTACTATACTAACCCTCACAAACATAATCCAAGCAACTATTGACATCCAACCAACCACAAACACTACCAACTACTGACCCGGATGCATGAATGATACATGCCAAAAGCCCTCCCAATGAAATTTCCCAGAGTAGCTCAACACTATGCCTTGTAAAATGGGTTTCATGTAGCTCAGCATTGCTTATGCCCACCATAGGTCCATTCTTCAACAACTTTTAGCGTTAGAAATTGAAAACCAAAATCGATCATTTAAGCAATCCACACAATCTCAACAATCAACCAATATCCTTGCCATTGACACAATTTCTGCAATAATACACAATTCCATAGATTTTTCCTAAGATGATGTGGTGTAATGTCCACTTTCCGGGTTCTCTTGCTTTGTAGTTGGCATTGACTTTTTGGGTTTGTGTCAGCGTGATTGGAGGTGTAATTTGATGTTATCAATAAGCCCAAATGGTTTAGTGGAGTTGTATGACACTTTTAAATGTGATTTCTGGCTTTTAGTTTGGTCTCCAAGATTCTTGGAGGGAGCACCTATTTTTAGCAAGTCACCTGATTAGGTCTGTTTATCATCTTTCATCATCAAGATCACTCCTACATAGTTTTCGATTTCAATGCTTTTCGACCATTGGTGCTAATTGAGTGTATTATTGAGTTATATTTAATTAATTTTTGTAAGGTTGCCATTTTAATTAAAATAATTTATTGGGTACCTCAGTATTGTAGCTTGTTGGAAATAGAACAAAAATATTTAAATGATGAGATGCTTAAAAGTGACTTTAAGTGTTGAAAATATTTAAAAAGTAAAATAAATCAGTTTTTGGAGTTAAAATGAATAAATTAATAAAGTGATTTTAAAAAGTTCCCTAAAAAGTTTTTAAAAAGGGGAAGGAATCGAGAGCTCATTTTGGTATGTTGAGTTTATTCTATTTCTCTGATTGAAACCTTGTTGTTTTGGAGTTTGGACTTGTTCTATCTCAACCTCCAATCCTCCTGGGAAGATCAGTTCCGGTGGTGAAAGATTCCTCTTGTTGGTGTCTGTTTTATCATCTACCAAACATTAGAATAAGATACCCGAAGGTATTCTATCCTCTTGAAAAATCACTACTGATTCCAAGGTCTATATGTGCGAACAAGCGACTTTAATTAAATAGCTACTTGGGTAGTGTATGCTGAAAATCTCAAGGGGGACTTACGTTAACAAGTGTTTTTCAAGCTTCTGGACTTAGATAGATTTATCAATTTTAGTCTCTTTCTTCTTTTTTTTTTTTCAGATTTTTCGGGATTTAGACTTTCAAAAAGGGGAAAAAAGGAATAGGGTTTCAGAAAGCTGATCTAATCCTATGAATTCCGGAGACGGTGTTACTTGGGTGTTCTCAAGAAACCACACTTTACTTCACCACACTGAGGACACCTACACAAACCGGGTGCAATCTTCAACGGGTTGTGCTTATGATCGAAATATTGGCATGCACAGAGGATAGGCTCAGACTAACTTTGCACAGTGAAATGGAAATCATCCATTCACCAAAAGTATGAGCATAGATACACCGTCACTTAACACTTATCAAATCCTTCATTCAATTCTAACAACATGAAAGCAATTCTAAATTAACTTTAACTAAAGTGTTGAGGAAATTGAAACCATGCTAATCATTCAAACAACGGAGATTACAAAGCCTTAAGAGAAAGCGCACATGCAATATATTATTTGAAAATGACCTTTACGCAACAATACATCAAAAACCTCACACTCTCCAAATGAGAGGAGGTAGCCTTATATAGTTTTTCAAAAATCAATGAACGACCGAGATCAAACAGTGATCAAGGCCCAGATTGAAAGTTACAAACCCTAATTAGGGTTTCCCAAAACTCTATTAGTTTGAAAGAATGAGAAAGTGACAAGTGGCACAACTGTTATTGTCAGTGAGGTGAGTGTCCAGTTTCCCTTTTTGCAAATTCAATGTATCTGGACACGGTGAGCCTAACCTCTTCCATAGTGACACTTGGCAAGTTGCTAATCTGGAAGTCAACGATGTCCACATCATCAGTACATGTGGGGAGGATGCCTTCCCACTCAACTGCCTGGACAAGAAAGTTCTCGTCAATGAAGAGAAAACTTGCAATCCTTGAAAGATCGCCCTTATCAATCATCCCTGAGTCTTTGAAAAAGCTCGACTGAATTCTAGCTCTCAGTTTCTTTGCCTGCAAGTGTTTTTCTCGTATACTCTCTTTCTTCCAGATCTCTGATGCTACATGAAACACCTTACTCAAAATTTCTCTGACACTCTCCTTTGTCTCAAAACACTTAGTTTCGGATTTCTTCAGGACTTCAATCCTGGTGACCAAAGCATAATACCAGGTGTTAAAGTCATATCTATCCCCAGCCTGTATGACACCTGCATCTACCAAGCTTCGTTTTGACAGACCTCGGATAACCTTCAATTGTGGAAGTATTTCATCTTGAATCTCGTCAACATCTTCCCAATTTGCAGCTAAGTCTTGAATTTGGCTGACCAATGAAGAGGCCGACTCATGTGTTGATGCTAAATTTTCTACAAGTATGTCAGCACGTGCCGAAGCATCTGAAATCCATTCCTTAGCCTGCGTGATGTGCCCTTCATGTCCTCGTAATCTTTCATTGACTCTTGCTAAAGAGGCTGCGGAGGGGTGACAGGTATCTCATGGTTGAGTGGCCTGGTTAGATGGAGAACATATTTTCTCCACTGCTGATTCTCTTCCTCAACCTTCTTTCTTTTCTCCTTCTCCTGGGCTAGCCTTTCATTGAGGGCGTTGCAAGAGTCGTCAAAGTATTGGACTTCTTGGTCCTGGGTAGGCTTATCCAAATCTATAGTAGTAATCTTATAATCCTTCGGGGCAACATTGTCCCAAGTTTTTCCTTCCTTTGGTACAGCTATCTGAACTGTCCTAAACCCTGCACTATCCCTCTGAATCAAAGAGAATTTTCTAGCTGGCTTAGGTGGCTTGACTATGACTAGTTCGTTCACCTTTGCCAAAAATGCTACTGTATTCTCTTCAGAATGGGTTTCCTTAGGGACCTTAGCCCTTATCCTTTCCCTCAATCAATCAGGAATGGTTGACTGCTCGACAGTATTTTGATCAAATCCATCATCTGTCCCTCTTGGTCCAGTAACTATACCATCAAGGAAAACTACTGGTGGTTTAGGCTCTTCAACTTCTGTGGCTGCATTTAAAACTTGTTCCCTGTCCGGGCTTTGGACAACTTCTCTCATTATTTCCTCGATCGAAGGAGAAGGCACCCTTGCTTCATTGTTCCCCATATCTGTGTTCATCTCTTGTTCTTCAACTGCATTCTTGTCAGGCACAACAGATGCAACACTTAGAATGGAATGACCTTCGTTAGACTCACGTCTCTCCCCAACAACTTTCTTTCCCCTGGCCTTTCCAGAGCTTCCAACTAATTCAGTCCTTTTCCGGGACTCAACACTCTCTGGATTCCGAGCATTGCCTGCAGAGATGCAAGGGTTGGAGGACAGAGAGTCATCTACTCCCATTAGATCATAAGTCAGGGCAACACCTTTTGGACTTTAATTGTTTCGTCTTCTCAGATGTCCACCACTTGGAGTATTCGACTACTGATCTCATGAGGTCTGCTAGATCTGACTTCTCTCTTTTTGACCAATCGACCAAGGCTAGTGGCTCATTCCTCATCTTCTCAAAGCCTGGCTGCTGAAACTCAAGACTGTCTTCTACTTGATCAGCAACTCTGAATACTTCCGTTGCTCTTACCATGCTCAAGGGAATCCTTGACCAAAATCTCCTCCTGGTTTCGAAACTATCGGCTGCGTTAGCCCAATAATCTTCCAAATCAGCTCTGTGCTCAAATGCCATCCCTTCTACCCTTTTCATCTTATGGAATGGATCAAAGTTCTTTCTTGCTTTGTATTGGTAGAAAGGGTACCAAGCCAGCTCTTTCTCTGCAGTGGCAGCAGCTTGTGATGACAGGCACGTCTCTAGTCCATTTCCAATCGTGAGAGAGGAGGTTCCTACCTTCTTCTGCTTATCTCTTTGAACTGTCATATAGCCCTCTAGCTGCCTCACAACTTCGAGTAGCACAACTCAATTGGTAGGGTAGGCTGGGAGCTTATAGGGAGATCCAGAAAACCCCTGAATTCTGATGTAGGTGAACTTCGAGTATTGAATATACCAATATCCGAATCTGCTTATGAAGTCCATAGACTCTTGAGAGAGTCTCTGATGCAATCCACCTTGTAGTGCCCGTGTGATGTGCATCAAAAATGTATCATTTACCCTCTTGAAATGGAACTTTTCTTCCATGTGAAGCTGGGGATAACAGTCATAGACAAGAAACTGATTTTCTTTGTTTCCCACTTCCCCTCTACAGGTGAGGCCTCTGTATCTGTAGGTTTTAACCAGGGAATAGAACAAGTATGAGCTCATGTAAAAGGTCCTATCCGCTTCCAAATTCTTTAGTTGGCTGTCCAAGTTATCACTTATCATTCGAGTCCAGTCTATCATCTTGACTCCGTTCATTATTTCGTTTATGAAATAATACATCCAAGGCTCAAATGGAGCGCCTTGGGGATTACCCATTATCTTGTTCAACAAGACAATCATATCTCCAATATCCTCTTTGAAATACGCTCTTACCAAGCTCTTCCTCTATAGTTTGGAGGCACCCTTCCTTGGCTTGTCCAGCCAGGAATGATTGACGATGGCGTCGTACTCCTCCAAATGATCCTGATACATGCGATCGACTTCATCCTTGGTTACGTACACAACATTATGATATTCTGGAATTCTGAAGGCTTCCCTGATGGCCTCGTCGCTGATATTTGCCAACACTCTTCCATCTGGTGCGACAATATCCCTACTGATAGGGTTGTAGTGCCTGGCGCACTCAACTACCAACTCTGTGCACTGCATGGTAGGGAGAAAACCGGCAGCATGCACGATACCACTCTTCATCATCTTTCGCGCGGTCACGGTAGGCACAAGGTTATCTAAACCGAACATCCGCTTCTTGAACTCCCTCAGATTGATATGCCCGAGGTTAGTATCATTGATATTCTTCCATTTTTTAGGTCATTCTCGATTCAGGAGGAGCATCCTTGTCTACTTGGAACTTCATCGTGCCTGAAATCGGCAAATAAACATGAAGCTTAAGTTAGAAATCAGATCTTAGATTAAAGAAAATCGAGGTTGTGGATGGCTTAAGTGTTTGGAGCTTTTACTTCACTTTCATACTTAGTCATGAAAATGGAATTTTCACATGCAAACTCTCCATTCTAAGGATACTTATGTTTGCAATCCAAAACCAGATTTTATAACTTTGACAACCCTCATCCCATTTAATTAAAAAAAATGATCCCTCTTACTGAAAATTTGGACAAATCCATAAAAATCACCTCCAACGAATCTGGAAAACTCAGAAAATACAATGAATCTGCACTTTAAAACCAACTTCACCTTCGAATGAATGAGGATAAGGCTAGAAGATAGAAGGAATTTTAAGAAAACTCAGAAAAATTGACGAATCTGCCTTCTACGAGCTAGTTCAACTCTAAAGATCTGCAGATACTTTGACAAGAATGAAGTTGATAAATCAAAATTCTTCAAAAAGTCCGCTCAACCTGCAAGAGATAACCTTGCAACACCTCCAATCTACAAAATTTTCTTCCAAATGACCTTCAATCTGCAAAATAATTCTCAATGTTTTCCTTAGCTTGCTCAGAAAATTCGAACTTCTTTGTGTGAGAATGAAGAAGTAAAGAATGTATTTGTAATGAAGTTGGTTTTCACAATTAGAAACATGCAAATATCGTTCCAATTCATGTTTCTAAATTCGATTTCAACCTTGAGAAAGTTTCCAATTTGATTTTGAGTTGCACTGTCATCTCCTCAAGTTCGAAAATCTTATTCTACAACTTTCTAATTCGTTTTCCCACTTCATATTCGAACTAGACCTATAGATTGGCATCTTCCAAAAGGTTTCTAATTTGGAACTTAGTCTAAAATTGACTCAATCTACAAATATCCTCTTTCTAATTTTGATTCATGGTTCGAATTTCTCACAAACTCAAGTTTCTATTTTGATTTCCCAGCTCATTTTCGAACTTGATCTTCGAATATCTCTTTTTTTAAAACTTTCTAAATCAGTTAGCAGTTCGAACTCTATGAAGATTTGATGACATCACTCGAGAATATTCCTTGCTCTCAATACTCTAACAAGTATTGGTTTGGCCTTTGACTTAGGCAGACTTTTTAGAGGTCACCATGATCATGCATGGAGGGCGGACTTTTGCTTCACCAAGGATGGCGGACTTTTCTTCTTTCTCCAAGGTGGACTTTTCTTCTTCCTCCAAGGCAGACTTTTGAGCTTCCAACTTGATGCTTGGGCGGAGTTTTGGATGACTACCTCCAAGAGGGCGGACTTTGAAGACACCTCCTCATCATCTTGGGCGGAGTTTTAGTATCTCTCCATAGGGCGGAGTTTTGAAGGCTTGGCCACTTCATGGAGGGCGGACTTTTGAGACCACTCCCAGGGCGGACTTTTGAGACATGGCAGCTTGCTTAGAGGGCGGACTTTGAAGACACCTCAAGTATGGCGGACTTTTGGTAAGCCTCAAGCATAGGGCGGAGTTTTGAAACATCACCATGATTAGCACCTTGGGCGGACTTTGAAGACTTCTCAAGCATAGGGCGGAGTTTTGAAACATCACCATGATTAGCACCTTGGGCAGACTTTGAAGACCTCTCAAGCATAGGGCGGAGTTTGAAGAGATCACCAAGGGGGTGGACTTTCATACTACTTCCCAAGGCGGACTTTGAAGACACCTCAAGCATGACAGACTTTTGGAAGACCACCTCTTCATCATCTTGGGTGGAGTTTTAGGCTACCTCTATCATGGGTGGACTTTCATATTACCTCCAAAACTAGGGCGGAGTTTTTTGCTTCCTCCAAGGTAGACTTTGAGACTACCTCCATCATGTTCCTCTCTTCACAAGGCAGACTTTTCACCACCTGTCATAACACTCACCATCAATCATTAGCCAGACTTACAAAATATTTGGAAAACTTCAAAATTTCACAATCTTTTCAATTTTAACCAGATTAACTTGAAATTTGAAATCCATACAAAGGCAAACCATTTGAAGCATCCTGACCCCTAAAATGTAGGAATTAGCTTTTTAGGTCAAAACTTGGAAATTCTTGATCGCAATCGAAGTAGGTCAGTGGTAGTAGTGCAAACCCTAGGTACCCACTCCGAAAAAGCAAAAAGCAAGCATCCCTAAAAAATAGGGAAAACTTTCTAAAAATAGCCATACCGGGGATTGGGCCAAAAATACCAAAAACGAAACTTCCTAAAAAAAAGGAAAAAGCAAAAAAAGCAAACTTTTTAAAAATAGAAAGTTGTTCAAATTCGTCCAAATCAATTGCGTTCTTCATCCTTTGGCCTTTCTAGGCACTTTGATGGTATCCGGACTCTATTATGACTTGGCTCGCAAAAACTGACTTTGAATCCTTAGGACTCACACCGTTCAAAACTTGACAAAAACGAGCAGAACATGAAGCGGAAGGCCACGGGCACTAACAAAAACCCTAGAAAGAAGGAAAGGAGAGGGTCCCCATTTGCATTGGGGCGATGTGTGAAAAAGGCCACAACACCTCCCTAGCTGGTTGTAGGAGAAATCATACAGGTTTTTTGGTTGGTTTAATTGATTGGAGTTTAGAAATTTATGAAGTCTTTTCAAAGATGAATTTCAGAGTATTAAAGATTTGGAAAGGATTAATAGGAAGATTTTTGGATTCCATAATCATAGTTGCTGGGTGTTGGAATTGGGGGCTTGTTTTGGGGGAATAATGGTAAGAAATTAGACGTCAAAATCCATACTTTGCTATGTAGAAACCCACCCCCCCCCCACCCCCAGGTGGGATATAACCAAAACCAACTTTCTGCCTTTGTTTGAGTACTTGGGTTTACAAATCAAGGTTTGTTTGATAGATAGTTGAATACTTTGCCAAGATAGAATGAATGTATACACATATACAAGATTTTATCAGCATAAAATATAGTAATTTCTGAATAAGATTTGGACTGATTGCAATGACAGTGAGTCTTAGATTTTGATATCAGATACATTCTTGTAGCTTGCATTGATGACCCAACAAGGCATTTATACACCACCAATACATATAAGGAACATTTCTATGCATCATAGACTATGACAGCCATCTACTCGATACCCCTTTTTTGCTAAGACTCACAGAGGCAACCTGAATATTACCCAGAAATATGAATTGGGATTGTAACAGCAATAAGAGATGCGTTTTTTCTGAACATACAATGACTGGGATCCCTACTTAGCAGCCTCAAATAACAACAGCAAGTCTTAGACTGATTACTAAACAGTTTTTTGCAAATACAACATGTTTTTCACAGGCAACAAAATATATTTTTAAAAGGGCACAGACCTGGAATATCAATCAACCCCAATCTGAAGGTGATGAAGGCGGCTACAGGGGTTTGCAGAATGTAGAAGAAGCAGCCAAAGACCCCTTATTCAATCTTCATCATAAATCTGAACAAACATCTCCATTTTGGTCTCCACAAAGACCACAAAATTTGCAAGGTACTGTAGCATTTTACTGTTCACATGTTACTGTAGCAGCTGATAAAAGCTTGCAATCTGCTCTTTAATGGCTGCCAATGGTAAATACCTGGGTCTGCTGTAGATAAACCTCCAAAAACTTCAAACCCTAGATGAAAATTTTCACTTTTAAGCACAATAGATCTCTTGGATGAAGCCCTCTCAAGCAATAATATCAGCTGGTATTGCACAGCCTCAAAATTGCACAAACACTGAAGAGTTTTCGTTCTCCAATGTTGTAGATGACTGAAACCCTTGTGTATTTCTACACTCAGCTCCCATATCAAAAAGCACAAGTCAAATAACATCAAGAATGAAAAGCATTTGCTTTTTGAAACCCCTTTATATCCTCTCAACTCTTAAATGCCTTCAATTCCCTTTTGAAATCCACTTTTAGGGTTTTAATAAAACTTTATAATAACTTTTCAAACTTGGGCGCTCATACTCATAAATAATAAATGCACTTTAATATCATTTTAATGATATATTATGTTCTCCCATTGACTTTATAAATTACTTTAATATTTGGCCCAATAAATCACAATCATTTAATTCACTTTTAAATCACTTAAGTTGAGGGTCATGGCCCCATTGTGTATAAAGTGACTTTATAACTTCATAATGCACCTAGTAAATAATTATTAATAAAGTAATCACTTTATTAATAATTATTAATAATTATTATAACATATCTCCACAAATAATCATTAATTCTCCATTCCTTCTGAACCTGGGAGTTAACCATTATGTCCACCGCACATCCAATTGCCTTAAAAAATAGTAAGGGTCCCTCTCTATCAACCACTGATTCATGACCTGATCAAACTAGTTGTGTAATGGATCGACACTGCAATCATACCCTGTCCAAGCGCCCTGCTATAAATAGAAACCATGACTTCCCTGAAATGATGACTTACTATAAATAGTATGTACCAAACTGAGTCCAACGAAGGCCAAACCTGTACCCATACTGAGCTCTGAGAGAAATAACACATTAATCTTTGCCAATTGGGACCCTCCAACCATCTGAGTTAGTCTATGGGGGCCAATGATAGGCTAACCAATAATAAAACGAGAGCGGCTAAAAAGGGGACATTACATGCTAGGCATGAGTATTTGTCTCCTATGGCGAGGGTTATGAGAGTAATTAAAGGTGTTCTTGCTGCATATTTTGGGTTGATACCTCTTCCCTTTATGGCATGGATTTGTGAAGGAAAGTCATGGTGGATCAAAGGCGTATAAGACTTCTTTTGCTGGTCAAATAGAGGTCTCTGCTGGGTGACTATTTTGATAAAAGCATTCAGCTCCATGTGTAGGACGTTGCAACCCTCAAGGAAGTTGAGTTTTCTTAAGGGAAGCGTTTGGCTGAATGGTTGTTGCAGGGCATCAAACCAATGAAATTCTGGGCATTGTAAACAGTTTCAGATCTGGGAGTATAAGTCTGCATTGTTGGTCTACCATTATATCTGCAACTAGGCGAAACTGTGCTCAATATCTGTATTTGATCAATGTCAAATCTTCTATGGTTAAGGTCAGAAATTGCAATACTTATCTCTGTTTTCTGTTGTTAACAGCCGATTGTACTCAGTCCACAACTCGTCTTGGTATTAAGGCCAGAAAATTAGTATTCTATGTTCTGATTTTTGTAACAGCAATCTGTTAAGGCAACAAACATTTTAATTCTGATATTTTGAACTCAATGAATACAACTTATGTCAATATATGAATGTTTGAATATTCACTGCTCTTTCAAAGTGTCATAATTTTACTTGGGGATGCGCCCCTGGCCTTGGGAACCATTGAAACGGGACTCAGACTCGGCGCGGACTCGGTAAGGGTGACTCGACTCGGGACTGTTAATATTGTGTAGCTTCGGTCAAATAATTCTGATCGTCGAAATCAAATGCTGAAGTGGCCAATTGGCCTTAAGCATTTGATAGTTGCTTTATCCTTGCAAGTTATGTTAAATTAGCTTATATGTATTGTCACTGAAGTATTTGTAATTGATGATTGGATTTAATACTCATATATTAATATATGTTACAAATGTATATATGTATCTATATATCTATATATACAATAATGTCTGTGATTTGCATTATTGATATATATGTATATATAATATATACATATGTTTTTGTAATAAAGAAAAAGCTGATTATTAAATATGTTTATTAAAACCAATAGTCGATATAATCGATTTGTTACATTTAATCTCTTGACAAACATTAGTCGACTTAAAGTCGAATTGGTTAATTATACCATCTTGCATCTTAGCGTATTGCCTTTAATGTTTATCGGTCTAACCCTCATGGGTTCGTGGAGACATGTCTCTACGTGGATGCTATTCCACGTAGAGGCATGCCTCTACGTAGGCATGCCTCCACACCATTGTAAGGGACAATATAGAAATCGGAAATATTGAACCAGCCGGCCTGTACCAAAAAAAAACGAACATTGCTGTTACATATTCATTGAAATACAAATCATAAATTCTGATTGCTGTTTCTTCCTTGCTTATATTCAAAAGAGATCAAATCAATATATGATAAAAGAAGTACTTTGATAAATAAATAACCCTTAGCATTCTCAAATCTAATAAAATTAACATGGTATCAGAGCCAGTCTGAGGAAGATCATATAAGATTTAAATCAAGAATAGAAATTATATTGAAATCACATATAAACTTCCCTATCTCTTACTTACCTCAAAATGGCAAATGGGGTTAGATTTGAGGACCGCCTTGAAGGGGCATCAAATTTCGTCTCATGGAAATTTAGAATCATGACTACACTAAGAGAACAAGAATTAGAAACCCTCGTGCACAAAGATTCATCCATGCCAGAAGATGAAGATGAGCAAAGACTATGGATTAAAAACAATAACAAAACTATGAAGATATTGGTAGATGCAGTGAAAGATCACATAGTGCCTATCATCTCCAAATTGGATACAACAAGCAAAATGTTTTCAACATTGGAAATCATGTATGAAATTAACAACACTAGCAGGGTGCTATCCTTAAAACAAAAACTTCATCATATAAAGATATATAACGGTGAATCTATCACCTCATATTTCACGAGAATTACGGAATTAAAAGACCAACTCTCTACAATTGGTCATACTGCAAATAGTAAGGAGCTAACCTTGTTAGCACTAAATGGACTACCAGGATCATGGGAAGGATTCATACAAGGAATCAGTGCTTGTGCTGAACTACCTGATTTTGATAGATTAAAGATTGATTGCATCCAGGAGGAATCAAGACTTATTGTAAGGGGAGATAATCAAACCACTTCAAATGAAGACATTTGTGTTCTAAATTCTTCCTCACACAAAAGGGGAAAGAAAAGAAAATTTAAAGGGAAGAAGGACAAAGAACCTAAAGGAAACAAAGGAAAATACTCTCACAAAAGGAAACGAGATATGACCAAAGTCCAATGTTTTAGATGTGATGAATATGGACACTATGCCATTAAGTGCCCAGACAGATTAAAGACTCAAGTCTCCATTGCAGAAGTTGGAAAATCAAGGGAAGATGAAAAATCAGAAAAGCTTGTATTCTACTCTGCCCTTTCAAGTCAAGTTTCAACAAACCCTAATACTTGGGTAATTGACAGTGGAACATCCAGGCATATTACTGGATTCAAAGAACATCTTGATGACCTAAAAGAAAATTCAAATGAAGAAGTAACCATTGGGGATGATTCAAGCTACCCTGTGAAAGGGATTGGGACTTGCACCATAAATCTGAAATCAGGGATTTCTCTTCAACTCTCAGGAGTACTATATGTACCAGGGATAAAAAGAAATCTAGTCTCCATTTCAGCACTTGAAGACAAGGGTTATAGAGTCACCTTCATGGAAGGAAAAGTCTTGGCTTGGCCAAAGAATTCAACCATAAAGAAAGCCTACACAATTGGAGTAAGGCACGGATGCCTTTATAAACTATGCACGTCTCTCCCTCAAGCTTTGTTACATGAATCACTAGACTCAAATGAAATCTGGTACAGGAGGTTAGGGCATCTACATTTCCGAGCTCTTCCCACAATTGAAAAGTTGGTGATTGGTCTACCCAAATTAAAACAAAATCATGAGGGTACGCGCAAAGGATGTGCTCTTGGAAAGAACACAAAAGGTATGTTTCACTCCAACACTAGCAAAACTACAAATATATTAGAAATTGTTCATTCTGATTTATGTGGAACAATGTCTGTAACCTCCTTAGGAGGATTTTTATATTACATTATTTTTGTTGATGACTATTCTAGGAAGACATGGATCTATTTCCTAAAATGTAAAGGGTCAGAAGAAATCCTTATGAGATTTAAGGAATTCAAAGCCCTAGTAGAAAATCTATCTTGTAAGAAAATAAAAATCTTAAGGACAAACAATGGGGGGAATACACTTTAGAAATATTTAAGATTTTTTGTAAAAATGCTGGGATTAAGAGGGAGTACACTGTTCCCTACAACCCCCAACAAAATGGGGTAGCAGAAAGGAAAAATAGGTCTATTGTAGAAGCTGCTAGAGCCATGATGCATGACCAAAATTTAAACACCTCCTTCTGGGCAGAAGCATCTAGCACTGCTGTATACATTCAAAACAGGAGCCCTCATTCTCTCCTAGATAATAAAACCCCGAAAGAAGCCTTCTCTGGAGTTAAGCCTGACATAAGCCATCTAAGAATCTTTGGTTGTCCTGTATATATTCATATACCAAAAGAAAAGAGAACCAAGCTAGATCCCTCAGGCAGAAAAGACATTTTTGTAGGTTATAGTGAAACCTCCAAAGCTTACAGGATTTATATTCCAGGTCAAAAGCAAATTGAACTAAGTAGAGATGTGATATTTGAAGAAGATATTGCCTCATGAAATCTAAAAGCTCTCGAGATTTAGAAGACCCTCATCCTCCTCAAAACATGGAAGAAGATCCGGTTCTTGGGATTCAGAGGGAGACTCCAGAAACTATAAACAATGATGATAATAAGAATAACTCAGATCCTCAAAATCCTGTCCCCCTTGAGAATCGTAAAAGGCCTCTTTGGGCCAGAAAAATGATTCAAGAAGCAAAAGACATATGTTACTCAGTTAATGCACTTAGTCAGTTCATGTGTGAACCAAAGGAGATACATTTAATGGCTGCAAAACATATTCTGAGATATCTTCGAGGCACTATTGGTTATGGACTCAAATATGATAATGTTGAACTAAACCTACATGGGTTCACAGATTCAGATTGGGCTGGAAGTCTAGTAGATAGGAAAAGCACATCAGGGTGCTGTTTTAGTCTAGGATCAGCTATGATATCCTGGATAAGTAGGAAGCAATCTTCAGTGGCTCAGAGTTCTACATAAGCCGAGTACATTGAAGGTTCTATGGGGACCAGAGAAGCAGTATGGTTAAGGAAACTACTTGTGAGCCTGTTTGGTCAACCACTGAATCCTACTCTTATTCATTGTGACAACTAGAGCTGTATAAAGCTATCTGTTAATCCAGTATTTCATGATAGATCCAAACATATTGAGATTCCTTATCACTATGTTAGAGACATGGTTGAAAGGAATGCTATCCAGCTAAAATATGTGAGTACAGGCAAGCAGACTGCAGACATTCTCACCAAACCTTTGTCTAAAGCAAAGGTTGAGTACTTTCGTAAGAAACTTGGCATGGTTGAAAATGTAAGTTAAATTGAGAATGTAATTTTTTGATCTGTTGTACTATTTCTTATTTGTCATGTGTGAAACTATATGACTATTTAATCTTTGTGTGACTTTGAAAGATGACGATTTTTCAAAGTTTCACTTGTTTTGGTTAATACTGTAGAGTGACAACTTCACAGTACTCTAACCTCACTATAATGAATAGATATCATGAGACTTGATATCTACAACTTTGTCATGATAGTTTGCATCTCTGCAGGCATTATGATTGATATCATGAGACTTGATATCTTGAGAAATCATAATGATTGAGATGATCATGGCGAATATTATGAGACGTAATATTCATGGATAGGCCATGATTTATTTCCCCATGATAGGTATCATGCGACTTGATACCAGTGCACATATCATGGATCTTGGATACTCTTTGAGAACCATGACAAAATATCATGAGACATGATATTTGTGGTTATGTCATGATTCTTTGATATCACAAGAAGGTGATGTCATTTGTTTGGGATAGAATTAATCCTCCCTAGCTAAGAGGGAGTGTTAATGTTGTGTAGCTTCGGTCAGATAATTCTGATCGTCGAAATCAAATGCTTAAGTGGTCAATTGGCCTTAAGCATTTGATAGTTGTTTTATCCTTGCAAGTTATGTTAAATTAGCTTATATGTATTGTCACCGAAGTATTTGTAATTGATGATTGGATTTAATACTCATATATTAATATATGTTACAAATGTATATATGTATCTATATATCTATATATACAATAATGTTTGTGATTTACATTATTGATATATATGTATATATAATATATACATATGTTTTTGTAATAAAGAAAAAGCTGATTATTAAATATGTTTTTTAAAACCAATAGTCGATATAATCGACTTGTTACATTTAACCGCTTGACAAACATTAGTCGACTTAAAGTCGAATTGGTTAATTATACCATCTTGCATCTTAGCGTATTGTCTTTAATGTTTATCCGTCTAACCCTCACGGGTTCGTGGAGACATGTCTCTACGTAGGCATGCCTCCACCACACCATTGTATATATGGTGTATAGCTGCAGTTAAGGGACAATATAGAAATTGGAAATATTGAACCAGTTGGCTTGCACAAAAAAAGAAAAACATTGCTGTTACATATTCATTGAAATACAAATCATAAATTCTGATTGCTGTTTCTTACTTGCTTATATTCAAAAGAGATCAAATCAATATATGATAAAAGTACTTTTATAAATAAAATAACCCTTAGCATTCTCAAATCTGATAAAATTAACAGACTCAGGACTCAAATTGGCTAGGACTCGGTAGGATTCGCAAAGTGAAAAACCCAAGAAATTTAGCAAATTTTAAGGATTTAAAACTTGTTTCATGCACCCTTTATTAAACAAACCTTAAATACACAATAACATCATCAAATAGAAGCTAATTTGATCACATACACAAGTATACATTGATCACATTAGTATAAACGCAAATGGTAGCTGAAGGAAATAGCAACCAATAACCATAGATATATAAATAGTGTCAAATGTAAAAATATTACAAAACTCATGGAATATGAAATCCATGACATCAAAATTCAAATGTTCCAGTTCCACACATATATCAAAAGTAAAACAACTACAAGTCTATGGCTCAGAGGAGCCTGGGTCCTTCCTACGAAGGTGTCTAAGGTAGGTCCTGGATGCGTCAGCAGCCATACTCTCTGCTCGTGATTCCATTCTACCCTCACCAACATCAACTATGTCTGGCTCTAGCTTTGGCTCTGGCTCTGCTCGCACTCTAACCTCCTCCTTTGCCATGGCTACAGCCTTAGCCTCTCTATCTACCTGGTTGATCCAATCTAAGTCCTCATCACTAAAGATAGGATCTATAGCCTCACTGATCCACTCAGATTCTGGATCAACCTCCTCTAGCGTGATCGGGGTGGTGTCATGGTCCATAACCTGTTTCTGTCTAAGACGGAGGTTGTAATGAACAAAGACTAGATTATTCAACCTCTCCACAGTCAGTCTATTGCGCCTCTTGGAGTGTATGTGCTCAAACATACTCCAATTCCGCTCACAACCGGAAGCATTGCATGGCTGGCTCAAAATACGAATGGCTATCCATTGAAGATTTGGTGTTTTAGGACCAAACATCTGCCACCACCTATTTGAGATGAGAAAAAGGAAAAAAAATCAGCCTCATTTAATAATTAATAATAAATTGAATAACATATAATTAAAATTATGCTCTTAATTTCTTAAAATATACATTTTACCTGGCTGCATTTTTGTTCGATTTTCTTTGCAAAGCTGACGAGAGAAGACCTCCCCTTCTGCATTAGAAAAGGCCTCTAGCTCCTGGATTATACTACTGTTATGACCAGGCAACATTTGCTCTATCATTGAGTAGAGCCCACCAAGAACCTCCTCATCCGCCTTGAAATCAGGGCGGAAATGGAATGCCGGATTGAGGTAATAACTTATTTTTTCATTAAATTTAAGTATAAGTGACATTTCCTTATATCTTTCTTCTTTCTTATACTTTAAGTTATATTCCATATATACTGTCAGGATGTTTGAGAGTGGTTTCAGACCTCCAGGAGTTATAATGCAAAATCTAGTTTTTGGAGGATTCTTCAATTTTCCAGACTTAGTCAAATTTCAGGATCCTTCGGCGATGCCCCTTGACCCCAACTTGGGGGCGCTGCCCCCAAACCCCCGTCGAAAAATATAGGGGGAAATTGCGCCAATATAGGGAAAATAAAAGCATAGTTAGCATTGAAGAAATCTTGGTATTATACATTTTAGAGTTGAAAGTTTGAAACTATGAGTATGTGACATGTGTAATGTTTCAATTATGGCTCTTATGTTCTCTAAATGCATTAATTTCTTTATGTTTTTTTGTAAAACTACGGTTTTTTTTTTTTCCGAGTCCTTGCCGAGTCTTTCACGAGTCTTTCACTAGTCTGAGTCCGAGTCCAAATTTTTGGTTTGTTGAGTCCGTGGCGAGTCCGAGTTTTTCAACTATGCTCGCCACATCCCCTTTTTTGCCAAAAGACATAGGAAACATCTCCAAATTTCGGGGATGGCATCCCCTAATGCCATGATGTCTAGCCATCTTGTGGACGTCTGGGATGTTGCAAGTCCCTGATGTTAGGAGGCATTTAAAATTTTTTTTTGACTCAACTTGAAAACTCACTGCCACAACTAGTCATGTTTGCAACAGCTGGAACATGTTGAAATTGAACAAATCAGTTAAAATTAAATCAGATCAACAATCTATCACAGGTGTACATCAACAATTCAGTTACTAGAGCAACTAGGTCATCACACCCTATAACCTTTCACAGGTCTGATATACTTCAATCATTGAAGTAAAGCACTGAAATCTTTTGGCAACTCCCTATCACAGATAGCAGTGAATTCATGAACCTAGAAGATCTTAGTAACAGTGCTCTATTACCATTTTAAACTTCAGCACATGGTCTGTAGATTGTTCTTATTAGGGTTTGAAACAATTGACTAAATCAACCTTTGATCAAACCTGCAATTCTGAGTGCTCTAACTTGCATGCACAACGTTTTGAAAGTACAAAAAAATAAGACAATATAACTTAAACTAGAATTCTGGGGTTGCAACTTTTATTATTATGGAAGAATTTTGAATATGAAATATGGATATCTCAAGGTTATATATTTACCATAAACTTGGCACCTAAATTTAGGAAAGGTAACCATAGTATCTTACATTTAGTATGTTTCTGCTAATTTTCTGCATCCAGGAACAACAGCTGAGTGACCCAAAATTCTAACAATTTTTTCTTTAAAAGACTTATTGTTGGTAAATTATTTTTGCACAAGTCAAAGTTGATTTACAGCAGTGTATGGGACAAATTCTCTCCTCTATTACTAGGGGAGGTTCCCTTTATTAAATATCACATGCATATTGACAATGAATTCTGAATTATGAATGCATATTGAGTATTGACAATGAATAATGAACACCAATGTTGTATGTTAAGGTTCTATAATGTATATATGCATGCTTTATCCATGTTTTCATATGAATATAATGTATATATACATGCTTTATCCATGTTTTCATATGAACATTTAAAATTTCATATTCATATGAATAATGAACACCAATGTGGTATGTTAAGGTTCTATAATGTATATATGCATGCTTTATCCATGTTTTCATATGACTATAATGTATATATACATGCTTTATCCATGTTTTCATATGAACATTTAAAATTTCCCTATATTTTATATAGCCATCCCCTTTGCTGTCCCCTTGCTCTCCCCAAAATTGGCAAAAAAAATCACTGTTCTGGGAATGCGTCCCCCGTCCCCTGCTAAACCCGTTCTGAAAACTCGGGGTAACATAGGTCATAAATTGAATTCAACAAAGGAAATCTCTTCATTTATACATGCATACAAATAAAATTTTCAAGCAAATACCTATGGAAAAAAGCTGCCAAAAAAGTGGTGTAAATCAGGAAGGGGATTTTACATATGGTTAATGATGAAATCTTTTTTTGAGGTGATGATCGTCCTCTATTTGTTGGTATCCTTATCCATGATAGCCAAGTGTGAAGGGTCCTTATATCAATGCTGCCTCCCTTTGGTTCATCAAATAACTAGGATATTTCAAGAGAGGCATTAAACAGACAAGACTTAACTATTGCAGATTTGACAATAACAACCTAAACCATATTAGGATGCTTTTGGTTACCTGTTACCATTGGATCCATAACCATTCACACGATAAATATGGATGATTTACAACTATCTTACAACCTCCGGGTGTACAGTTTCTTTAGATTTTAGTGGCTGGGTTACTTGTTCTTCCTTGTCATCTCTTTCTTCACTGTTTTTCACAATGATTCTTTTTTGATGTGATTCCATAGCATCCAATCTGGATTGATAACTCTCATCATCTCAACAAGATCTGTAAAATATGGTTCTTGACCTAATCGTCCTCTTTCAAGATTTATTCCCCTCTGAGCCATGTCACACACTTCTCTTTAATATAGTTGAAACTGTGACTTCTCACAATTTCTGACAACTCAAGTAACGAACAGTAGGGTTAATCCTAATTATACTTTTTCTTCTTCTCAATGCAACTCAATGTAGGATTTTAACTCACTTTGATACCAAATGATGTTGTGGTTGAGGGTTGAAAGAACCACTGTCAACCACTCAGCTGATCAAAGTACACTGGCAGAAGCAAGCACATGAACATACTCAAATGGGAAAATATTACATCAATCATTAATTCCTCAAAAATTCAAGACATTAAGTATTTTTGCAGAATACATAAAGATACTTTTCTACACCTTACCTTTGAGATTCAAGCTATAGATACACACTCCATTCTTGACTCAAATTGCACACACACTCTACCTTCTTGACTATGGACTCTCTTGGCAACCCTCTTTTGAAAGTTGCACTCACCCGATTCCTTGCAAAGTACCATATTTCTTGCTAACTTCATTTATCTCAATATGAATAACAACAGGCGATCCAAAAATCTAATTCTACAAAAGCAAGTCTACAAAGCAATTGAATCCCAAAGCAAGAGAAGTCCAAAACCCCCTTACATTCAGAGTGGTTATTTATCTTTTGCATTTGTGTCTGTTACAAGAGGGAAGAAATTGAATGGTAATATAAAAGAATCTTCTTTCTTCCATTACAATCAGAAAACCATTCATGAATAAAGCATGGACATTTTTTTTGCAGAATGTTACAAGCTGGCATGTTTAAAATTTTAGTTCTAAGCATCTACAAACTATTGTAAGCCTTGACAAGCATCATATCTTCATTTTTTCTCTGCAACACCTTCATTCTCTTCTGCATCGGCTTCAATTGTTCCACTGATATAATTGCTATCCAACACACAAGCTTTTTCAATGACCTAATTTTTCTTAAGGTTTAATTAGCTTAATTCCCCAAAGCGTCTTCACTCTCATTACTCGAGAATTGATCAATCAAATGGCTAATGAGTTTGCTATTAATTTTTATGCCTAAAAGCCTTTCTGGAGATGAATCTATGTCAGAACCTTTCTGCTGTTCATCCAAATTGGATCAATAGTTCTCTATGTTTTTTGTGCTTTAAAGGCCAGTACTTAAACATTAGCAACAAAGCCTTCAAAAAGACTTCCAATGTTGTCTGTTAGTCTTTAGATCCTTCATTCATTTGCCTACACTTGTTGCTCTAATCTTGGGCGACCCCACAACTTTATACATTATTACAACTCACAAAAGGTTGTCTTGATTGCTGATCTAAGCTAATTCAATGGTTCATAAATTGTTTCAGTGCTTTGAAGGCTTTTAAACTTTAATTGACTTAAAAATTATTGAAACTCAATTCCAGCAGGCAATTAAGACTTGATGTATGGCACACTGGTTATCTTTTGGATACTTTTTAGGTATCAAAGGCTCAATTGACATTAATCTACATAATACTTTCAATTGTTGTTGATCCAAACATGATCAACGGTCCTCAAGATTTTTTGGCAAAAAGGTCTGTAGACAATAGTCAGTACTAAAACCTGTGAAGCCTTTCTATATCATCAATATTATATGCTGTCAAATGCACATCTGTCTCCACCTGCTGCTGTTTTCTTATCAGAGTGACTCTAAAGCATTATTTCCTTCTTCAAGGCATGGGAATCAATGGATTAAGAGTTGATTCTGCATTCATAATGCTCCTCTGGTACCTTTTGAAGCCGAAGCTAAACTACATCTTTTAAATTCCTTTACAAAATGTTTTGACTTCAAGGAATTAGAAGTTTTAATGAGAAACCTTTTCGATGCACCTATCTCACTTGAATATACTGGATGAATGAGTCTTTTGTGGGATGATCCTGCATCACTGTGTTTCTATATAACTGGGGTGACTCCATTTTTGTGGTCTAATATTTAATGTCTTGTTGCTACCTTTCAATATGGGGACATAAGACTTGTTGAATGAATTTAGGTAATTGCTGCAGATAGAAATGGTGATGCATTAAATCCGTTGTCTCACATGTACCATAGTCCCATTGAAGAGTTTTGAAGCTAGTCTGTTTTTTCTCTCGTTGTTTACTTCTTAGTTATAGTAGATTTGAGAAATTTGAGGATAGGTATAGACTTAAATATTGAGGTTATGAAAAGAGGTTCCTGAGCCTAACAGAGTATTTGCTAATCTAGTTCTTGGAATTGGTGCTTTAAGTTATTGAGATCAACTTTTTATCATTAGGCCTTCTTTATGATGTTTCTTATGCTTTCACAATAAGCTTTTCCTCGGTTTGTGTGTTCCACATTGTATTGTTTCATGTGGAAAAAACTGTTCTTTTAATGGCTAACAGTAGTTGACAGTATTTCCAAAATTTGACTTGGTTTCATCACACATTGAATGGTATTGTCACACATAGTTTGCAAATTCTGCTAGTACTCTCCGCATTCTGAGTACTCCGTTTTTTTTGCTCCTCAATTTTTTACTAGCTTAACTTGTGAATTTTTACAGACATAGGAAAAATGCGGATAAAAATGCTGACGTGAGTAAAATGCTGTTTAAAACACATTTTTTACATGTTTTTTTGCTATTAAACCATTCATTTTCTCTTTTTTGAGATGTCAATTTTTAATTTAATACATTTTGTTTGAATTTTGCATAGAAAATATGTTTTTTTCAGAAATTTTAATTTTTAGTACATTCTAAGTTGCCTAGTATTTGCCGAGTTGAAATTTTGGGCCTGCTGAGTACTCTTTGAGTCAGTCTGTGAACTATGGTATTGTGCTCGAACTGAGTGACACTGCTAGGGAGAAGAGTTGGATGGTTTAAACCCTAGAAACAACCCCAGGTAAACATTTCAATTTTAACTTCTGAAATGACCTAAAGTATGATATCCAGGTAGTTTTAATAGTAGAAAAGTAGCATTTACACATACATCAACTGGATTTCAAATTTTTGAACAATGATAGTGTTAACAGTATTTACCAATTGGATCAAGAACACATTAAATAGCTGTGAAAACATTGAAAATCTGACAACAGCAATAAATAACGATGATGACTTACTGCAGCTTAATTTTTTCAATGAGATTTATAGGGAATATGTTTAGCAAAGATTTGAGTTTGAATGTTCATTTTATTATTCATTGAGAAAAGTTTATTAATTATATGCATTTAAAAGTTGATAGTGATACTCACTGTTTTTAATGCTGATGTTATATTTTTAAAAACTACGTTCTCATTAAACTTTATAATTTGTGTTGTGAAAGAGGATTAGTTTTAGTTTGTCCTTTTTTCTTGATCAACACGTTTTATATTGCATTTTTAATCAGTTTGAGTACTGTGATGAGTAGAATAGATGGCAATTAGCTGTTAGTCAGGCACTTTTGCAATATAGCAAGGAAAACCACCATCCTTGCTTTGGTTCTGATAGTGTTTACAAATGCAGAAAGCTATTGCATAACAAAATTAAGTCCTTTGTATGTGCATGTCCGCATGTGCATTCAAGTACACATACATTTCTGAGTGTATTCAATGTACATGTTATTGTATCTAAATTATAGAAGCTTGTAAACTTTATGCTATCTTTATGCTTTGCTTTTGTAGGAATGGGCCCATGCATATTACACTGCAAAACACCAACAAGGGGCATCTCAACAGTGGGGTAACTTTTATTACTATAGGATGGAGTTGATCAGGTTTGTCTATATATTGCTTCTCTTAGCTTTTGTTTTAATTTCAAATGATGAAACATGTTTTTTGTTGACCTTGTGAGGCTTTTTGTATTTTGATTTAGTCTTTATGTTTCATTTTGAATACATTTTAAGGAAACATTAGATTAAAATACACTCAAAATGTTTTGTTTTTGGCTCCTTCCCCCTTTCTCGTGGATGTATGTTTTCCAATTTGTGTTCTTTTTGCCGTTCTTTAATATATGATTTAAGTTAGCATCAAAATGAGTGTTCAAATACATTTGTGTGGAGCAATAAGGAATAGTTGGTAAAGTTTCATGATTAATTTCTTTGTTTTTCTTCTAGAAGAGATTGCATGATAAATTCTATTCACCTTGAGTTGAATGATATGTAAAAAGAATTCATTTTTGGTTGAAGTTTATCTAGTGCTGAATGCATTTTATGACATCTTGAACTAAAAGACAATGAAAATACTATCAACAATAGTCTTTGAAAGGGTATTTTTTATGTATACATGATAGAAGTACCGTTAAAGACAGTGGGATACATGTATACAATAACTTTAAGGAAATAAATTTTGTTTGTGCATATGCAATTACACACCTGCATTTGTATGCAAGTGAACTGTGAACAATTTTGCATAATTCAAGCATTAAAATAAATGCTTTTATGTACTTCTATTTTAGAGAGTGTTTTAACCACAAATGCGTAAGTAGTTGTATTTCAATATCATTCAAGCAAATAAATAAATTTTAACTCAGTGTCTTTATGGTCAAAGATTAGTGTAGTGTCCCCTTTTGTATTTTATCTATTTTCTGATTTTTTGAGAGGGAATGAATCTAAACAGTAAGTACAAATTCTGACCACGCTTTTCTGTTGGAAATATTGCATCATTAGGTTCATTAGGTTTGTTATAGTTTTCTAAATATCATGTGCAACATAATATTTTAAGGTTGTATGGATATTTGTTATTATCGAGTTGTTTTAACAACTCACAAATATAGAGGGTTGGTTAGAGGAGGTAGAACAAACCTCCTATAAAATAGGATATGTAAATCCTATATATGAAAAATGTATTGACCGAAATGAGATGGAGAACAATAATAAAATAATATTATTAGTGTGTAAAATTTTCTATCTGCATCTGCCCAAATTTATATCATGGTATCAGAGCAGGACTGGGCGTAATTCTCTCAGGGAATGCCCAGGAAGATGATAGTAGGTGATACGTAATTTTGTATGATAGCACAACTCATAGTTTGCTAAAGTTTATTGTCTTTTTTATTTATTTTTGTGTATTATTCTGTTGTTGAGAGCATGATCTCCAAGGTCAGTCAATGGCATTTGGCTCAGACTATGGGCGTGTAATGTACCTTTGCTGTACCTGCCTGCCTGCCTGAGATTAGGGTCGAATTTGTTACTCCAAGGGTTTGAACAGGGCAGTGAATCGGATCTAGGGTTTCCTGCAACATTTTAAGAATTGCAATAGATATATCTATGTTAGCCATAATAGTGAATTAATTACATAACTGATACTTGAAAGATAGACCCATTCAGGAACGTCGGGGATACTCCAGGTTGGCTGGGCTGCCCATCCAAACCCATCCCGTCTCTTAGGGCTCCTAGGGTTACCTGAGGATGGGACCAGCATACCCCTGGCTGGAATCCCCTTATTCCGAATGTATTAACAAACAAGAAACAGCAGGGAAAAATTCATATAACAGAGATTAACGGTTTCAGAATGTGTGTTAATTAATTATCCTTTATTCACTCTGTTGTTTGGAGTTTATTATATTTAGTTTAATTTCAGAAACACCCCTATCATAGATTACTGTTCTTTTCCTTAATTCATATTAATGCAGATGACTACGTTTATCCTCATCTATTTCTAGAGTATATCTTACGACTTACAACTGAACCGAGATGTGCAGGTCGTATGTTGGCGGGAGATATACTACAGCATGCTATAGATCTGGGTTAATTCATGTGGCAAAAATGGTTTATATGTTGATTCAGATTTATAATTGATTAGTGTTTTATCTATACGTTTCCTGGATTTATGTTCAGTCACATCTGACTTATAATAAAGTTACAGAGAATCGCATTGCATATTATTTGCCTATAAGTATCATTAATAAAGAACGATAAACACCGACACACTGTGCTGCCCCGATGGATTAGCCTGAGGGCGTACTGGTCTGCGAGCAATGGGGAGGGGCGCTCTACTCACTGGGAAGAACCAGCAGCACCTCCCTACATACCGCGTCGACCTGATCCATTCACAGACCAGCCCGTTGGAGGATTCAGCATCGTCATGCAATTACATTAATATCATGGCTAAGTAACAACGTTACCTGTTTGCTGCTTCCGCCTGGTTTCCAGCCTTTCTGCCGCCTCCTCTTCCACCGTACTCCCCTTGGTGGCGTGTTTAATACCTTCTGGAACACACGCAACCCCTTTTAAAGGCGTGGTGTCCTTTCAGCGACGGTTTTTGGCAATGGATGCAACCTTTCGTTACCAAGATTAGTTAAGGTGTAAACAATTAAATGGGTTATATAATTTTATTAATTTGAAATGTGGATGAATATACATATATGAGTATTTCTCATAAGGTTTCTGCCTCTCATGATCCCGCTGTCTTCACGGGATATGACAGGGCGTCTCACAGAAATCAAAGATGAGGGGCAGTCTGCAGAGTGTGGAATCTGTCAAGAATTTGAGAAAAAGTGTGAAGAATGAAGTTGTGCAATTGATGAAAAGGGATGCAAAGAAATAGGTCAAGCATTACATGTATTTATTTGCAGCTGGAGCCACAGTTAGGATGGAGTTTTCAGCTTCTTGTGCTCACAGAGCTCTCTTACATGCATGGCAGAGAGAAATGATCTTTGGAGCTGAGCGATTTGTTTGCCATTATCACTTTCTAAATCCTCATCTGATAATTCTTTTTGCATCTTTTCTTCTTTGGGATTCAATCTCTTCTGCCTTGGGTGTATGTCATCCTCAAGATCACTATTTGCTGATCGTTTTTTTCGCTTCATTTTCCTTTCCCGTTTAAGGTAATCAAGAATTTGCTGCTACCAAGCTGGTTTTTCCTCTTAGGGGATTTTGCAGGATAAATTGCTGATTGGTCATGGTGATATTCATTCATTTTCAGTCTCTAAATTGTCTGTTTAGAGCAACATTTAGTCCTCTTGAGAACTGTCATTTATATAGGCAAGTAGAACAATATTTTAAGTCATGTTCTAGTGAATTCTACATTGAATTTTGAGAGTTATGGATTGCTTGTTAGCCTTTATCTGTCATTCAAGCCCCTTCCAGCATGGTCCATTGCATCTGCTGCTACCATTTCTGCTTCTACTTGAATTGTTTGTTACTCCACCATTGTCCCTTCAATTACCATCACTGGTGCCCATTCATTGCCTCCCTAAACATCCTCATCTGGTTTGCCAGTATCTGCTCAGACTATCCAAGCTTCTGTGTAAACCATACAAGTTACTATTTCAAAGCAGATAGTTGAGAACATGCAAGCATCACCCCCTTCAACAACCAGAGCCATGACCACTTTTTCTGGCGTGTACTTCTCTTCATCTCCATTACTTCATGGACATTAGGAATTTTATTAAGAATTATATGGCTCAGAGGACACAGAAATAAGTAGAATAAACAGATATCTCTGCACCATTTTTTAATTGAATCTACAACAAGAAGAATTCTGTCTCACTAGGTGGGAAATAATATGATAAATATTCCTTACCGTGTGCCTCAAGCCATTTATTAAATCTGGATGCCTGCTGAAAGTGCATAAATTCTAAAGTTTTGTTTATCTCAATTTTCACAAAGCTTGCCTAAAGCTATCTTATGGGGTGAATTCTGTTGATTTTGTAACTAGGTCAGGAAACTAAATAGGATTCGGATTGCCTTAAAGGCATCATTCGAATCCTTATAGGGCTGGGCCCTGCTTCATTAAGGAAGTGTGTAACTGGCTGGGCCCTATCTCTATGTGCATAGGGCTGGCCCCTTTATCTCCTACACGCCAAACATAAAAGAAACACATGCTTCCATTATAGGGCCGACCCTATATTGGAATGTACGAAGTTAAGCCCTAAGTGTCAAACGTGTGGACCTATCCACATCATTGTATATGCAAAAATGGTTTTAGCGCCCAAGGTTAAATGGGCCGACTTAGAGATAAGTAAAAAGATGAACCCCATATATATACCAGCCACTTGCAAGGCTTAAATACATATTCACATTCATGCGAATTAGTCTGATTTGAGAGGTGCGAAATATCTCTGCTCCTTATAGTGCGAATTCTTCCTCCAAAGGTCAGCAAGGAAGGAGCTGCGAAACACTTCTGTTGGTGATGCGAAATACTACAGTTTGCTGCAAAGATAGCAAACAAGCTGAAGCCCTTGAATCACACACAAATCGGCGGTTATGAGATAAGTTTGGTTTCAGCTGATAATTGTGCCCTAGCTGGGTTGTTATTGTACTTACAATTCAATATAACATAATCAGATCTGAGGATCTGTTGTAGCTGGATTTTTCCTCCTAGAGGGAGGTTTTCCCAGGGTATTTGTGTCTCTGTGTTCATTTTGCTTATCTCTACTTATCAACAAACAATCTAATCAGGAGCTAATTCTGATTTCTGAGTTCCTATATTAATTTGAAAGGCTAATTTCAACATGGTATTAGAGCTCTAGGTTCGTATAGAGGTTGTGATCAGATTTGTGCTCCCATCTAACCTGCTGTTCAAAGGTTTAGTCCTCATGGCTTCTTATATTAGGGCTAAAGATAGGTTGGAAGGTCACACAAACTACTCTTCTTGGAAGGTCAGGATAATGATGGCATTGAATGATCTTGCTGAATATGTTGGCAAGAATGCTAAGGAACCTGAGAATGAAAGTGAGAAAGAAGCTTGGAAGAAGGAGGACTTCCAAGCTCAAAGGATAATAATAGACTCCATCAAAAATCACTTGGTGCCATCCATCTCCATGAAGAAGACCGCTAAGGAGATGTTCACCACATTGGAAAAGATGTACGAAGTCAACAATACTAGCTACATACTTGCTTTAAGGAATCAGCTCTCTTACATCAAATTAGAGAAAGAAGAACCTGTTGCTGCTTACTTCATGAGAATCTCTGAGCTAAGAGATCAGCTTGCTACAGTTGGGAAGAGCGTTGAAGACAGTGACTTATCTATGACTGCCCTAAATGGTCTTCCTCCTTCTTGGGAACCGTTTGTTCAAGGAATCAGT
This sequence comes from Cryptomeria japonica, assembly GCF_030272615.1. Classification (NCBI taxonomy): domain Eukaryota; kingdom Viridiplantae; phylum Streptophyta; class Pinopsida; order Cupressales; family Cupressaceae; genus Cryptomeria; species Cryptomeria japonica. Next base: position 416,205,879 of record NC_081409.1, on the reverse strand, counting down.
GCTAGAGTTGAGCTTCCTAAGTTTGATCAATTAATGGGAGATTGCATTCAAGAAGAGTCTCGGCTGGCTGCAAAAGGAAAGATTAAGAACCCTTATGATGAGCAACATGTCCTCTTGGCTAAGAAGGAAGGCAACCATTGGAAGAAAAATGATCTCAAGAGAAATAGAGATTTCAAATCTGCTACCCCTCATTCAAGGAAGAGACCAAGAGACTTATCTCACATCCGATGCTTCCGATGCAACAAGCTTGGCCACTTTGCAAGGGACTGTCAAACTCAGGTCGAGCAAGAAGATGCAAACATAAATGAAGTATCAAATCATGAAGATTTCCTCTTTTGATCTATTGGTTTGTTGATCCATCCTTAAGTTAAAATTCTGATCTTATTGTTTTATTTCAGTAATGATGTATTAGGAAACTAATCCTTACAGCTGTTCTAAAAGGAAAATTATTGGTTTACAAGCATGATCCATGAAGGCCCACTTCAGCCCATGCCTTCGAATCTAGATTTGAAAGTCTACTCAAACTTTCTCCTTATTAAGGATACAAATTTGATGAATTAGATTTAGGATTGGTTCCAACCTTAAGTTAGGAAATTTGTTGTGGATTTATCAGCTAGATAGGCTTTTAGAGGGAGCCTCATGTTTTCTTGATTTTGCTGAGTTCTAATCATTGTGTTTCAGATAATGAAATTGATATGTCTAAATGAATTACTTGATTATTGCAAAATGTTTATTTTATGATGATACTAACCATGATACACTGGGTGTATCATCCACCCTCTGCGGAGTGCAAGGTGGTAGTTCTCGCTCACCCTCTGCGAAGTGCAAGGTGAGTTCACCCTCTGCGAAGTGCAAGGTGAGTTCACCCTCTGCAGAGTGCAAGGTGAGTCCACCCTTTGTGGAGTGCAAGGTGGCAGGTTTCTCTCACCCTCTGCGGAGTGCAAGGTGAGTTCACCCTCGGTAGTGTGCAAGGTGATAGATTGTCCTTCTCTGGGAGAAGTTTATGTATCCTCTGCGGTTGTGCATGATTTATGTTATATGGCTATATATATCTTTGAATATTAATTATTGCAGGTATGCATATGGAAAAGTCTCTTTCATCCTCTGTGGATGTGCATGATGAAAGATAATGGTGTTATATGAAAGATAAATGGTGTTATATGTAGGTTCCCAGGAAAGTGTGAAGTTATGAAGCATTGGCTTCTTCCTCTGCAGGCATTGCTAGAGAAGGTCATGTAAAGGTTCATTGTAAATGCATGATCAAATCACGAATTGTATATTGATTGAACTATTAGGGCTGGCCCCTAATCCTAAACCTTGTAAATGTTCATGCCATGGGTTTGTCCATGTGAATTTGGTTATGTATTTATTTCCTTCCCTAGTTAAGAGGGAGTGTTGATTTTGTAACTAGGTTAGGAAACTAAATAGGATTCGGATTGCCTTAAAGGCATCATCCGAATCCTTATAGGGCTGGGCCTGCTTCATTAAGGAAGCGTGTAACTAGGGCTGGGCCCTATCTCTATGTGAATAGGGCTGGCCCCTTTATCTCCTACACGCCAAACATAAAAGAAACACATGCTTCCATTATAGGGCCAACCCTATATTGGAATGCACGAAGTTAAGCCCTAAGTGTCAAACGTGTGGACCTATCCACATCATTGTATATGCAAAAATGGTTTTAGCGCCCAAGGTTAAATGGGCCGACTTAGAGATAAGTAAAAAGATGAACCCCATATATATACCAGCCACTTGCAAGGCTTAAATACATATTCACATTCATGCGAATTAGTCTGATTTGAGAGGTGCGAAATATCTCTGCTCCTTATAGTGCGAATTCTTCCTCCAAAGGTCAGCAAGGAAGGAGCTGCGAAACACTTCTGTTGGTGATGCGAAATACTACAGTCTGCTGCAAAGATAGCAAACAAGCTGAAGCCCTTGAATCACACACAAATCGGCGATTATGAGATAAGTTTGGTTTCAGCTGATAATTGTGCCCTAGCTGGGTTGTTATTGTACTTACAATTCAATATAACATAATCAGATCTGAGGATCTGTTGTAGCTGGGTTTTTCCTCCTAGAGGGAGGTTTTCCCAGGGTATTTGTGTCTCTGTGTTCATTTTGCTTATCTCTACTTATCAGCAAACAATCTAATTAGGAGCTAATTCTGATTTCTGAGTTCCTATATTAATCTGAAAGGCTAATTTCAACAAATTCATTTAATAAATGCTCATACAATGTCCAGTTTAGAATAGCCAGTGGAATTTGTGCGTGCTCTCCCCAGTTACAACTTTTATGTTTTCCACTTCTATTAAAAATCTTTTTGTTGTAACAAGTCGCTAGGATACCACTGCCCAATTGATAAATCTATATACAATGTCCTGGTCAGCGATCCCAGAATTAGGTGCATACAATTAAATTTTCTAACAGCAGTGTTTCAAACAACCACCATTTAATGAAGGGTCAGCGGGTTGTTTAGAGGAGATGCCTCTTTTGGAAAGGAGATATTACCATGGGAAAGAGATGTGGCTATTCACATCTCTTAAGGCTATATAAGGTGGATCTTCATTATAAGAAATTCTGAGATCTCAACTGAATCCAGACAAAGCAGCGATTTAAATTTTACAAGTAATTGGTATGCAATAGGGATAAGTCTATTGTTTAGTATAGAATCTCCTATGAAGTCTTTTAATTTATTTATTATTGAATTACATTACCATTCCATCAAGGATTTAGGATTAGTAATTACTAATCATTCATTGGATTTTAGTAAAGCAACCATATTAGAACTTGGCAAGGAAACATAATAGGGAGATGCAGGAGTACGGGTCCCCTCAATTGAGTAGACACCCATTGAGTTGTTTGCTTGTGGGCCAAGGGGTCGGATTGACTTGGTTGGTTGTTTGGCACTCTTGGGCTTAATTGTGGATGATAGTCTCCCAGCATCCTATGGTACTTTTCCCTGAAGTTTCTAATATGGTTGAAGCTATAGTGTGCATGTTTACAGTTTGAAACTTCATTATCATTTGTTTGTTGTTAATTGATTATTTTTCCTAAATTCAATTACTATTGTGTAATCTAGTGAAAGAATGCTATTGTAAATGAATTGAATTCTTGGGTTTGTTATTTTTTGGGCAATTAGGGATATCCCAAAAGGGGACATTACAATAGACTGTTTTAATAGTTGAAAAATCAAGCAACTTTACAACACATTTCATAATTAAGAGGGAACCACCCCTCTGGATAAATCAATTCATCTAAAATGGGGAGATTTTATATCTCCATAGATGCCCTGAGGTATAACTTCACAAGTTTTTAACTCGGGGGACAATAAGATCTAATCCATAATTTGCAAGAAAATCCACAGCATTATTTGCTTTATGGTAGCAGTGACCAAAATGAATGACTGGGAATTGATTAAACACGGAAAAGGCCTCACTTGTAATAATTGGAGGGTGCCATTATGATATGTCTATATAACACTTTCTTTGTTATAACCTCTGTCACTGGTTCGGGTTAAGCTTTCAAATTCAGAGGTTTGCTGATTTTTTCTTCTTTCCCTGGGTTTAGGAAGAATGGGTTCAACTGAGCATATATGTATGTGAGCGTGTGTGCATAAAAATAACCTTCAATAGGACAGGATGTATAAAATTGAATACAAAATTGAGAACACTGCTGAAAATTTACAAAATGCTTTTTTTTGGAACTTTGTAGGTTCTCTTCAGGATTGCCCATGGTGCTGCCCGGGCCTGGACATTTGGCTTGGGTAAATCTCAGACAACCCTTGGCTGAGTGGCTTGTATGGGGTCAGATTGGTCTGAATTTGTCTGTGGTTTCTGGCAAACATGGTAACATAATTTATAACCTTGGAGTCATCATCAATAAAGATAGTTTTAAAATTTGTTTGTAAAACATCACAGAGAGCCAGTGTTGAGATAATTGCTTTAGCATCATTTTTGGTGGCATTGGAAATGCCAAGAGAAGAGGCAAGAAGGGATCATTCACTATTCTATAAGATGCACCCTTAGGTTGCCTTTTACATTCTGATAGAGTTCATTTTTACCCAACCCAGGCTACAGACTCTCACTGCCTGTGGTACCCTGATCCCATAATGGAGGGGAGAAGACAGGGGCATGCCTTAGGCATTGATTTATTTATCTGCTTTTTCAGTACACTCTAATGTCATTCCATATTTATTGTTTAATCACTGCAACAAGTGCATGTGCAAGCTCACTTCATGTCATCAATTTTTTTTTATAGGGGTGTATAAACTTATGTCACTTCTGCCTTGTACTTATTTAGTGCCGTCATTTACTTGATGGTTGCATATGCTTCTGAAATCCAATGACCCTTGGGCCTTAAATGATCTGTCGTAAACTTGTCCCAAATTTGCTACCATGTTGGCTAGTTTGTTACAGTATTGGGGAAATGATTTTATTTTTTCTTTAAAAAATGTGTTATTAATTCTATAGCCTTGTTAGCAAGCTCCTTTATGGTAGGATTATTATTTCTTCCTTTGCTTGTTCAAAATTTGACACCATTGTAGAAACTACTATTCAAATTTCCTGGGCTTCCCCTTCCAAGTGTCAATTTGGGTACCTGTGTTGAGGCAAGCAGTTTGTTTTATTATTGCAGGGCCTTCCTGCATATTTCCATTACTGGTTTACAACAATTACAGCCCATCTGAGCATCAATAAGCTGAAGTTTTATGGATATGATTTTAAAATATTATGTATTTCGGGTTCATAAATCAAAGTACTGGAGGCAAAAAGAAGATAAACCATCCTGAGGCCCAAGGATTATGGATAATCTTTTGTGGTGCCTCGGATAGGAAAAAGCAGGTAGGTGTCCTGCCAGGAAAGTACAAATGCAGGCTAAACAGAAACTGGATGGTTCAATAGCTATAGAGAAGAGAAGTAGTCAAGTTGCATAAGGAAGATATAATGACTTGTTCTATAAGTGTTCTCTTCACTCTAGTATGTTATTTTAGCTTTTGAAAGGACATCTCAGAAAGCAACATTTTGTTTATATTGATATTGTACATGCATGACATACATCAAAACCTAGATGCAATTTGATTTGATGTTTGTTAGAACTCAACTTCTGCTGGTCAATCATTCAGTTTTTATACATTACTAAAAGCATATAACAGTAAACTAGACATGAGGACTATTTAACACAAAGACTTTGTTGCTTTTTCTGAAGCATATTTTACTTATAGTAGGTAAGCAATGAAATAAAGGTAGAGTTGTGAGTTTGAAAGACTAAATATGCATATAAATGAATTTGCTTCAGCTTGATCCTCCATAATCAACAGGTGCAAAATTATTATGCATTTAAGAAAACACATACTGGGCCTTCAGCTGCGGCAAAAGATAATTAATGATATGCATCACTTACATGTTCTACTTATTGGCTTAGCAGGTGTGGAACTAGTTGTCTCTTACAATATAACCAATTAAGGGCCAAAACATTACTTAAACATTGTGCTATGCATAATACACTAAAGGAGATTATGACTGATACTTTAATTTTGCTATTGATTGAGTGCAGTGATGTTTACTTTATTGGAGGATTTGGGACTGTGGCTTGGGTTGATGTTCAAGAGTATGAAAATGTACAGCCTGACAAAATTGCAGTAGATGGTGGAGAGCAAAATTTGAAGGTTCATTTGCTACTCTTCATAATAGTTGGAGATAACTGGGTTATCTCCTTGTTTTATTCATGATCTATGAGAGGAATATGAAAAACCATATAAGATCTTTGTAAAATGTCCTTTTGTCTGTCTTTGTGTTCATTTTAATTTTATTCTTGATTTCTTTTTTTCTCAAATCCATGTTTTTATCACTTAAATCTTAGAAGTTTATTATTTCTTTACCTTTGTAGAGAGAAGCTGTAACTCAACACATGTTTTTCTTTGCTTCGCTAGGAACTGAATGCAATGTTTTCAAAGCCATTGAAAGAATTATTATCAAGAGAAACAGAGGTGGATGATGCTGCCTTCATTTCAATTGATAGCAAGGGCACCGACATTCGTGTTCGTCAGGGAGCACAGGTGATTTATTATTGGAAAGCATGCATCTTGTTGATTTATAATATACATGATATGGGCTGAACGATGTTTGAAACATTTAATCATGTAAAGGTTATCTTTCTTATGTGTGCAGTTCAATGTCCAACGTCTATCGTTTGTAGGGGTCCATGAGGTGGAGACATTGGAAGAGGCAAAAATAGCTCTACAAAAGATTATGGATAAGTGTAGAAAGCTGTCAAAACAGACCTAGTACAGTCTATAGGAAGAACGAAGTATTAGATCTATCGAATCACATGGTATTTGAGGGCTAAGCTGCAGCTCTTTGAATGTGGTGCCTACCACTCCTGAAGCACTGTGACAGTTTGTTATCTGTGCCATTTTTCTCAGAAATTTTGAAGTTAAAAAGTTTCTCACTTAGTTATCGTGTTTTACCTGTATCTTTTGGACAATGAGTTGGAGATGAACCTTCCCTTAAAATCATTTTGAGGATGATTGGTAGATCATCAGAAGTGCATTTAACTGTCGTGAGTTAATGTGTATCAATTGCTCACTACAATTCCCATAAGTAAATTCTGAAGATGTTTGATATTAAAGCAGAATTGGATATGTCACAACTTGATAGATGATATTTGAGTGACAACTATAATTTCTGGCTTTCTCTAGTTGTCAATTCTAGTACAGAATGTAGGAGATGTACAAATGGTTGTAGCATATGGTAAATATTTACCGCTTAAAATGAGAGCAGGTTCCTTATGTATGACTTTGTATGAAAGAAATTAACTACAATCCAGTTTTTGTTATCAAGATGAAATAACATATTGTAAATCTGATCATTTATTTGCCTCTAGAAATACTTTGGATTTCTGTGAGGTTCTTTTCATTAAATCTGGTAGTCATTTTTTCAAATGTATTGTTCCTAGTGTTTTTTGCTTGGGTGCAAGAATTTTTTGAATATTTGTTTGATCTATAATTCAATGTGCCTAATAGAAGGGCCAAAGACGTCTCACTGCATTATGGAAAGAAGCTTGGTTTTGCATTTTAATGAAACTTGAAATGGAATTTTCTATTATAGACTAACAATATATCGGATATTGAATATTGTAAATAAGAAATTGTGCTAATAAGCATTACTTTTAACATCATGATTAATCAAAGTTCTGTTTGTATCATCTTGGTATATACTCAAGTTAACCAAGTAGTTTAGAATGTGTTTCTGACCAAGTATATGTTTCTATATGGGTGCTAATTAATTTTTGAGATTAGTGATGGTAGGGATGACATGTTCATTGCAAGTGGTTGATGGTTGTTTACTTGACACACCCTCTTGCCTGATGATTATGTATGGTATGACTGGACATGTTTGGGGAGCTCTCTTGGTTATTCTTCCAAATGTTCTTCTTGTCTATATTTCTAGAGAAAATATTTTCATATTTTGATTTTAGGAATAGGGTGGCAAGGCTTGATTTCTTATGTATTGTTCTTGTTATGTACGCTTTTCTAGTTTGGGTGTGTGTTTATCTGCCTTCTTGAATTTGGGATGCGTCAAATTTCAATTGCATTGATGAATGGAAGTTTGTGAATGTTCATTTGGTAGAGATGTAATCTTAAATGTCAGTTTGAGAAATTGAATGGGCAAATAATCAGAAGTACCACAAATAGATCAAGAAAGTTGGGATGCGTCAAATTTCAATTGCATTGATGAATGGAAGTTTGTGAATGTTCATTTGGTAGAGATGTAATCTTAAATGTCAGTTTGAGAAATTGAATGGGCAAATAATCAGAAGTACCACAAATAGATCAAGAAAGTAAGGATTGATGGCCAAGGAATTTTGGTTCCTAGTTTGGAGCATTACAACTACAGAACACATTCAAAGGGAACCTTGAGAAACTCGATTACATTTGATTTTATCTAGGACAAACTAGTCTGGAACAGGCATGTTAGTTGATTGATCGAACTGCATAAATTCTTGAGCCATTCTTTCTGCAGAATTTGTGCAAGAGCAAGGGCACCTGGCTTTCAATGTGCGGTTACCAGATATGGATATCAGGTTACAACTCCATTATTAAGAGGAAGATACCACTACGTTAATAAGAGGAAGATGGTTCAAAAGAGACATTTGTGGTCATCAATATTTGTATTCATGAGTTCAAAAACTCTAAAATGTTCAAAACAAAAAAGACTAGCAAGTTGAAGAAGTTTGCAGGGCCATAAGACTGATAAAAGGCAGTTTGAGGTTGCCTAAAAAGTGTTACTTCTAAATGATGTGCAGACGCCCCTAGTGTTCAATGTCTATAAAGGTCATTGATATTATCTGAATAATGTTTGATCCTCCTTTGATGGAGGGAAGTCCTCATTTGGAAAGTGAGGAAGGCTGCTTATACAAGGAAATTAATCACTTTCAAGAAAATATAACTCTTAAAGAATTGCCGTTAATTGAAGGGGAAATAGTGATGTCTTCCATCAGAAATCAAATTAGAGCGAGGCAGGTGGCAATCAAGAAGCTCAAACAGCAGAGGTTGGAGACACGAAAGTAAGACAATAGGTATTTGCAACGTGGTTGTCTCTATCTTTGCTTGGGAGGCAGCTTTGACATGAGTACAAGGCATCTCTCATCTGCATCTACTTGTTAGACATTGCTCACGAGGGAAGCTTCACCATGGGAGAGTGGGGTACTACTACATTGAAGGACCGTGGAGGTGGTGTTGGTGTTTCCAACTGATTGCTTGATCACCTCTATAAAGAAGCTATATTTAAAATCAGTGGCCAACGAATAGGAGAAAATATTGTTCTCCTCTGAACTTTAGGTTCTGCTAGACCTAGGAAGGTAGCCCTTACTAAAATATCAATAGGTTATAATTCTTACATGTAGAAATATTGACTAAAGAAATGTTCTGACAAATTCCACTAAGACTTGTATGATCATTACAAGATTAGTTCCTAGAGAACGTTGATAAACTGAAATAACTATAAGAAATAAAAGTATAGAAATGACTTTATATTTTAATTTAGAGGATTAAAGATATTACTGCCTTGTACTGACACATTCAAGATAGGGTACCATCTACAACTCTTCTTAACAATTCCTTAATGCAACACACAAACCCCCATGTCTTATTCAAAGCATATTTAATCGTTTTCTTGAAGAGAAGCAACAAATAAAATATATCATATAGAAAATGTATATAGATAAACTCATAAACTCTTGATTTCTTTGTATGAAAGGAAAATGCATGCATTTAAGGGGAGAATTGTAGAGAATACACACAAAAAGTGCTTTTCATATTCTGAACTGAAAATATGTCATATAGACTTACACTAATGCAAAATTTGATTTGCAATTTAGAGTAGTCACTCCTCAATTGAATATCTCTAGTACCAAAACTAGGATTAGATCATATCCCTTTTACAATATTACAAGTCCCATATATAGAAAAGTAAAACGTGTCAGCCTAAGAACTTAATGATAACTTTTTGTTACATTTTTTTACTTTTCATAAATAAAAGTTGCTTGGGGACTTGTGCCCATTACAATTTAAGATTTACATTTGAAACTTACAATAATGGATCACACACTACTAGTGGAGATAGCTAATCTTGATGCTTGAACTGCTTGTTGGAACAAAAAATGTTACACTTCAAAACAACTAAAAAGAGGCCATTTGCTGATCTAATGAATGGATGATTAATTGAAATGCATTTATACCTAATCAATATATTTCTCTTCCCAAGGCACATCTTCTTTAGGGCCATTAGAAATAAAAAAAATTAGATACTTTTTTATTCTATGCTGCATATTTTACATCCACAATTGCCCTAGTTTCTTTACTAAAACTATCAAAAATCACCTTTTAGGGTAAACAATTCATCCAATGTAGTGTTGAGCATATTCGTATTCAATTCTTCATTAGCACATATAGATGATACAAGGCTAGGACCTATCATAGCAAAATCACCTTTTGGTTGATCTACGGTTTTGGGCTGACCCTGCTCATCCTTAATGTTTGGCATCACCTTTTTAATTGCTTCAAGTGATCCCAACTTGTCCTTTATTTGTTTATCAAGCTTTAACATGTAGGCTATGACCTCTTCAAAGATCACCATCATTTCATTAGTTGCCTTTACTTATGCAGGAGCTTCAGGATCAAACTCAACACATGGCAATCTACATTATTGTTGCAGTTTTAGACATCCATCTATTCTTTATTTCTTAGACATTTTCCATATCCAGTTCATGATTAGCTAAGTCAAACTTCAAATTTACATATGCGTTCCATGTATCATCAACCTTGCTCATTATTTTGGATAGCTTATATTCAATCAAATTTGCTACTAATTCCAATTATCTATATTTTCTCGTCCATGATTACCTCCACTTGTTCATTAAACTCCTTAATCTTTGAAAGCAAAGATTCCTTGTCTGATGGAAAAACCTCAATTGAGCTAGAAGGGGTGGAAATTATTGGTAGAGGTGCACTTGTAGATGCTAATTGTTGAGATCTCAATTGATTATTCTCTACAGTTACCTTCATATATTTTTCCTTTGGTGTATCATGCTATGCCTGCAACTTTTCACTATTGCCTCACTGAATAAGGGCAATATTGATTGCCAATTATGTAGGTTGTTGAGCATAAGTATCTAAGTATCAATTGAGCTAGAAGGGGTGGAAATTATTGGTAGAGGTGCACTTGTAGATGCTAATTGTTGAGATCTCAACTGATTATTCTCCACAGTTACCTTCATATATTTTTCCTTTGGTGTATCATGCTATGCCTGCAACTTTTCACTGTTGCCTCACTGAATAAGAGCAATATTGATTGCCAATTATGTAGGTTGTTGAGCATAAGTATCTAAGACTCTTTTTATTATTATATCTCCTCTTAACTCTTAAATATCATTGAAAATATTTGGCTTGTTTATATTGGAGGCGATAGCCTAGATTGCCAAAGTTTCAAATATAGGGTTAAACCCTAATCTTGAGAAAGCTTGTTTTGCTTGCTTCTCAGTGTTGAAAACTTCTTGTTCTTGTCTTCTTATTGTATCAAGAGCTAGTGTTGTGATAATATTCCAAGTAGGGAGCAACAACAATCCATTGTCTTGCACTAACTTCCTTTATCAGGTATCATGTCATCAACTCTAAAATCAACCCTTTGTAACACTTGTTTTACTATCTCATCCCGTCGACAAGGATTTGCATTATTCCTTGCTTTAGTCAGTCTTGTTTGATACTCATCCTTTCTGAACCTCATGACAAAATCTTTGAATTCTTGGGTCTTAACAAAATCATCATTTGCCAAAAAGTGTTGACATTCCAGGGTTCTTATATCATTAACAATGTTTGTGGTGGGTAAGTGAACCAAGATGAGGGGCCAAAAGAGTCTTATGATGCCACTTATTTATTTTTCTTTCTAAAATCAACGAAGTCTAAACTTCAATGAGAAATTGAAGATAGTTACACTCAAAATTTGAAGATGCAACAAAAATAAGAGTTGTAGTGCTCCATATCTACTTTATAAACTACTCATTTTTTTTTTTAAATGGTGGTGATTAAGGGTTTCAAAAAGGGGGGCACATAAAGTGGTCCTATTTAAAAAAAACAAAAAAACATAGCATCTGTTGTGGGCTCCTAAAACATTTTTTTTTTTAGAATTGCAAAAATCACTTTAGTGAGAAATTGACTAACACCATATAGTCTATGCCCAGTTTTTTGGCTAATTTTAAAAATAAATATATAATTTTTTACTAATTTTCGAATTGGACACATCCTTAAAAACAAAAATTTTCTTCTTCTTTTCATTGTGTAGAAAAAAGTTTAGTTTCTAAAACTGTAATTTGTTTCAAAATTCGATGAACCAGTAAAAAATCATACCCAAAATACCACATGTTGGTTTTTGACAAAAAATAGACACACTAACAAAAGGAATTAAAGATGAAAATTCTAACATAATCAAAACATTAAAAAAAATTATAGGGTTAGATAGCTAAGGGAGCTTAATATCATCATAATGTTTTCTTAAATTAGCATTGAAACATGTGCAAATGTGATGGAGTGGACAACCACAAATATGTCACACTTTTTTGCCTTTTCAAAAAAACGTCTTAGAGTTGGAATTTCTTTGGGTTGGGATTTCACAATGTGCATAATTTGGCTAGCACCACATGAAAATGTATAAATTAAAAATGCATTTTTAGTATGCTAGTGCCAAATTGTCTACAATAGATCAATCCTCTTTCCCCCGCTCTCTCTCTCTCCCACTTTGATTAAATGTTTCAGAGAAGTAAAATTGTTTCCAACTCCCCATCTTTGTCTTCAAGTCAAACTCAATCTCCCAACAAGAATATATACATGAAATATAACATTTAAATCACATTTCAATATTTCATGTGTATATTAGCAGGATGCTTAAGAGTGGTTTCAAATCTCTAGGAGTTATAATGTAGTTTCTAGGTTTTAGAAGATCTTATAAAATTTCAGATAGTCAAATTAAGACTAACTCATTTGACTGCAAAATCTGACAAAAATTTCCGATGCAAGATGCATAATTAGATGGTTCGTCGGATACCTGTGATATTTAATGTGAAAATTTTAACTTATTTAAAATTTATGCTCGACATTCGTTGGAATTTCGACGAATGTTCGTCACAATATCGACAAATGTCTTTTTAATAAATAAAAGTGAGTTCGACAATTTATAAATGACTAATTTGATCATCAGATAAAATACACAACTAAACATTAGATTTATGCTTGGACAACAGTTATATGTATGTATGCATGTACACATATATATGTATATGTATACGTACACACACACACACACACACACACACATTGTGCAGGAAATGAGGGCGACATAAACATGAAAGTCAGTTTCAAAGTGTCCACACACCAATGAGACTCTTGGTGCAAGTTATAGGAACTATATTGAATAGCTCAACTTCCCAAGGGATGTCCCATTGTACTCTATCTCATAGGATCCCTAAAGTCAATGCCTTTGCTCTCAGATCACTGAGCAAATTGACTTAGGAATGGCAACTCCAAGAACGAGTGATGTTTGATTATAAGCATGAATGCATTCCTAACATGTATATGATATGGAAACTATGATGATTAAGTTAGCATAAAGATGATGATAAGATTACATAATTATCCTAGCAATGATATACTAGTCTAACATGGATATTCTATGATATTAGAATGCTTCTAAATGCTATTAAGATGATTTATCAAAGAAAGGCAAAAATGCTTAGTAATTAGACTATATGCATGAAAGATTATTAATTAGCAAAATGACTATAAGTTTGATACACAAAGATTTCTATATCAAAATGAGAGAATGAGAACTCTATTTATAGGAAAAATAGGGCAATGGATAAATCAAGATTGGATAATCTTAACAAGGGCTAGGATTGAAAGTTATCAATCCATGTTCACAATCCTCACCAATGAAATGGTGACAGTTGTCAACAAGAGGTTGCTTGAGAGGAGATGAAAGAATCATTAAATGCTTGAGAAGACATGATGGTTACCTTAGAAGGTAAGGGTTAAGGTTGGGCTAGGGTTATCCATTGGATAAAGCTTTTACCCAAGAGGTAAACTCTTGTGCAAGGGTTAAAGGGATAACCAAGGTTAAAGTCATGAATGCTTGATGAGACCCTTGGGTTAGATGAGGGTTGAGTTAGAGAGAAAGTCTCTAATCATGCAAGAAGGGTGAGTTAACCATTAATGGTTATGTAAGAGCCTTAAATGGTTTGGAAGACTTTAAGGGTTAACTTGTTGAGGACATAAAGCCTTTAACGGTTATTGAAGACTTTGAAGGCTTTGAGAAGTGACTTCTCTTTGCTTAGGATTGTGACAATATTTAGGAGATGGATTAGGCTAAATTGGAAGTGATTAGAAGTATCTATAAGGGGTTAAAGAGGCAAGTGGGAGATGTAGGAAAATGCAAGTGGAGGAAAAATGATTTTAATTAAAATAAAATTACTTTATTTCAATCAAATAGATGCAACTTGCATAAATACAAGTGGGGGATTTAATAAATAAATTAGATTTATTTATTTGCAAGGATCAATCTAATTAAATGTAAATTTAATTAAAAAGGGAGAAAGGGGAATTAATTAAATAAAGTGATTTATTTAATTAAAGGTTAGAAAAGGCTTAGGTGAACTTAATTAAATAAATTGAGTAATTCATTTAATTAAATAGAAGAATGAGGTTAAAATGAATATTAAATATTCACTTAGGAAAGTGGTCAGATTTATACGTCTATATATATGTGTGTGTGTGTGTGTGTGTCTTATATTTATATATATAAATATATAAAAATATATATATATATATATATATATATATATATATATAGATTTTTTTTATTAATAAATATATAAATATATATTTTTATATTTTTATATATATTTATATTTTTTAATATAAATAAATAAATATATATATGTGCGTGTGTGTGTGTGTGTGTGTGTAAATATGTATCTTTAATATAATATATATTTAAGTTACACCAAGTTAAGAGTACCTAACATCATGGTCCCACACTATGATGCTAGTCATAATTAATTATTTTAATTTCCATTAAAAACTTCCAGCCACAATCTTAATGGGTTGTGCAAAGAATCTCATCCATTAGATTATTTTAATCTCTACCATTGGATCTTAGGGCTTCAAAGGAAAACCCTAACATATATTAAGATGGAAAGTAACCCCTATTCTCTCATTTGAACATTTTCTCAAGCTTTCTAACCCTAGCCTCCTCCATTGAAACTATTGTTGTAGGTTTCTCAAAAGTGCTTCATCAAACAAGCTATGGAATCAAAGCTCTAATTTTTTTCTAACCCTATTTGTTTTGGGTTTGCACCAATTTTATTTTGAGATTTTTTTTTCCCTCTTGTTTTCTCAGAACCCTAGATCTATTTTTTCTCTTATATTGTTTGCAGATATCTAGTTTGGGAAGGAGTGGCGACCATATGCTTTTTTTTGGAGATCAAAATCTTCATTTTATTTGTTTTGGGTTAGCACTAATTCTCTTTTGAGATTTTTTTTATTTCCCTCATGTTTTCTCAATAAAACCCTAGATCTAATGTCATTTTTCTTTTGTTTGCAAGTGCAGATTTGGAAAAAATGGTGACCATTTGATACATGGAAAATTAAAATCTCCATTTTATTATTTGCAAAGAATTTTATTTTGATATTTATCATTTTTTAAAGTTTTTTATTTGGTTTTGGGAGGGTGTGGGGAGTCGAGGCTCTACCCACGACCACCCCCCCTCCCCCCTATGGGCACGATTGTGGGTTAGCGCATAGGGTTTGCAAGAGAGTGCATGGGGTAGATAGAGTAGTGCGTCGAGGGTTTTAACGCATACGGTTAGCAAGGTAGCGCAGTGGTGTGACCAGTTAGCGCGTCGGGGGTTTTAGCGCATAAAGTTTCTAGCGCATTGGAGGAAAAGGATAGCGCATAAGTAGTAGCTTAGCGCGTAGGGTCCAAAATGGGTGAAAAAGGTTTGGAAGAATGCATCACGAGTTGAGATAGATGACTTAAGGGTTGATACACACCTACTGATTGTTCTGAGATGGGTCTTGAGCCAATGTTTTTATTGCTGTGATGATATCTGATTTTGATATGATGATTTGGAGTCTTTTGAAATTGCTTTCGATATGGAGTGCCAAGCTGATTGATTGCTTTGATGAGGATCCTGATTTTGAGTTTGATATGGATCTTTGATTTTTGCCTTGCGATATGAATTTGATGTCCAATATGAGTCCCGAGTTCTTGATTTCCGATATGATTCCTGATGTGATGCTTGCAATATGGGTTTTGATTTTTGATATGGGTTTTTGATGTTGCTTTCGATATGGGTCCTTGATTTTCGATATGGTCAGATTTTCAATATGGGTGCTTTGATTTTCGATATGGGTCAAATTTTTGATATGGGTCTTTGATTGATGTTGTGTTCTTAAGATGCTTCATTGTTTCAAGTTGATTTTGCTTTGATTGGATATATCAGATAGATTTGGGAACTAATGATGGACACTTGTTGTTTTGCAAGCAGAGCTTGGCGTGCTTCAGTCGCGAGAGCGATTTCTGAGACCATGGTCATTGATTCCGTGTTTATCACAGGCAGATAGAGATGTGATTGAGAGATGCGGTTTATCATCCTTACTAGACATGCCTCGATATATCATTAACCGAGGGTTACTGACAACTTTGGCAGAGAGGTGGCACGGTGACACAAACACCTTCCACTTGGCTACATGTGAGATAACAGTCACACCAAAGGACTGTTACCGGATTCTACAGATTCCTATAGTTGGGGCCTTGTTGCCATACGAGCAGACTGAGGAGGTGGGATAGAGGCTCTCCGTCGCATCTTCCAGGATGATCAGATCAGTGGATATGAGATCCCCTAGCAGGAGTTCATGGATTTTGATTATGCTCCACTACCATCGGTACTAGTAGGTTTCATTGGTGGTTTTTTGTGTCCCGATCGTAGGTCAAAGGGACTAGCCATGGGATGGGGATTGGTGCTAGAGGATATGGTCATGCAAGGACGCAGGTTCGCATGGGGGTCCTGTATGTTAGCTCGCCTTTATAAAGAGCTTCACCAGGGGGTGTATCTAGGATATAGCAGTTTATCAGCTAGGGTGACATTACTACCGATGTGGGCATGGGAGCACATTCTTGCAACGAGGCCACTTGTAGATAGGGATAGGCCAGTTGGGCGAGCATATGCTTATGGATATACAGGTATAGTTATTCAGCAAAAGCTGGACAAATTAGAGCATTGGCAGAGGGTACTGGATGACAGTCATTTGGAGACCATACATGGATTGTGAGGTGTGGGCAGAGGATGGGCTAGAGATGCCCTATGTTTATATGTCGAGATATCTAATCGAGCAGACACCCTTTATTATTGAGCAATTCTTGCACAGTCGTGTTCAGCGACAGTATGGGAGACAACAGGGGATGCCATAGGGAGCCTGATTATATGCTCGTCAGAGATAGGATGTGCCAGAGTGGGGACCCACTTTAGATAGCGTATCAGCGGTGGAGGAGTATATGATGCTTGTAGGACAAATTTGGGATTTGATAGAGGAGTTTGCAGCGTACTTTGTGGAACATATATCTGATCCGACAAAGATGCTACCTACCTTTGATGATGATGAGGATGAGCAGCCACAGAGGCGAGGGGGAGCCAGACAGAGAGATGAGGAGGGAGAAGAGGGAGGAGATGGAGGTGGAGATGATGTAGGAGGTGGTGGTGGAGGAGGTGGTCGAGGTGGATTAGATAGAGGCAAAGGAGGAGATAGAGGAGGTGGTGGATTAGATAGAGGACGAGGGGGAGATAGAGGGAGAGGAGGAGGGCTCGTTCTTGGTGCTGGTGGGATTGGTAGGGTAGGTGTAGTGCTAGTGGTGGTGGGTAGTATAGAGGATGTTAGGCGACCCACCCAGAGGAGGAGATCTGATGTTCTACCTCCACCGATGCCTCAAACAGGGATAGGTATGGGTGGGACCACGACAAAGATACCCGTTCAGATTAGGGTACCCACCCATCGACAGGATTCACAGATCCGATCACTATAGGTCAGAGTACAGGAGCTGCAGGTACAGGTGCTAGCACAACCGCACCAGATTATGGTAGAGCGGGATGTAGAGAGAGAGTGTCGAGGCCGGGCAGAGGATCTTGCTGAGAGATTGGAGAGAGCGATAGCTGGTGCCTTGATGCGGGACACACTAAGGGAGATACGGTATACAACCAAGGAGGCTGAGTATTATAGGCGTTTATATGAGGAGGTGGTCCCTAGAGATCACAGAGCTCCTAGCTATGCAGCCAGTCGATCCGGTCGTAGTTATACGAGGACAAAGAGTAGAGGTGTTACAAGGCCTGACCGACGTGATCCACTTGGTGGAGATCCAGGGGCTAGGACATCTACTGCGAGACCGTTAGCCTCAAGAGATAGTCATACCTGAGAGACCTGTCTCTATTGTATTTTTATCATTTTGTTGTATTTTGACAAACATGATATCCCTTGTACATTTCGACCATCTTTGAGATATATATAGCATTGATTTTCTCTGATCCACATGTGTTATTGATGATGATTGATGATATGCATTGATATGATGATGATGTATGATTTATGATAAGATGAGAATGTGATGATGTATTTGCATTGATTTCTTTGATTTATGAGATGTATCTTGAAAAATGAGATATATGATAATGATAATGATGTGAGATGTATGATAATGATAATGGTAATGATGTGAGATGTATCTTGAAAATGAGATGTATGATAATGATAATGATGTGAGATGTGTTTTGAAAATGAGATGTATGATATGATAATAATAATGCAAGATTTTAAAATGGTATGCAGCGAATGCAAGATTAAGAATGATATGCAGCTAAAATGCAAGCTTTAAAATGATATGCAACTAAATGATCACTTTAATTCTATCGTTGTCAATCCTGTTTAGTCACTTGTTTGTGCTTTGTTTTTGTTTGTCATCATTGAGATTTGATATGTTGAAAGTTTATACAAGCCCAATGGTATAATTGAACCATAATGACCTGAGTAAAACTTACATGGATGTTTGATATTGCAAGACGACACAAGCATCGAGGTATAATTGAACCAAGATGACTTGAGTGTTGCTTGCGTAAAATAGATAAGAGTTGACCATTTGTATGTGCAAAGTGGAAAATGTCTTCAATGATATGTTTCTAATCATGTCTCGAGACAAATTTGCACCGTACGAATGATTGCCTCATAGACAAAAAAAACAAAAATATCAGATTCCTTCGTCGCTTCTCTAGATCAATGCATCCTCGAGCAACTCAAGAGATCTAATGATTCAAAAATTAAGATACAAAATGGTCAAAAATTCATGCCAGATGTAAGCAAATTATAATTCAGAAAATCATCCATCATGTGTGTGTTAAAGTTGTAGTTGGATAGTGGTCTTGTTTTCTAGCCTGATGAACAGTTGTTGACATTATTTCGTTAGTGTGTTGTGATCCTTGTTGTTTGTTGTCATAAATGCTTAAAGTGTGAGGAATGTTGCCCTTAGTTATAGATATCTATCGATGTGGATACATATGGTGATCACCAATCCATGGTGGGATATCAGGTGGAGAATTGTTTCTCAGACAATCAAGGACAATGACTATGCTAAGTATGTCCGGAATAATGCTGTGTGAATAAGTGTCGGGTGATGGCCATTAGATTTGACTTGAATGGTTCAAAGATATGAGTACTGATAGATAGAGGAGTCGGTTTCTCACAAATAGCACCTGTTGCCAGGTTTTCACTACTTGGTTTATTGCACTTTTTTTGTTTTGCTTTTGATTTTTTGTATTTTTCAGATTTTTTGCTTTTTTTGTATTTTTTTTTGCTTTTTTTGTGTATTGGACGACTCAAGTGTAGAATCTATTCAGATGAATGTTGTTGGTTGGTTTTTCAAGCACGTCCCCTTCTGAAGTTGTTAACTGATAGGCACCTGATCCGTAGGCTAAGATGATGACCAAAGGACCCAACTAGTTAGGTTCAAACTTCCCCTTCTTTTCTCGATCCTGTTGATTTCTCAGATTTTCCTTTAGTATGAGATCACCGACTTTGAAATCCCTAGGGATGACTCTGTGATTGTAACTTCTGCACATTCGCTGTTGGTATGCCTTGAGATGGTCAGAGGCATGTTGTTGTTTTTCATCCAAAAGCTTTAGTTCGTGTAACCCGTTGACTCGATATTCCTCATCTAGTATGAGGCCCTTCAAAGATACTCTGAGAGATGGAATTTCTACCTCAAGAGGTAGAATTGCTTCTGATCCATACACCAATAAATATGGTGTAGCTCCTGTAGGTGTCCGGATACTAGTCCTGTATGCCCAAAGTGCCAGATTGAGTTGCACATGCCAATCCTTACCTGCATCATTTACTGTTTTCTTGAGATTTTTCAGAATTGTTTTATTTGATGCCTCTGCTTAACCATTCCCCTGTGGGTAGTAAGGTGTAGAGAAGCGATGCTGATTTTGAATCTTTCACATAGCTCTCGCATGTCTTGATTTTTGAAAGGACGCCTGTTGTCAGTGATGATGGAACTGGGAATGCCATATCTGCAAATGAGATAATTGAGAATAAATGAGGCGATATGTTTTCTAGTTATAGTGGTCATCGAGACTACTTCAATTCACTTTGTGAAATACTTTGTTGCAGTGATAATGAACTTGTGTCCATTTGAAGAAGAAGGATGGATTTTCCCTACCAAATCGAGTCTCCACTGACAGAAAGGCAAAGATGTGGTAAACGGCTGCAGCTCCTATGCTGGTGCATGGATAAGATTGCCATGAATTTGGCACTTAGGATATTTATTTGCAAATTGATAAAACACTTTCTCCATTGTCAGCCAGTAATATCCCATTCTCAGAAGTTTCTTGGCCAGAGTAGGACCACTTGAATGCGTACCACAGATACCCTTGTGAAGCTCATGTAAGGCAGAGTCAGATTCATTGCGATAGAGGCAACAAAGAAGAGTACCACCTAGACCTCGATGGTAAAGGGTGTTAGCAGTTAAGGTATAACGAGCGGCTTGCCGAATGAACCTGCGTTTTTGGTTATGGGATAGATCGAGTGGAAGGGTATTGTTTTTAAGATATTTATAGATTGTCCCGTATAGAGGGGAGTCTGAACCAGTTAAGGCATAGATGACTTGGGATGCGGAATTGTCATAGGCTGGGGAAAACAATTGCTCTACCAGGAACTCGTAACGACTCTATTTCTCTGGAATTTGCAGCAGTGAAGCAATAGTGGCCATTGCATTGGCCGCTCTATTGTCCAACCTTGGTATTTGCTCGAAGTTGATGAGTACAAAGTACTGTTTGAAATCATTCACCATTCTCTTATATGACAGTAGCTTATCATCCTTTGTCTGATATTCATCGTTGATTTGATTGATGACTAATTGAGAATCTCCATAGACTCTCAATTCTGTGATTCTCCATTCTACAACCATTTTGATGCCTGTGACTAGGGCTTCATATTCAACGATGTTGTTGGTGCATGGAAACATCAGTCTATAAGATCGTGGAATTGTGTGCCCTTTGGAGTGACGAACAAGATGTTGGTACCCGATCCATGTTGTGTATATGATCCATCAAAGTACAGGGTCCATTGTTTGGGTGTGACAACAAGGACATCCATGTCTGAAAATTCCACATGTATTGGTTGTTTATCTGGTAGCGGTGCTTCAGCCAGTTGATCTACAATTACCTATCCTTTGATAGCCTAATGTTCTGTGTACTGGATATCAAACTCACTGAGAATGATGACCCATTTAGCCAATCGTCCTGTAAGAGCTGCTTTGCTAAGTAAATACTTGAGAGGATCAATTTTTGCTACCAGCTTGATTGTGTGAGCTAGAATGTAGAGGCAGAAATTTTGAGAGGTGAATACCACAACTAAGCAAGCCTTCTCAATGAATGTATAGTTTAGCTCATAGCCATTCAAAGTTCTGTTGATGTAATATATAGCTCGTTCCTTACCTTTTGGATCCCCTTGTGCTAGAAGTGCCCCCAATGATACTTCAGTTGTTGATATGTAGAGAATGAGCGGCTTGCCTACTATTGGTGGTACCAAAATTGGCGGATTCATTAGATATTGCTTGAGTTGGTAAAATGATTCTGCGCACTTGTCTTCCCATCTGAAAGGTATATTTTTGTGGAGCAGATGATTGAAAGGGAGACATTTATCTGCTAGTTGGGCTATGAATCACTTGATGGATTGTAGTCGTCCTTTTTGAGATCTGAGTTGGCTAATGTTCTAGGGAGGTGGCATCTCCATGATGGCCTATACCTTTGCTGGATCTACTTCAATTCTTTTTTCTGACACAATGTAGCCTAATAGTTTGCCTGATGTGACCTCGAAGACACACTTCTTAGGGTTTAGTCTGACTTTGAACTGTTCCAATCTTTGAAAGATTTTATCTAATATTCCAGATGTTCTGCTCGGGTGAATGATTTAGCTAGTAAATCATCCACATAGTCCTCCATGAAGGTATGCATCATATCGTGGAAGATTATCGTCATGGATCTTTGATAAGTTGCCCCAACATTCTTCAAGCCGAAAGGCATGACGTTCCAACAATACGTTCCCCATGGACAGGTGAACGTAGTTTTATCTTGATCCTCTGGGGCGATCTTGATTTGATTATAACTAGAGAAAGCGTCCATTAATGATAACATTGCATGACCTGTTGTTAGATCCACAATTATGTTGATGCTGGGCAAAGGAAAGTCATCCTTTGGATAGGCTTTGTTGACATCTCTAAAATCTGTGCATATTCTGATGCTTCCGTTAGCTTTTGAAACTGGTGCAATGTTGGAAATCCATTTAGCATAGTCTATAGGTCGAATGAATCCGACGTCTAATAAATTATTTAGTTCATCTTTGACCAACAATGCCACATGCGGATTCATCTTAATTAATTTTTGTTTGACTGGCTTAGCTTCTGGAGCGATGGATAAATGATGCATGATTAGGTTCGGATCTATTCCAGGCATATCAACATAGGACCAAGCAAAATTGATTTTCTTTTCTTTGAAGAATTTGATAAAATCCGGTTGCTCTTCTTCTGTCAGTGATTCTACTAGGTGTATGGTTTTGACTACTTCTTCAGTACCGATGTTTATGGATTGAGTTGACTCAATCAATATGGGTGACCTTTCTTGATAATGTTTAGGAAGAGTGTCAAGTCTCCCATCTTTAGGTGCCTCAAAAAGGTTTTCACCTGCACATGTGTCCTTTATTTTTACTTTTTTGCGATCTAATACTGCCATTGATTGGTTTTCAGTATTAGACCCTTTGTTTCTTTCATTTTTGTGACTGAGAGACTTGGCACTCCCCTGATTGCAGATATCATTATTTTGTTCATTGGTAGAGAATGTCTCCGGATTGACTATACATAGATACTGGACAATGGATTCATCATCTGGGAAAATTGGTATATCATGGTCTTCAGGTTCTTCCCAGTCTATGAGATCAAGAAATACGAGCGGTAAGGAGTCATTTGGGGGGTTGAGATCAGTTACGGTAAGTGTCATGATATGGGCATCGTTATAGTTGTTTGGGATGTTGGTTAGGTTAATGATATTGTCAAGGTCTTCGATGGTATAGTCTTTGATGTAGAATTTTTCGTATTGTTGTTGCTCATTCTCCTTAGCCTCGTAGATATGTTGTGGTCCGAATTCAAGTGATCGAGACTCTGTGCCTTGTCCCTCCTGAGAAAGGGGTGTGTATGGATGGACAGTACCTACCTCGATATCCTCAGTAATATCAGAATAGATACCCCGTTCATATTCATTAGAATCGGTTTCAGAAGTACTGTTTCAGAGTCGCTCACTGCTTCCAACAAGTATGTTGTAGGGTGAGAAAAGATCTCTGACAATTGATGCTAGTTTTGTAGCTTTTTCTAATTCGGAATCAAAGCCTGTTTGTACCCTTTGTATTTGTTCATACACTGTTTCTCCTCAGGGAGTAGGAATTTCTTCGGGTGATGACTATGCCTTGGTTTGATCAGGTTCTCACACATGATACACTTTATTATAGAGGCTTCTTCCCTTTGAATGGCCATTTCCTCTTGTCGTTTCTCTTTTTCTTGGTGTTCTTGTTTTGTTCTTGTCATTTCTATTGCTTGGTGTAGTGCCTCTTGCCATGAGTTTTCATTATATTTCTTCTTTTCTCTCCACTGAGGTTTCTGATACTTATTTTGTTTTTGCCTAGGTGGTATATTATGTCCATATCCTAGTCCTATTTTGTCTCGTGAAAAATGTGAAGGAGGTTGTAGAGGTTTTGTAATGCCTTCCCGACGCTTGCTTATAGGTCCTTTGCCATTGTATCCCATATATTGCATGATCCAGAATCCTTTTCCATATTGTTGTGTCAGTATGACCACCTCTAGGGTAGCAGCTCTGACTTCTTCTTCATCCTTGCATAGCCAACTAAGGATGTATTTCTCTTCTGATTCATTTGCTAGTGTGCCCAATTGGATAAATTTGCCATCAAATTTGGTGATGGGCTATGTTGCTTGATGTGTTGATGCAGAAGGTTGTCCATATGATTTTGGCGATATTGGCAATTTTGATAGACACATGGGTTCAAAAGAGTATTCCCCCATGCCTCAATCTTTGATTTTCATCTTTTGTTTGAAGTCTGTGGATAAAGACTTGAGTTTTTATTGATGATGATCGAATGTTGATGAAGCTTGGGCTTCCCTGTTGTGTGGAACCAAGCTGTCTTAAGCTGCCCCCATAGCATTGCAATGCTGAAAAGGGTTATTATCGGCAGATATGCAAATTTCCTATCCATTGTATGTGAACTTGATACACTGATGGTATGTCGAAGGTATTGCTTGCATTTCATGTATCCAAGGACGACCCAATAGAATATTGTATGCTAAGCCTATGTCTAAGACTTGGCACAAAGTGTCCTATTGTATTGGTCCTACCTGAATAGGTAGTATCACTGTTCCTTTGGGTGACCTTTCTTCATCATCATAGGCCTTGATGGTGATCTTCTTGTTTGGATCAATAGACTACTCAGAGAAGCCCAATGCACGGATAAGCTTTAAAGTACAGATATTGAGACCAGATCCTCCATCTATTAACACTCTTTTAACTCAATGTTTATAGACTAAGACTTCAATGTGGAGAGGAGTGTTATGCGGATGATTAAAGGAGACATCATCATGTTCGGAAAAGGTAAGGTTATGAGGCCCTATCATATGATCCACCATGGCTTGGAATCTATCAATGTCTATATCTTTAGGAACGTTTTTTTTGACAAGTGCTTTCTCTAAGATGTCCTTATGTTTTGGCGAGAATTTGAGTAACTCGAGTATGGATATTTAAGCAGGAGTTCTCTGAGTTGATCAACCAAATTATATTGAGTCTTGGGGATAGTTGTGGATGTGGATGTATTCCCTTTCAAGACGTATTTTTGCACTTTGGTGGTCACATTGATCAACTCATGTTCTTTCTTGTCCTTGATTTTTATGACATTTATTTGGTTGTCATTTGTCAATATGTGATTGATGGTGTTATTGTATAGGTGATTTATATGAGCCCCTCCGGTATCATTTGATGTTGAAGCTCCTCCCTTGTTGTAATTCAGAAGAGGATTTTTAAAGGCGTCATGGTCACCATTTGTTTTGAGACCATCAACTATCAAATCACCTCTATCGATCATGTCCTGAAGGATGTTCTTAAGCCTCATGCAATCATTTGTGTGATGTCCTTTGTTTCGATGAAAATCATAGAAATGCAAGTCATTCCACCAAGGTGGTTTGACTTGGGGTTCAAAGTTGTTTAGGTTGGCAATGTGATGATCTTATTCGCCAAGAGTTCTCAAAATGTTGATTCTAAGGTTTTCCCTAATGGTGTGTAGATGTGTCTATACGAGAAAGTGTTGGCGTTGCCTCTCTGGTTTGCATTATTCCCTCGGTTAGTGTTGTTGCCTAGGTTATTGTTGTTGGTGTTTGAAATTGAAGGTCCTTGATTGTTATTTTGTGGATAAGTGTTAGTGCCTTGATTAACACTTTTTTTATTTTTGTTAGATGGTGGGTTACCTGATTAAGCCAACACTGGTTGTTTGGACTTCATATTATTAGCATCAACTACCCTATCATTAACAACGTTTTTGTTCCTTGTCCAGAATCTGGATTTGTCTAAAGTGTTGTTGTTGTTTGGATTGTTAAAGGGGTTAGTGTTTGATGAGTTAACTCCTTCCTTAAAGAACTTCAATGTTCCTTTCTTGATATAGGCTTCCTCCACTTGGATTCCATTTTCTATCAACTTGGAAAAATATGGTATGCATTGGAGCTTGAGTTGATAACTCATCTTACTATTTAGATTATCGATAAAGATCTCCATCTTTTCCTTTTCAGGCACGTCTCGAGGATATCTTGAAACCATGTGTCTCCACCACTGAAGAAACACCATGAATGTTTCTTTGTTCTTTTGTTTGGTGTTACACACATTTAACATGGTGATTGCATGTTGAATGTTATAGGAGTATTGTGTAATAAATTTGTTTACCAACTCATCAAATGATCTAATGGGAGGTGTGAGTTTAGACAACCACTCCATGGTTTTCCCTCCCAAACTTCTTGGGAATAGTCTCATTAAGTAAGTGTCATCGTGAGAAAACTCTAGGCTTATGGTGCAAAATTCCCAAACATGATCATGGGGATCACTTTTACCATCGTACTTGTCATACTTTGGTATATCTGAATTTGGGGGAAAAGGTACCATGTTCAATCTCCTATCAAAAGGATAGGATAGATCTCATCCAAGGAGTACCATACCGTTGTTCCTTGTTGCATGTCCGGCATTTGCCTTTGCAGCGTTTGGATTTGTTGTATAAGAGCAACCATGGGTGCATTTTTACTTTGAGGGAGAGCTTCTTCCCTTTCATTAAGATTGTCCTGATTGTGGGCATGGTTGTGATCATGGGTGTTGTTTTTCTCGTGTATGTTTTCTGGGTCATGTGTTTCTTCTTCTCTTTGTTGGTCTTGATAGGCATAATTTCTAGACCTTGTTCTTAGAATTCTTTCATCTATATTCCTTAAGTTTTCGGTATTGAAATCTTCAGGAAATTTAACTCCTTTTCTAGTTAGCATGAGTAGATATTTTTCCTTGTCTACTTCAATAAGTCTTTCCATCAACCTTAAGAATGATGGGTTTTATTGACACTCTTGGAGAAGTTCCTCCATGATCTTTGTTTCACCCATATTGGCATATTCATCAAAAGGGTTGGATAATCTCCTACCCATACTTGATTTTGGTTGTGATTCCCTTTGTTTATTTCTCTATGATCAAGTGACATCAGGCATTTAGTAAATTTCTACTGTGATGAATTCTTTGTCTTCTATGGGAGTTCTGGGTGGTGTTGGCGGTTCAGGTCGAGCTTCGTTATATGTGATACAAAACTGTGGGAATAAAGCAGGGTTGATCCTTCCTCCATGATTTAGGTGTTGGTTGAATGCCACTTTTTGAATGTAAGCCCTACTTCTTAAAGGTTCCTTGTCAAACTCGTTCATTTTGCCTTGGATATACAATCGCATGTGATGCAAGAATGCGTGATGCAATGCAAAGAGTTGGCGATTGATATAGAGAAACTTATTCATTTTTGCAAGTTTCTTAGAACTAGGTTGTCTCTTCTTCAACATAATTTTGTGATGAAGACTTGTTCTTCTCAAAATATGAGGAGTGGTCATACACGAATGATCAATGTTTATCGTTTGATGTTGGATTTGGATACTTCGTTTGAAAACTCAAGTTTACTTTATCAAGTAGAGGTTTAGTTTGATTCGCCTCCACGACAAAGTGTGTCAAATGATATGGATAAAACTTTCCCGATATAGAAACTTGATTTGACAACTTAAGAATTAAACTAGGTATGTTGTTTTGATAGAATCCGTTAGATTGTAAAACCTTGATCAATGTTATTATACTGCCTGATTTTGTTGGATGAAGTCTTATCACGAGCTAGTTTAGGATTCAAAAATAATTCTCTAAGGACGCCTTGTTGATTATGGATTTTTTTTCTTTGATAATTTGATTCGGATTTTGACTATTGAGTTTGACAAAAGACCTAAAAGGGGTACTCAAGATAGTTGATGAAATTTTCTCGAAATGCCTGATTTGCTTTCTATTTTTCTTGGTTTTTAATATGTGCTAAGACAGAGACTGTATACGCCAAAAAAGGTTCTCTATGCGCTAAGCTACCTTTCCTACGCGCTGCCTTAAAATTTTTGAAATTGACTTGGTTGGATGAGCTACGCACAACTGTTTGAGCTGAAAGCGCTAAGATATGCCTTTGATGCACTAAGCCGATGTTTAAATGCGTTGGGCTGGTGCCGAAAAGTGCTACTGAAAGTTTTTCTAGTATGATACTGGTTATGCGCTAATATGATTGCTGAAAGTGCTATGTTTTGGTTGAAATGCACCACAAAATGTTTGACATGCGCTAGGAAGTTGCTCCTACGCGCTAAGTTGCCCTGATTTCTTTGGTTCTATCGCTTTTGAATTTTTAACACTTGTGTTTTGGATGGATGATTTTCTAAAAAATAAATTGCAAACACAACATGAAAGAGATAACAAATTTTTCCTATGCTAGACAAGTAGTGTATGTTCTGTGAGGATGTGTTCAAATCCCTAATGTTTTCACTGGGTTAGATAACAATTAAGACAAATCAAGAAGACTCTTTATTCAAAGGTCATCAACAATATCATAGCCCACTAGTCTCTATACTCCGTCAGCTCAAACAAGCGTGTCACCTCCTAGAGGGCGCTTGTTTTTATGCCTTTTGCCAGAAATTAACTCAAAGTGAATTGCTTCACAGTTGAGTAGTTATCTTGGGAGATATATGGTGAGTGATCTTGGGGGTGGATTCTTCCCCACCCTTGCACTATGATGTTGAAAATGTCTGGTTACTAACTCAGCTCAAATTTTCTAGTGCTAAGATTTTTAATCAGGCTTTCGTTTGGTCTTCAGTGATAAAATCCCCTGCGAGGCTTCCCAACCTTTAGAACAAAGGCTTTACATATCTCAAAGATACTGGGGGAAGGCTAATCGCTGAGAAAAACCATTGAAGGGGAATTTATCCAGCCTCCACATTTGTTTATAGTTGGTTGAAACACTTGGTAATAAAGTTGTTTCCCACTTAGGTCGTTCCCCTCTCACCGGCCATTAATGGCGCTCTAAGAGTAACTCGGGAGGGTAGGCCTGCTAAAGGTTTTAAATACTTGAAGTAAAGAAAGCTTTTAAGAGTGGTTTGGATTTTTGGTCACCCAGTTAATGGGAGAGCATATACCTTCCACTTTCGAGACAAAGCACACAAGTGTTCCTTTTTTCATCCTTCAAAGCAATGATTTTCTAACTTCTACTTGGAGATTTTGCTCCAAAAAGCATGAGTTTCTTTTTAACTCTTCATAGCAATGATTTTCTATCTAAGAAAGCAAAAATCCTGGTCAACAAAAGAAATCGTGATATTGGTCAACAAAAGTAAAGTC
Organism: Cryptomeria japonica; assembly: GCF_030272615.1. Lineage (NCBI taxonomy): Eukaryota > Viridiplantae > Streptophyta > Pinopsida > Cupressales > Cupressaceae > Cryptomeria > Cryptomeria japonica. Next base: position 416,176,770 of record NC_081409.1, on the reverse strand, counting down.
GATAAGTGAAAATTTTCTTGCTTTTGCATAAAATAAAGATGAGGTTCTTTTTATCCTTTGCAAAATGAAAATGAGTTCTTTTTTTTATGCACCAAAGGAAGATGAAGTTCTTTTTACCTTTTGCAAACTAAAAAATTAAATTTGTTTGTTCTTTTTAAACCCAAATTCGAAGTGTTTTGCCTAGCTTGCCAAAATAAAAAGTTTGTTTTGTTGTTCTTTTTAAAACCCAAAGGAAGATATGGTGAATTTTAAACCCAAAAGACAAGTGAGATTATTTTCAATTTTAAAGAAAGTGAATTCTTTTTATCTAACTAAAAAGTTTGAAATAATTAAAATTTCTATTTTAACTTATTCTAACCTGCAAGAAAATGGTTAGTTGCCTACAAGAAGAAAGTAAGTAAAAACTAGAATCTAAGGTGGGCTTACACAAGCCTAAATTTTCTCCCCTCGGTTACAGTTTATTTTTGTCTTTTCTTTATCACAGTCATGCGTTAGACTGCGGCAGATGCGCTACAGAAAGTTATTGATGCGCTAATGAAAAGTCTTAATACGCTAAACTGGATACCTAATGCGCTACGTTGTTGTTCCAATATACAGAATAAAAACTAGAATATTAAGCGCTACGAGAAGGTGTAGATGCACTAGGGAATGGGTCTTACGCGCTAAACAATATGCCTAATGCACCATTGTTTGCTCCGAATGCACTAAAGAAAGGTTTCCACGTGCTAAAATAGCATTCCCGTGTGCTTTCCATCTTGCTCCCGCATAAAAAAATGATATGATTAATGGGGTTTAGCCCCATGGTGGGTGCCATAAATATGTGCTGGAAATGAGGGTGACATAAACGTGAAAGTCAGTTTCAAAGTGTCCACACACCAATGAGACTCTTGGTGCAAGTTATAAGAACTATATGGAATAGCTCAACCTCCCAAGGGGTGTCCCATTGTTCTCTATCTCACAGGATCCCTAAATTCAATGCCTTTGCTCTCGGATCACTGAGCAAAGTGACTTAGGAATGATAACTCCAAGAACGAGTGATGTTTGATTATAAGCATGAATGCATTCCTAACATGTATATGATATGGAAACTATGATGATTAAGCTAGCATAAAGATGATGATAAGAGTAGCTAATTATCCTAGCAATGATATACTAGTCTAACGTGGATATTCTATGATATTAGAATTCTTCTAAATGCTATTAAGATGATTTATCAAAGAGAGGCAAAAATGCTTAGTAATTAGACTATATGCATGAAAGATTATTGATTAGCAAAATAACTATAAGTTTGATACACAAAGATTTCTATATCAAAATGAGAGAATGAGAGTTCTATTTATAGGAAATATAGGGCAATGGATGGTCAAGATTGAATAATCTTAACAAGGGCCAGGATTGAAAGTTATCAATCCATGTTCACAATTCTCACCAATGAAATGGTGACAATTGTGAACAAGAGGTTTCTTGAGAGGAGATGAAAGAGGCATTAAATTCTTGAGAAGACATGATGGTTACCTTAGAAGGTAAGAGTTAAGGTTAGGCTAGGGTTATCCATTGGATAAAGCTTTTACCCAAGAGGTAAACTCTTGTGCAAGGGTTAAAGGGATAACCAAGGTTAAAGCCATGAATGCTTGATGAGATCCTTGTTAGATGAGGGTTGAGTTAGAGAGAAAGTCTCTAATCATGCAAGAAGGTTTAGTTAACCATTAATGGTTATGTAAGAGCCTTAAATGGTTTGGAAGACTTTGAGGGTTAACTTGTTGAGGACATAAAGCCTTTAATGGTTATTGAAGACTTTGAAGGCTTTGAGAAGTGACTTCTCTTTGCTTAGGATTGTGACAATATTTAGAAGATGGATTAGGCTAAATTGGAAGTGATTAGAAGTATCTATAAGGGGTTAAAGAGGCAAGTGGGAGATGTAGGAAAATTCAAGTGGAGGAAAAAGGATTTTAATTAAAATAAAATTACTTTATTTCAATCAATAGATGCAACTCGCATAAATACAAGTGGGGGATTTAATAAATAAATTAAATTTATTTATTTGCAAGGATTAATTTAATTAAATGTAAATTTAATTAAAAAGGGAGAAAGGGGTATTAATTAAATAATTTTTTTTTTAAAGGTTAGAAAAGGCTTAGGTGAACTTAATTAAATAAATTGAGTAATTCATTTAATTAAATAGATCTATACTAAGGAGGCGATACGCCAGAACATTTCATAAAAACCGGATAGCATATAAAATGAGGAAACACACGGATTTAAAGCCCATTCAACAATCTACATGCCCAAACAGAACTATAATTAAGATACAATTAAGACTCCTTTGGAGAAACATAAAGAAACATTTATCATGCATCCACCAGATAACAAGTGCGGAACATAGTTTAATCAATAGAGTATTAGATAGATATCTCTAAAGTCATCGAAATGGAGGAAAAAAGCATAGAAAAGCCTATTTAAGCATCCAAAAGAGGCAATCACAAAGGCCGCAGGCACAATTTTGATTAACCTTCCTCTTGGGAAACTATGACAACTGAAAATTATCTAAGATCCTTAATTGTTTTTCTTAAAATTTCTGAACCCCTACAACAGGGAAAAACAAGCATAAATAGAGCCCGCGGCTCTGCTAACAGCTCCAAAGTACGCCAAACATGCATAGCCCCCTGAACAGAAAAAACAAGTCATGTCATTCTGCGAGGTCACACCCAGCAAAACGGCCCCTAGGTTGTTGTTTTCCTGCTTGCGGTGATCTTCATACCGGCCCAAATAGAAAAGATTTTGCTAACCGCAAAAGAAAATGCGACAAGCAGGGAGACCTCTTCTAGAAAACTTCCTAAAAAATAACCGCATCCGCCAGCGCAAAGATGCCAGGTGTCCCTTTCCCATTTGTGCTACAAGGTGGGCCTCGAAGGAGACCCAATCAGCAAAACCTCTCCATTTGTCATCATTGCGCTACTCCAATCCTCAAACATGAAAAATGGACCGCTGGGAGAAATGTTGAGATGACACTTGTCCTGTATGCCACAAACTGCTGGAAAGCTGAGAGAGGAAAAAGGATACTCCGACCAAAAACTCGCCCCAGGAATTTTAATGTGAACATTTCTTGGCGACTAAAAGGGGAAATTCTGCCTACGGAATACAGGAACCCAAAATTGTTGGTTCGGAGACCAGACTTCATGCCAAGACAGGATGGAGCAGGTCAGAGACCTGCTGCAATAAAAACCAATCCTCCTCAGAAGGAAACACTTGCGCATCCAGATTCTGATAGTGTTGATCCAAGCAAATGACCTCACCGAATGGAAAGCCTATGGGTTCATCATGGACCAACTCTAAAAGAGCGTAGAGCTGGGCAAGGGGGTTTAGAAGACACTCTACATCCTCGGCTGAGACAGGGTCATTCAAGTTCTGGATGAAAGATCTATCTTGCTGTAGGTGTTCAATTTGATTTGATAACTGTTCAACCCCTAATATAGAACCATCAGTAGAGAAAGGGGAAGGCAAGCCCAACGAAATAAACATTTCTATATGCTGCTTGATGTCTGGGACAGAGATTTGTAATGGCTCCAGTACAGTTGATATATGCATGACCATTTTGTGGTGATTGATGAAAACATTCGTCTTTTGATCAGCTGCCTACGATCGGCTATTCCCTTCTCTCTCAGTTCATCATCTTGAGCTGCATACAACATTTGGATCAAGTCCTAAGCCATAGGGATCTTGGGACCCAAGACAACCATCAAACTATTTAATAGAGCTTCCGCTTCCACACAAAGGGATTGTGCTTCTCGAATGAATCTCAGCACAGGTTGAAGCGAGGGGCCATATTGCTTAATCTTCTCCCAGTGTGAAACATACAATTCTACTAGAATTGTCGAAAAGTCCGAGAAACCTGCACCAGGGGCGGAATGCTCAACAATCACGAGACCTCATCACCTTTTGCAATCACTTCTTGTTGCATCTCCCTGTATTTGTTCTGTTCAATAATGATCTAATTCTCCAGAGTGAGGATTTTTGCCTTTCCATCTTGCACCATCTACTAAAGTTGTGATGTTCGGTCTTGCTCATGTCGTAAAAGAGCCTCCACCTCTAGAAGGCACTTAACAGATTACCCTAGGGTAGCCTCCTTTTCTTTCAGCTCTGCCTCAAACCTCATATTTTCCTCGGACAACAACACTTGAGCCTCACTCAGCTATTGGGCATAATCCTCCTTCAATTGAACTTCTTCACGTAGCTGCACTTGCACCTGAGTAGCATCTCTAGAAGTCGTCTTTAATTGTTGAATCTCTGAGTCCTTCTCTTGCAACTCCTTGAGAGCCACGTTTCTCATCGCCTCTTGGCCCTTCAACTGAGAGCTCACATTATTAAAGGTTGACTGCAGCTTCCCTTTTTCCAAATTGTCTTGGGCCAGCAGACTTTGCAGGTGATTGATTTCTGAGCTTCGAGCCTTATCTTCTTTTCTCTATTGGGTCAGGGATTCTCAGAGATTGGTGTTCTCCGCTTGGATCTTTTCCAGACGACGACTCTTTTTGATGAAATCCGAAGATACAACTTTTGAGGTTTCCTCCATCATTTCTACCTTGTCTGAGGTTGTATGACTTTGAAGGCTGATGCCGATAGCATGTAATGTGTAGTCATTCGGTCTCATCTGAGACTCTGGTTTGTCAACCTTGGGGAAAAAATTTGCAAAGAAAAGGCATTCTTTCTCCTCATTGAAATGTGTCTATAGATGAGGATGGGCTGGACAGGAACCTTCCTTTTCTTTTCGCTTGCTTGTCTTACCAATGGGAGCAACCTTAGAAAAAGCAACTTGTTATTGGAAATCATCTAGGTTGTCAATAGGATGGCCTGCAAAAGCTGCGCTAGGGGGGACCACAAAGGGAAACTGCGAAATAGGCCCAATGAAAGTAGTCTAGATGGGATGAGCTAGCACCAACAGGGAAAATAATGGGATGAAGGGGGGAGCTCCGGACAGAAAAGGGCTTGTGGACGCTATTCCCATAACTGGAGGAGGGGACTCTCCAAAACCTAGCCTACGTGACACGGAGGTTGCTTCAGACATCTACGTGGGAAAAGCTGCGGGGATAAAAGTAGAGGCTGGGAAAGGAATGGAGGTCTGCGGGAATACATCTTGGGGTTTGATCGGGGTCCCAACAGGGGCCAAGGTGAGGGCAGTAGGGACTTGAGCTTGCATTGTGGTGATGGGGACGACAGAAGAAACAACTTGAGTAGGAGACAAGGATAAAGGTGGAAGTACCTAAGCCGTGGAATGCATCGACCACTGAAGACCTGACGATGTCTCTAGGATTTGAGAAGGTGGACTCCTCCTTGCTACACTAGAATTTTGCCTTTTCTTCGGAGGGTAGCTACGCAATTGCTTCTCAGAGTGCCTTTTACCCGCCTGGGAATGGGGCCTGTGAGAAGAACTATCTAAGGGAAGGACAATTTGAGGCTTTGGATCTTTCCCTTCAACACTTATAACCTCTACCCTCTGTCGCGAGGCAACCTCGAGGGATGAGTCCCCGTGTGAGGAGCTGTCACCTATCTCATCATTGGATTTATTTAGCTGACACCATCCTGCTCGAACCACTCGTCCAAAGGGGTATTTCCAATGTTATCTCTAGGCTAACTCACCTCTTACCGGTAGACCCAAAAGTCTTCCCTCTTTTTCCTGGGCCAGGCTAAATTTTTTATACTTTCTAGCATCACCCAGGGAATAGGCTTTGCAGGATTGAATCTTTGCAGGGGTGAATAAAAACTCAACCATGGGAGGCGTCTTAAAATGGGAAAATCATCAGGACCCACATACACACTCGGGTTGTCAACCCGGGGGTTTGTACGCTCCTCCCATGAGCTCTAAGGCTCATGCTTTACAACATTCTTTCTCTTACTGAGGCAACCATTAGGGTCATAGCTCTAGGAGTCATCAATAACAACCAGACCAAGTTGCACCATCTTAGACATCAGGACCTCCTCCGCAATGTTCCTCCGTACTAGAGTGATTGGGCCAATAGCCTTGTGATATTCAGTAATGGAGGTATCATGCTTACCTACTCCAATAGCCCTTTCAATTCTCACCAACTGCCCCAAGATTTTGAGAGCCAGGGTTCTTTCGATAACATAGGTAGGTAGACATAATGGCTCTTCAGAGAACCCATGCACTCAGATGAAAGAAATTCGTGACCTATGAACCAGTCGTAGGCGGACGCTCATTTTACATCTAGTTCATCTAGACCTGGGAGAAGCAGGCTAATGGTTCATTAGGGGTTGAACCGAGATCTTTGAGTGCGAGATTCAAGAAGTCTAAAAATTGATATGCATCATAAGAGGCTAGCAAGAGGGGTGTCCAGGCAGACACTGGCATTCTATTCCCTGACTCATCACAAATAGCCAATCGCATGAACTGGCTGAAGAAGGCTTCATTTTGGTGCAGGAGCAGATGGACTAAAACCGAAGAAAACCTGAAGCGTTGCAACTGTTGGAATTCTGATAATTGCTTAACTATGGCCCTGGCCATAGTGATTGAGAAGTCAAAATGAAAAGGTTCCCTTTGTTTCCTACACTTAAAAAGAAATCCCATCATTACAGTTGTAATATCCCGGTCATTATTGTAACCGCACAACTAGGCAAGAGTAGAAGAAATGTCTTTGAGATCATCTTGCCTCAGGTCGCTATATGATAGGGGAAACTTTGGAAGTCTGGAAGACAGACTCCAATTGAGTGTGCGTTGATAGAAGGTCAATGCGTCTCTCCTAGTGCCCCATAATTCCTCCATTGAACTTTTTGAAAAAACCTCCCTCCCATCAAAAATAGGGCAGCACCTCATATCTCTAATAGCCTCTGGAGATATCACCACCTTCAAGAGGGAGTTGTTGATAGAAAAGGTGGTGGGGTCGAAAACATCGGTGCAAGCTGCTATGAGCTCAGGGCAATATGGGACCATGGGAACGATGAATTGGGGGGCACCACTATTCTAGAAATGAACTGCCATAGATTGCGGCTCTGCTCTATGATTGAGCATTCTGCTGCATGTGGCCTCTCTGAGGCTTTTAGGCTTCTTGTGAACCTCGGGCTCGAAAACATTTTCTAGGGAATCCAGAACAATGGATGTATTTCGAGTGGTTTTTTGGTCTTGATCTTCGTGTTCAGATACTCTACCTTTGGGGGAATGGCATGTGAGGAATATGATAGTTCTCAGAAGACGTCCACCCAGAAACCTCCATGAGCAGAGCCTAAGGGTGTTGCTTCGGCCTCCATTACAAGCTATGAATTTCCTTCTTGCAAACTTTTCAACAATCTGAGAGGGCAAAGCACTTAGGCTACAAAAAGATGATGAAATGAAGAAGAGAGATTAACTTCACTCTTTAAATGCACTGCTTGCCTAGATTTTTGCAAAAGCGAATACTTAATGGCAAGCGCCCACCTATATGCATGCTAGCCCATTTTGTAGTTGCAATAAACTCCTGAGGAGGACAAGCACCACCATTCTTGCTTCCCAAGAAAGCATTTAGTTAACCCGTCGTTACTTGAATCCACTTGAGGGAAAAGGCATGTCTGGGCAAATCTTTTCTTTAATCGAGAGAATCGGCAGGTAGTGAAACTTGCGCAAGTTGAGATAGTCCTACGGAGGTTGAGTTTTAAACGCGATGTACATGTACATATGCATGGCATCTACTTACATCGACTCCGTCTTTGAGGTACCTGGAAAGACATTGCCAACTTTGAATCCAGGCTCATTCGCTTGTGTGAATAAATGGAAAAATGACAGGAGCATTGGAGTTCGGGAAGGTTGGCGCCTCAAGCCTTCATCATCTTGAGCTACAATTTTTCTATAAATATGTCTTTTCAGACATTCCTTTTGTACAGTGCAAGCTTCAACGACGAAGTTTCTACAACCATGGATACTCCAGTTAGGCTTGTCAGCAACAAAGCGCAGGTCACTTTCTTAGGGAATATCTCTGATCGAAGATTGCAGCTGATGACATGGGGGAAAATCCTCTAATAATTGCTGCCATTAAATGGATGCTCGGAGAGGATTTCATTGATAATTCAGATCGGTACTAGGTGAACACAGACATTTGCTTGTGCTTTATATTTTTGCTACTGGATTATGGTCAGGATGGGCTGCTAGCTTTGCAACTGACTAGGGCTCTCTTTTCCCAAGACTACTTGGGTGGGATGGAGGATGTGATTGCATATCATATCCCTTTTTGAGGGCTCCTGCTGCCATCTGACCCGAAAAGGTTTATCACTCAGAATGAGGAAGTAGCTTGGCATCCACTTGTTAGTGGGTTGAAAACAATGACATTGTCTTCCCATCGTATCACGTCGAGCTTGCTATAGGATTCCTTCTGTGTGTCAATCTGATAGTCCCCATCCCTAAAGATATTGAATGGTATACTGAATTCAAGGACTATATCTTCCTATTGGCATATGATGAACCGACATGTTGATATGATAATAATGTATGTTGTCATTGATGTCAATAAGTGTAAGAGAACCGATATGCAAATTGAAAGAAGTTGGTGAACCGGTATGAAGAAATGCAGTGAACTGGTATCGGGGTTTCACTAAGTGTGACTATCGGTTGGTAGTCTCAGCTCTAGGGTTTCCGATTTGGAAATCTAGCTTGTACAATGCAACCGATGACATTTTGTGATGAGTTAGCTAAGATATGAGGATGAGATCGAGGTGCCATGTCAGCTTTGTGCATGTGAAGGATTTCCTTGAGGATCTTGCATGAGAAGATCGACTGCATTAAAAATCTACCTCAGGAATGAACATTCTTCTTGGTGGTATGAGAAGAAAGCATGATGAGTTACTGATTCCCATGTGCGGTGAAGAATGAATGATGTAGATTGTCTTGTGATCTGTTTAAGATTGTATTTCTCTATGCAAAGTGTTTGGACGGTCAAGATTGGACCGCATGTATTGTAAACCTAAGATTCTTAGTGTTTAGGGTTTATTCTACCGACCTAATTGTTGTCTATAAGGTTGATGATGTTTGTTATTGTAAGTTGTTGGCAAATGTTGTGTGTGTATCCGAGTGATGAGATACTTGCTAGACCAGTAAGAGAAAACTGCAGAGTGTGATGGCAGAAGTAGAGGAACTGAAAAGGATATGCCTTGGCATGTAGTGTTGTTATCAGATCAGAGTTTTTACCTGTTGTTTTCTAACCATCTCAACAGTTGGAAAATCCCTTCACCGGGTAGCTTTAATAGGCTTACTGTAAATCCTCTAACTAGGTGACTCAAGTTTATTGAGTTCTTTAAATCCTCTAGCAAGGTAACCTTTAAGAGGGTTTCAACCTTTAACAGGGTATATAGCCATCCCTTAACCGAGTGATCTTTAACATGACCGGTTCCTAGCAGTACCTTATTGTAAAGTCTTTAACTGGACTAGGCTCCTAACAGAGCAATCTTCAAAAGAGTTCAAAAACAAGCTTGTGGGTATTCATCCCCACCGTGGTTTTTCCCATTTGGGTTTCCACATGAAAAATCTGTGTCATGAGTTGTGCATTCTTCTTGTGATGATTAAAGGTTCTTTGTTTGAGTGATTATGCATGCAGAGTTATTAGGTTATGGTATTAATGTTACACCACATGCATATGTTTATTGGTGAAGTTGTTATCAAGTATTGAATGTATTTGAAGTGTTCAGACTTATCAGTTTATGTTGTCTCGAGTATTACTATGCTTAACCAATACTGCCATGGTTAAGTTTAGTAATGAAGACAACCGGTTGGTATTGCTTTAACTTGATAAGATAGTGAGAAAGTTTTTGTCTCTACTGATTCACCCCCCCCCCCCCCCGCCCTCTCAATACGTATCTATTGTTCATCATTATTCATCATTTGGTATCAAAGCAACTCTAGGTCCTCAGTGATATAATCTTAACCGCTTGAGGTAAAAGATCCTGCCTTAATGATGAAGAAGGAAGGTCCTAAGTTCAATAGAGATAACTTCAAAATATGGAAGGATAGAATGAAAATCTATATCAAGAGTTTGGGTGCTCAATACTAGAGCTATGTTGAGAATGCCTATGTGATTCCCACTGGCACTCTGACCGATGATCAGAAGAGAGAGATTCAAGAAAATGGGCAAGTCATGGAAGCTCTTATTAGTAATTTGTCTGATATCGAGTTCATTGATGTACAAGATAAGGACACTCCTAAAGATGTATGGGACACATTGGAAACTATTTATGGTGGTGATGAACATGTAAAGAAAGCTAAGGAAGAGAGCCTTAGAGGAAAATTTGAAGACATGAGGATGGTTGAAGGTGAGACCATTCAATAATATGGCATAAGAATCAAGACTGTTGTTGGAGATATCAAGAGCACTGGTGGAACGATTGATGATGCCACCATTGTCAGTAAAGTCTTGAGATCATTGTTACCAATCTATGCAATCAGAGTTGTTTCTATCTAGGAACTAAGGTCTATTGACAAAGCCAAGGTATCCTTAGACTCTATCATTGCGAAGTTAACTGCATATGAGTTGAATAGCTATGATGGTAGTGTTCAGAATGTTGAGTCAGCTTTTAGAGCATCTGCTGCACCAACCAGAAAAGGAAAAGAAGCAAGTACCAGTTATGAATCCATGAAAAGCAGAGGTATGGATGATGAAGAAATTCTGATGGAGTTTGAAGCTCTTCTTGCCAAGAGACTTCCAAAAGTTACTCGAAAATACAGAGGTAAGCTTCCTTTAAAATGTTTTTCCTGCAATAAGATAGGACATATAGCTGTTAACTATCCTAACAATGACAATAAGGATAAACCAGGGAGGTTTAGAAAGTATAAAGGAGGAAATAGAAGAAATTGTCTTGTTGCAGTGGATGAAGGTGTTACTGATGAAGAATCTAAGGATGAAGAAAATGAAGACATAGTATTTGTAGCTGTGAAGGAAGAAGTGTTTGACAAGAAAGAACTTGTCTCTTGCATTGACAACTCTATTGAGTGGATAATTGATAGTGGTTGTTCTCACCACATGACTGGTGATAGGAGAAAGTTTTTGTCTCTAGAAGAATATGATGGAGGTGTTGTTAGATTTGGAAATGATGCACCATGTTTGGTGAAAGGTAAAGGATCCATCTCACTGAATGGAAAGAGCAGTGCAGATGATGTCTACTGGGTAGAAGGTCTTAAGAATAACCTGTTGAGTGTTGCTCAGCTAAATGATAAAAGACTCATTTTGGAGTTCAAAGGTGGAGTCTGCAGTATAATTGGAAAGAGCGGTGAACTTATTGCCACCGGTAAGCATACTAGAGGTAACTTATTTCAGTTGAATGCCAAGATAAGTCGGTGTCTAATGGCTAAGTTTGATGACAATTGGATATGGCATAGGAGACTTTGTCATATGAACTTTGATAATATTGTAAAGGCTAGTAAGATCAAGGCAGTAAGAGGATTGCCTTTGCTGAACAAACTGGAGAATTCCTTGTGCAGAGAATGTCAACTTGGGAAGATGTCTTCCTCAACTTTCAAAGATAAGTCTTTCTCAGTAGAAAACTTACTTGAACTTGTGCATACTGATTTGTGTGGTCCTATGAAAACTAGAAGTATTTAGGGAGATAGGTATTTCATGATTCTTACTGATGACTGCTCAAGAATGATGTGGGTCACATTATTGAAAGACAAGTATGAGGCATTTGGAAAGTTCAAAGTCTTTAGAGCATTAGTAGAGAAGGAAAGTGGTCAAAAGATAAAATGCCTAAGAACCGATCAAGGAGGTGAATTCACTTCTGATGAATTCAACAAGTACTATGAAGATAGCTGTATCAAGAGGTAGTTGTCTTCCCCAAGGACACCACAATAGAATGGCATAGCATAAAGGAATAACAGGACTATAGTTGAAGTGGCTAGAACAATGTTGATCCAAGGAAAGGTTGCTCACACTTTTTGGAGAGAAGTAGCGAGCACTGCAGTCTATACTATGAACTGGGTACTCATCAAGAAAGGTAGAGTTAAAACCCCTTATGAGTATTGGACCGGGAAAACTCCCACTGTGAGTTACTTTAAAGTATTTGGTAGTAAGTGCTATATCAAGAGAGGTGAGAATTTGAGCAAATTTGATGCTAAAAGTGATGAAGGAATATTTATGGGATATTCCACTAAGAGAAAAGCTCTCAAGTGCTACAACAATAGAACACAGAAAATTGTTGAGAGTATCTATGTCAGGGTTGATGAATCCCTTGATGAACCTGAGGAAACCTGTAGAGAAGAAGTGGAAGTGGAAGATGAAATAGTCAATGGCGGTCAGGATCCACTTGTGCCCGACCGAACTGGGGGGATTAATCATTCTGATGAAATCGAGAACCCACTGGGCGAAAGGCTCTTCTACTAACACAGGCCTGAGGGGCACTGCTACTTTTCTGCCTCTACCAGTATAATACTAGCACTCCTTGCATTCTCTTACCAAATTGTGCATGTCCTTGAACATAGAAAGCCAAAAATATCCGGCTTGGGTAATTTTGATAGTAGTTGTAGGTACGAAGAAATGGCCTCCCGAGGAGCTATAGTGGAATTCATGTAGGATTTTATCTGCTTGGCTCTGACCTACACAATGGAGCAGGATTCTATCAAAATTCCTCTTGAAGAGTACTATGTCTATCAAATGGAAACCATTGTTTTGGAGCCTATAAAGCCTTCTTTTTTTGGAAGGGAGATCATCGGGAAAAATCTTGGTCTTCATGAATTTCTTCCTGGCCTCGGTCCAGCAAGCTTGTGGAGCATCAGGTGAAAACATAATAGCCTCTTCTGCAACCACTTCATCTTCACGGGGTTTGCATCCCTGAACTATATATTTGCAAATGCCTCTCCCGCGAACGAGTTTTGTTGGCTTGACGTCGACATCATATTCCAGGATCTTAGTAATCCAATTTGCCCTTTTTCCGATGATGTCACCCTCCATAATGTATTCCCGGACCGCAACATGAGCTATGTACACCGTAGTTTTATTATAGGCAATGAAATGCCTGAATTTCTTCAGTCCTTTCACTGCGGCTAAGGCCTATTTTTCAACAAAGTTGTATTTGGCCTCATACTCTTTGAGGGTATTTGAATGGAAAGCTATGGGATGTTCACCCTCCTTTTCGGCATCTTTCTGGGTTAGGACCATGGCGATGCTATACTGGCTAGAGAAGACATACATTATGAAGTCCTTTGACATATTCAAGTTGGACAACACGGGGGCTGAATAGATAACATATTTGATTCTATCAAATTCTCTTTTGGCTTCAGGAGTCCATTTTAAATTTATATCCTTTTTTAGCATTAGGGTGATGGGTCTTATAATTCCAGCAAAGTCCAAAATGAAACGACTAACAAAGTTGACTTTACCTAAAAAAGACTAGACTCCTTTTTTGTTGACCGGAAGGGGGAGGTCTTTTATGGCTTTGACTCTATCTGGGTCAATGGAAACACCTTCTTTTGATACTATATTCCCAAGTAACTTGCCTTGAGGGACACCGAATATGCACTTCTTTGGGTTTAGGGAAACCCCAAATTCAAGACATTTTTTGAAGACCAGCTCGAGATGATCAAAATGATCGTCTCGGTGTTTGGAAAATACGCTTAGGTCATCTAAGTATATCAAAATGATCCTATTAATGAGTTCTTTGAAATCCAAATCCATGCCCCTTTGAAAAGTGGCTCCAACATTTGACAACCCGAAAGGCATCTTTTGGTATGCGAACGTTCCCCATTTGGTGGTGAACGTTGTCTTGTGTTGGTCTTCTGGTTTTACTAGTACTTGGTTGTACCCCGAGAAACCATCAATCATCGAGAACATTTCTGACCCCACCATCGTGCTCAGTAATTGCTCCATTGATGGCAAAGGGTAGTGGTCTTTGAGAGATGCTTGATTCAGATCTTGAAAATCTACACAGAGCCAGATATCTCCATTATTTTTCCTTACAGGAACTAGATTTGATACCCAGGTGCTATGTTTTATGGGGTAAATGATCCTTGATTTGATCAGCTTCTTCAGCTCCTGAGCCATTAGGGACTCTATTTTTGGGTTGACCAGCCTTTCCTTCTGTCGAACCGGCTTAGCTCCATCTATGAGCTCAATGGTATGTTGAATGATGCTAGGATCGTATCCTTTTAAATCATCATAAGACCAAGCCAAGATGCCTACATATTCATCACACTATTGGGCCAATCTCTTTCGATCTACAGGGGAAATGCCTTTTTCCTACCTTGAGAACTCTCCCATTTCCTACCGACATTTCAGCATAATCCCCTTTGCTATCCATAAGCTTCCGCTTATCATTCTTAGCATCATCATGGTCAAACAAATTCTCCAGGGTGATCAAACCGTTTGGAAGCTTGTTGGATTTCAACTGGATGATCTGATCTCTATAGGCTTTTTTCACCTTAGGTTGCAGCTGATCTGCAAATCCTCCTGAGTTTTGGATGAATAAAGCGATCTGCTCATCGCTCTCAAAAACTTTCCAATGAGTATTATTATCAGGAATAATCAGGCGTACGACTACACAGACTGCTTGGGGGTCAGTGAGTAAGTCTGTGGCAGGGTCAAATTATGATCTGATCGTGGCCATCCGGTCAGCAACAACATTTAATTTCTGGGGGATGCTTACAATGTTGAAAGCATTGAAACTCTCTATTAGATCCCATGTTCTGGCACGATAGGATCTCATATAGACATGTTTGGCATTGGATATCCCTTGAACCTAATGGACAACCAGCTCAGAGTCGCCCAAGGCCTTCAATTTTTTAATGCCCATCCTCTCTGCTAGGCTTAGGTCTTGGATCATTCCCTTGTACTCTACTTGATTATTAGAACATGCAAATTGTAACTGGAAAGGCTTTAAGATATGTTCGCCTGAGGGAGGTGTGAGACAAATTTTGGCTCTGGAGTCCATCTTGCATCTTGCACCGTCAAAGTGTAAGGTCCATAGTGTTGAAGACAACTGCTCATTGGAAAATGGTTCTTTCGTAAGCTTTGGTATGATCTGGTTTTCATAAAAAATGCAATAAGTACCTAGGCCGGTGGCATGGTAGTTAGAAAAAGGATCAGAGTCTATGAATTCATTCAGGAAGACATCCTACTCAGGTGGAATCTCCCAAGTCACTTCTTCATCTTCTAAGAGTTCTACCACTTTTCTTTCCTCATTTGATATAGAGGTGTGAGTAGGCTCAAAATTAATCATGGCCTGGTCAGCTACATGCTCAACATGGAGGGGTTCTGAGAGGATTTTTAGCTTGGCGTCGTGCTGGGTGTAGAGGATGAGATGGGACCAGTCTAAGGACATATAGCCTCCTATTTTAGCAGTGAAGTCTCGGGAAAGACAGAGCCCAAAAACAAGAGGGATGTCGATGACCACTACTTCTTGGGACACCGTAACGCTAGGACATGCGGATAAGGTTAGAGGAAGGCTTTTGATAAGACCTACGGTCTGGACCCTATTCCCGTCAAGCTGCATAACCCCCCTATTCAAAGGTTCATACCTGATGTTCAACACCTCGGCAATTTTCTTAGGCATGACGGTGGTGCTAGCTCTGGAATCTATCATGGAATTATGTAATAGTTTATCTCCAGCTATAAGGGTAAGGTAAAATGGTTTGGTTCAGGCTTACCTTCTAGTTGAACTTTAGGGGGCGGGACCTGATTAGTCAACATGGTCGAAGAGTGCGACTTGCCTGTTGCGGGTTGGAAACCTGTTTCGTTGATCTATGGAGACTTGGGGGCACTCTCACTTGCATCTTTTCTGCCATTAGATAGGGCCTCTTTCAGCCGGTTCTTTTTCTTAGGAATACTCAAGAGATCCCACAAAGAGACATGAGTCAAAGCTTTCTTCAGTTGTTCCACCACATCTACTATTTGAGGTGTGGGAATCTTCGGCTCCTTCGGCTTATAGGGGACAAACTCTTTTCTCGGATAGGAAGAGCTGATCACTGATCGTTCATGACATTTGTTTATGGACATTCCTCTTGAAATGTTGGTATTTTCCCCGATGAAACTCCTTTTGGAGCGGAGGTTATAATCCGACTGCACGAAGGGGGATCCATCCTTTGAAGTGGATGCGTTGTTGGTGAGCATGACATCCTCGTCCTCCATCCATGAGAAAAGTGCATGGTCTGGGGAAATCTCTATCTCTTGCTACAATGACATACCTTGCATTTGAGTGATGAAAGCCACATTATCCATACCCAGAGATGTATACATGGACTCATTTGGCGTCATGCCTAGACTTCTTTGTTCTGCGATCTTCTGCTGCAAGTTCCCTCTTGGGAAATTTCTCAGAGCATGAGCAGTTTTACATGGAAAGCACCAAGAATTGGTATCATCCGCAAGGTTATTTTGACCCACTGTTAGCTCCTTACCAGTGGTTGAATAGATAGTTTGCAATGGATTTGGGACCGAGACTATCTGGCCATTTAGCTGGGAAGGTTTATCAGTATGGTGATTTGTATGTTGGCTATGATGGTATGGAGGTCGATTCCCTTGGAAAATCTGTTGGAAGGGAGGTTTGGTAGGCGAGACTTGGGCTCTCTTTAAATTGACAATTTCATTGAAGAAGGATCTCAGGAGATTCTTCATATCACTGACCTCGGCAGCCAAAGAGGACGGCGGGGGGAGCGGGATATGAATATATAGATTGTGGAGCAAATGTACTGGGAGCGGCTTCTTCTAAGACTTGAGGAGGAAAAACTGGCATGATAGGATGGGGAGCGAGCTTCCCGGCATCAATTAGGTTGTTTTCCACTTGGACTGCTATGTTGAATGCTTGCGGGAGAGTATTGCCTCCTAGAGACTAAATCATCACTGATATATCAGAATTGAAAGCTTTTAAGTAGAATACAAAAGCCATATCCGTTGGGGGGCGAGCGGACAAAGGTATCCTCTGCCAAGTCCACTGAAACCTTAGATTAAAATCAATTAGTGCTTCATGAGGGGCCCTGTTTGTTGTGATCAATTGGTGCATCAAAGACAATTTGTCAGCCTTATCGGAGAACCTCTGGAAAAAATGGTCTCCCAACTGATCCCAATCTCCTATAGTGTTAGGGGCCAACGATCTGAACCAATCCAAAGCTCGTCCTCTGAAAGAAGCTACAAGAAATCTTAAGGCCACATTATGTTCGGTAATTCCATGGACAGTGCAGACAGTGGCTACATCTTGTAAATGCTCCCCAGGAGTTTTATGACATTCTCTAGTGAACTTGGGCACGAATTTTAGCACGGCTGCGGGGATAGCTTCCCAGACCATGGGTGGAGTTGGGGGAATGAGGGGGCTCCCATTATCCCAGGTCACAAAATTTTTGGGGGGAATGTGTGCCATTGCTGCACGGGTGACTACACGGAAAGTGGGAAAGCTCTGTGAGGATGAAGATGTGGCTGAATGCACTGTCACCAAAGGTGGTAAGAGGAGGTGAGAATTTAAAGCTGTCTGACTCCTAGTGATAGATCTATGAATCATAAACTAGCTCAGAGATATATTTGAACTTCACCAGGCATCCCACCAGGTGTGCCAGAAAAATAACTGTTGACTCTAAATTTTACTTTGAAAACAAACAACCTTATGGGAAATTCACTGATGGGGGACCTATTGTGCGAGATTCACTGAATAACCTCCAAATTTGAGAAGTCGGCTCTTCCTTGGGGTTTGAGAAAAGGGAAAAGAAGGAAACTTAAAACAAAATGATCTATACTAAGGAGGCGATACGCCAGAAATTTAATAAAAAGCGGATAGCATATAAAATGAGGAAACACACGGTTTTAAAGCCCATTCAACAATCTGCATGCCCGAACAGAACTATAATTAAGATACAATTAAGACTCCTTTGGAAAAACATAAAGAAACATATATCATGCATCCACTAGATAATAAGTGTGGAACAAAGTTTATCAGAAGAGTATTAGATAGATATCTCTAAAGTCGTCAAAATACAGGAAAAAAGCATAGAAAAGCCTATTTAAGCATCCAAAAGAGGCAATCACAAAGGCCGCTGGCACAACTTTGATTAACCTTCCTCTTGGGAAACTATAATAGCTGAAAATTATCTAAGATCCTTAATTGTTTTTCTTAAAATTTCTAAACCCCTACAACAGTGGAAAAAAAAGCATAAATAGAGCCCGCGACTCTGCTAACAGCTCCGAAGTACGCCAAACATGTATAACCCCCTGAATAGAAAAACCAAGCCGTGTCTTTCTGTGAGGTCACACTTAACAAAATGACCCCGAGGTTGTTGTTTTTCTTCCTACGGTGATCTTCATACTGGCCTGAATAGAAAAGACTTTGCTAACCATAGAAGAAAACACGGCAAGCAGGGAGACCTCTTCTGCAAAACTTCCTCAAAAAGAACCGCATCCGCCAGTGCGAAGATGCTAGGTGTCCCTTTCCAATCTGTGCTATAAGGTGGGCTTCAAAGGAGACCCAGTCAGTAAAACCTCTCCATTTGTCATCATCACGCTACTCCAATCCTCAAACATGAAAAATGGACCGCTGGGAGCAACACCGAGATCACACTTGTCTTGTACACCACACACTACTGGAAAGCTGAGAGAGGAAAAAGGATACTCCGACCGAAAACTTGCCCCAGGGATTTTAATGTGAACACCTACATCATAGGAATTTATATCTAGCATTTTATGTGAAAGAGTGGATGGTAAACTATATTACAAGAAATGCTACTTGGATGGCATGCATGTTCATTGTGGTGGCTTGCAACATTTACAAATTTGTGAACATATGGAGAGTACACATGCAGTTGAAAAAAAACTAGTCGAATTTAGAAAATATAACAGTGGTCTACATGCTAGAAGATGGGAAATAGGAAAGATGTATGAATTGGTCAATGAAAACATTCCAGTGTATCAGTTTTGGGAATCTTGCATGAGAATATAGTGTGAGTATGCAAGGCATAACCATAGAGCTTGATGGTTGGACTCACAATTCAAGTTATGAAAGGACACATTTCCACTTGATGTTATCATTTCAGTTGTTGACTTTGCAAAGAACTGCACACTGCAACCACAAAATGAGGTGCAATCACAGTATTACAACTCCACATAGTTTGCTATATTTGTGCATATAACATTCATTCATGCAGATGATAGTATGGAGGAGGAAAGGAAGATATTGAGGGAGTATCATTTTTACATCAGCGATGATCACACACACTCTATAGAGTTTGTGCAAGGTTATTTTCAGATATTCTACCATGATTTTGCTAGTAGGGGCATTTCATTCCATCAACATATCATATGGTTAGATAATTGTGCATCACAATTCAAGAACTCATAGATATTTTATTAGTTGAGTAGGATGCATAAGATCACTCATGTTCAGAATATGTAGAATTTCTCTAAGGTCGAGCATGGAAACAAGGAGAATGTATTAAAAGAGATTGAACACAAGAAGAGTTAAAGTACAAAGAGAATACAAAGTTGAAAGATGCAAAATCAGTTGTCGAGTGGTGTAATTCTAGAATGGGACTAGGTAATGAAGGTAAGTCTTCAGTTTGTAGATTTTTTTGGTTGGTAGATGAGACTAACATTGCAAAATTTGAGGATTGTTGTACATTAAGTATTCATATTATTCATATGCAATGGATAGCATATTATTGTTCTTCATGTAGAGATCAAACTTGGAATGAGTGTGAGTCAAAGGAGTGGGTGGACAAATGGTGTGCAAGGCCTTTAAGCCTGTTTGAGACATATTGACCCCCAAGTGCACTACAACTCACACAAGTGGAATCATCAATTGAATTTGACTACGTGTCAGATCTAATCCAATCGAATATATTATTTACATGTGAATTTAATAAAATTCAATATTTTGCCTTAATTTTTTACTCAATTCATCTCATTTTATCATTTTAGGGCATGTTTATGTAGTTATTGCAGTTGAGTACAACGAAGAAGGAACGATATTATTTGTGTCATTGTGTGAAGGAAAAAAAGAAATTGGATGACCCTATGGTAGATTGAGAAAATATTGAATACCCTAAAGGATTAGTTGTTGTTATTGGTACATAGCTTAGAAGGCACCCAATGAAAAAGTCTAACCTGTGGTTGTTTGAGGACTTTTAGATACATAGGAAGATTCTTCATTATTCTAACCTCGTTGTGATATCAATTATTTATTTGATCAAATATGGGGTTAGACCACTAAACAAGAACCTATGGAATGTTTGTGAGTCTGAGCATGAGGTAATACTTGACATGATAAAGAGTAGAGTGGATCTAGATGGTTCATTGGATTGAATGTAAATGCAATAAAATTGTAATGTCAAGCTTATTTGTATATATGTACATATGACTTGTATATTTGTTCAAATGAAATATCGTTCCTTATCTACAAACGTATGTCTTATGAGACACTTAGTGCCACTATTGACTTGCGTTTTTTGCAAAAAAATCTAGAAGTGCATTGAATTTTCAAATTCTAGAGATAGCGTTGCCTATGATTTGATTTTCAAGAGGTTGCATGTGTTAATTGTTGATAATGTATGCATTTTGATGTGATTTATCTAATTATGTTGCATCATTTGTCGCCTAGAAATAACTAACATAATATACACGACATGTGATTACATAGTATAAACTTGTTAGTCCCTGTTATAAATTCATTAGGAATAACTTAGGCTCGTTATAGTTGACCTGGTGTTATATGGAGCCTAATCAAACTTAGAGGTTAAATTTTCCCTGCTTCTATCAGTAAGGTTTCCCCCCATATTTTTTGATGGGGGTTTGGGGGCGACACCCCCAAGATGGGTTCAAGGGGCAACGAGGCCAAAAATACTTTTATTATTTTATAAAGGCATTGGATGTTATTTTTCTATTGCCTGACACATTGTAACCCTAATTCTGTAACCGACATAGCTCTTGATAAAAAGGCTAAGGGTTAGGGTTTTCTATAGAGAATTTTGTAGCATTTTGTAGTGGTATTGAGTTACAAAGGGATTGTTGGTTGTAATCGGTTCGATTTATTGGATAATAATATTGGACTCTTTGTTTGGTGGGCACAGTCCGAGTTTGGGTGAACCACGTTAAAATTATCTCATCTTTGTTATTATTTATGTGTTTTTCATTCACATGTTTAATATTTATCTGCATATAATTGATATTTTTCTACATGCAATTCCTAACATGACCTTAATTCATTAGGGCTATCCTAGATTCATTATGAATCTCCTAGGTTTAGTAGGTTTGTCAAAAAGTTGCAGAAGTTGTAAAAGTTACAAAATGTTGCAAAAGATGCAAAAATTGTAAAAAAATTGCAAAAACCATAATGGGAATGAATAAACAACGCCAACACATCTAGGAGGCCGAGTTTATGGTAGGAATTCCCTTGTTTCTCTCACCAAGTCACTTGAACATTCCAAGCCATACCCTAGCAACACATTCTCTGAAGTGTCATAAGTGCTAAAAAACTATAGAACTTTGACAGAGCATTTTTCGGAGTCTGTGGCATATACGAAAGATTCTTCTAAACTTACAAGGTCATGTGAGGTCCCTCTACAAAAACCTCTCTTAGATTTTGAATACTTGAAACCATTTTCTTGTGGTGAGTTTTCAGTTGTCATAAAAAGCATCACATGCATTTAATCAAAAGTTGCCATATGCTCTAGCTTTCATTTTGTTTATCGTGGGTATGAACTATCAATGCCAACATGTCCAAAAGGTCAAGTTTATGCTAGGCATGCCCCCGTTTAACTCACCAAGTCATTTGAACATTTTGGGTCATACCCTAGCGATGTATTCTCTTAAGTGCCTTAAGTGCGGAAATCTATCAAACTTTGACAAAGTACTTCTCAAAGTCTGTGGCACATAAAAATGACCTATCTAAACATATGGGGTCATGTGAGGTCCCTCTACAAAAATATCTCTCAACTTTTGAATGCTCGAAACCATTTGCTTCTGGTGAGAGTTTTTTTGTTGCCCTAAAAAATGTCACACACATTCAATCAAAAGTTATAGTATGCCCTAAATTTCATTTTGTTCATCATGGGAATAAACTTTTAGTTCCAATGCATTCAAGAGGTCGGCTTTATGCTAGGTATGCCCTTTTTTTTCTCACCAAGTCACCCAAACATTTCGAGCCATACCCTACCGACATAATATTCTCTTAAGTGGCATAAGTGCGAAAAATTATCAAGATTTGATGGAGCATTTCTCGAAGTCTATGGAAAATAAAAATGAGACATCTAAACCTACGAGGTTATATGAGGTCCCTCTACAAAAACCTCTCTCAGATTTTGAATACTTGAAACCATTTTCTCGTGGCAAGAGTTTCCCTACTACCCTAAAAAGTGTCACATTTATTCAATCAAAAGTTGTAGTATGTCCTAAATTTTATTTTGTTCGTCGTGGGAATGAACCGTTAGCACCAAAATGTCTAGGAGGTTGAATTTATGCTAGGAATTCTCCCATTTCACTAACTAAGTCACTTGAACATTTTGGGCCATACCATAAAGATGCATTCTCTTAAGTGGCTTAAGTTCAAAAACTATAAAAATATGAGGGAGCATTTCTTGGAGTCCATGGCACACGCAAACAAATCATCTAAACCTATGGGGTCATGTGAGGTTCCTATACAAAAAAATTCCCAGATTTTGAATACACAAAATCATTTTCTCATGGTGAGAGTTTCTATGCTGCCCTAAAAGGTGTCACATGCATTCAATCAAATGTTGCAATATACCCTAAATTTTATTTTTTTCATCATGGGCAGAAACTATTAGTGTAAACTCATGTAGGAGGTTGAGTTTATGCTAGGGATGGCCCCATTTCACTCACCAAGTTGCCCAAACATTCCGAGCAATACCCTTCCAACGCATTCTCTTAAGTGGCTTAAGTTTGAAAACTATCAAACTTTGACAAAGAATTTATTGGATTTTGTAGTACATAATAATGTGACATCTAAACCTATGAGGTCATGTGAGATATCTATACAAAAACATCTCTTAGATCTTAAATACTCAAAAGTATTTTCTAGTGGCGAGAGTTTCTCTACTGCCCTAAAAAGCGTGCATGCATTCATTCAAAATTTGCAATATGTCCTAACTTTCATTTGGTTCATCATGGGCATAAAACGTCAGTGCCGACATGTTTGGGAGGCTAGGTTTATGCTAGGCATTCCCTCGTTTCACTTGCCATTTCACTTGAATGTTCTGAGCCACACCCTACTAATGTATTCTCTTAAGTGCCTTAAGTGCAAAAAATATCAAACTTTGACAGGGCATTTCTTAAAGTCTATAACACATGACATAGTTGTTTGAACATAAAATATCATGTGAGATCCCTCTACAAAAACCTCTCTCATATTTTTAATACTCAAAACCATTGCTTGTGGCGAGAGTTTCTCTGTTGCCCTAAAAAGTATCACAGGCATTCAATAAAAAGTTTTAATATGCCCTAACTTCAATTATATTCATCGTGGAATGAACTAATAATGCTAATACATCTGGGAGGATGGTTTTATGCTAGGCATGCCCTCATTTCACTTGCCAAGTCGCCTAAATGTCCCAGGCCATATCGTACCGACACACTCTTAAGTGTGAAAACTATCAAACTTTGACAGAGAATTTCTTAGAGTACATGGAACATACAAATGAGTCATCTAAACCTATAGGATCATGTGAGGTCCCTCTACAAAAACCACTCTCCTATTTTGAATACTTGAAACCATTTTCTCATGGAAATAGTTTCTCTGATGCCCTAAAAAACATCACTTGCATTCAATCAAAAGTTTCAATATGCCTAACTTTTATTCTATCTGTCACGGGCATGAACCGTTAGTACCAACACATCTAGGAGGTTGGGTTTGCATTAGGCATGTGACCTTGTTTCACTTGCCAAGTTGTCCAAACGTTTTGGGCCATACCCTACCTACGCATTCTCATAAGTGCCTTAAGTGTGAAAATTGTCAAACTTTGATGGAGCATTTTTTGAATTTCATGGCACATACAAATGATCCATATAAACCTATGGGGTCATGCGAGGTCCCTCTACAAAGATATCTCTCAAATTTTGAATACTCGAAACCATTTTCTTGTGGTGAGATTTTCTTTGTTGCGTTAAAAAGTGTCACATGCATTCAATCAAAAGTTGCAGTATGCCCTAACTTCCATTTTGTTTGTTGTGGGAATGTACCATTAGCACTGATGCATCTGAAAAGATAGTTTTTTGCTAGGAATGCCCTCATTTTTTCTCATCAATTCACCCAAAATTCTAGGCCATACCCTATCGACACATTCTCTTAAGAACCTTAAGTACAAAAACTATCAAACTTTGATGGATAATTTCTCAGAGTTTATGGTAGATATGAATGAGACATCTGAACCATCAAGTTCATGTGGGGTCCATCTAAAAAAAACTTATATTTTGAATATTCTAAACCATTTGCTTGTGGCAAGAGTTTCTTTGTTGCCCTAAAAAGTGTCATGCATTCAATCAAAATTTGCAATATACCTAACTTTCATTCTATTCCTCATAGGCATGAACCGTCAGCGCCAACACATCCAAGAGTCCACCAAGGTTATGCTAGGAATGCCCTAATTTCACTCGCCAAGTCACCTGAATGTTTCAATCCATACCCTACAGACACATTCTCTTTAGTGTCGTAAGTGCAAAAACTGTAAAAATTTGATAGAGCATTTCATGGAGTTCATGTCACATACAAATGATTTCTTTGAACCTATGGGGTCATGTGAGGTCCCTCTACAAAAGCCTCTTAGGTTTTGAATAATCAACACCATTTTCTTGTGCCAAGAGTTTCTTTGTTGTCCTAAAAAGTGTAACATGCAATCAATCAAAAGTTGCAATATACCTTAATTTTCATTTTGATTGTCATGTGCATGAATATTCAACGCCAATGCATCTAAGAGGCCGATTTTACTCTAGGCATTCCCCCATTTTTCTTTCCAATTCACCCGAACGTTACGAGTCATACCCTATCGATGTATTCTCTTAAGTGCCCTAAGTGGTAAAAATTATCAAATTTTGACAAAGCATTTCTCAGAGTCCATGATACATAGGCATGGGACATCTGAACCTACGGGATCATGTAAGGCCAATTTACAACAACCTGTCTCAAACTTTCAAGACTCAAAACCATATAGACATGGTCAATGTTTTTCAGTTGTTAGATGCATGTCATGTGAAGTTGTAAGGTAGCCTAATTTTTGTTCTATGCATCATGTGGTAAAATTGTCAGTGTCAACATGTCAAGGTAGGCATATCTATGTTAGGAGTACTCCTATTTTTTCTCCCCAACTCGCTAGAACATTCTAGCACACTACCAACACTTTCTCTTAAGACCCCTAAGTGCAAAAAATTATCAAACTTTGATGGGTTGCATCTCAGAGTTAGTGGAGCATATGATAATTATGATTGAACCTAGAGGATTGTATGAGGCCCCTCTACAACAATCTATTTTATACTTTGAAGACTCGAAACCATATGGCCATGGCAAAAACTTTTATACTACCCCAAAATTTGTGAAATGCATGCAATATGAAGTTACAAGGTAGCCTAATTTTTGTTCTATGTGTGTTGAGGTCGAATCATCAGTTCTAAAACATCAAGGTGAGCACATTTATGTAAGACATGGTCATGTTTTGCACCCAAGCTCTCTTGAATGTTCTAGACTACAATGAAGTTAAGACAATCATGGTGAAGTTATGAGTATCTTAGATTTTTATGTACTAATCTCTATCTTATTTGTGCATACCTTTGTTCAATGAGACAAGGTACATGGTGTACATGGTATGCAATATGATATCAATCACTATGATCATAGTGAAAAGTCTCTATCACACCAATCATTGTATAATCACTATGTTCTAGTTATGATCATAACCATAACTATGTTTCTGTGTTAGTAAGTATTTAGATACTCCAAAACAATTAATTTAGTGTATCTAATGTAATCATTTTTATGTTCTTTTTACTAGGTTCATCACCTTGGTTCATATGGTTGTGTTGTGTGAATTTTGAGGTAACTCCTTATGATGCTAAAATGCACACATTCAAATGCAAAGTGAATCAATATAAGCTCAAATTTTGAATCATACAAGGTATGCGAAAGGAACTTCTAAAAGAAGAAGAAATGAGAGATTGTAGTGGCACATAATCTTGTGTTGATAGATATCTCATGTTCAAAAAAAAATTATTAGTAGAAAAGGTTATTGAGATGATGTTAGTTTTAGGGAGTGCCTTAATGTGGTATTATGTTCTTTTTTTACCATTATGATCAACCCATTCTAGGTGAATATGAATAAAGCTAGTGAAATTCCATACCATTATTTTGAAATAAAAATACTAGCTGAAACAATAAATCATAATCCTTCAATGTAATGAAAATTCATGGATGGTAGCCATAATAGATCTCTATCTATGTAATAAAAAATATATATTCATATAACTCCCAATGGACTTCAATCCTTAGTAAACGACATGATAGGTAAGTTATAAATTAAATCAACCATAATAACCTATAGAACATAAAGTTTCCCAAATATAAACACAAGAATTAATCTAGCATATAAGAAACCTCTTTCATGATAAAATTTAGGCAAGCCATTATTTACACTCAATTTTTTTTTTAAATTGAAAAATTCATACATTCCTAATGAACCTATGAAATAAACATAGGATATAGGAAATCTAGTGAAAGAATAAATCAAACATGAAAGCACCTTTGATCTATACTTAAGCATGTTATCACATTACTTGTAATATCAACAATTATTACATCATGGAATAGGCTTGTAAGCATTGAAAATGATAATAACATGGTAAGTATCTGAGCTATACAGATGCATATTTAGGTCAGAAGTTTAATTAACAATCAACTTTGTGTAATTATTTTTTAAAAATAATTTCTAATGCAATTATGGATAATAATGGTAAAAATAATTTGCATTAACCAAAAAGCCATAATTTTATACAACATTATATGTCGATTAAGGATCAAATATATCCAATAAAGTCATATAGGCTTTCCAAAAGACATATGGACATAGAATGTCACATATCCCTAATACAAAACATTTGTTTTAAAATTCCATATAGGCATACAACATAGGACCCTAATCTAGTCATTTCCCTCTAGGGGAAGGAAACAGATCATGACATATCTTTGGCTATTAAGTGGATAGAGATGCATATCCAGGTTGGAAGTTCAATTAACAATCAACTTTGTGTAATTATTTGTTCATAGGCTTGCCAAAATCCATATGGACATAGAATGTCACATATCCATAATACAAAACATATGTTTAAAAATTCCATATAGGCGTACAACATAGGACCCTAATATAGTCATTTCCGTCTAGGGGAAGGAAATAGATCATGAGATATCTTTGGCTATTGAGTGGATGGAGATGTGTATGATGCAGGTGTCTTTTGAGTGTGCCCACTCTACCTCCTCTCTAGACTTTTTTATACCTCCACTTTATACAATAAGAAGTATATATATATATATATATATATATATATATTGAGTGGATGGAGATGTGTATGATGTAGGTGTCTTTTGAGTGTGCCCACTCTACCTCCTCTCTAGACTTTTTTATACCTCCACTTTATACAATAAGAAGTATAGACGTTAATATATATATATATATATATATATATATATATATATATATATAATCTTAAATTGACATATAATAGAATAATCACTTATCACTGTAATGGACGTAAATAGGGTTCACTGGCTTAAGCTTGCAAAACTAGGAATCTACACCTATCTTCCATTTTATTACATTTAGAATACAAAGCCACCAAGAGATAAGTATGTTTGACTAACACTTTGTAAAAGAGAGTCAATTCAATATCATACTCTTAGCGATTTTATTCATTTGTTTCTTATAAGAGATTGATTCAGTTATTTGATAAACAAGGCGATTAAGATCTAAGTCTAAACAACTGATATTGATTGATCTAGAAAGTGTAAAATTTAAAAATTGAAGGAAAATAATGTAGTGCACCTGTAATTGAGCCAAATAGGGGCGATCTATGTTATTTTGTGTTTTGGGGACCTTTTGGATGAGTTGTGGACATGCGGGACTGAATCTAGACTCGAGAGGGTCTGTACCTACTCTATGTCAAATTTTAGCTAATTCTAAGTGGACTATGGCACCCTAGGGGACTTAGTCCTTGAGTTTTCTAATGAAATTGAAAACATGAACATGTGACTATGTATTGAGCTGAGTTGTTTCTCGAAATCAGCAACTGACCCAAATATAAACAAGAATAGAAAGATGGTCTTTGAAGTTGTATGGGGGCTTGCCTAGTGGGACTCAAGCAGACAATGTTGATGAAATGAAATAGAAATATGAATTCAAATGCTTGAAAGGAAATGATTGAATTGAAACAATTATACCTTCAATTGATGATGCAATTCTCTTAGGATAAGTTCACCACATGTTGATTCAATAACATCTTGAAATCATAAAACAATGCTTCAAGATGCCTTTAAGTATCTTTTTGCTCCTTGAATGAAATCTATTGTTGAATTAGATGATGATGTTAACATGTCATAAGATAAGATGATATAAGATGTGTAAATGAATTGAGATAGAGGCCTTATATACCTCACTAAGAATTTTGGGGTGCAAAACTTAGAGCAGGTTGACATGGGAAAAGATTTCCTACCTAACCATGCTAATTGTTAAGTGATTTAAATTTGAACCAAAACATCGAGGAGTGGGGAACCCCAGGCACCTTGCTCCCTCCAATGCGGTCCCAAATTTAAACCAACAATTTGGATTCTCCAAAAGAGGCTAGGATTCAATGTAAATTGAGTTTTGAGGTTGGGGTAAAATACAGAAGGCCACACATGTTAAAATAGGGCCTAGATAACTAAGAAATGAGCAAATGAACTAATTAAAGGGCACACCTATGATATAAGGGCCCATCTAAGATATAATTGAGATTTGAATTGAGAGAAGACACATAATATTAATTAAAATATTAATAAGGGTCTTATAATGCATAGATGAATGAGAGGTAATAAAATGAGAGCTAGGAGAGTGTGAAATTGGACACCCTAATTAAATGTGTAAAATTTATGATGCTACACTTAGCCCCCACTTTAGTGGAGTATGACCTTACAGTCATACTAATAGTAGAGTAGAAGTGAAGAGATAGAGTATTTGAGAGAAAAGAAAACTATGGATAGAATAATGTTGAGGGATGATCAGTCCCCCAATCATAGGTCCTATCAATCCATAAAAGTAACCTTCAACTACACACAAAACAAACAATGTTAGCACAAGATTCCAAGTCAACTAGTGAAGATACCTCGATAATCAAAATGTATCAACCGTTAATATCCTTCTCGACATGTTATTTCAAGAGAACATATGTACATAATAAGAACAAGGATGTACACCGATTGAAGGGAGAAGATGCCATGATCCAACACTAGCAAAGTGTGTTATGCTATGGGCTCATGGTGCAGAAAGAGAAAGAAGAGTTGATGGGCTAGCAAGTTGTATTATGCTATCCAACTCATCCTACAAGAGGGTTTTGGTACAAAGAGAGTCGATGGGATAGAAAGTTGTGGTATGCTAGTCAACTCATCTTGAAAATTTGTGCAAAGGAGAGGTCAAATGGTCTAGAAAGTTGTGCTATTATAGTCAACCAATCCTAAGGATAATCAAGGAAAGAATTGTATCCAAGGAAATTTGCTAAAATGGTGTGAAGGAGATTCATCGAGCCCTAGAAATTTATGTTATGCTAGTAGATTCAACCTAAAATATTTGAATAAGGATAACCAAACAAAGCACGATGTTCATTAGGAAATCCCACAATATTTGAAATAAGGATATCATATATGCACCCCCTTAAGATGGCAAGATAGGATTATGTTGACATCTTAATGTAAATAAAAATAGGATAAACACCCTTAACACCAAGGAGATATACTCTACGCAACAATCTACAAAAAATCCAAGCTAAAGAGGACATAACTCATGTAAAAAAGGAAGATATAGTTGTAAAGAGACATCTTGCAATAAGTGCAAAGGGATCCTTTTGAGGGATACAAAATAGAATGAAGAGATCTTTGATCAAATACATCTACCCCCAAGAGGAGATATTGAACACGAGTAACATCATTGAACAAAAGAGATGAAGGAGAACAAGAATTAACACTTTCCACATTACTAGGTAAAGGGATTCTTGATGAAGGATAACCCACTTTTGGTCCCGAGTGAGGGATTTGTTTATGACAGACATACACTTTCAAGAAAGAAAGAGGTTGTAATCAAGGATATACACCTTTTGTAAAAAGAGAGAATCCCTGAGAAAAACAAACAATTATTTGCAATAAAAGACATCACATGACAAACAAATACCACTCAATCATGGGAAAGTGGATCCTTTAAAGAAAGGATAAGAGATTAAAACACTACCCTTGCCCCCCAAGCATGGAGACAAGGATACGAAAGACTATTATGTAGCTCAAAAAGTAGGATTGCACTTGAAATTGTACCACCATGAATGACAATGAGCCCCCAGGAGATACGCTAACAATGTCACATAGTGTGGAGCAACATAATAGGAACTTAAATGTTATTGAAAAAAAATATTTTTGAAATACCACTCATTGTCACATGTTATGTAAATGATATCATTATCAATGTGTTTTTGAATTTTATAATGCAATTCTTGACATTGATTAGTAGAGTGGTCATGATATTTATGATACATACAAAAAAAAAGATTCTCAACCTACGTTTCTTTTTTCATTTGGGTCACGTAATTAAGTTGGCACAAAGAAGGTCGAAAAATATACTATCTTGGTTAAAGTGAGGTATAGAAGCCATAGAAGTTGTAGAGAATAGGGGAGGGGATGTAAACAACAAAGGATGTTGGAAACCCAAACCTTCAATAGTCAAGTGTGATGTAGGTCTCTTATGAGTCTCAACGTATTATTGCACACATCCTAAACCATGTCCAAGATTATGAGTTGAAATGTTAGGAGCAGATGGTTGAACAAGTGACATACTAGGCCCTTTCAAAGCTCAAATGTTAACTTTAGGAACTTTATATTCTCCCACAAAAGATGGTGTAACATCGAATGACCCCCAATCATGTTCAAGGAGTTTCTCTTGAGGGGTAGGAGATAGTGTATTGACTTGTATTGATGAAGGAATACAAGAATGTTTCAATTGTAAGAAACTTTGTAACTCATGATCATGTTTTTGAATAAGGGAAAATAGGTTTTTAAGGGACCCATAACCCAAAAGATCTTATCAGGATCTAGAACCCAACAAAGCAGGTTGTGCAAAGATAATAACAATGAAAACCACAGCCAAAAACTAGCACAACTAAAACTACAGCTTCCAACAAAAGTTGTGAATAGACATAGAAAACCAATAGGCCTACCAGATAAAGAAAGGGTAGAAACCCCAAAGAGACAAGTTGCCTGAGGAACTACAAGCAACCCAAAACAAACAAAGCACAACTACCCACAATGGTTAAGACAACCCCTTCACTTAGGATTTCCCTTTGGGACCCTTCATGTGGGATCAAAGGGTCATGTCAAAAGAAGGCGAGGACCTCTTAGACCATTTACCTTTAACCAGTATTCATCCATCTTCAACTTTATCAACCTCATCTTGCCACTCCAATGATTTTAATGTAGGAAAATCAGCAACTGAGGGATAGCCAGCAAGCAACGAAGCTCCAATAGGCATAGAAGGACTTGGGTCAGAAACACCCCTGGAAACAACAGCGGGCACATGGACCTCTCTAGAAACCTCCCTAAACACATGAACAACACCCTCAGACCTATCAAAACTAGCAACAGGGGCAGATCCAGCAGCATTTGACACCTCTAAACTGCCGACTGAGGGATAGCCAGCAAGCAACGAAGCTCCAGCAGGCATAGTAACTCATGATCATGTTGAATGGTATACAAAATATTTTTGTAGACAAACTTGACTTTATGCTGAAGAGTTAAAGGAATAGCTTGTATATCCTGAATCCAAGGTCTACCTAGAAGAAGATTATAAGTAAGGGTATTGAGCATGACATGGATAGGTGTAGATAAAGTAAACCAACCTAATTTGATAGGCAAGGTTATGGTACCCAATTATTTTTTTAAAACATTATCAAAGGCATGAATAGAAAGGGAATCAAGTTGTATAAGACAAGTATCCACATTTATTTTATATAATAAATAAATGTTGTAAACATTAAGACCAGATACATTATCAACTAGGCCTCTTCTAATAGAATTTTTATTTATAAGGACCACAATCATGAGAGGATCATATTGATTTTGAATTTATAAAGAAGGCAACTCATCTTGGGAGAATACAATGTTAGTATTAGTTGTATCCATACACTCCAACAAGGTTGCCACATCATTAGGTACCACAATAGGATGAACAACACTCTTTTGTAAAGCATCTTGAAGCATAGTATGGTATGAAGGCGAAAGTTGAATAAAGTCCCAAGGGGATATATTAGCTTGAGTATCATGAAGTTGTTCAATAATATTATACTCCTTACCAACTTGTTATGAAGGACAAGTTGGGGGGGAGAAAAGGTTGAGAAGGGGGAAGAACATTTTAATCTTTCTTATTGTTTCGAGTGTTATATGTGTGAGCTATTGCATGATAATCAGATTGTTGAGAACCTTTTACCACTATCACTAGTTTGTTTTGAGGCTGGAGAATATCTTGACGAAGATGGACAATAATCACAGGCTTCTCATTACCCAAAACATGGATATTATTGACTTGGTTGGCTTCTTTATTCTCCAAGGATGCATTTTTAGGAGGGAGAGAATCAAGGAAATTGCTAATGATTTCATCCTCTTGGTCCAAGGTATCTTTATGGATAAGACAACATTTAGGAGAAGGACAAACATAATTCATTAATGCTTCATCTCTAGTGGGAAAATCATTGAAATGAAAAGAGGGTATACTATCACTAGGAAAGGTAGCTAGAATATCATCTTATTGCAACAAACGATCCTCATGGGGGTGGTACATTTTAGGACAAATATCAACATCATTCATCAAAACTTCATCCTTAGGAGAGAGTTTTTAAAAAGTGTTAATAATCTCTTCTTGCACTAAAGTGTTCTCATGGGTAGAAGAATCCTTAGGAGAGGGTAAATCATAGCTATGAATGAAAGGAAGAGCTAAGTTATCATCATATGCATGAAAGGGAATATCACGAATATCTTGAATGCAACTTGAAATTAAATTACCAAAATACGATAAGAATTCCATATGCACTTATGATCAAACAAGGAACTCATATGCCATATTAAAGATGCAACCAAGGAAATGTTCACTCAGTGTATATAATGAAATTATGAAAAATTATATTTGAAATTAGAAAAAATATGCACGTATAAGAAGAGTCGAGTTCACCAAAATGTAATGGAGGAAAATAGGGTTCACTACCTTAAGCTTGCAAAAATAAGAATCTAGATCTATCTTCACTTTTATTAAATTTAGAATATGAAGCCACCAAGAGATAAGTATGATTGACTAAAATTTCTAAAAGAGAGTCAATTCAATATAATACTCTTAGGTATTCTATTCCTTTGTTGCTTATAAGTGATTTAATGAATGATTTGATAAACTAGTTGATTAAGATCTAAGTTTAAACAATTGATATTGACTGATCTAGAAAGTGTAAACTTTAGAAATGGAAGGAAAATTATTTGGTGCATGTATATTTATGCCAAAATAGGGTAATCCATGTCATATTGTGTGTTCACAACCTTCTGAATGAGTTATAGACACGTGGGATTGAATTTGGGCTCCAAAGGGTGTGTACCTACTCTCTATTGAATTTCAGTTGATTATGAGTGGACTATGGAGCTCCAGACGACTTAGTTGTGGGTTTTTTTGATGAAATTGAAAACATGAACCTGTGAGTGTGTATTGAGCTAAATTATTTCCTAGAATTGACAATTGAACCTGGATCTACACACGAGAAGAGAAAGATGGGGTTTGGGGCTATATAGGGGCTTGCCTTAGTCAAACCCTAGGTTGGGACTCAACCCTACAAGGTTGATGAAATAAAATAAAAATTAAATTTAAATGCTTGAAAGGGAATGTTTGAATTGAAATAATTATACCTTCAATTGATGTTGCAATTCTCTTAGGATAAGTTTGACATTTTGATGCAGTAACATCATGAAATCATAAAACAATGGTTGAAGATGCCTTGAAGTAGCTTGTTGCTCCTTAAATTGGATAATAATGCTAGTATAGGATAAGATAAGATGAGGTAAGATGTGTAAAATAATTGAGAGAGAGGCCTTATATACCTCACCAAGTATTTTAGGGTGCAAAAATCAAAGCAGGCAAACATGGGAAATATTTCCCACCTAACCATGCTAACCGTTAAGTGGTTTAAATTTGAGCCAAAACATCGAGGAGTGGGGCGCCCTTGGGGACCCAATCCCGGAAGGGAGGCACCCTAGGTGCCTTGCTCCCTCCAATGCAGTCCCAAATTTAAACCAGAGATTTGGAATGCCATGAAGAGGCTAGGATTAAATGTAAATTGGATTTTGAGGTTGGGGTAAAATACGAAAGGCCACACATGTTTAAAAAGGGCCTAGATAGGTGAGAAATGAGGAGATGAAATAGTTAAAGGGAACACCTATGATATAAGGGCCCATGTAATATTTTATTGAGATTTGAATTGAGAGAGGACTCATAATATTAATTAAAATATTAAAAACGGTCCTATAATGCATAGGTGAATGAGAGATATTAAAATGAGTGCTTAGGGGGTGTGAAATTGGACACTCTAATTAAAGGTGTACAATTTAAGATGCTACAATTATGTACAAATAATCACGATGTTCATCCACAATAGATGGACGTTCACGATTTGGAGTGACAAGCCCCTCCTGCAAGCATCATGATAGAAATTAAACTAAATACAAGTATCATTAAATTTTTTAATAATATACTATTAAAAGAATAAATGTAATGTTAAATTTACTAATATGTCTCATACCTTTGTCAAAGCAATTAAACTTTCTACTATTGCAGCAACACCACACTCCATTGTGGCGCAAACACCAGGAGGAGTCTTTGATGTCAACATCTGAAAATGTAACAATAAATGTTATTCAATTACCAAAACTTTTAAATTATTTTACAACAACAAATTAATGAATAACTTGATTACCTGCATGTAAGTTTGTCGACGACCTTCACTACAAGGTGTCGATGTTGAAGCTCTACACTAGTACATTTGGGGATCAATTCCAACGGTAATTCGTCAGAATTCCAACTACAATTCGTCGAACTGCCGACGAGCAACACTGTCAAAAACTTGTAGTCAGACATTTCGATGGTGCTCAAGACCGTCAGAATTCCAACACCATCCAAGACTCTTCCGACAACAACCATGACTGCACTTAGCCGTTGGTAAAACTTGATAAGTCGTTGAAATTCCAACAGCTTACAGGTAATGTTCCGACGGTGAACATGACCGCCCATCTGGCGAGAATGTCACCAGATATACAGCATCCTTGTCGGATGTTTCATGGGGGTCCATCAGAATTCCGACGACGTCCAATGGCAACCAAGGCATCCGCACCGACAAGGATGTTGTATGTGTGACGGTTCGAGCATCAAAATAAATTGGGTGGGCGTCAGAATTCCAATGACCCCCTAATTGCTTATCCGATGAGGATGTTGTCGGAAATACAACATCCTCATTGGATGCTTGGTGGATGGAAATATTTGAACTGATTGACCAATACGATAATACTAAAGATTCATTAATCTGTATCAACCAACCAAACGACAATAAAAACAATTTGACAATCTAAGCATGCGATGGTTCAGGCGTCGGATGCTTGGTGGATGGAAATATTTGAACTGGTCGACCAATACGATAATACTAAAGATTCATTATTCTATATCAACCAACCAAATGACAATAAAAACAATTTGACAATCTAATCTTTCCACTCCAAGACCAACCTCAAAAAACCATGTATGATTGAAGAATTGTGTCCCACGTTAAGTTCTTCAATCCCATCAATAGCCACCCATAGGTGGCATACCATAAGCTGGAATGGGAGGAATTCCCATTCCACTCATATATAGTTGAAAGAAACCTCCCATTCCAGGCATTGGAGGTGTTGGCAAAGCAAGGGGAAGAAGCTGAGCATACATATTATGTAAACAAAATACACACATATTTATTTCTGCAGAAGATTAAAAATGTTTATTAAAAAGAAACTTAAAATATTCATAGAATCATCAGAGTATATCAAGAACCTGAAGTAAGTATGGAAACACAAAGTCAATCATATTATTCATCCAGGAAAGTTCCAAAGCCACATCTAGTCTGATCAAGTCAGAGCATATGAACAAGCATGAAGCAAAGCATTCTTTCTTGCCCTGTAGTTCCAATTGCAAAAGTAAGCCCCATTTCAATGCCCCAATCCAAAATGAAATATCAAAATATACTTTAGCCTGTGAGAGAGAACAACCAACTATATGTTTTACCAATTGTATACCTGTTCCACAAAATACACCAGCAATTCCTCTGCAAGTTCATGATCACCCGATTGAGAACTAGTTTCCATTACATCCTTGTAAAGATTATCCTTTTTAGATAGTGCAACATGTTAGCACATAATTTTTCCATAATTTCCTTAAAAATGCTATTTTCCTATAATTTTCTTAATTATTCTCTTAAAATGCTATTTTTCTATAATTTCCATAATTATGCTCTTAAAATGCTATTTTTCAAATTAACTATGCTCTTAATAATGCTATTTTTCTATAATTTCCTTAATTATGCTCTTAATAATGCTATTTTTCTATAATTTCCTTAATTATGCTCTTAAAAATGCTATTTTTCTATAATTTCCTTAATTATGCTCTTAAAAATGCTAGTTTTCTATAATTTCCTTAATTATGCTCTTAAAAATGTTATTGGAGGTGCTGGAAAAGAAAGGGGAAGAAGATGAGCATACATATTTTGTAAACAAAATAGGCACATATTTATTTGAATTTTTAAAAACCATCAGTAGAGTAGAACAAGTGCTCCTTGAGGCTCAATTAAGCAAAATGCATACTTGTTGAGCAACAAGATCTTTCTCTTCTTTCTCCTTGGATTTCTCTTCTTGGACAGCCTCTAACTTATCCTTAACAAGCTCATCAACTTTTGTCGTGTATTCTGAAATGAACTTTGAAAAAGAATTTTTTTGACTATTAGCTATTTAATTATGCAGAAGATTTAAGATGTTTATTAAAGAGAAACTTAAAATATTCACAGAATCATCAGAGTAAATCAAGAACTTGAAGTAGGTATGGAAACACAAAGTCAATCATATTATTCATCCAGGCAAGTTCCAAAGCCACATCTGGTCTGATCAAGTCTTAGCATATGAACAAGCATGAAGGAAAGCATTCTTTCTTGCCCTATAGTTCCAAATGCAAAAGTAAGCCCCATTTCAATGCCCCAATCCAAAATGAAAATTCAAATTATACTTTAGCCTGTGAGAGAGAAAAACCAACTATATGTTTTACCAATTGTATACATGTTCCACAAAATACACCAGCAATTCCTCTGCAAGTTCATGATCACCCGATTGAGAACTAGTTTCCATTGCATCCTTGTAAAGATTATCCTTTTTAGACAGTGCAACATGTAATTATGCTCTTAAAAATGCTATTTTTCTATAATTTTCTTAATTATTCTCTTAAAAATGCTATTTTTCTATAATTTCCTTAATTATGCTCTTAAAATGCTATTTTTCTATAATTTCCTTAATTATGCTCTTAAAAATGCTATTTTTCTATAATTTCCTTAATTATGCTCTTAAAAATGCTATTTTTCTATAATTTCCTTAATTATGCTCTTAAAAATGTTATTGGAGGTGCTGGAAAAGAAAGGGGAAGAAGCTGAGCATACATATTCTGTAAACAAAATAGGCACATATTTATTTGAATTTTTAAAAACCATCAGTAGAGTAAAACAAGTTCTCCTTGAGGCTCAATTAAGCAAAATGCATACATGTTGAGCAACAAGATCTTTCTCTTCTTTCTCCTTGGATTTCTCTTCTTGGACAACCTCTAACTTGTCCTTAACAAGCTCATCAACTTTTGTCATGTATTCTCAAATGAACTTTGAAAAAGAAATTTTTTGAATATTAGCTATTTAATTATGCAGAAGATTTAAGATGTTTATTAAAGAGAAACTTAAAATATTCACATAATCATCAGAGTATATCAAGAACCTGAAGTAGGTATGGAACACAAAGTCAATCATATTATTCATCCAGGCAAGTTCCAAAGGCACATCTAGTCTGATCAAGTCTTAGCATATGAACAAGCATGAAGCAAAGCATTCTTTCTTGCCCTACAGTTCCAAATGCAAAAGTAAGCCCCATTTCAATTCCCCAATCCAAAATGAAAATTCAAAATATACTTTAGCCTGTGAGAGAGAAAAACCAACTATATGTTTTACCAATTGTATACATGTTCCACAAAATACACCAGCAATTCCTCTGCAAGTTCTTGATCACCCGATTGAGGACTAGTTTCCATTGCATCCTTGTAAAGATTATCCTTTTTAGACAGTGCAACATGTTAACACATAATTTTTCAAATTAATTATGCTCTTAAAAATGCTATTTTTCTATAATTTTCTTAATTATTCTCTTAAAAATGCTATTTTTCTATAATTTCCTTAATTATGCTCTTAAAATGCTATTTTTCAAATTAACTATGCTCTTAATAATGCCATTTTTCTATAATTTCCTTAATTATGCTTTTAAAAATGCTATTTTTCTATAATTTCCTTAATTATGCTCTTAAAAATGTTATTAGAGGTGCTAGAAAAGAAAGGGGAAGAAGCTGAGCATACATATTCTGTAAACAAAATAGGCACATATTTATTTGAATTTTTAAAAACCATCAATAGAGTAGAACAAGTGCTCCTTGAGGCTCAATTAAGCAAAATGCATACCTGTTGAGCAACGAGATCTTTCTCTTCTTTCTGCTTGGATTTCTCTCTTCTTGGACAGCCTCTAACTTGTCCTTAACAAGCTCATCAATAATTGTCGTGTATTCTCAAATGAAATTTGAAAAATAATTTTTTTGAATATTAGCTATTTAATTATGCAGAAGATTTAGGATGTTTATTAAAGAGAAACTTAAAATATTCATAGAATCATCAGAGTATATCAAGAACCTGAAGTAGGTATGGAAACACAAAGTCAATCATATTATTCATCTAGGCAAGTTCCAAAGCCACATCTAGTCTGATCAAGTCTTAGCATATGAACAAGCATGAAGCAAAGCATTCTTTCTTGCCCTACAATTCCAAATGCAAAAGTAAGCCCCATTTCAATGCCCCAATCCAAAATGGAAATTTCAAATATACTTTAGCCTGTGAGAGAGAAAAACCAACTATATGTTTTACCAATTTTATACATGTGCCACACAATACACCAACAATTCCTCTGCAAGTTCACGATCACCCGATTGAGAACTAGTTTCCATTGCATCCTTGTAAAGATTATCCTTTTTAGACAGTGCAACATGTTAACACATAATTTTTCAAATTAATTATGCTCTTAAAAATGCTATTTTTCTATAATTTTCTTAATTATTATCTTAAAAATGCTATTTTTCTATAATTTCCTTAATTATGCTCTTAAAATGCTATTTTTCAAATTAACTATGCTCTTAATAATGCTATTTTCCTATAATTTTCTTAATTATGCTCTTAAAAATGCTATTTTTCTACAATTTCCTTAATTATGCTCTTAAAAATGCTATTTTTCTATAATTTCCTTAATTATGCTCTTAAAAATGTTATTGGAGGTGTTGGAAAAGAAAGGGGAAGAAGCTGAGCATACATATTCTGTAAACAAAATAGGCACATATTTATTTGAATTTTTAAAAACCATCAGTAGAGTAGAACAAGTGCTCCTTGAGGCTCAATTGAGAAAAATGCATACCTGTTGAGCAACAAGATCTTTCTCTTCTTTCTCCTTGGATTTCTCTTCTTGGACAGCCTCTAACTTGTCCTTAACAAGCTCATCAACTTTTGTCGTGTATTCTGAAATGAACTTTGAAAAATAATTTTTTTTGAATATTAGCTATTTAATTATGCAAAAGATTTAAGATGTTTATTGAAGAGAAACTTAAAATATTCACAGAATCATCAAAGTATATCAAGAACCTGAAGTAGGTATGGAAACACAAAGTCAATCATATTATTCATCTAGGCAAGTTCCAAAGCCACATCTGGTTTGATCAAGTCTTAGCATATGAACAAGCATGAAGCAAAGCATTCTTTCTTGCCCTATAGTTCCAATTGCAAAAGTAAGCCCCATTTCAATGCCCCAATCCAAAATGAAAATTCAAAATATACTTTAGCCTATGAGAGAGAAAAACCAACTATATGTTTTACCAATTGTATACATGTTCCACAAAATACACCAGCAATTCCTCTACAAGTTCACGATCACCCGATTGAGAACTAGTTTCCATTGCATCCTTGTAAAGATTATCCTTTTTAGATAGTGCAACATGTTAACACATAATTTTTCAAATTAATTATGCTCTTAAAAATGCTATTTTTCTATAATTTCCTTTTATATATTGAGCACTTTTTCCATAAGAATAGTTGTTGTTGGGTTTTATGTGTAGGTGCAATATTGTAGTGACAATCTCCATCCATTTGTGACTTCTCTCCATAGATTCAACCATTGGGTGGGCATATTGAGGGTGGCATTGAGACAAGATGAAGTACTCTTGGTTTCCTATTGAGGCAAGGAGGCCTGGCAAACAGGTTCTTGGGATTGATCAAAGTGCACAAGTAATTATCAGAAAGTGTAAAGCTCCCATGTAGAACAGAGTTTTTGTTCAAATTGTATTAAATCCATTATCAATTTTTGTATCTTAAAGAAGGAGTTGAAAATGATTGAAATTTCACATTATCAATATAAGTTATACCGATGAGGGCACTTAAACTAACAAAGACCAATTTTGCATCAGGATACCATATACCGATGAGAGAGCGTAGAAAGTCGGAGTTGTACTCATCGGCAGAAGTTATACCGATCAAGGAGCAAAATTGAGGAGAATTGATGCATCAGCAAAAACTATACCAATATGACCCATCGACATAGTAAACACTAGTGGCAGTAGTGGAGAATTGTCTTGCTGATAGCCGATGAGGCTATCGGTAAGACTTATACCGATAAGAGTGGCAAAAAGAAGAGTAAATCGATATAACCAAATTGATCGGTATGTGTTACTTTGAGCCACTCCGACGCCCGAAGAAATCATCGGTGAAACATAATACCGATGGAACATACTCTATCGGGAAGACTTTGCTTATCGGTATGTTTCATTTTGGATTACCCCGATACCCGATGAAGGAAGGGACTGATTGAGCGGAGTGAAGACACTATTGTGAAGACTCGTGGTGATGAAGCTGGTTGCATCGGTATAATGAAAGTGATCGGTATGTGTTACTTTGAGCCACCCCGATGCCTGAAGAAATCATCGGTGAAACATATACTGATGGAACATACTCTATTGGGAAGACTTTTCTTATTGGTATGTTTCATTTCGAATTACCTCGATACTTGATGAAGGAGCGGACCGACTGAGCAAACCGAAGACACTATCGAGAAGACTCATAGAGATGAAGTCAGTTGTATCGGGAAGAGCTATGTTGATAGTGAAGCCCATCGGGGAAACAATGCCTATCATGAAAACGCTAAATGAGCTCACCCGACACCCAATGAGAATATCGATTTGGGATATACCGATGAGGAGGAAAAGGATTCATCGGCTTAGGGTATCTCGATAAGAGAAAGTAAGATGCCAAAGTAGATAAAGGGTTGTTCAGAGAGCACCAAAAGGGAAATATTCATCGGGGAGACATACGTCAACGAGTCATTGTCATATCAGAATTCAAAACAAATTTTTTTAAAAATCTTCTATTTAATACTTGCAGTAGATGCATCTATGGTTTGCATGAGGCAAATTTTATGAGAAGTTCATTATTACAAAATAATACGGCGGAACTAGAAATTGCCTTGTCTAAATATTGCGTTGGTGAAAGAAGAATACATAGATAGAACACATTGCGCCTTTGAAAAATAGAGCAAAGGATTGTAATTGCAGAAATGGGAGCTTCAAGTTAAATAGGAAATAAGAGGGTGGCCAAGAGCCCTGGCTCTAAGGAAAAGAAAGGAAAAATTGAAGAGGTGCCTCCAGTCAGTAGGTTAAACCAAGACATGATACACCAAATGCAGGCACCCGGACCAAAATCCAGAAGGTCAAAGCAACACATGTCGGGGAGAGACTAATTAGAAGACAAGTACAAAGAGGTCGGAGATGTTTGGACCAAGGTAAGGAGACATGAACTATTTATGTTCCCCTATTTGAGAAGGAGCAAGGAGATTCCACTCTACAATCCTTGGATGACAAATTTAGGTAAGCTATCAGTCCCTAATGTTTTTGTAAACATAATATTGCTAGAGGTTTTGGTGAGGAATTATAATTTGGTGAAGAGGTGCATTCAGCTCCCAAATGGGGAAGCATTTATTAGATTTTCTGTGGGTACCATAAATGAGGTTTTCAATTTAGACCCCAATCCTGATAATCCCTTGTCCTTTGGGGAGTTGGAGGAAGAATACCTCAAAATGGACACTACATATACCAATTGGAAATTTTTTGTTCACAAGAGGCGGGCAGGAAAATTAATAGAGGAAGACGGGCCACCATTCAGCATTGATTTGTTCAGACACTACTTGCAGTATACATATAAGTCGTGTGGGCAAGTAGGAGGGGTGGAGGTGCATGATCTGGCAAGCACTGGGCTGCTGGTGTTAGCCTCTAATATACAAATGTATGAACCTAGGCCTTTTGACTATGCAACATACCTGGTGGAGAGGTTGCACGAAGTGTTTTTAAACCTTAGGGATGATACTCATCCCAATTTAAAATTTTAATCACTATTGATATGTAAAGGGTTTTTGGCCTAAGGGCCTAAAATTAAATACCAAGAACAGGGAAGGTGAGGAGAAGCTTGTCCAATTGTGGACATCTCTTTGGGATTCTCAATATATGAGGTCCAACTATATTAAGTTTGAAGAACTTATTGTGATGCCATTGTACCGAATATATGGGATTTCATGTGAAGGGTTTATCTCTGACAAGATTAAGAGGTTCCTAAGACCTAGGGATTATGATGAAAGACACATTGTTGATCATGACTGGGGGGACTACTTTGTGAATAAGGATTTTACATGTTTTAGAGTATATGAATTTGATGGGAGCCCCTACATGCTACCAGAACTAGTACCAGACATAATAGCTTATCTAGAGATTGTGAGGCAATTGAGTGTGTCCAATGCTAAACATTTTGCAGATATGCGTAAGCAAGCCTTCCTACCTGGGACACTGAGTTTTGCTGATTTCACCATAGTGTCAACCAAAGCTTATGAAATAATTGATAAGAAGCTGATAGAAGAATACAATTTGTTTGAGCATTATGCCAAGAAAAACTATGATCCTGAAGGATACATTCACTCTTGCAAGAAGAGGCTGAACTTGGGAGATTATCTACATACCAGTATTGAGGTTGAAGATATCTTCAAGAACATGGAGGATGCAGAGGCCAAAGAGGTAATTGATCAACTAAATAATGAACTGGCAGAAAAGAGATGG
This sequence comes from Cryptomeria japonica, assembly GCF_030272615.1. NCBI lineage: Eukaryota > Viridiplantae > Streptophyta > Pinopsida > Cupressales > Cupressaceae > Cryptomeria > Cryptomeria japonica. Next base: position 416,133,089 of record NC_081409.1, on the reverse strand, counting down.
AGACTCTATGAAATTGAAACCAAGGAGGAGGAGGTAGAAAGTGAATCTAATGAGAATGCAGTTGTCTCTAGATGGCAAGTGCTAGAGAAGGAAGAAGAGTTAGACATGCAGGGCCAAATAGAGACTGCATTAGAAGTTCATGCTGACTCTCGATTAGAGGAGTTTTCTACTTTTGTTGTTGATGATGTCTTTATTCATTCCAAATAATTTAAATCATTCTTGTATAATTTTAAAGGGAAGAAATTGAGGGAATCTATTCCCAACATAACACCTGATAATGAGGTTGAGTTGTTAAAAACATTAAAAGAGGAAATTGATGCAGAGATAACTGCAATGACCCCTGAAAAGGGGAGGCAACTGCTTAAAGAGGCTGGGGTGATTTTGTTTCCCGGATGGGACCTCAGTGCTTCTTTTATCTTTGAGAGTTTATTGCATTCAGAAAACAAGGAATTCAAATTGTATATACAAGGTGTAAATGATGTATTTATTGGTTCAAGATTTGATCAAGATGAGGAATCTTTGAGGTTATGGACTCTGTACCCTCCCCACAAGAGATTGAAGATCATTGATGTTGACAAGGCCTTTGGCCATACGATGAAACTAAAAGTTGGTGAAATTGATCCAATTGTTTCTACTGATATCGGAGTGGATATTTCAAAATTCAATAAAGCACAGATGGTCAAAGTAGTGAGGGAGAGGAACCAGTACAAGGCGTTGTATGAAGAAACGCTAAGGAGAAGTGGGCAACAGGTGCCAATGGTTCTTACTCCGGATAGCTCTCAATGGAAGAAAAAATGTGAGGAGTTGCAACAAGAAAATAAAAGGATATTAAAACATATGCAAAGTGTGAGGGTAGATACTATTGGTGTATTACTAACTAAACGATTTGAGGTTTTACAAGGCTTTCTGAAAGAATTTTGGATAGTATTTCAAAAGAACATGGACAATGCAGTTTCACACAACAGAATTTTAAACAGATTGGGAACAAGGTTGCATGATAAAAAAAATGGCCAAAGCGGAAACAAAAGAAATTGAAAAAATAAAGAGGTTGTTGGCTAAACACAATAAATTTGATGAAGAATTACAATTTGAATATGATGAATGCAAACACACTATTCAGCATGGTTTCCCAGAGTTAATTAATCAGAAGCATGAGATAAAGGATAAATATGTATGGATCTCAGAATGTCATAGTCTTCTCAATGCCACCCTTGATATTGCCCAAATTGATGGAATTGAATTGAAAGAGGCTGTGAAACAAATGGAAAACTTTGTCACGCTGGAAGCCATTTTCAGGGATATCATCCATGACACAAACACATATAAGTCAGAGAAGTACTTGGAGCATATCTAGAAGTGTGACAAGATGCTAGGAGACTAGACTTGATGTCTAAGTTGGAGCCCAGAGTTATGTTTTTATAATATGTTCATATTGTAAAGACAGTTTTTAGGAAGTTAGTTTTTAGTTAGTTTTAGTTTTAATGAATGGGTATGCCCTTTGAAAGATGCCCTTTCACTTTCAAATTGAATCATCTATAAATGGAGGATCTTTTAGAACAAGTGGGGGAGATACCTCAAGTTTTATGATCTTATCAAGATAATTTTATACAGCACTTATGTAGTTTGTTTTCTGGAAATATCAAAGTTGATGGATGGTACATATTGAAATCAATTGGTTTGATTATCTATTTTCAATATAAATTTCAAGTGTTCTTCATTCTGAATGGTATATACTTTTCAATTGATTGATTAGTTCCATGTGATAAATATATTTTATTAGATTGCGTCAATGTGATATCTTATGCTATTGTGATTGAGATTTATTTCCAGTTTGAGCATCAGTTTGAAAGGTTGGTTGGCAAGTTTCAAATTGTCTTATTTGTCTTTCAGTGAAAGTTAAAATTCAATAAGACTAAATGCATTTTATATTTTAGTTACAATCCATATAGATGTTTTTGATGTGATGGTCTTATTTTGAAAACAAGTTATTAAAAATATCTCCATGGTTATATGTAGGATCTTTCAATTTGAAATAGTATGAAATCAGTAAGTGATAAAGGCACTAGTTTGTTATTGATCTGATATAATTAAATCAGGTATTTTCAGAAGGAATCTTCGTCAAGGAATCATACTTTTAATTTATAAAGGTACAACTTCATAAACATTTATAAGTAAGCATTTCATAATTTTCAGCAAGCAATAAATATAACCAGACAAAATTCAAGAATCATTTACCTCTTCGAAGGGTCACAAGGTTTTTGAAAATTCGCTATAGAAAAGCCTTTAACCAGAATTCTAGAAGTTCATGTTTCTCAACCTAATTGAAATTGAAGGTCATTAGAAAACTATTCAAATTCTAAATTACATCCCACTTTAACTTAAATGAAAGAACCAATAGAGAAGTTCCTCTCACCCTTTGAGCAAGCCCTATCTGATCAAAGTTATCGTGCATATCTATAGATTCTTGAAGCCTATCATAATCTTCCTCTTCTACATAAATTTCATCCAAAGCCTCATTAACAGTAGCTACATTGTTGCTTTGTACTGCAACCATGTACGACCTCACAAGATGAAGATGTCCAGCGTGGATAAAAAAACAACAGAACAAAAGATACTCATGATTTTTTTCCAAACCAAATAGTTGCTAAAGAGAACATCTAGAAAAACTTAACACCCAAGTGAAAGACATCTTGGTAATCCTAAAAATAGTAACAGAATAAAAGAGTTGAGAGCCATAGCTTATGCATGATGTCAACCACTCGTGTGTGGTCTACCCTAAGGGCAAGGACATTCAAGAGGTCATTAATAAGATCTGGGTGTTCTTGCAAATAAAAGTGTGCAGCTTTGTAGTACAATTCAACATTGGCCACTCTAACTACAAAATCTTTGAATTGCATATGATCCCATGCCTTTGGAGAATGGTCCATGATAGTAGTGGTAGTATTATCATATTCATCATCTTGAATATATAAATATGTAAGTTCCTTCCAGTGTTGCTGCTCATCACAAACACAGATATGAGTTCATCAAAGCAACCCCTATTTTGATAGTAATCACTGACCTCTTCCAAGTCATCCACCTGGAATAAAAAATAAATGTCAGAACACAAAAAATATAAATTTCTCACCTTCACAGTTACACATAACACTGCAAATGAACCTTCCCAGATTATCATGAAAAAAAAAACTTAAAAAATAAACCACTTACTTGTGGTGGTGTTGTTCGTGTTGGCTCTATTGGACCCTGCAATTTAGATTCAATATACATTATTCAATAAGATTAATTGTGCAACATAATGAAATATTGAAAAGTGTGTTATCTTATTGAGCTTCACTTGGTTTCGAGAATACTTTAATATTCTCTACTTAAGAGGGCCAACCACATGAAGGTAGAAGCTCATTTGGTTCCTCCCCCCCCTCCCCCCAACATCACTCTAAATTGCCCGTTAACATCTAACATTCATTCATTGTTTCATCCATTAATAAAATATAACTTTCATTCATTATCACATAACGTTCATAACACATAACATTCATTAACACTCATTAACACGCAACATTCATCAATATTAATTAACACATATCATTCATGAACATTCATTGGCATATAATTACATTCATTAACACATAAAAATCAGTCAGTATCAAATAATATAGATTACAATCATTTTTTTTCTTTCTTTTTTTTGAAGCTATGTAAAGTCTAAGTGGAGCATCGTTTTCTTCATCATTTCCCCCCTCTTCAATTGTTTTTCCCTCTGCTCGTGATCTCGATGTACGCCTAGTCCTCTTCTGAGGACGAGGACACCGATGCAAAGGGGGGTCCTCTGCAATAACAAAGAAATGGGTTAAATTCAAATCATTTTTTAATTTTTGTTACAAGTATTTCATTAATTTAAAGAACATAACCATGGCGCTCTTTCCTGATGGGGCCATATCATCTTCAAAATCATTTTGTCTAGCCTCAACCTCAATATGTTGAACAACCTCTAGATCCTCTAGAGTTAAAATACGAAAAGTTACATTAATCAATACACCAATTGAAATTAAATATGTTTAAAGGAATAACAATGGTCCTCTTTACTTGACTGGGGAACATCACATTCCCGATGTTGTCTACCTGGATCATGCTCCACTTGGTCACCACCGACTACATGCTCTAAAATTTTTACTTTTTTCCTTTCAATTCTCTCCTTCACATCCAAAATCAGGTCCTTCCACTCCCTCTCTAGAATCATGGGGGGATGCTCGTACTTTACATTCTTCTCTAAATGTGTCTTGTACTGGTCCCTCACATACTTTAGATATGTGCCAGCTTTTTCAAGGAGCTTGGTTTTGTCGAATGTGTCATTTCCGAACAACTCAACCATACTGTTTGTGAGTTCATCTTTTAACTTGTTTTCTTGGTCATTCCACCTTTTAAGCAAAAACAAACCTTTTAGATTCAGAAATGAACTGAAGCTACCTTTAATATAGTTCAAGAAATGGATCAAAGGAAAACTATTCTAGAAATGATGTCAAATAAAAATGGTGGATTAGGGTTAGTTCACATATGATGTTCTACCTTTTACGTATGGTGGGCCCAAACATCTACAATGCAATGTCATTAAGATTTTTATAAAAAATATAATTTCCTGTAAAAAAAATCATGGAATCATTAGTCCAAAATGAGTGATCGGTAAGTAAATTACAATCAGTATATATAATAATAATTGTAAAGTACCTGGAACCTTTTGTATCTTCAAGGGAATCAATTCTTCTTCGTTCACCACCAATGTGGACTGCAACATTCCTGTACTAGCAATAGGGGAAGATCCAAGAAATGATGGTATGTTATCACTAGTATTCATCGTTGGCGCATCCTCATGTGCATCTCCTGCTGTAGAAAATGAATCCACTATGAAATGCCCCCAAGAAAGAACACTTAAAAGGGAAATAAACACATAATAAAGGAGAGAGAAAAAGAAGGATCTACCAACAGTGGGCAGGTCAACATGACGAGTAGTAGAGGACGTCTGCATGTTGCCTGTTGCTGACATTGCAGTCAGCAATACAGATGGGGATAACCTCGAATGAGGCAGCCTTTCCACAGGAACATTGGCAGCACCTAAAGAATAATACATTAAATATATGAAAACTGCAAGAATTGTAAACAAGGATGAACCTTTATTAAGAGTTGTAAAGAAATATGAACCTTTATTAAGTGTTTGATGTTAATCTTAATGATACAACAATATGAAGGAGAATAAGGAAGGTAGGTTTTGATGCAGGACAAAGGTATGGAAATTTGTTACAAGAGAGCAGTGTAAGTGATAAACTAGTATAGTCCTTACAAAAGATAGTCCATGGAATCTATTTATTTAGATTGCTTCAATGTGCTATCTCATGTTCTCAAACTTCACGTTGTCTTATTGGTCTTTGTAATGTCCCTACTTTGAAATATAATTTAATAATAGTAAATTTAAAATACAAGTGATCAGATTAGATAAAATGAGAACTTCTAATTGTGCAACTAAATACTTTATTAACAGTTTAATAAATTATTATTACAATCATATATACACACAAAACTTATTATTATTCATTCTAAAGAGAGAGAAATAGTATAGACAGGGAAAGGCTTGTGTAAATAACACTAGAATTAAAAAAGAAAGTTCACAAGTCCAAAGGAGTGGTTTTAATGTATAGAACATGGTCATCACCTGAAATACCTTGATCATGTCCACTCGTTGATGATGACACATGAAATTCTATAAAAACAACATGGACATATTTTAGTTAGTGACATAAAAGAGTATAAAATATAAACCATTATTGAACTTTTGTTATAATTAAAGCTTTCATTACTGCTTACTCGCATGTTTTATGTTGCTTGCATCAATTGATTTAGCCTATCTTTTATCTCATGAGTCTGAGGGGTCATGCATACCAAAGCAACAATCTCTTTATTAATTTTTGTGATAAACATTTTTATCACTTCTACAAGGTTTGTGGAAATTGTGTAGTCCTCATCGCTTAATACTGTGTTGAGGTGCTGATGTAAGGGAGGTTCCTTTCCCTTTACCCGAAAATTTGTCTATGACAAGAATATTATTAACACTATCAAAATTACTCCAAAACACTCAAGAAGATAACATAATAATGTAACAGTTTGCTTCTATCTAATTTGTACAATTACAATGAGGTTTATCTACTTGGTAGAAGTTTCGGGACCTACATCCCTGTCTGTGCTATGTGACGGATCCAGGTCGTCCTGTGACAAAGAAAAAATATAAACACGTTAGCGAAATGAAACCAATAGACTTACCAAAAAAACTTAATAATAAGATGGTATATTGGATTCATTAATTGGAGGTTGGTTTAAATGGTATATAGTATGTACCACCCCCATGTTAGTAACTTTGTTTGTATCTACACGATTCAAATTGTAATTGTATGCGGGAAAAGCGGGTCGATAGAACTCAGTATGTGGAAAACGGAGCTCTAGGGAGCCTTTCTCACACACCCACAAGACTTCTTGGTGAAAGCTATGGAGTCATGAAGTATGGCTCAGCTTTCCAAGGCTGGTTCCATGGTTCTCTATCTTGCACGGTCTCTCAAACCAATGTTTTTGCTCTCAGATCACTGAGCAAAATGGTTTAGGGATGACGAATGCAAGAACGAGAGATGCTTTTGTTGATTTAAAGATGAAATGCATCCTAAGCTATGCATGATCCTATAAATGCAATAAACTAGTTATAATATGACAAGGTTAGTAAACAAGACTATCCTAGCATACTATATTAGTCTATGATTTAAGCTAAATGATAAGGAACATACTCTAAATTTGCATATTTAGATTAATTCCTATTTAAAAGAGAGGCTAAATGATGAGCATATATGAAATATGAAAGCTTGCATCGATTTGCGTATAAGTATGATGCTAAAGACTTGGATCCTGAAAATGGAGGGATGAGAGCTCTATTTATAGCAAAAATAGGGCAATGGATGGCCAGGATTGAAAGAGGCAATCAAGGGTTGAGTTTGAAAGTTGGGAATCCATGTTTGCAATTGGCACCAATAAAATGGTGACAATTGTCAACATAAGGTTGGTTGAGAGGAGATATAAGAAGCATTAAATGCTTGAGAAGACCTCATGGTTACCCTAGGGGTTAAGGGTTAAGGTTAAGTTAAGATTACCTATTGGATAAAGCTTTTATCCAAAGGATAAATTCTTGTGCAAAGGTTTAAGGATAACCATGGTCAAAGCAATAAATTCTTGATGAGGCCCTTGGGTTGCATGGAGGTTGAGTTTATGGAAATTCTTTAACCATGTAAGAGGGTTGAGTTAACCATTAATGGTTATGAAGACTTTGGGGACAAATTTGTAAGAGTCCTTCCAAATTTGGGGGTATTCAACAAGTTAGCTTGTTGAATGGATAAAGGCTTTAATGCCTTTAGAAGACTTTACTCCAAATTTGAGAAGTGACCTCCTCAAATTTAGGGAGAAGGGATAATGGATGGGTTTGGGTTAATTAATTAGGATTAGATGGATTCTAGAAGAAATTAGGAAGAGGGTTAGGATGCAAGTGGGAGGTGTAGGATTTTGCAAGTGGATGAAGGGATAATGGGTTTTAATTGAATTTAATTCAATTTGGTTGCAATTAAATAAATTAGATTTATTTAATTTAGGATAACTATTTTAATTAAATTTGAATTTAATTAAAAAGTGGATAGGGGCTTTAATTGAATAAAATGAATTTATTCTTTTAAATGGGTATAGTGAATTTAATTGAGTAATTTACTTAATTAAATAGAGGAATACGGGTAATTTAATTAAATAGAGAAATGAACATAAAATATTCGTTTAGGAATATAGTCATTTTTATATGTCTACATTTTGCCCCTCTTTGAAGTGATGTGTGTGCACATGTTATTTCAAAGAAAATGATGTGTCGTTGTGATTTTATGATCAATGTCATTTTTATGAATTTTCATGTTGTGCCCCAGATTTGATGTGTGATGCCCCAGATTTGATAAACGATGGTGATAATGCCCCCTCGGGAGATGAATCAAAATTTTTGGAGAATTTGATTGGATTTGATAATTGTGTTTGTGGTGCAAAATTTTGGTTTAGGTGAAATGTTTAAATTGATTCATCTCTCGATAATTGATGTGTGCAAGGGTATGAGGGATTTCACGAGCAAATTACATGCTCATTTTTCTAACCCTGATTTCATTTTACCCTATAAAAGGGAAAAAGTGCATTGTTTTGTCTCACTTGTGCTTGTTGAATTTGGAGAAAGAGACTTTTGGAGAGAAGACAAAATGCCTATTCTCTATTCTACGCATCGATTCGAGCGCGTTCGGAGGCATCAGAGGCCTGCCGCGTATGGACCACCAGTAAGTCAACCCTTTTGACCCCTTTTGGATTTTTAATTTGATCCTTTTTGGTCATTTTTTTATTTTGGAAATTTCGTTTTAACGTTTTAGCGCATAGAAGTCTTAGTTTAGCGCATACGATAAATTCGGTAGCGCATAGGGTTGCATTTTTAGGGTAGCGTCCGAAAATGTATAGGTTAGCGCATGAACTTTTTAGGTTAGCGCATGGCCGTAGGGTAGCGCATGATGGACATAGGGTAGCGCTTCGGGTCAAAAGGGTAGTGCATAGGCTAAACCTAGCGCATAGGGTCCACAGGGGGTCGCATGGGTAGGGGGATGTAGCGCATAGGTTAGACCTAGCGCATAGGGTTAAATAGGTAGCGCAAGCATGGGATAGGTTAGTGCATGGGTCGGTTTTAGCGCTTAGGGTAGATTGGTTGGCGCATGGAGAAAAAAGGATAGCACGTAGAGTTAGTCTAGTGCATAGGGTAGATAGGATACCACGTGGAGAAAACAAGGTAGCGCATGGATATAGTTTAGCACATAGCCAAATTTAATTAGCGCATGGATTGGGTTTTGCAAGATTTAGTGATTTTTGAATGTAGAAAATTACATAGGAAAAGGTCAGTTTTGCCTGGGGAGGTGGATTTTTGCCATTTGTTGTGTCTTTTGTCATGTTTTTGATAATTTGTCCAATATGAGTATTGATATAACTTGGTTTAATTTGCGATTATTCAATTTATTGATGTAGATATTAATGTGTCATTTTGATCAAACCATGATTTGATTTGCACTGTTTCAAGTTCATATGTGTGGAGCCTGATTTGTGTTACAAGCTGATATGGGTTGGAAACTTGAGTTGTTTTACAAGTTGATATGGGTTGGAAACTTGAGTTGTTTTACAAGCTGATATGGGTGGGAAACTTGATTTGTTTTACAAGTTTATGTGATGTGGAGACTTGAGTTGTTTTACAAGTTTTGATATGGTTTTTGACAACTTGAGTTGTGTTACAAGTTGATATGGAATGATATGATGTGGAACTTGATTAGATTTGCAAATTGTATCATGTTTTTGATGTGATTGTGATTTTGATATCTTTGTTTTGATGTGGAAACTGATATTGGACTTGTTTTGCTTTTTGACAGGAGCGATTGGGAGTGGTGCAGTCGCGCGAGCAGTTCCCCAGACCCTGGGCATTAATACCACGGTTGGCACGTGCTGACCTAGATGTCATTGAGAGATGCGGCTTGTCATCTTTATTGGATATGCCTCGGTTCAGTGTCAACCGGGGTTTACTTACAGCGCTCGTCGAGAGATGGCATAGTGACATGAACACCTTTCACTTTGCTACTGGTGAGATGACAGTTACTCCAGAGGACTATTACAGGATATTGAGGATTCCCGTAGCAGGCGCATTATTTCCATATGAGCAGACCGAGGAGGGTGGGACTGAGGCACTGCGGTGCATATTTCACAATGAGACAGTGTGTGGGTATGAGATCCCATGGCAGGAGTTCCTGGATCTGGACTATGTGCCTCTTTCGTCTATACTAGTAGGTTTCATAGGTGGATTCCTTTGTCCTGACTGTAGGTCGAAGGGATTCTCTATGGGTTGGGGATTGGTGCTCGAGGAGATGGTGACCCAGGGCCACAGGTTTGCTTGGGGATCGGCCATGTTAGCTCACTTATATAGGGACTTACATGAGGTTGTGTATCTGGGTTATGATAGTTTGGCGTGACACTCTTACAGGTATGGTGTTGGGAGCATATTCCAGCAGTGAGGCCACTGGTGGATAGAGACAGGCCTATTGGGCGGGCCTATGCATATGGTTACAGGGGGCTAGTTGTCCAGCATAAGCTGGGAAAACTGGAGCACTGGAGGAGGGTTATTGATGATATAGATACGGTCATCTGGCGACCGTATACAGATTGCAAGGTCTGGGCCGAGGATGGGCTGGATATGCCTTATGTTTTCATGAGTCAGTTTTTGATAGGGCAGACACCCATTGTGATTGAGAGATTCCAGGTTGGCAGGGTTTTGCGGCAGTATGGTCGGCAGCAGGGTATACCACAGGGGACCTGCTTGTATGTGCGTCAAAGATAGGATATACTAGATTGGGGCCCTACTATTGATAGTGGAGCGACTATAGAGAAGTTCTCCAGCTTAGCAGGTCAGATATGGGACTATGCTCCTGAGATACTAGATGCAGGGATGACACATGAGTTTGCTGGGTTGTTTGCAGCTCGTGCTATGGCCAGGATATCAGATCCTGAGAAGATGCAGCCTGCCTTTGATGATGACAAGGAGGAGGTAGGGGGAGATGGTGATGATGAAGATGATGGAGGTGGAGGAGGATGACGGGGGAGAGGATATTGGGGGAGGAGAGGAGACAGAGATAGAGATGGGGGATTTTAGGTGGAGAGAGAAGTTCGATGAGTTGTGATGGACAAAGGGAGAGGAGGGTTGGCGATCGGAGCAGGGAGGAGGGGAGAGTGGGAGAGGTGATGGCAGCAGTGGGAGGGACTGATGAGTAGAGACGACCAGCACAGAGGAGGAGGGTTGATGAGTTACCTCCACCCGCACCTAGGACAGGCAAAGGGATAGGGGGTACCCCTTCATAGGTGCCCCTACGGGTTCGGATCCTGACACATGTGGAGGATGCTCAGATCAGGACTCTGTAGTTGACAGTACAATAGTTGTAGGCACAACTATTGACATAGCAGCGTCAGATTACTCAATTGACCCTAGAGTGTGATACGGAGATAGAGCGGCGCGGTCGAGTGGAGGAGCTGGTAGGGAGAATTCAGAGAGCGGCAGCAGGTGGTCCGATGAGGGACATTATGAGAGAGTTGTCCTCGAGAGTGAGGGAGGTGGAGTATTATCGACACCATTATGAGGATGTTGTGACCAGGGAGCGCAGAGTGCAGAGCTTTACGCAGGCGAGATCAAGTCGATCTTGAGAGACTGGGTCACAGTCAGAGAGCAGAGGCATGACGAGGCCCTCGAGACAGGATCCTCCTGGAGATCCAGGAGCTGGGACATCAGCTGCGAGACCATCCCCCTCAGGAGATAGTCATACTTGAGAGACGACATCTCTATTGTATTTTGGATCATTGTTTTATTTGTACTGGGCACAGACATGACAGATTTTGTACATGTTGATCATTTTTGATATATATATATATAGATGACACCATTTTCTTTGATCATGTGATGTGTTATGGATGCATGTTCTATATGTTCTTTCTTTGCTTTATGATGATGCAATGCTTAGATAGATGATATGATGTAACTGTATGATGTGAGATGTATCATGAAAATGAGATGTATGATTATGATAATGATGTGAGATGTATCTTGAAAATGAGATGTATGTTTTGATAATGATATGAGATATATCTTAAAAATGAGATGTATGTTTTGATAATGTTGTGCGACTAAATGAAAGATTTAAAATGATATGCAACTATTTGTTTTTGGAGCATCCTCATTCTGTATTTTTCATCTCGATATAACCATATGTTATTTGCTTTCGATATAGGTATCATCATTGAGCATTGATTTGTTTGGGATATGTTGAAAATTTATACAAGCATAATGGTATAATTGAACCATAATGACCTGAGAAAAATTTACATGATGTTTGATTTTGCAAGATAGCACAAGCGTCAAGGTATAATTGAACCAGGACGACCAGAGTGCGGATTGTGTATAAACAGACAAGATTAAACCATTTGTATGCGTAAAGTGGAATCATGTATTCAATGATATTCGATGTATCACGTCTCAAGACAAGTATTTACATAGTACAAGTGATTACCTCTTAGACAGAAGACTAAGAAAATATTGGAGTTTTCTCATGATCTCTAGCTTTGAAGCATTGTTGAGAAAATGCAGAGAATCCAATAATTTAAAAGGTTTAAAATGCAAAAATAGTCAAGACTTTATGCAATAATGCAACATTTAGTACTTCAGAAAATCATCCATCTTAGTATTTTTGTGATTCTTGTTTTAGTGATCCAATGTTTTATTCTGCGATGGAGTGAAGTTTTTGGTTGCTGGATGTGATGTTTCTAAGTTTTGCAAATAGTCTTGATGTCTTGAACGTGTTGCAAGTTTTGACGATTTATTGCCCCTAGCTGAGTGTGCCTCTTCATGTGAATATGTATAGTGATTACCAAGCCATGGTAAAATGTGGTGAGAGGATATATGGATAAACCAGGATAGTGACTACGCTAAGTATGTCCTGACTGGATATTTGCTAAGTGTCGGGCAATGGCCGATAGTACTCTACTACAGGGATATGGATATAGATAAAGGAGCTGTTCTTTCACAATGGCGCCTGTTACCAGGTTTTCACCAGTTACTTTTATTGTACCTTTTTATTTGTTTTTTCTTGATTTTTGATTTTTTTGGTTTTTTGCTTTTTCCATGCATTAGACTACTCAAGTATAGTATTTCTTCAAATGAATGTTGTTAGTTGGTTCGTCGAGCACATCTCCTTCTGAAGTTGTAAGCCGATAAGCACCTAATCCATAGACGGATATGATGACATAGGGACCTAACCAGTTAGGTTCAAATTTCCCTTTCTTCTCTCGATCTTGTTGATTTCTTGGATTTTCTTTAAGGACTAGGTCACCAACTTTGAAGTTGTGAGGGATGACCTTGTGATTGTAGCTTCTACACATGCATTGCTGATATTCTTTGAGAAGAGTGTAATCATGTTGAAGTCTTTCATCTAATAGTTCCAGTTCTTGCATTCGGTTGACTCGATACTCTTCGTCTGGAATTAAGCCTTTTAGAGAGACTCTGAGAGACGGAATTTCTACCTCCATTGGTAAAATAGCTTCGGATCCATAGACCAATGAGAAAGGTGTGGCTCCTATAGGTGTACGGATGTTGGTTATGTATGCCCAAAGTATTGGATTGAGTTGTATATGTCAATCTTTGCCTGCATCATTTACTATTTTCTTGAGGATTTTCAGTATTGTTTTGTTGGATGCTTCTGCTTGACCATTCCCCTGGGGGTAGTATGGCGTAGAGAACCGATGTTGTATTTTGAATTGTTCACATAGTTCTTGGACATCTTGGTTTTTGAACGGTTGTCCATTATCAATGATGATGGAACTTGTAATACCATGTCTGCAGATTAGATAGTTCAGGATAAAAGACGTAATTTGTTTTCCAGTTACTGTGGTCATGGGGACTGCTTCTATCCACTTGGTAAAGTATTCTGTTGTAGTTATAATGAACTTGTGTCCATTTGAAGATGAAGGATGAATTTTGCCGACCAAGTCTAGTCCCCACTGATAAAAGGGCCAGGATATTGTAAATGGCTGCAGTTCCTGTGCTGGTGCATGTATCAGATTTCCATGGATCTGGCACTTAGGACACTTCTTGGCGAAGTGGTAAGAATCTTTCTCCATTGTAGGCCAGTAGTATCCCATCCTTAGAATCTTTTTAGCAAGAGTAGTCTCACTTGAATGTGTGCCACAAATACCTTCATGAAGCTCATGTAAAGCGGAATCAGATTCATTCCGATCAAGGCAACAAAGAAGAGTACCATCTAGACCTCAATGGTACAAAGTATCAGTAGTAAGGGTATAACGGGTGGCTTGTCGGATAAAATTACATTTTTGGTTACAAGATTGGTCAATGGGTAGGATGTTGTTCTTTAGATAATCATAAATGGGTTCATATAAAGGGGAATTTGAACTAGTTAAGGCATAGATAACATGGGATTCAGAGTGGTCATAGGCTGGGGAGAGCAGTTGCTCTACCAGAAACTCGTAATGACTCTGCTGCTCTGGAATTTGTAGTAATGAAGTGATAGTAGCCATGGCATCGGCTGCTTTGTTGTTCAACCTTGGTAGTTGCTCGAAGGTGATGTGTACAAAATATTGTTTGAAGTCATCCACCATTCGCTTGTAGGGTAGTAGCTTGTCATCCTTTGTCTAATAGTCGTTGTTGATTTGATTGATGACTAGTTGTGAATCTCCATAGACCATTAACTCTGTGATTCTCCATTCTACGACCATTTTGATGCCTATAACCAATGCCTCATATCCAGCCACATTATTTGTGCATGGGAACATAAGCCGATATGATCTTGGCATAGTATGTCCTTCAGGAGTGATGAATAGAATGCCAACACCTGAACCATGTTGTGTTTAGGATCCGTCAAAGTATACGGTCCATTGTGTGGTAGAAATAGCAAGAACGTCTCTGTCTAGAAATTCAATCTCCATAGTTTGTTTTCCTGGTAGCGGTGCTTCAGCTAGTTGATCTGCAATTGCTTGTCCTTTGATAGCTCTTCGTTCTGTGTCTTGGATGTCAAATTCACTGAGAATCATGACCCATTTAGCCAACCGGCCGGTAAGACCTGCCTTGCTGAGTAGATATTTGAGAGGATCAATTTTTTCTACTAGCTTAATTGTGTGTGCTAGCATATAATGTCGGAACTTTTGAGATGCGAAGACTACTATTAGACAAGCCTTCTCAATGAAAGTATAGTTGAGTTCATAGCCATTCAATGTCCTGCTGATGTAGTATATGGCTCATTCCTTTCCTTGTTGATCTTCTTGTGCCAACAGTGCCCCCAGTGATATATCTGTTGTTGAAATATATAGAATAAGGGGCTTTCCTACTACCGGTGGTACTAGAACTGGTGGGTTCATCAGATACTGTTTGATTTGATAAAATGATTCTGCACACTTGGCTTCCCATTTGAAAGGTACATTTTTATGGAGCAAATGATTGAATGGTAGACTTTTATTAGCTAGTTGAGCAATGAATCGCCTGATTGATTGGAGTCGTCCTTGTAGAGATCTGAGCTGACTGATATTCTTTGGTGGTGGCATCTCCATAATGGCTTGTACCTTTGCTGGATCCACTTCAATACCTTTAGCTGAGATGATGTAGCCTAGTAATTTGCCTGATGTAACCCCAAAGACACACTTCTTAGGGTTGAGCCTGACTTGGAATTTCTCCAGTCAGTCAAAGATCTTTGTCAAGATGCTGAGGTGTTTTGCTCTGGTGAAGGATTTAGCTAGTAAATCATCCACATAGTCTTCCATGAAGGTATGCATCATGTCATGAAAGATTGTTGTCATTGCTCATTGATAAGTAGCTCCTGCATTCTTTAAGCCGAAAGGCATAACATTCCAATAGTACGTTCCCCAAGGACAGGTGAATGTTGTTTTATCTTGATCCTTTGGGGCTATTTTTATTTGATTATAGCCTAAAAAACCGTCCATTAGTGAGAGCATTGCATGGCCTGCGGTGAGGTCCACAATTATGTCTATAATGGGTAGAGGAAAGTCGTCCTTTGGACAAGCTTTGTTGACATCTCTGAAATCAGTGCAGATCCTGATACTGTCATCTGGTTTTGATACTGGTACAGTGTTGGAGATCCATTCTGCATAGTCGATGGGTCAGATGAATCCGACATCTAATAGTTTCTTCAGTTCAGCCTTGACCATGAGTGCCACCTGTGGATTCATCTTTCATAGTTTTTGCTTGACTGGCTTAACTCCTGGAAAGATGGACAAGTGATGCATGATCAGGTGTGGATAAATTTTGGGCATATCTGCATATGACCAAGCAAAGTTAATTTGCTTTTCTTTAAAAAAAATAAGAAATGTCGATCTTTCCTCCCCTGTCAGAGATTCTGCCAGGTGTATGTTTTTGGCTGCTTCCGTAGTACCAATGTTGATTGATTGAGTAGGCTCAATCAATATGGGTGATCGCTCATGAAATTGTTCAGGAAGAGTGTCAAGTCTCCCATCCTTAGGTGCCTTAAAAAGGTTTTCACCCTCAGATGCGTCCTTTTTTCTTACTTTTTTGTGATCTAGAGCTGCCATTGACTAGTTTTCAGCATCAAATCTTTTATTTGGTTCATTTTTGCGAATGAGAGACTTGGCACTCCCTGGTTTGCGGACATCATTACTTCGTTCACTGGTAGAGCCTGTTTTCGGGTTAACGGTACATAGGTAGTGGATAATAGATTCATCATTGGGGAAAATTGGTATATCATGTATTTCGGGTTCGTCCCAATCAATGAGGTTGGGAAAGACAAGCGGTAAGGAATCATTTGGTGGATCAAGTTTTGTTATTGTAAGCGTCAAGACAAAGGTTTCATCATGATTGGATTTGGTTTTAAAGAAGTCAAGGACTTCGTCAAGGTCTTTGATGGTATTATCTTCCGTATAGACTTGTTCATAATGTTTCTGTTCGCTTTCCTTGGTGTCATAGATATTTTGTGGTCCAAATTCAGGTAGTCTATCTTCTGTGTTATGTTCTTCTTGAGAAAGGGATATGGAGCCAGTATTGTCAGTGATATCTTTAGTAGCATTTGAGCAGCTACCCCATTCATATTCATTGGAATCAGTCTCTGAGTTATCATCCCAGATTTTATCAGTGTTGTAAACAGGTATGTTGTATGGTGAAAATAGATCTTTGATGATGGATACTAGTTTGATAGTCTTTTTCGATTCAGTGTCTTCCGTATAGACTTGTTCATAATGTTTCTGTTCGCTTTCCTTGGTGTCATAGATATTTTGCAGTCCAAATTCAGGTAGTCTATCTTCTGTGTTATGTTCTTCTTGAGAAAGGGATATGGAGCCAGTATTGTCAGTGATATCTTTAGTAGCATTTGAGCAGCTACCCCATTCATATTCATTGGAATCAGTCTCTGAGTTATCATCCCAGATTTTATCAGTGTTGTAAACAGGTATGTTGTATGGTGAAAATAGATCTTTGATGATGGATACTAGTTTGATAGTCTTTGTCGATTCGGTGTCGAATCCTGCTTCTACCTTTTGTATTTGTTCATAGACTGTGCCTCCTTGGAGAGGAAAAATGGTATTAGTGGATGCTTCTATTGGTTTTTGAGATATTGGTGTTTGAATATGAGCTACTGCTGCAGATATGGCCTTTGTATGAATGAGGAGCTTTTCCTGATGCTGCTTATGTTCTTGATGTTCACGTGCCTTGCGGATTGTTTCTGCTAACTCAAATAGTGCTTCCTGCCAGGATTCTTCTTTGTACTTCTTCTTTGCTTTCCATTGAGGTTTTGGAGTTATGCGTGGTGTCTTTCTTAATAGGAAAGTGAGTTTACAACCCAATCTTGTTTTGTCTCTACTGGGCTGTGAAGGAAGAACTATGGGTTCAGTGACTCCTTCTTTGCATTTTCCAATAGGTCATTTACCGTCATATCCCATTTGTTGCATGATTAAGTAGCCCTTTCCATATAGGTGTGTTGGTAGAACTATATCTAGAGCAGCTGCTCTGTTATCTTCTTCCTCATCTTTGTATAGCTAGCTAAGAATGTCCCCTTTTGATTCATGTGCTAGAGTGCCTAGTTGGATGAAGGTACCATCAAATTTGGTGACGAGCTGAGTTACCTGATGCATTGATGTTGTGGGTAATCCATGAGATCTGGTTGATGTTGGTAAGTTGGCCAAATACATGGGTTCCAAAAAGTATTCTCCCATACCTTGTTCTCTGATTTGCATTTTCTGCTTGAAATCTCTAGGTAATGATTTGAGCTTTGCCTTCTGTAGATCTGATGTTGAGGATTTCTATTTTTCCCTATTATGGGGAACCAAACTATCCTAGGCTACCCCCATTGCATTACAATGTTGAAATGGATTGTGATCAGCAGATATAGAGACCTCTTATCTGTTATAGGGAAATTTGACACACTGGTGATACGTAGAAGGCACTGCTTGCATTTCATGTATCCAGGGTCGACCTAATAAAATATTGTAGGTGAGGTCTATGTTTAAGACTTGACACATAGTATCCTTTTGCACTGGTCCAACTTGTATGGGTAACATCATGGTTCCTTTAGATGACCTTTCCTCATCATCATATGCCTTTATGGTAATCTTTTTACATGGATCAATAGACTCCTCTGAGAAGCCTAATGCATAGATAAGTTTTAAGGTACATATATTAAGCCTAGCTCCTCCATCTATCAATACTCTTTTTACTCGGTGTTTATAAACGATGACTTCAATATGGAGGGGAGTGTTATGCGGATGACTTAAGGAAGTATTATCATGCTCTGAGAAGGTGAGATTATGAGGCCCTGTCATATGAGCAACCATGGCTTGAAATATGTCTGCATCCAGATCTTGAGGTACATTGGTTTCCAATAAAGCTTGTTCCAATATGTCTTTGTGTTTTGGCGACAGTTTCAGCAATTCTAGTATAGATATTTGAGTAGGAGTTTTGCGTATTTGGCTGACTAAATCATATTGGATTTTTGGTGTAGTGTTTGTAGGTGATGTATGTCCCTTCAAGACATATTTCTGAGCTTTGGTTGTTACGTTGACAGATTCATGAAAATGTTGGTCTGGGATTGTGATGACATTCACATGATGGTCTTCAGCTGATATGTGATTGATGGTGTTATTGTAGATGTGGTTGATACGAGATCCACGTGTATCATTTGAGGTTGAAGCTCCATCTTTGTTGTAGTTTGGAAGAGGGTTTTTAAAGGCTTCGTGGTCACCATTTGTTTTGAAACCATCTACCTTTAAATCACCTCAATCAATCATATCCTGAACAATGTTTTTCAATCTCATGCAATCGTTCGTTCGATGACCTTTGTTGCGATGAAAATCACAATAATGTGAGTCATTCCACCAAGGTGGTTTGACTTGGGGTTCATAGTTGCTGATTGTAGGCAAAGAGATAATCTTGTTTGTTAGGAGCTCTCAGAATGCCGATTCTAGTGATTGTCCCAATGGTGTGAAGACACATTTTTGCAAATTGTTAGTGTTGTCGCGCGAATTGTTATTAGCTCCTTGATTCGTGGTTTTGTTTTGAGTATCATTGGTGTTGTTTGCGTTGGGTTGACCTTGATTGGTATTTGGTGTGTATGTGTTAGCATTTGGGTTAGCACCTTTAGGAACTTTCGTAGCTTGAGGATTTCCGGATAATGCGAGCACTAGTTACTTAGATTTTGGATCATGTGATTCATTGCTGCCTTCATTTTTGTTTCGAGTCCAGAATCGAGACTTGTCTAAGTTGTTGTTGTTTTGGTTAGTGTAGTTTGATGAATTTGTTCCTTCTTTGAAGAATTTGAGCGTTCCCTTTTTGACACATGCCTCTTCTACTTGAATGTTGTTTTCAATCAATTTAGCGAAAGACGGTATGCATTGGAGTTTGAGTCTGTAACTCATCTCACCATTCAAGTTGTCAATGAAAAATTCCATTTTCCCCTTTTCAGGAATGTCTCAAGGATATCATGAAACCATACGTCGCCAACGTTGAAGGAATATCATAAATGTTTCATTGTTTTTCTGTTTGGTGTTGCAGACGTCTAGCATGGTTATAGCATGTTGAATGTTATAGGAATATTGTGTTATGAATTTGTTGACCAATTCATCAAATGATCTGACAGGCGATGTAATTTTGGATAACCATTCCATTGTTTGTCCTCCCAAGCTTCTTGGGAATAACCTCATCAAATAGGTGTCATCATGAGCAAATTCAAGACTCATGGTACAGAATCCTCTGACATGATCATGGGGATCACTTTTTCCATCGTATTTGTCAACTTTAGGTACGTCTGAGTTTGGAGGAAAAGGGATCATGTGCAATCTTCTGTCAAAAGGATAAGGACAGATTTTGTTTAATGAGTACCGTACTGTCGTCCCTTGTTGCATGTCTTGCATTTGTCTTTGTAACATTTGCATTTGTTAAGTAAGGGCAACCAAAGGTGTATTGTTTTGTCGAGGGAAGAGCTCTTCCCTTGCATTGATCCTGGGTTGAAATGGTGTATGGAATGGTATGTTTTGTTCGGGGATGTTCTGTCTTGGTGTATGTTGTTCTGGTATGTTTTTCTCGGGGATATCTTGTTCAGGGTCGTATGCTTCCCCTTCCCATTGTTGTTCTTGATATTCGTAATGTTGAGGTCTTGTTCTAAACACATCTACGTCAAGGTCTTCAAGGAGTTTGACTCCTTTGCTTGTGAGCATGAGCAAGTATTTTTCCTTGTCATTTTCCATGAGCCTTTCTACAATTTTTTGGAATGAATCACTTTCTTGGCATTCCTAAAGAAGTTCTTCAGAAATTTCAGTATCCTCTAGGTGTGGACCTTCAAAAGGATTTGATAACCTTCGATTCATACTGGATTCTCCTTGTGCCTCGCTTTGTTTGTTTTGAGAGCGAGTAACAGGTATTTTAATAGAAACTTTTTGTGACGAAGGGGACAAAATCCTCTTCGATATGTTGCTCGGGAGTTGGTGGTTCAAGTCGGGGTGTGTTGTAAGTGATGCACTCATCGGGCAAGAATGTCAGATTAATCTTTCCTCCATGGTTTATGATTTGATTAAATGCGGATTTTTGACAATATACCCTATTCTTTAAAGGCTCTTTGTTAAATTCGTTGGATTTGTTTTGGATATAAAGTTTAACATGATGAAGGAATGTTCGATGAGACTTGAAGAGTTGACGATTTATGTATAAAAATTTGTTCCTTTTGATAAATTTGGAAAAACTTGGTTGTTGTTTCTTCAACGTGGTGTTACGATAAATATTCTTTCTTCTCAGAATATGGGGTTTAGTCATGCATAAGTGATTAATGGTGTCCTTCGATTTGTTTTGGATTCAGTTGATCTTGCCTTGAAAACTCAAGTTTTACTTTATCAAAGTGAAGGTTTAGATGCCCCTTCACGACAAAGCGTGTCAAATGATATGGATAAAGTCTCCCGATATGGAAACTTGATTTGACAACCTGAGTTTTTAAACAAGTGTTTTTGAGATAAAATATGTGAGATGATAAAGGACCCCTTTGTTACTTGTGATGATGTTTCCAGATTTTGATAGGATAGATATGTTTTATCGCGCAACCAGTTTTGGATTCTTACAACGTTTGTTTGACACAAATTTTGCTCAAGAAATAGTTTTTAAAGCATTGTTGTCGCTACTCTGTTTTGATGAAAAATGATGCTGATGAAAAGAGGTTTCCAAAGATGTTTTCTAAATTTTCAAAATTCCTCACTGTTTTGCCCCCTGTTTTTCTGGTTTTGGTCACACGCTAAAACAGAGACAAGATGTGCTACCAAAATTACTTCACGCGCTAAATAAAAGACCACACGCGTTAAGCTGCCCCCTGCCACGTGCTAATTGTTTAGACTACTAAAATTTGTTTTCTGTTTTGCTTGAAAAAGCTATGCACTAATATGGGTCTACGACGTGCTAACTGTTAAACCTTATGCGCTATTGTTTGACTTCTACGCGCTAGGTTGATGCTCCAACGCGCTAGGCTGATGCTCCAACGCGCTAGGCTGTTTTGCGGACGCGCTGATTGTTTAATGTTGTTTTGAAATTTTATTTTAATGCTACTGTTTCAACTGGATGCGCTAATGGGATGCCCGGATGCGCTAACAAATGTACCTCACGCGCTAAGAAGTTTTTCTCAAGCGCTAGACTGCCCTGATATTTTCCTTTGGTTGGTTTTCGATAATTTTTGGATTTTTGTTATGAGTTTTTCAGTTTTGATGGATGATTTTCTGAAGTAGTAAATGCAAGCACAGCACCAAAGAGACAACCATTTTGCCTAATCTAACAAAAAGTGTATGTTCTGCGAGGATGTGTTCAAATCCCCAATGTTTTAACAGGTTTGGATACAAATAATACACTTCAAGAAGACTCTTTATTCAAAGGTCATAAATAACATCATAGCCCACTAGTCTCGATACTCCGTCAGCTCAAACAGTCGTGTCACCCCCTAAAGGGCGCCCGTTTTTTTGCCTTTTGCCAGAAATTAACCCAAAGTGAATTGCTTCACAATTGAGTAGTTATCTTGGGAGATATATGGTGAGCGATCTTGGGGGCAGATTCTTCCCCACCCTTGCACTATGATATTATAAATGTCTGGTTACTAACTCAGCTCAAGGTTTCTATTTCTATGGTTCGTAATCAGGCTTCCTATTCAGCCGTCAGTGATAAACTCCCTCAGGAGGCTTCCCAACCTTTAGAACAAAGGCTTTACGTATCTCAAGGATATTAGGGGAAGGCTAATCGCTGCGCGCAACCGTTGAAAAGGACTTTCGTCACTTTCCACTTTTGATTATAGTGGATTGGAATACTTGGCATCAAAGTCGTTTCCCACTTAGGTCGTTCCCTTCACACCGGCCATAAATGGCTTTAAGAGTTGATTCCAACTCCTTAGGAAGGCAGGCTTGCTAAAGGTTGTATAATGCTTAAAATACATAAAGCTTAAGAGTGGTTTGGCTTTTTAATCACCCAGTTAAGGGGAGAGCATATACCTTCCACTTTTGAGACAAGGCAAACAATCTTCTTTTTAACCTTCAAGATAATGATTTGCTAACTTCTATTTGGAGATGTTGCTCCAAAAAAATATGGTGTTTATTTTATTTCCCCAAATCAGTGATTATTTAATCTAGGAAAAGAATAGAGTCAACAAAGCAAAACTTTGATTTTGGACAACAAAAGGAAACCGGCAAAAAAGGGGAATAACGTCCCTCTTTTGATTGTAACAAAAACTTTTAAGTGTGGTTCTTTCCTTTGCAAAAATTTAAAATAAATCCTTTTATACACCAAAGGATGGTGATTTTCTTTTTAAAGCTACTTTTGCAAAAAAGGAAACTTTGTATTGTCCTTTTTAAAGCCCAAAATAAAGTTTTTCTCCTATGAAAGCAAGAAATTTTCTTATTTGTGGTTCTTTTATAGCCCAAAAATAAAATGAGTTCAATTTTAAGAAAAAGAAGTTCAAATTTTAAACTAAATTAACTAAGTTAGCAAAAACTCTAACTATCTTAATAATCTTAAGACTAAGCTCCTATCTGCAACAAAATCGTTAGAATCCTGCAAAATAACAAGTGAAAGACGTTAGATAACTGGTGGACTTCAACAAGTCTAATTTTTATCCTCAGTTACAGATTTTATTTTTCTTATCTCTGTCTGTCTATGATGCGCTACAGAACAAATTGTACGTGCTACAAAATAATAGTGATGCGCTAAAATAAATCAGAGATGCGCTCTACTATTTTTGGGATGCGCTACTCTGTGTTCCGGTGGCGCTCCTTTGTTTTTCTCCTACGTTGAGACCTACAGGAAAATATTAGTATTATGATGTGCTAAGGAAAAGACTTTACGCGCTAGATGATGGACCCAACGCGCTGAACAGTAAGCCGAATGCGCTAGGCCATTAACCAGATGCGCTAGGGAATGTTTCCCACACGCTGATTCTTGTTTCCTGTGGACCTGCAAAAGTGGTTAAATTTAAAAACCAATTTGATATATGGGGTGATGCCCCATGGTGGGTGCCAGAAATGTATGCGGAAAAAGCGGGTCAATAGAACTCAGTATGTGGAAAACGGAGCTCTAGGGAGCCTTGCTCACACACCCACAGGACTTCTTGGTGCAATCTATGGAGTCATGAAGTATGGCTCAGCTTCCCCAGGTTGGTTCCATGGTTCTCTATCATGCACGGTCCCTCAAACCAATGTTTTTGCTCTCAGATCACTGAGCAAAATGGTTTAGGGATGACGAATGCAAGAACGAGGGATGCTTTTGTTGATTTTAAGATGAAATGCATCCTAAGCTATGCATGATCCTATAAATGCAATAAACTAGTTATAATATGACAAGGTTAGTAAACAAGACTATCCTAGCATACTATATTAGTCTATGATTTAAGCTAAATGATAAGGAACATACTCTAAATTTGCATATTTAGATTAATTCCTATTTAAAAGAGAGGCTAAATGATGAGCATATATGAAATATGAAAGCTTGCATCGATTTGAGTATAAGTGTGATGCTAAAGACTTGGATCCTGAAAATGGAGGGATGAGAGCTCTATTTATAGCAAAAATAGGGCAATGGATGGCCAGGATTGAAAGAGGCAATCAAGGGTTGAGTTTGAAAGTTGGGAATCCATGTTTGCAATTGGCACCAATAAAATGGTGACAATTGTCAACATAAGGTTGGTTGAGAGGAGATGTAAGAAGCATTAAATGCTTGAGAAGACCTCATGGTTACCCTAGGGGTTAAGGGTTAAGGTTAAGTTAAGATTAACTATTGGATAAAGCTTTTATCCAAAGGATAAATTCTTGTGCAAAGGTTTAAGGATAACCATGGTCAAAGCAATAAATGCTTGATGAGACTCTTGGGTTGCATGGAGGTTGAGTTTATGGAAATTCTTTAACCATGTAAGAGGGTTGAGTTAACCATTAATGGTTATGAAGACTTTAGGGACAAATTTGTAAGAGTCCTTCCAAATTTGGGGGTATTCAACAAGTTAGCTTGTTGAATGGATAAAGGCTTTAATGCCTTTAGAAGACTTTACTCCAAATTTGAGAAGTGACCTCCTCAAATTTAGGGAGAAGGTATAATGGATGGGTTTGGGTTAATTAATTAGGATTAGATGGATTCTAGAAGAAATTAGGAAGAGGGTTAGGATGCAAGTGGGAGGTGTAGGATTTTGCAAGTGGATGAAGGGATAATGGGTTTTAATTGAATTTAATTCAATTTGGTTGCAATTAAATAAATTAGATTTATTTAATTTAGGATAACTATTTTAATTAAATTTGAATTTAATTAAAAAGTGGATAGGAGCTTTAATTGAATAAAATGAATTTATTCTTTTAAATGGGTATAGTGAATTTAATTGAGTAATTTACTTAATTAAATAGAGGAATACGGGTAATTTAATTAAATTGGATTTAATTAAATAGAGAAATGAACATAAAATATTTATTTAGGAATATGGTCATTTTTATATGTCTACAGTAATTATATAGCATCTCTTCCCCTGCACTTATTGATTTTATCACACATATGAATACGCAATTTCCCTCGCGCGCCTCAAATATGCAATCGGGTTGCTTATTAGTTGACCCAGGTCACGTACTATTTATAAAACCTACAATATTATTTGTTGATTTTGGCCTTCCATCAATGTATACATCCACTCGTTTACTTTGATCATTATCTTTCTGTTGTATATAATTTGCTGACAGTGCATACCTACGCATACTTTTTTACATCGAACAATCTGCATCCAATTTTTGTAATTGTAACAAGGTCTGACATACTCCATTGATTCAGAAACTTTGTTGTAATAGACCTTTATGTCGTCCATGGAAAATAGGCCCAAACCATGCAACAACGAAGGTGCTATGCGATATATCCTCTCGTTAACACAAAAATTGGTGTTTATTGGAGGAAGTTCCTTGGGTACCCATTGTTTCTATAGATGTTTGTACCTCAAGGGCACCTTGATATCGTCTTTGGTCTCATCATCATAAGAACATGACCCCCCTTGAGCAAGGAAAAATTCCATGCGTTTATTGAATTTTCTTCTAATATTTTGACCTCTAGTTGATCTCCCTATTTTAGACCTACTACATGTCTCACTTTCATCAACTATTCCTACATTTCCCTCACTCGAGTAAGACACATCTAACAAATACCTATTTGGCGGTACCTACACTCCATCAAATGAGAGAGTTATTTGGTAATGAGAGAGATATTTTGCAAATGAGGGTAATGTTGATGAAGAAGTTGGACTTGAAGTTGACGTTGAGATTAAAAATTGAATAAGTCCAACTGGGGCCTCAAGTGTTGATAACTGTATTAGATTTGCTGCTAATGTCAAGGTTTGAAGAACTAAGGAAGTTTGTTTTCCTAGTAATTTTTAAAAAATAAACTATTTCTATAGGGTGTATTGACTTATACCTGTCGATCCATGAGACTGTGCAGGATCCTCATCAAAGGGGTTCAGGTTCCTGCATATTTAATGCAATTATCTTATGTTAGCTAAAAATTACATGATATGTATACTAAAAATTACATAGTACACAACATGAACAATATGAAATCATTATAATCATTGTATATATTTTTATTCCTTACCTTTACTTTATGTAGATTGTGCAGGATCCTCAACTAAAGGGTTAACTATGTCTATAGTCAATTACCTATTTACACCAAGGGTGGCAGCATCACATAAAATATATACATGAAATCAGCACCAACAATTGAGCATCATAAGCATTACATTTGTAATTTGATAAACAATAAATACATGTGTATCATGAGCATCATAAGCATCACATTTGTATCATCATATATGTAATTGATCATCATAGGCATCACATATGTATCATCATAAACATGTAATCTATCACATATGTATCATAAATCACCATCCATCACATAGCTAATAGACAGTCTGCATTCCATAAATAAACACAAAGCTTTAAAAATGTCAAATGTACATCATAAACATTTATTCCATCACATATGTATTTTAAATCACCATCCATCACATAGCTAATAAACAATCCAAATTCCATAAATAAACACAAAGTTCAAAAAATGTCATACATTTCATTCATGTCATTGATCTTCTTCTTCATCCAACTCATCATCATGACCATCATCATCATCATTTCCATCATCATCATCATCATCATCATCATCATCATCATCATCATCATCATCATCATTGTCGTCGTCATCGTCATCGTCGTCATCGTCATCGTCGTCGTCGTTCATCGTCATCATTGTCGTCATCATCATCGCTATCACCATCACCATCATCATCAGCAACAGCAGTGGCATCATCATCATCATTATCATCATCTACATCATCTTCTACTTCTTTGGTATCTTCTTCTTCCATCTCATTATACTTTATCGGCCTTCCTTTTGGATCATGTCTAACAACAAATGACCAACCTGGTTTATGTGGAACCTTTGAGTAAAATACCTACTCACATTGGCTTGGAAGAACATAGGGCTCATCCCCAACTGGCTCAAACAACCTTGTATTAACCATTGTAAATCCATTATCATGTTCAATAACAGTTCTATCAGGATCATTTTTATGCAGTCGTAGCCTATACCATTTGATGATGAATATAACTAATTTGAAGGAATTAAAGTCACACTCAAGTATATCATCCAAAATGCCATAGTATTGATTTTGAAACTCTTGAGGATGTATGTCATTTCTAGATGAAATATTGGTCACCTCAAAGACTGCAGTTATCCCAGAATCACAAGTTTTCTTCATGTCATCCAACTTTTTGATGCAAAATTTATAACCATTGCAACACATAGCCTTGTGATGTTTGACCTACAATATGTCTAACATGTTAAAATTATTGCATCGTGAGTTGATAAACATAAGGGTGATTAATAAAATTATACGTACCTGTTTATCTCTTAAACCATATGCTAAATCAATTTCCCTTTGCATAACATTGGAGTCTCCATTATGATGAGCTTCTTTAACCAATGAAGCCACACCTTCCCATGTTAATTTGCGACCAGAATGTTGACATCGTTCAATCTACACTATCATCCAATCAATATTGTTTGCAATATACAAATGTAGTGCATCCCACTCCCGACCAACTGTACAAATAATTACTACACGACTTACAACTGATTTATTTAGAAGATTAAGAATTAATTAACTACAATAAAATCTTATAATTACCTCTCACTTTCCTCACTCTACCTTTCCCCATCAAGTACTCCCCTTCAAATTTGTTAATGGGGTTGGGATCCCAAATGCGATCTACGTGGATCTCTGTTGCAAACTTAGGAAGATATTCAACAATGTACACCATAGTCTGGTATACCATTTATCCCTCCACCATATAACCCTTAGGATGTGCTCTTTGTTGAACCAAAGCCTTCAAAAATTTCAAGTTCCTCTCAACCATCCACATTGACCTAGTGTGTACAAGTCCACACAATTCAATATCCTCAACTTGGTGTATGAGGTAGTATTCTTGTGCATTGAAAAAGTTGAAGGTAGACACTTTTTCATTTCACACATTAAATGAGGAATTTTTCTCTTCCAATATTTTATATCTTCTTTATTAATTTCTTTAGATGACATCCACCTAGAAGAGATTCAAGATGCAAAAATATATAAACAAGACTTTATAAAATAATATACAATATATTACATAACAAGTAAAACAAATCGCAAATATATTATCTATACAAAAAATTGAACAAAGATCACTACTTACCTCATGTGTTTTTCAAGATCATATATGACTTGCTTGACATTATTGTCAAAGTTGTCTGGGAGAGATAGAGGTAGAATGTACTGCAACAATTATCAAATGATCTTTTCATTGTTTTCTAATATAATACAATGAAAAGTACATGCGTAGTATACAAATATTTAGTAAATACACAAGAACATGAATTACCTTAATGAAGGTATTCCAATCATGTGTTTTCATCCCTGGCCCAAAATCACTTTTCTTTGATATGAGATTGTTTATGTTTGCAGCAAATCCTATGGAAAATCGAATTTTTCATATGACTTCTTTTATAGAATTGCTTTGCTAGTTCATTAATAACCAAGGAAGGGAACTTATATTAATCTATTCTCCATTGCTATTTGATTGAATGACATTTTTCATTGCATGATTGGATTCCTGAATGTCACTACAAATTTTGACAATTTTTTCTTTGTCACTCCTTCCCTCCAATATTTTCCATAATGTCTCTGTTATATTATTTCCAATATGCATAGTATCAAACAAATGCACAATTTATAGCTGCTCGTAGTAGGGAAACCTACTAAATTGTCTCGAATAACTTTTTAGTCCCTTTGGAAGGTGGTCATTAATTCCTTGACGACCTTCACGATCATCAATTACATCATCAGTAAACAAAAGACAATAGAAAAATACAAATTCCAAACATAAACCATTAGATGGAATGACATTACATTGACGATTAATTCTATTATATTCAAACTTCCATAGGAAAGGTGTCATTCTTCATGGCTTTGATGTAGTCTCTTCTTTCCCACTGAAAATATGTTTTTCAGTATTTCGATACTTTTGATTTCTATGGAGGAAATGCCTATACTCATCAAACATCTGCTTTCCTAAACTTTTTGAATGATGGGATTTCATCTTTGGACCACAAACTGGACATGCAAATTTTCCCTTTGTTTGAAGACCTACAAGATAATGTATAATTGGATTAAATATGTTAACTTTTATAATTATAATTATAATGTGCAACTTGAACACTGTAACATACCACAAAAATGTGTTAGCCCTAGGGCATCATGTATTATCCATACAAGCATTGCATGGAATTGAAATTGTGTTTGTCCTATTGGTCTAGAGATGTCATACATAGTGACACCATTCCATAACTCTAGCAACGCGTCAATAAGAGGCTCAATATATACATTCATGTCTTTAACTTGGTACTTACCTAGTTGAATGAACAAAAACATTACATAATTATTATGACCATTTTACTGCAATATTTATAATTAAATGTAGATGACTATTAAATGATAAAATACCTGGAACAATCAGCACCAACATTATGTGCTCCCTCTTTATTGACATCCATGAAGGAATGTTATTGTTGATGACAAAAATTGACCACACCGAGTAAACAAATCTCATCTCTCCAAATGGATTGACACCGTCTGCTGCCAATGAAAGCTTGAGATTACGAGGTTCTTCTTTAAAGTGTTGCCACTTTTACTCTATGTCCATAAATGTTGAACCATCCTCAGGCATTCGAATAATATCATCTTGACTTCTATTGCGTGCATGGTATTCCATAAATTGTGCCAAGCTAGTGCACCTGAATAATCGTTGCATACATGGAATAATGGGAATATAACGAAGAACCTTGTGAGGCACCTTTTTTGTTATTTGATATGTCCGATATCTACTGATATGACATTCAGGGCATTCTGTTGCAAATTCATGTTATTTATGATATATAATATGATCATTGGGACAAGCAAATATTGCTTGATACTCCATTCCAATATCTTTCAAAATGGAAGATAATTCTTGGTATGAGCGAGGTAGAATATTTGATGGTGGTAACAAAAACTCACCTATCAATCTACAGAATATTAATTTGTTAATATAAAGAATATTAATTTGTTAATATAAAGAATATTAATGGTACATGATTCACCCTTTATTAAATATAATGACATATATGACATACCTTAACATATGTGAGATTGTTATGTTGGATAAACCATTCATAACCTTCAAGTTCACCAGCAACGATACAATGGAGAGAAGAGTTGTTTGGGAGCCTTCATAAAGGGGATCATATGCCTTCTCAAGTACAGGTAAATCATGAACAACAACAAAGTCATCTTGATCATCATGATCGGCTACACTAGTACTAAATGTGTCATGGATCAATGTATTTGTACCATCATATTCAATTGTGTTTTTTGGCACATGATCGTCATCTTCCATGGTATCATTATCTTCAGCTTCAATATTCACACCTCCATGTTCCTCCACTTTGTAAAACATATTCTTCGGGTTGTGTTGGTCCATATCATGTGCCCTGGGGAGCTCGACCTGTATAAAAATGATCAACATAAATAAACCATGATCATGATCTCATCATGAAGTGATTTATTATGTATATAAATTTTTGAAACGATAGAATAAACAACTTACCAATGGATGATAATCATGTCCCCCTTCAATGTGACCATGTTGCCTACAATGTTTCTTAGTTCTTTTGATTACAAGTCTTCTAGTCTTTAAGCCCTTACAAATTTTGCAGGGACAATAACATTTTCCATCACCTTTTCTTTTCAAGTTAAACCACAATCTAGCAATTGTCTCCTTATTTTGTTCTTCGATGATATTTTCTGATATGGTCTTTCTTCACATGCAAAAAAATTGGTCTATCGAAACTTCGGTGCATAACCTTCACAAACTACACAAAAGGATATCGCAAGTATGGAAGTCTTCTTAGAACTAGCTATATAGAAATTGAAATGTTACTTAAAATTAGACTCCCTTCAATTATGAAGACTATTTTATTTAGATAGTTTCCTTGGCTAAAGAAGAAGCTTGATTTTGGCAATTTGATGAAAAATATTTGAGTTTTAAAATAAGAGAAACCTTTTTATTGTGTCATCTAATAGAATCAACTTAGGAATGATGAATTTATGAAGAAGTCAATCAAGTCATTCATAATGTATTAAGGTTTTAATTTCAGAATTTTAAGGTTTTATCATTCATAATGTGATTTTGAGTCAATGGCATTTAGGCTCATTCCATATTTAGCCTACTAGGGCATAAGATTTCTTATAATTTATACAACCAATCAACATGAAACCAACTTCATCTAAAAGAGAATTGAATTGACTATTAGAATCCAAAATATGAAGAAACTTAAGTGGATACATTAAGAGTTATAATCAATTCTTTTGTTAGAACCCTGTCAACAAGGGTTTTATGACAGTTTTGACAAAAACCATTAGAAATTTCTTTATAATCCATGGATGACCTTCAAACCTGTCTTGAATTAAAGATAACTCTTCATTATACAACCTCAAATAGGTTATTAGGGGCAGAAGAGAATGGAATATTGGGACAAAGAGACAAAAGTCCAGCTATTCATTAAAAACCCACAAAAGGAAGAAATAAAAATAGATGAAGAGAAGAAAAACCCAATATACTTAGCAGAGCTTCCACGTGGGACTGACAGTAGTCAACAAAAAGTCTGCAACTCCACAAAAAGTGAGAAAAATGACCAAAACCTCCCTAGACAGAGAAATTTTTTGGGCTTTTGCAACTTTCAACATATGATAATAGCAGGTGGAATGAAGAGGAACGACACCTAGAAAAATTTGAATGAGGGAGATCCATTTAAATATTTCTCAAATCTGTTATATATGATGGGCAAAATAAGGCTATATGCACAAGGGTGCAGTCAAGCGAAAATTCCAATTGTTAGATTGAATCCCAACACACTCTACAACTGGTGCCAAATTGAACTATGGAAGATTCAAATGCTTATCACCTTATTTGATTTTAAAATATTTTTCTGTGGATTTGACAAAACTTGGAAGTTGAAGTCTATTTTGTAAAACCACTTAGATAAATATGTGGGCAGTGGACATCACTACTACTTATGTCCTGATTCTGGTATAGTAAATAGGGTTTACTTATTTTTTAATTTTTAGACAATACTTTTAGCTTTTATCTAATATAATTGATAATTGGAAGACTTTTCAATAACTAGGAACTGGAGCATTAGGAAAGTAAATAAAAACATATAAATGAGAATATATCATTAGGATGACAAGCTCAAATTTATGAGACACACACTTTGAAATGAACTTATCTGCAACCAACTTTACATGATTCAAACACACAACCTGCAAGTCCATGGGAATTTACAGGCATGTGAAAATCTATAGGAATTTTGCCATCTCCAATAGTTTGATACCCTCCAAACTAGCTACTCAATCCTTCGATATCACCTGCTAGACAACCCAATTTTAAATCAGGAAAAGATAATTCATATAGATTCCCTTGAAGTGATAGTATTGTATCCTTCGATATCCCTGCTAGGCTTTAAAGATAACAAAACACTCAGCTATAAATATGTTGTTGTTAATTAGGAAGTCGAGAGTTAAAGGGAGAAGGACATGTCGAACCCGATTTGCAGAGGCAGAGGCAGAGGAAGAGGCAAAAGAAACAAAGGAATTGGCAGAGGCAGAGGAAGTCGAGAGTTAATTCAATTCGTCATGCGCGGTTTTCAACCACGCTTTTTTTTTTTTTAATAATGTATGTGGTCATCCGAATTCCGACTAACACGGGCTTCTTTGGAAAACGTCATCAGCATTTCGAAGTTCTCAGGCATTTTTCTATAAAAAAATTAAATTTGATCACAAAATGCCTTGTCCGTCAGAATTTGAGGCCAAATGTATTAGTGCTAGAATCAAACTATTTGACATCCAAAAATGAGTAATGCGAAAATCATTCACATACGGTTCAACTATTCACATATAATAATTATATTTCTTTATTGGTTAAATACATGTGGAGTCGACGAAGTCATGAAAAAGGGTGGTGTGGGAACACTGTAAGTATTGTGAACACTTTGACCCTAATTTTTTATCGTAATCATTAACTAATTTAGTTATATTCTTATATTTCAAAATAAAATTAAATAAAAAGAATGAAATGAACTGCATAAATTCACCTAAGTATCAATGTGAAATGTTTCCTTCAGCAAATATTTTGTCATGACAATGTTCTATGTAGCAGATTCCTATCGTGCACATGCATGCTCACTACTCTTAGGATTATAAGTGCAAAGAGACCCACAATATCGACAAAAGTGATTTGGAATTTGATGCCTAGAAGAATCACTTGCATCACCCTCTACTAGAGGCCTAGCATATGTATAACGGTCTGAGTGAGTGAGCTAGTGGAGTCTAAAGTTTCGATGTTATCACTCTCCTTCACAAGGAAAGGAATAGTGACACTCTCCACCATAGGTTTGGCCAAGGGTATTGGTGTGAGGTTTGGGTCACATTGTGCCCCCACTCTATCATGTGAGGAGCTCCCACCTCTACCCTGGAAATCTAGATAGTCAAAATAGTTTGGGATCTCGTTGAGGATAAACTCACAATAGAGTGTCCTCAAAAATTCTTGGGGTACCTCATGATTATTGCATGGAGGTTCATAAAAAATCATCCACCACCTATCCCAAAAATTATTCTTAATCCCTTCATGGTGGAACCAATGGATAAGGAACCTCATGCATCTAGTGTGTAAAGGTTGATCAGTTTAGGGTTCATGAAAAGTGAATAGAAGTCAAATTTGTTAATTTTATTTTTCTTCACTCCGTCTTATGATAATTTGTCAGCATAAAATTGTCTTTGTTCTTCCTTTTTATTGGACCAAAATTCAATTTTCCCACTCACTAATGCTATTTGAGACAATAGATTGCACAAAATTAGCAAAGCTTGTCCTATGAGAGTTTGTTCTAGTGGGATCTTTTAGCCTTGTGATCAATTCCTCAAGATATTTTTGGTTATTTTCTATTTTCCCTAATATTTTTTCTTGTGTACATATGGAATGTCTAGGGATTGCAAGAGGTTCTTGATGTGGTTTTTCTTCAAGAGGGTCTTCAAGAGGAGGTGATTGAGTTTTTTTAACATTTTCTTGTGCAATCTCAATTCATGAAAATTAAAATAGATTTTAATTAAGAAACCTATTTTAATCTACAACTTAATAAAAAATTGACACTAATAAATCATAAATGCATACCTCTTCGAGCTATTCAATATCATGGTGATATTTCAATGAAGAATGGACAACTTTAAGGGAAAAATATACCTTCTTTGGAGGCGTGAGTTTGCAGTAGAATAAAACATCAATGCACGATCTTTGGAGTTTTAAGTTTTGTTTGTTTGTTTTTGTGTTTGGCGCATGCCAAATAAGGAACTTGTCATATTTGGCATGCACCAAATAGGGTGAGCACCTCATTTGGTGCATGCCAAATGGCCGAATTTGAAAAGAAAAAATTTGGCACCTTTTTGGTACCACAACTTTGTGCAAATACCCCAAGGACAACAAGAACTTGAGATTTCTCCTAAGTCCCTTCCTTACTCTCTCCCCTGACATATGGCCTAATACGAGTTGTGGGATCTCTTCTATATTAAGGCCTATCTTCATTCAGAGGGGTTAATTTCTTTGAATGAGAAATCATCCTTTGAATCCTCAAAAATAAGTCTCTCTCATCTACAAAGGAAATTGGAAAATTAGGATTTAACCTCTTATTGTATTCTTCTTTCCTTATCCCATCTATTTTCTTATTTTCTCAATTATCTCCTCAAATTTGAGAAAAAATCTTGTCACATCCTCCTCAAACATCTTTTTATGAAAAAATTTGGCCTTTTAATGTTTGTTTTCACTTAATGTATGAAAGGATCAAAGATCCTTGTGCACTCAGGGCTCATAATATATGATTGCATACACCATTATTGATGTCATTGATTTGCTCTTAGTTTATTGAATTAATCTAGTTGTAATAATCCTTGACAAATCGTACATTAGTTTAGTGTGACAACCAATACATGAAGATGCATAAGTCATAAGAATGTTAGGAGAATAATACATAAACATGGGTTCATCATGTGACATGTAGGAAGAGTTCTTAGAGGTACAAAAAATAATGCTAGGATGTAGGATCATCAAAATAAATAACATCATATATTGGTATAGAGAGCTCCCTAATGTACTCAAAGCTATAACAATCATTTAACATACCCAATGCATCGTGGGGCAAGAAGCATACTATGTGTAACATGAATCATGTGGTAAAATATACTACACCAACAACTTTGAAAGGGAAAGTGAATTCTCAAGAAGTCCTCTGTTTATTCCCCATGACATCTAATCTTTCTAGGATACATTATTTTGACATTTTCCCTCAAGATCCCTAAGTACAAAAAATTGTTAAACTATGACAAGTTATTTCATGGTATCCATGGTACGTAGGAAAGTTTTTCTAGACCTATAAGCTCACATAGGGTCCCTCCAAAATAATATCTCTTAGTTATTCAAGACTCCAATCTAGTTTGACATGGATTTTTTTTCAAAAGCTACAAAAACCATCAATGCCAGATCATTTATGTTTGATTTTTTATGCTAGGCATAGTCCTTTTTTACACCCCATGTCTCCTGAATGTTCTAGAATGCACTATGCTAATGCTTTCTCTTTAGAAGTTTCCATGCATAAAACTACCAAACTTCGATGGGCTATTTCTAAAAAAATGTGGCACATAAAAATGTTCAGTATAA
Source organism: Cryptomeria japonica (assembly GCF_030272615.1). NCBI lineage: Eukaryota > Viridiplantae > Streptophyta > Pinopsida > Cupressales > Cupressaceae > Cryptomeria > Cryptomeria japonica. Next base: position 416,097,089 of record NC_081409.1, on the reverse strand, counting down.
ATGTATAGGTCACTTAGGGACCCTCTACGATAAATTCTCTCAATTTTTGAAGTTTCCAATCCAATTGATCACGATGAAAGTTTTTATAGTGTTGCAAAAACTATCAAATGCATTCAATGTAAAGTTGCAAGGGAGCACAATTTTTTTTCTGTGTGTTGTGTGGCCAAACTATCAACACCAACATGTCTGGGTGGGAAATTTTATGCTAGGCATGGTCATGTTTTGCACCCAAACTATCTTGGACATTCTATGCTAGACTATGTAGATGCTTTCTCTGGAGAGCCTTTAGTGCTCAAAACTACCAAACTTTGATGGGTTATTTCTCAAATTCTAAGACGCATATGAACCTTATGTCTGAACCTATAGGGTCATGTAAAGCCCCTCCACAACTACCTCTCTTATTTTTTGAAGTCTCCAATCTAATTGGCCATGGAGAAAATTTTTTATATTGTTGCAAAAACTATCAAATGTAAAGTTGCAAAGTAGCTTTTTCTTTGTTATATGTGTCATGGGACTGTACTACCATAAAGATGGGTAGGTTTATGCTAGGAATGATCTTTTTTTACACATTATCTCTCTTGAACATTCTAGGATGCACTGTGTTGATGCTTTCTCTTGAGAGCCCCAAGTTCTTAAAACTACCAAACTTTGACGACCTGTTTCTCAAAATCCATGATACATAAAATATTTTTTCTAAATCTATAGGGTCATGTAGGGCCCCTTTGTTAGACAAATCTGATAATGGGAGAAAATTGAGAGGGGGGGGTGGGGGTGGGGGGGGGGGGGTGGGTGTTACTCTGTTTTCTACCAGCAATCAAAACTATTACAGATTATAACCTTTATACCTAAGCACAAGGAAACCAACACAATGAAAGATAAAACATGAAAGCACAACACACACAACACCAATATTTTTGACATGGAAAACCTGGTAAAGGAAAAAACCATGGTGGGAAACCCTACCCACAATCAGATAATACTTCTGCAGCAGTATTTGAAATAATTACAATGGGGATTACACTTGCAATCAGGCCAACAACCTAGAGCTCACTGCTCATCACAAAAGAGAAGTCTCACTAACTTACAAAAGCATCAAACTACAATCTGGAAAGATGAACTATGAAAATAGCACCTACTAATGCTTGATACAGTTTTGGTTAAGCACAGATGTTTTCCCTACAACACCAAAAACCTTTTGTCGAATGATATATCATTGTTCGCACATAAACTTCCTCTGATAATGCAGACATAACCATCGATACCATCCCATACCATCGATGCCCATACATGACATGTTACCTGAATAAGTCACCTATAAATATAGATCATCAACCTTATGATAAGGTCGGCTAAACCCTAAATCCATAAACCCATAATTATAAAAATTACATCACATGATATCACCAGACCAATATTATGATTTACATTACATAGCATGGACCTAAATCAAATTCCCAAACAAATTATATCTGTCGGAAATCATGCTAAGACCAATCTCCAACACGTTTCACCAACTGGTAGAAACCCTCAGTCCAATCACATAGAATATCTAACCGGATCTAAATAAGACCACCATATCAGCACACTAGCCAATGTGAAGCCACCAAACAATTGGGATATGATCAAGAAGCACCTTCAGCACGTTAGAAATCATTCCCATAAGCTGGACCAGAAACATCAAATCATATCATCAAATATCGCTAATTAGTAGAGCTAACCGGTACTAGGAAATACCAACTGGGAACATAAGCGATAGCTTCCGAAGTACCAAATCATGAACCAATAGAATATGAAAAGCATATAACCATCCAAAACTGAAACCAAGGATCTGAACATACCTGATCATAATTATAGCCAAAACCAAGATAAACACCAAGTCTAATCGGGATAGGTCCAACCGGGATAGCAGAACCATATCCAACCGGGATATAGTGTTGACATAAATGACAACATTTAACCAAATCTAGCATATTGCCAACAATTTCCCCCTTTTGCATCGATGGTAACATTGAATGTGAAAAATATCCAAGTGCCAAGGAATGCCAACAATCTCCCAAAGATTGATCTGAAATATATATCCCCCTTAGATTAACATGAATACCATCTCCTCCAAAGATTAACTATTTTTCACATGAACACCATCTCCCCCTTTGATAGCAATGACAAAGGACAGATACCAAACCATAAAGAAAACTGAACCAAGTGGCTGACTACTCCCCCTAAGCAACAACAACATCTCATCAACCCGAATCATTAAGTATGTCTGATAGGCTCACCGGATTGATGCATGTTTGCATCTCTAAGTCTCTTCTAGAGGGGTGGTGACCCCCAACTAATCTCTGAGATATTCAAAATTATCTTTAGGCAATGGTTTTGTTAGAATATCTGCAATATGTTCCTTAGTAGGCACATAAATCACTCTGACTTCCTTTGCTTCAACATTTTCCTTCAAGAAATTATACCTTATAGAAATGTGTTTTGATTTGGAATGAAATATTGGATTCTTTGACATATCAATAGTAGCAGTATTATCACAGTGAATAAAAATAGTCTCATGATAACTTTCCCTTATATCTTTCAAAATTTGTTTCATCCATAAAATCTAAGTGCAGTTAGTTGCAAAAGCGACATATTCAGCTTCAGCAGTAGATAATCAAGCACATAATTGTTTCTTGCTAAGCCATGAAATCAATTTATTTCCAAGAAAGAATGCACCACCTATAGTTCTCTTTCGATCATCCACATCTCCTGCCCAATCAGAGTCTGTATATGCACATAGTCTGAAATCATCATCTTTTGGATGCCATAACCCATAGTCTGTTGTACCTACTAATTATTTTGAATATCCTTTTGATAGCAATATCATGAGTTTCTCTAGGCTCTGATTGAAATCTAGAGGAAATACAAACAACATTAATTATATGTGGTCTAGTCTGAGTTATGTACAACAATCCACCAATCATTGATTTGTATTTGCTTGGATTTATTCTAGGAGATTCATCATCCTTTGACAATTTGCAACCGGTTATCATAGGAGAACCAAGAGGTTTGGAATTTTCTAATCCAAACTTCTTAAGAAATTCCTTCACATCCTTAGTTTGACAAATGAAAATACCTTTATCAGTCTGAGTAATCTGCAAACCTAAGAAAAATTTCATCTCGCCAATCATAAACATTTCAAATTCATTCTTCATATCATCAGCAAATTTCATGCATAAACTTTCTTCTCCACCAAAAATGATATCATCCATAAAGACTTCAATGATCAATATATCTTCATGTTTAATCTTATAATATAAGTTACTATCAACATTACCTTTGCTAAAATTAAGCTTTGAAAGATATTTGTCTAATCTAGCATACCATGCTTGAGGGGCTTGTTTCAAACCATATAAAGCTTTCTTCAATCTACAAACCATGTCTTTGTCCTTTGATAAAGAAAATCCATCATGTTACTCAATGTAGACTTCATCTTCAAGATCTCCATTCAGAAATGCACATTTAACATCCATCTGATATACCTTATAGTTCTTGTGTGCAGCATAGGCAAGAAATAGTCTTACTGCTTCAATTCTTGCAACCGGAGCATAAGTTTCATCATAATCAACTCCTTCTTCCTTTGAATAATCTTTGCAAACTAGTCTAGCTTTATTTCTCACAACTTGACCTTCCTCATTTAATTTATTCCTGAAAACCCATTTAGTTACAATAATATTCCTATCTTTAGGTCTAGGAAACAATTCAAGAGTCTTATTATTTTCTATCTGATATAGTTCCTATTCCATTGCTTTCATCCAATTCTCATCTTTACTTGCTTCAATAAAAGATGTCGGTTCAGTTTTATAAATTAAACATACCTCTTCAGCAACTAACCTTCTTCTAGTCATCATACCTTTCCTTTTATCTCCAATGATCTGATCTTCAGATTGATTCAGCTTCACATAGATGGGAGTTTTCTGAATTTCTTGACTTTCTGATTCTTTTTTCCCTTCATCAGTCATTGTGGAATTTTCAAATGTTACTGGAGCAATTGGATCTATGCTCTGAATTGATTCTTGCACTATTGGTTTTGATCTGACAAATTCATCTTCCAGTCCATAGTCATATGATCTGATCTGATTGTTATCCTACTCATCCACCTTGACATTTATGCTTTTCAATATCCTATTCAATCTTTGGTTATAACATCTATATGCTTTTCTCTTGGTGGAATAACCCAAAAATTTACCTTCATCACTTCTAGGATCAAATTTTCCTAATGCATCATCTCTTCTAATCTAGCATTTACTTCAAAAATTCTGAAATATCTGACAGTAGGAGTATGACCAAGCCATAATTCATAAGGAGTCTTACCGGTATCACCTTTTATGTGTACTCTATTGAAAGTATATACAGCGGTATTAACAGCTTCTCTCCAATAGATATTAGGAAATTTGGCTTCCATCATCATTGTCCTTGCAGCAGCTAATATAGTTTTGTTCTTCCTGTCCACTATTTCATTTTTTTGTGGGGTTCTAGGTGCAGAAAATTGTCTTATGATTCCATGCTTCTCACAAAAGTTGTTGAACTTACTGGATGTAAACTCACTGCCTTGATCTAATCTTAAACTTTTAACCTTCAATCATGTTTCTGTCTCAATCATAGCTTTGAAAATTTTGAATGTCTTAAGATCTTCAATTTTTTCTTTCAAAAATGCAACCCACATCATTCTAGAATAGTCATCAATAAGCAACTTAAAATATCTATCACCTAGAAAGCTTTTAGTCCTTGTCTGTCCACACAGATCAGTATGAATAAGATCAAGAATTTCATTAGATATATCATGTATGTTTTTGAAAGAAGTTCTAACTTGCTTACCCATTTGAGATTCTCTACATACCAGATTGTGAGGTTTAACAATCTTGGGCAAATCTCTAATAGCTTGTGTTGAACTAATATTGACTATGCAATCAAAGTTTACATGACACATCCTCTTATGCCATAACTAGCTTTCATCAATCTAAGCAATCAAGCAAGCCTTCTCACTAGAGTTTAAATGAAAGATGTTTCCTTTGGTCTGAGTTCCGGATGCAATCTCCAATCCTGATCTATTGATAATCTTGCATTTACTATCCTTAAATTGCAAATGAAATTCTCTATCCACCATCTGACCTACACTCAAAATATTATGCTTCAATCCTTCAACATAATAAACATTATTAGTATTACTCTTACCATCCAAGGATAGTGTTCCTTTGCCTTTGATCCTACATGCCTTGTTGTCTCCAAATCTGACTAGTCTGTCATCAAATTCTTGCAAAGTTAAGAACTTTCTCTTGTCACTGGTCATGTGATGTGAGAATCCACTGTCTATAACCCATTCATCATTTTCTTCAATTTTACCAGCTAGAGCCTTCTCCTTAGTATGAGTTGCTTTAATGATAGGTTCTGGAGAATCATCCTTGATAGCAATAAAGACCCAATCTTTACTGAAGCTTCCATCACCGAATCCACTTACAAGTTCATCATCATCATCATCATAATCATCATCACCGGCATAATAACATGATTTATCCTTATTCCTTCTAAATCTAGGCCTGTTCTGATATTCTAGACTAGGCTTAAAATTCCTCATAAATCTTTCTTGATTACTAGCAACTCTCTGAGGACATCTAGAAGCAAAAGACCAATCTTATTGCATGAAAAATATTTAAAAGGTACTTTTCCTTCATACTTACTTCCAGACGGTCCTTTAGGGATTCTTCTAGCAATTAGGGCTTCCAACTCTTCAAGTTCTTTGTCTTCTCTCTCAATGTCTTCCAAATATTTAGCATATAACTCCTTCCAATCTATCTTCTGCTTACCAAAGGCAAATGCTTTAAATGTAGTCTCTATTTTAGTAGCACTCTGATCTCCAAGTTCCTCAAGCTCAAAAGTAGTCAATTTCCCAAGTAATGTATCTCTGGTAACAGGGGTACTTGACATTGTCCAAATTTCATTAATTGCAGTAGCCTTCATCTTGTAAGCCAGAGGTAGAACTCTCAGAATCTTTGACACAACCACATCCTCACTAACTGATCCACCGCATCATTTGATTCCAATGACAATCTCATTTACTCTATCCATGAAAGAACTTATCTTCTCATCTTCTTTCATCTTAAAAGTTTCATATCTCACCTGAAAAACCTTCAAGTTTTGCAATCTTTACAACTTGTTCGCCTTCATAAAGAGTTTCAAGGTTTATCCAGATCTTCTTTGCATTCTCCAACTCTATGACATTCAATAACATTTCATCAGATAGGGAACTTAGCAATGTTTCATTCACTCTGACATCATTTTCAGCTCTCTTCTATTCATCAGCAGGTGTTGGTGCTCTAGAATTAGGATCATGAGGTATATACCCTTTCTCCACTATCTCCCAAACTTTAGCTCCAAGACATCTCAGATGAATCTTCATTCGCTCCTTCCATATTTTGTAATTAGTGTCATCAAATCTAGGACTCTCCTTCCGGTAGGGATTAAATGTAGAACTAGATGTTGATTCCATTGGATGTCCTCAAGCAGTTAAGATTCTACAGAGAGGACCAGGCTCTGATACCAATTATTAGACAGATCTAATACTGAGAGAAAACTAAGAGAGGGGGGGGGTGAATCAGTTTTCTATCAGCAATCAGAACTATTACAAATTATAACCTTTATACCAGAGCACAATGAAAGATAAAACATGAAAGCACAACACACACAACACCAATATTTTTGACATGGAAACCCCAATAAAGGTAAAAACTACGGTGGGAAACCCTATCCACAATCAGATAATAGTTTTGCAGCAGTATGTGAAATAATTACAATGGGGATTGCACTTGCAATTAGGCCAATAGCATAGAGCTCACTACTCATCACAAAAGAGAAGTCTCACTGACTTACAAAAGCATCGGACTACAATTTAGAAAGAGTAAACTGTGAAAATAGTATCTCCTAATGCTTGATACAGTTCCGGTTAAGCACATATGTCTTCCCTGCAACACCAAAAACCTTATGTCGAATGATATATAATTGTTCACACATAAACTTCCTCTGATAATGTAGACATAACCATTTATACCATCCCATACCATCGATGCCCATACATGACATGTTACATGAATAAGTCACCTATAAATAAAGATCATCAACCTTATGATAAGGTCGGCTAAACCCTAAACCCATAAACCCATAATTACAAAAATTACATCACATGATATCACCTGAACACTATTATGATTTACATTACATAGCATGGACCTAAATCAAATTCCCAAACAATTATATCTGTCGGAAATCACACTAAGACCAATCTCCAACTTGTTTCACCAAACGGTAGAAACCCTTAGTCCAATAACATAGAATATCTAACCGGGTCCAAATAGGACCACCATATTAGCACGCCATCCAATGCAAAGCCACCAAACAATTGGGACATGATCAAGAAGAACCTTTAGCATGTTAAAAACCATTCTCATAAGTCGGACCAAAAACATCAAATGATATCATCAAATATTGCAAACCGGTACCAGGAAATACCGACCGGGAACATAAGTGATAGCTTCCGGAGCACCAAATCATGAACAAAATAGAATACGACAAGCATATAACCATCCTGAATAACCATCCAAAACTGAAACCAGGGATCTGATCATACCAGATCAGAATCATAGCCAAAACCAAGATAAACACCAAGTCTAATCAAGATAGGTCCAACCAGGATAAAAGAACCATATCTGGAATCGAGATACGATGTTGACATCAATGATAACACTTAACCAAATCCAGCATATTGCCAACACCCTCCACAATAACCTCTCTCAAATTTGGAAGTCTTCAATTCAGTTGGTCACAAGGAAAGTTTTTCTAGTGTTGCAAAAATCATTAAATGCATTCAATGTAAAGTTGTAAGGATGTTTATTTTTTGTTCTATGCGACGTGGAACCCAACGATCAATACCAACACGTATGGGTGGGTAGGTTTACACTAGGAATGTTTCCAAACATTGTAGGCTACATTGTATCAATTCTTTCTCTTAAGAGCTCTAAGTGCTCAAAACTACCAAACTGTGGTAGGCTATTTCTCAGATGACATGGCACTTACAAACATTCTATAGAAACTTATAGGGTCATGTAAGTACCCTCCACAATAACCTCTCTCAATTTTTTTAAGTCTTCAATCCATTTGGTCATGGAGAAATATTTTCTAGTGTAGCAAAAACTCTCAAATGCATTCAATGTAAAGTTGCAAGGTAGCTTAATTTTTTATTTGTGCCTTGTGGGACATTTATATACAAAATTTTACATTATAAATTAACCTATTTTTCACCCTAGCTCTCCTAAATGTTCCAACCTACATTGTGCTGACACGTTCCCTTGATATCCCTAAATGCAAAAAACTGCTAAACTTTGACGATCTGATTCTAAAAATTCATGACATATACGAATTATTTCATTTAAATCTATATAGTCACATAAGTCCCATTCACATTAACCTCTCTTAGTTTTTTAAGTCTCCGAATCCAATTGGCCATGCTGAAAGTTTTCTCGTTTTGCGAAAACTATCAAATGCATTCAATGTGAAGTTGGAAGGTAGATTATTTTTGTTATGTGCATTATGGGACCAAACCATTAGTTGCAACACATCCAAGTGGGAAATCTTACACTAGGTATGGTATTGTTTTACACCTTATCTCTTTTGAACATACTAGGCTACACTATGTCGATATTTTCTCTTGAGAGCCCCAAGTACAATATATTATGAAACTTTGATGGGTTGTTTCTCAAAATCCATGACACATGTGAATATTTTATCAGAACCTATATGCTCATGTTGGTCACTCCATGATAACCTCTCTCAAATTTTGATGTCTCCAAACTAGTTGGTCATGGTGAAAAATTTTTGAGTGTTGCAAAAATTGTCAAATGAATTCAATCTAAAGTTGTAAGGTAGCTTAATTTTTGTTTTGTGCATCATGGTACCAAATTATTAGTACCAACATGTTCGGTTGGGTAGTTTTACACTAGGCATGGTCCTTTTTCACACCTTAGCTTTCCCAAACAATCCAAGCTACACTATGCCAATGCTTTCTCTTAAGAGCCCTAAGTGCAAAAAATTGCGCAACATTGAGGGGATATTTCTCAGTACTTGTGGTACATACAAACATTTTATCTAAACCTATAAGTTCATGTAGGGTCCCTCCACAATATCCTCTCAATTTTTTAAGTCTCCAATCTAGTTGGTCATGGCAAAAAAAAAATTAACATTGCAAAAATTATCAAATTCAATCAATGTAAAGTTGCAATGTAGCTTAATTTTCATCATATGCATTGTGGGACTTAACCATCAACACCAACATGTCGAGGTGGGTATTTTTACACTAGACATGGTCCTATTTTCCACCCCATCTCTCTCGAACATTTTAGACTACATTTTGTCAACACTTTCTCCCAAGATCCCTAAGTGTAAAAAACTACCAATTTTTGATGAGTTGTTTCTCAAAATATGTGACAAATATGAATGTTTTGTTTGCACCTACAAGGCCACATAAGGCCCCTTCATAATAGACTCTCTCACTTTTTTAAGAGTAAAATTCAGTTGACCATGCCAAAAGTTTTTCAAATCTTATAAAAAATGTCAAATGTATTAATGTAAAGTTGAAAGGTAGCTTAATTTTTGTTTTGTGCGTTGTGAGGCCAAACTGTGAATGCCAACACATTTGAGTGGGCAATTTTATGCTAGGAATGATTCTATTTTGTACCCCAATGCTCCCAAACATCCCATGCTACATTGTGTTTATTCTTTCTTTTAAAAGCCCTAGGTGCAAAACACTATCAAACTTTGATGAGTTATTTTTTGATATCTATGGCACATATGAATGTTTTGTTTGAACCTATAGGGTCACATAGAGCCCCTCCACAATAAACTATCAAATTTTCAATACTAAAATCGAGTTGGTCCTAGCAAAAAATTTTCAAACATTGCATTTTTTTTCAAATGTACTCATTGTAAAGCTACAAGGTAGCTTAATTTTTGTTTTGTGCATCATGTGGCTGAACCATCAATGCTAACACATTTGAGTAGGAAATTTTATGCTAGACATGGTCCTACTTTGCAATCCAACTATATTGAACATTCGAGGGTACATTCTTCTGACAACTTTTTCTTAAGAGATCCAAGTGCAAAGAATTATTGAACTTCAACGAGTTGTTTATGAAAATTTATGGCACAAATGGCTATTCCTTCTAAACCTACATGTGCACATAGGATCCCTTCAAAATAAACTCTCTCATTTTTTGAATATTGAAATCTAGTTGGTTGTAGATTATTTTTCTCAAATGTTGCAAAAGTTATCAAATACATCTAATGTAAAGTTGCAAGGTAGCTTGATTTTTGTTCTACAAATCAGGGGACCAAACCATCAATTCCAACACATCCAAGTGGGTAGGTTAATGCTAAGAGTGATCCTATTTCACAACCTAGATTTTCCAAACCTTGAAGGCTATGTTGTGCCAACTCTTTTATTAAGAGTCCTAAGTGCAAAAAAATATCAAACTTTATCAAGATATTTCTTAGACTCTATGACACACACAAACATCATGTTTGAACCTATAGGTGCAAATAGGGTTGCATCATAGTAACCTCTATCATTTTTCAAAATATCTGAACCATTTTAAAATTGCAACAATGTCTCTAAAGTTGAAAAAATCATCAAATGCAATTGGTATAAAGTTGTTGGGAGGTATATTTTTCACATTTCATCTTCTAGGGGTAAACTAACTATGTGAATATGTTAGGGTGGGTTGGTGAGAACTAAGGGAGGCCTTATTTAGTACCATGACTATCCCAATTGTTGTGAGCTACATAGTTATGACTATTGTAGTGTGGCAATGGATTGTTATGTGGATTAGGGCAACTATTTAAAGATATCCAAGTACACATATATATATCTCAATTTTTATTAACTCAATTCATTTTCTTGTGATGGCAATGAATGCAATATTAAAAAATGCTTCAAATTTTTTCAATGAGATGGTACTATAAGTGATATGACAATCAATGGGTGTTTTAAAGAATAATTTTGTTATTTATTTCATGTTGGTAAAAGGTTTAAGCAGGTCATGAGAATTAAATGAAGACATGATAGTGCCAAAAAGATAGTAGTATATGAGTTCTAATCAAGAAACCTATAGGACTATTAGGGTAATGCAAAAAAGATGTTAAAATAGGCAAAGACTTTATGAGTTTTATGAATCTTGAGAGTTACACATCTTAGCACTAACAATTCCTATGATTGCGGTTCATATATTTTTTAATAAAAACTAAAAATTAAATAAAACATTAAATATTTTGTGTAGTGTTCACATTGACTAAAAACTAACTTGAAAAGAAACACTTATTAAATATTTATAATAATAATAAAATTAAAACATTCAAAGTAACCCTAATTAGTGTTTTTATTTGAAATTATATAAAAGATATTTTATACTTTTTTTTGTTTGTTTAAACTAACTATTTAGTATATTATTATATTTCTTTAAAAATTGAATAAATAAAAAAAGCTAAAATAATGAAGTAAATATCAATAGTTCTTGATAAACAATGTAAATAAAATAAAATCATTCTTATCATCAAAATAGTAAAGTAAAAATGAAATCATTTTAAAAATAAATAAATTTAAATAGATTTATATGTTAAAATAAAATACATTTATTCATAAGCCAACATGAAAAATGGTGGAGTGAAGCAAGTTTGCTGGCTTCAGGAGACACAAGGGTTTTAATTACAGAGACGACGCAAAGAGGAGATGGCCCTTCAGGAGAAAACACAGCCACGGATGGAAGGCGAGTGGTCAGCAAACATCGCGACAAGGCTCTTGCTCATGGAAGGCTCTGGGGAATGTTAAGCACTGGAACAGAAGGAGAGAAGAGGGTCCCAAATCACCTTGGAAACAAAAGGCAGGTTTCTTTCAGAGATATTGTGATTTCGGAACCAGCCCTAAAGTGGACTTCAGGATGGTGCAGGAGAAGTTCTGGTAGCCAAAGATATCTTTAGAAGCAGCAAAGGTCCTAGAGGTAAACCCTAATGCAGAAATAAGTAGAGTTTTGACAGTTTATCTTTCAAATGATGCATGGAAAGACTCTCTCAGCTTTCTGACAAACAAAGGCCTTTTCGTTAAATGGGGAGGAACATGGCCGGCCTTCACCAAATTTAGGAACTGGTGTGATAAAAACTGGGGGGAAGGCATGGACCTAAAAACATTGGGCAATGGTTACTATTTAGTAATCTGCCCAACAGCTCAGGATAGAGACTGGATTTTAGAAAATGGCCCTTTTTTTATTGAAGGAAAAGGATTAAACATATCAGCTTGGATCCCAAATTTTAATCCGTTTGAAGCCTCAATAGAAAAAACCCTCATTTGGATTAAATTATCAGGTCTACCCTAGGAATATAAGGATGCAGAAACTCTGAAACAAATAGGTAACCACTTGGGGGAGTTTATAATGTCGGAAGAGCTTGTAGACCCATCTGACTTCAGCATGATTACAAGACTATGTGTAAACTAGTAGACAGTTCACAACCTGCCAGATACATTAGAAATTAAAACAGGGATGGGGATTTGGAAACAAAAAGTTATGCTAGAGGAAGACATGGAATCATGTGCTAAATGCTCCAACAAAATTCATCCACTGGGTTTCTACAAAAAAGAAACAAAAGGCAAAGAAATAATAAAACAACATTTGGAGAAGGAGATTATTAGATTGACTGAAGGTTATCATGGAGAATGTCAGTGGAATGAAAAAGATTGGGAGATTAACTCAATTGCAAAATATGGTAGAAATTGTTCAAAGGGAACCCAGATGGTCATAGTTGACTATCAGAAGACATTCATTGATGAGACTTTTATGGCAAAGGCTCAATCTCTAGTTCATATCAATAAGAAAATGGGACTAGAGGAAAGCAGCGAAGGTCACTTCCCCATTACCACTGGGAATGCAGGTTGTTTGTTAGGGAATGGAATTCTGGAAGGTGACAGGAGGGAGATGGCTTTAGGAGAGGAGGGTAGAAAATTTTATCCTCTGGAAAACAGGGCCCCTCCACAATAGGAAAATACCTCAGCCCCCCAAATATGTATGTTAAACGATAAGGCACTACAGCAGGGGAACAATATGACTACTCCCTCTCCCAATGCAGTGATTTTTATGGAGGACAGCATCGTCCAATCTAATCAGGAGACTAAGATAAATTTGGAACAAATTCACTCTCCGTGCAACTCATAGAGATCGAGAAGAAACACAGTCTCACCAGGGGAGGACCCAATATACAAGGATAGCCAAATCTCCCCAATCAGAAATCTAAACAGCTCCTTTGATGGGGTAGAAGACAGCGGAGGGAACTTTTCTGGGTCTGATTATGACTATGAATCTTCAGGATTCCAGGACGAAGAGGATGAATTGGGATTGGGAGCAGTAGAAGGAGTACAAGGGAGGCGATCTTTGGAAACTACTCTATCCCTCCAAACCAAAGCCAAAGTTGGGAAGAAAAAGAAAAGAGGTGCAAAGTCGAATAAGTTCAAACTGGAATTGGCGGGCAATGCAACAGGCCAAAGCAAATTGAGATCGAGAAAAGGCTATGCCCTTTCCCAAGGGTAATGAGGACCCTCTTGTGGAATGTCAGGGGCTGCAATGCCCCTGACAAGATTCTCTTGATCAAGTGATGCATTGATCAAGTGAGACCGGACATCTTTCTCATACAAGAAACAAAGATCAAAGAAGAGGATGTTAGTTTGTTTACAAGGAAATTTCAATCATGAAAATGTAGTTTGGTGGGAGCATAAGGCACTTCAGGAGGCCTAGCAGCTCTTTGGAAGGAATCAGTTCCAGAAGTGGTTGTTGTTAGGGCCACTCCTTGGTGGCAATGGCTGAAGATTAAATCATCGCAACTTCAGACAAGTTTCTTCCTCTTAAACATATATGGGCCTACCAACACAAATTTGAAAAATCAAGTGTAGAGTGAGATATCTGAAATTTTGAGTAATGACAAGGAGAATATATTCATCTTGGGAGGTGATTTCAATGCCCTACTTTGGCCTTCAGACAAAATGGGGGGAGTGGGCTGGAACAGGCAGAGCCAAAGAGATTTTAGCTCCTTTGTTATAAGCTCAGGTTTGTTTGAAATCCCTTTCAAAATGGGGGACTTCACATGGACCAACAGGAGGAGTGGCTTCCTAAATATCACTGAAAAGTTAGATAGGTTTTTTATAGCTGGATATTGGACAAAGAGCCACTGGACCAGTGAAGCGGAGATTCTACCCATCACGGGATCAGACCATTATCACATATGCCTAAGGATTCAAGATGACCATGCTCCAGAGAGATGTCCCTTCAAATTTGAGGCAATGTGGCTTCGGGACAGTAGCATCAGAAACCTTATTGACCAATGGTGGAAACACAAGACAATTAATCCAGGTAATAAAGCTTTCAAAAAAATCCAATTTGTAAAGGAACAATTAAAGCAGTGGAATAGAGAATCTTTTAGAAATATCTTTAAAGATAAGATTGATTTAGAAAAAGGACTTAAATTTTTACATGAGCAAATTATCAGCAATGGGATGGATGAAGATCTATTTAAAAAGGAGAAAATTCTTAGCTCTAAATACTCAGAGGTATTAGCTAGAGAGGAAATCCAGAGAAACTTGGCTAAAGGATGGTGATAGGAACACAAAAAATTTCCACACCTCAGTTAAAGTTAAAAGAGCACACAACAAGATCTTCTCAATCAAAAAAAAAGATGGAATCACAATCACAGACCTAAAACAAATTAATCGACCAGCAATCGATCATTTCTCAGAAAGTTTTAACAGGATGGAAAATCGGGAAGCAAACATGCCTCACATTCTAGAGGTCATTCCTCCATCTATAATGGAAGATCACAACAGAAGGTTAATGGAGCAGGTTTCTATGGAAGAGGTTAAAAAGGATGTCTTTAGTTTAGGTGCAGAAAAATCACCTAGACTAGATGGCTTCCAAGCTCTTTTCTTTCAAAAGTTTTGAGACATAATGGCAGAAGACATCCATGGAGTTGTAGAGGAATCTAGGAAGGGAGGCTTTATTTTAAAAGATTTCGACAACACTTTCATAGCTTTGATCCCAAAGAAGGCAGAAATCAACTCTTTCGATGACTTTCACCCAATATCGCTTTGCAATTCCATTTATAAAATCATTGCTAAAGTCATCTCAAATAGACTAAACCCAGTTTTGGATCTAGTTATTTCAAGTGAACAAAGTGGTTTTGCTCCAGGCAGGTCTATCTTTGAAGGTATTATTCTGGCCCATGAAGTTGTTCATTCCATTCGGACAGCAAGGTCAGAGAAGATGATGATTAAGGTTGACATTAGGAAAGCATATGATGAGGTAAACCAGGACTTCCCTATAAAAGTCCTTCAGAGGTTTGGTTTCAGCGAAGAATGGATCCCCTAGATCAGAAGTTGCATTAGCTCCCCTAGAATCTCAGTCCTTGTAAATGGTAGCCCTCAGGGTTTTTTTGAATCTACAAAAGGTATTAGGCAAGATGACCCTCTCTCACCATTTTTATTCATTATCATGGCATAAGTGCTCGGGCGTCTTATATCCAAAAAATGGGAGTTAGGCGTTTGGAAGGGGGTCCAAATAGAAGCAGGTGTAAACCCCATAACACATTTACAATTTGTAGATGACACCTTCCTAGCAGGAGATGCTTCTACTAGGGAAGGAAGGGTAATGAAAGAAACCCTTGATATCTACGAAACAGCCTCAAGACAAAAAGTTAATTGGCATAAGTCTAAGATTTTTTTCTTCAACTATAAACCATGCAAGCAAAGGGAAATATGCGGAATTATGGGAATGAAGGTGGGGTCCTTACTGGGCAAATATCTAGGAATCCCCTTCTTTGGAGGAGCAAACAGGTCAGAGTTTTGGAAAAAACTAACTGATAGTTGCATTAATAAAATGGAGGGTTGGAAAAGTAGATGGCTAACTTCGGCTAGCAGAATTTTAATGTTGAAAACAGTAGTGTCAACCATCCCAATTTATTCAATGATGTGCCTTAAAATCCCAAAAAAGGTCATCAATTCAATCCAACAAAAGATGAGGAAATTTTTTTGGAATGAGGCAAATGATCAAGAAAAAATCCCACTTTTGGCATGGGACAAAATTTGTCAAGCCAAGGTAAGAGGAGGTGTTGGTTTGAGGGATTGGCAAAAAATGAACAGTTCTCTAGGAGCCAAATTGGTCTGGAATATCTACTCTAACTCAAATCAGATGTGGGTAAAAGTGTTAAGAGAAAAGTATCTAGATTCAGCAGAGGATCACAGAATCTTCACAATTTGCAACCCTCCCAAAGGGTCAACAATATGGAACTTCATCTTGGAATGTTGCAAGGTAGTAACAGACCATCTAACATGGTAGATTGGGAATGGGGCAAAGGCCAAGTTCTGAGAGGACTCTTGGGCAGGCCTACCAGCTCTAAGAGAGATGGAAGACTTCACAGAGGCAAAGGAATTGTCAGTGCAGTTATGGGGAGAAAAAGTTAAGGATTGCATGCACAGCACATAGGGATACTTAGGAAAAGAATGGCACTGGAAAGATCTATCAACAACAGGAATGTCTGTTCAAGAGCAGTACAGACTTAGAAATGTGTTGGAATAGAGGAATATTTTCCTCACAGGTAAAGAAGATAAGGTGATCTGGTGTGGGGCCAAGGATGGTAAGTATTCAGTCAAACTGGGTTATCAGCTAATGGATTGTAGGGAGGAGACTCGATCAAAAACATGGGCCCTCTTCTGGAGTAAAGAATGTCTCCCAAAAGCTGGTGCTTTTGCTTGGTTAGCTGTGAAAGGTAGAATTCTAATAGGAGAAAGAAGGAAGAGGCTCGGCTTTGTGGGCCCATCAAAGTGTGTAATGTGCAATCAGTCGGAAGAATTTGCGGACCATTTGCTCTTAACATGTGAAGTGGCACAAAAGTGCTGGTCTAAACTCCAGAGGAACCTAAATTGGCAGGGACTGTTACAATGCTCCCTAAAAGAGGTTTTTGAGAGTTGGCCAAGACAACCAAGGAAGTCAACCCTCTCTTGTGTTTGGAAAATCAGCCCTTCCATAGTTGTATGGGAGATATGGAAGGAACGAAATAGAAGAATATTTCAAGACAAGATGGAGGATGAGAGAAGATTGTTATCAAGAATTAACAGAGCTATTGAAGAGGTGGTAGGCTCAGCAGCGTCACAATCTTCCTCATTATCCATCTCGTTTACCTCAATGGATAGAAATATACAAAAAGCTTGGCCAGGAATCAAAATTAGACATGGGTCTGCATCAATGAGTAAGGGTAAAAGGAATAAAACAGAGAAAGTCCAATGGAAACCGCCAGAGAAGGGATGGTTTAAAGTAAATTTTGATGGAGCAACGCAACAATCTGGTCAACTAGCAGGAGCTAGATTTGCAATATGGGACGACAATGGGGATCTTATAAAATATGGAGCTAAAAGGCTTCAGAAGAGCACCAACAATGAGGCTGAAGCCCAAGCAACGCTATTGGGGATAGGATTAGCAAAAAATAAGGGGTTAGAAACCTACATCTAGAAGGGGATTCCTTAATTATAATTCAAGCAATTATGAATGGAGAGATAAGTGCATGGCATCTTCAAGGCCTCTTAGCAGTAATCATAGAAGAACTAAATTTTTTTTTTAAACTTTAAAATTAGCCATATTAGAAGGGCAGGTAATCAAAATGTGGATAGTTTATCCAAATGGGCCCTGTCTTTTGATTCTGAAGGTATTTTAAAAGTGGATGACAATCAAGGATTATCAACTATGGGTGAAGTGACAGGATAATGATTGATGAGAAGGTTTGGGAGGAGTGATGCCAGTGGGATGGTACCATTTTCAAGTGTGACTCCTTGTGTGGAAAGGACGAAGTGAAAGCTCGCACATGGGAAGTTCTGCAGTTTTATAAAAATAGTGCAAGGTTCATAAAGGCGGCTAAACAGGAGAGTAACTAGCAATGATTCTTGACTCCTCGACATGCACAAAAAGACATCATTAGATTGATAGATCAAGTGGACATTAAATGCAGTTGTAAGGAATTTTTAGGTGGCAAATGTGCGAAGGCATAACTAGAGGGAAGGCGTGCAACGCTCATAAATAGGGTATGTGCAGGGTGTTATAAATCCAAGGGTTGCAGTGTTTTTTACAGTGAATGTGGAGACGTAAACAAGTTTCAGAGAGAAACGAGAAGAGACAACCGAGAGCGAAGAAAGTTAAGGAGCTGGCAACATGGAGGCGAATTTTACAGTCACAACCAAAAAATAACAAAAAACGCTTCAAGGGGGTCGTGAGCAGAGATAGAATGTCAAGGCTTCTCAGATTCAAGGAGGAGGAAATGATCAACACTATTTTGAAGGTGGTTGGTCCATTTTTTATGGAGAATGTGGTTCGCTGGAAGGTCAATTTAGACATCATCTCAATGGTGATAGCATGGGGTTTAGAAATTGGCGAAGATATTGACACGGTGAAGTGGGCAGCAATGCCAATCTTTGATGAAGCAATGCTAGAAGGGCTCGATTCCATTCTAGAATGGGCAGTGCCAGGGGTCAGTTTTGACTACTCAGAAGGATTTGCAGATGCTAAGGATGCAGATGAATTTGGCTTGATCTCCTTTGTTCGTTGGATAGGGAAAGTAGACAAGGAAGCTTATGTGCTGGAAAGGGCGGGAGCATGGGAGAATCTGAAGAGGTTGATTCAGTAGCACGAGAGGGAAGTGAATGACCTGGTAAAAGTGTGGCCGAAGGCACATCCCAAAGGCAAGCGCAGAGGGATGAGGAAGCGAAGGATATTCCAAGTCAATCGACAGCAGCAGTAAAAACCCTTCGGGTTTCTGTTTGGAGGTTGGTGTATATGTTGGTGTGGGGATTGGCAGGTGTGTTTTGATAGTAATTTCACCCCTTTTTTGGAAATTCAAATAGGTGTTTTATGAATTTAATTATCTATGTAAGCTCGATATGGGTCTGATTGGTATAGGAAAGTTTTAACAGTAATAGGAATATATATCATCCTATGGGTATCGAGGGAGCTGGAAAGTTGGGTGGTTTTTTTGTAATTGTGTTGGTGGTTTTGATGCTAATGTCTGGAGTGTGAGGCAATTGTAGGTTTGTAAGTTCTATGATCAGGCTAACTAGATGTATGAAAGCTTGAATTTTGAAGATGTAATAACTATATTCTATAATGAAATAAAATTATTATTACCGACCAAAAAAAAAAACATTTATTCATGATATATTATTTTGTATCAACTTTAAATTCAACAATAAAATAAATTCTAAATTCATATAATCAATAAATTGTAATTTTTATTTCAAACTTCAAAATTTATATAAGAGTTAATATATTGCATGATTAATACATGTACGAAAGTTGTAGTTTTCACTTCAAACGTGAATTGTATAAAATATAAAATAGTTTTTTTAGATCGAAAATATATTTTTCATTTCAAACTTTGATATAATAGAACAATACTTTTGAAAACATTTAATATAAAAAATTTAAATAACTAAAAATGTTGATCTAATTTCTATAATAATTTTTTTTTTTTTTAATTCAAATACAAATATCTAGATCATTAAGGTGTCTCATGGTATGATAGCATAAATTAAAATTTAAAATAAAAATTGACATATAATTTTAAAATATATCTCTTAGTTTTTTAAAATAAATATAGTTAAAATAATAATTATTAATTAATAGGATGACCCCACAACGTAGCGGTTAGTTGTGAGCCTCCTACATGGGAGGTCTTGGGTTTGAGTCTACTTGAGCCCCATGTGTCCCACACATAGGCAATGGAGAGATAAGATGATGCTTGGACATGGAAGATGGGACAACACATGGAGATATAAGGGTGTTAATGCTATACAAATACGAGGATGAGGTCCCTAAAAAATGTGGTCTCATTGGTTCATAGCTCTAGTCAAAAGCGATTCGCCTTTGGCCCATTATCAACCAAAAAAAAATTAATTAATAAATATTTGTTATATATTTTTATTTATTTATTTTATTAAATATATATTAAATAATATTTGAAATTAATGCAAAAGCTCTTTAAATTGAGAAAATGTGAATTACAAAATATTATTTACATCAACCCTACCTTACATAGAGTGACGAAGAGGGAGAACGAAGACTGGTTATGGGAAGGAAGGTCAGGCAACAGGAAAGGAATCACATATATCAAGATCAACCCAAACTAGTAGCCTCTAGGTTGAATATATTTCCATTGGGAAATGCAAAAACACCAATCTATTGTCCAATGGGAAATCAATATCCCCAATCTCCTAGGGCTCATTCTCTATTCGAGGGCATAAAAAATGCTAGATATTTACATCAACTCCCTAAAAAGTTTGTTTTCACAAGCTTCACTAAAGATTAGATTTTGGAGCAAAGAAAAATTTTGAACCAAAGATGATTGGAAGCTAACCCTGGAGGACTCGTAGATATTAGGCTTGTTTTTGGCAGAATCCAGACAAATCGTCAAACTCCCCATCAAGATATTGATAATCAAAAAAGGGTTAAAGAACACTTCGTCGATATCCCAAACCCTAGTTCAAGGGATAGGGAAAACAGAACAAATCTTGCTCCAATAAGAACCATGGTTGCATCAAAAGTTGGAGCCCAACCTAATATTGGCAACAAACTACAAGGAAAGACTTTGAATTTAAACACTGGTTTGATGGAAAAATTCCAGGACTTTTATGCAAATTTAGGGGTGATAGCAAAATGGAATGGTCAGAGCCAACCACTTCTTGATATGGTGGATTGGTGGAAGATGAAATTCCGCAACTAGGTAAGTATTTCTTAATTAGAGAATATCTTTTTGTTGATTACATGTTTAAATAAAGAAATTAAGCAAGAAATTTTATATGGGGAAATCAATTTTTTTAAGGGTTACACCTTCAATTGCACTGACTGGAAACGAACTTCAACCCTAACTCATTCAAACCAAATAAAGTTGCTAAATGGATTAATATAGGGCCAATGCCTATTGAATATCATTTTCCTAAAATTATGGATGTGATTGGCAACAAGATAGGAACCTCTTTAGGAGTAGAAGGTATTCGAGGTAAAAACTTGGCTAAAGATGTTAAAATACTTATTGAATTAAACTCAGATGTTCAAGAACTTGAGCCTATAGTTATCACCTCTGAGAAAGGAAGTTGTACTATTAAACCCTCCTTTTATTATGGAGAGATAGATGATACTAATATTTTTGTTAAGTCAAGGCATCACATTAAGAAATCTACTCGGGAGACAAAATTATCCTCCTCGGGAGCCTCTGTCATTTTGAATAAGAGTGGTGGAGAATTCACTTTTGAATCAAATGAGTTATCGAGGAAGATGGATAAGGATAATGAATCTAGGTTAGAAAAGGAAAAATGTGCCAGTAATAATAGTAATAGAAAAATAATAAAGGTTAGTTGGATGAAAGGATGTCATCGAGAAAGTTAGCATTACAACAAATGCTTAAGGAAGATAATGGTTTCAAGATAGATGTTCTTGAGCAATTAGAATTATTGGATCAACATGTAGACATAGTGCAGGAAGAAATCTATGGAGAAGTGGATATGCTTATAGAATTGAAGGTTGTGTAATGCTGGCCAAAATACCCTAGAGAAATACACCTAATCTATCTACAATGGAAACAATTTTTTTCTTAAAATGCACATCTTAAACAACAAATGCAACTATATCATCCATCTAATGCATATGAAATATAACATCTACTAAATGCATCAATTATAATCACATCATAATCTTAATTACTACATTGCATAAAACATCTTAGCACAATTTACGCAAGTGGAATAACATATCATATCATCTTTCCCCTAGGGTATCTCAATGCCACTACTTAAGAGTAACATCCTATAAACTAGATTCATTTTAAGCACCAATACCAAATGTTCCTAATTTCATATAATACATCCATTCTAACATTATAAAGCTAATGCATATCCTTCCTAACTTCATGATACTAATCTCATAGCCAATCCATTACTTCCATTCAGACTAACTTAGATCGAGGAATCTTATGCATAACATCAGGAATACTTTCATATGCAATTACATTAACATACATCCATGATATCTAATCAAGGTACATATTTTCATCTAAGAATATTACATTAATTTCTTTAAACATACAATAGGACAACTCGTGCCATATTCCAAGAATACCATTTTATTACATACAATTTCCTAGTCTTACAATGTCACATTACATAGATTTACTTTCACAAGGCACATGATCCTTTCTTAATGCAATGCCATTATGAATACATGAGTAGTACAATACATAGAATCAGTTGCAAGTCTTCTCATATAATGAAGAACAATAGAATCCACATCCACGCACGCAACTCCAATGAAGAATATCCCAATGGGAGAAGGCATCAAACCACCCAACCATGTGGAGCCAAATAGGAACCACCCCCCATGCTAGAAGATGACATGGGGTTCCAACACTCACTCAAGACCTAGGTTGACACCTAACAACCATGGGACTCAACATAGCACATATGAACTCAACATAAAAATAATCACATAACATCACAAGGCTGAAATCAACAATAAACTCTTCCAGAGGCATACAATAAATCATGGCATATGGACATGGTCACATGTAGGAATGAAGTGTCATCACATGTTGTCCTCATATAGAAGTGAATGTGGCCATCCTTACTAGTCACACTCCTATGTGATAGCCTCACAAAGAAGGTAAATATGCACCCATAATAGACATTTATGTTATCCTCACAAAGAAGAGCAATCCATACTCCTAACAGACATACAAGCTACCCTCACAAAAGAAGGGTGAAAACAATCCCTTAACAAACATGTGGAGCCATCTCAACCTATGTGATTACAAGGGAGATTAGCTTGCCATCTCATTGGCCTCGATCAAAAAGAATTATCTTATTAAGTGAAACCCAAGCCC
This sequence comes from Cryptomeria japonica, assembly GCF_030272615.1. Classification (NCBI taxonomy): domain Eukaryota; kingdom Viridiplantae; phylum Streptophyta; class Pinopsida; order Cupressales; family Cupressaceae; genus Cryptomeria; species Cryptomeria japonica. Next base: position 416,074,064 of record NC_081409.1, on the reverse strand, counting down.
AATCAATTATTAAATGTTATCACTGAATTACAAAAAGGAAAACTCCCAATGTGCCCTGACGGTCTAGGTGTCAAACAACCTAAATCATGTGACCCCGATCATCACAAGGAAGCCCACTCCCCTAATCATATGCCAATCCATAGGGTGACACATAAAATGACATCACAGCACATAAATAATTCTCACAAAAGACTTCCAAGTACACAAAACATCACTGAGAACATCCTGCACATAGAGCATACATATGAACCATTACAAACATAAAGCCTTCACCAATGCCTCATAGGAATAGTACCAATGCAAGAACACAAAACATAATCACATCATAAACTACTGCAAATCCTCAACAGTGAGGTACAAAACATCTCGCTGGAGTCATAGAAACAATCCTCAAACAGCAAGGCAACAACCTCTTGTTGGAGCAATTTTTGCATAAGGAAACTCCTCAACGGTAGGACATGACCCTATTTACCGGAGCAAAAAGTACATCATGAAACATCATAGAACATCATGAAGTAATTTAAAATTCTCAGCACAGACTTCACATGCCTCTGGGAACATCACACAATCCAAACTAGGACTTTACAACACTAAAATTGACCTTTTTCGGCCTCCTAGACCAGTTCAACTCTCTTGGTATGCAGGTTAGCACCCCTGATATGTAGGGTAGCATTTTGGGAACACTTGATAGCATTCTGGGATAATTTCACAGTGTTTTTGGTGCATTGGTCATCGTTTTGGGCATCTAGGTCAGCTTTCTTAGTTTGTAGGTTATCTCTCTTAGTCAGTTTGTCAGCACTCTGGGTCTGAACTATGGCATTCCCGATATACATAGTGGCATTATTGGTTGATAGGGTAGTGTTCCTGGTTGATATGGTGGCATTTCTGGTTAAGCATGCAAATCGTAAGTTTAAGAGATCCTAAAGATGAAGTGGCTGCCCAGATCAACTAAGGAGGCAAAAAAAGCCTCAAGGACCTCATCAGGAGGTTGGATAAGCATCAAAAAGGGTGTACACATGGTTTACGCATCAAATGAAACTCATAGGAATGATTTTGCAACTCAGTGGATAAGTAATTTGGCTAAAACTGTATTTTAGGATTAAAGAGCAAAGGAGAGAATCTTATCTCTGCATAGGCCAAAAGAACTGAACCAAAACATTACCAAACACTCAAATACTCTAACAACAAGACTAAAAATGTCTGAAACATGACATGGAAACTCACTGTGAGCTTCATGAGCTTGTACAATGCTACCAACACACTCAAACCAAGGAAAAACAACTCCTATCACATCAAGGAGTTCTCAAGAGGAGCAATACTCAAAAAAATATCCAAATCCACCAAGAACACACTTTAAACATACAAAAAACATCAAAATACATATGCACGGGATCCATTTTCTATTACAAGGATCAACAACTCAGAAATTTCTTGCAACAAGGAATTCAAAACTGAATTCTTTCCCCCCTATTCATTCATTATTACTGCCTAAAAATCAAACTACATTCCTTCTTTTCCCGAATCATTCAGCTATCTTAGACAATACATTTTAATAACATTACAAGAATAAAACATTTCCGGAGACATACTCAAAGAGAAATTCGCAGAGAAAATCCACAATGATAATTCACAAAAGAGGATTCCATCAATCTTTCCCTACAAAGCTAACCATCCCCAAATCTAAACTAAAATAGACTAATCCCGATGCAATCTTTAAGTTGCAGACACAACAAACAAATTCTCTCATGGAAAAAGAATTCTCCGAAAACATAAATGTAAAAAATAAAAATCCACCAACCTTCAAATCGCAATCCAAAAGAGTCGAATCGAAGAGGAAAAAATGCTAAATCCAAAACCACTCCAAAATCTTCAATCCAAACCAGAAACACAAATCCAAAATCCAAAATGGCTCCGATTGGTAACCCTCAAACAGCTACAGGAAACCAAATAAAAATATTTCCAAACAAAAACTCCCGACCAATCAAAATAAACCATAAAAATAATATTTCTTACCTACCGTGTATAGTTCCAAGGTAGGATTATTTTATTATATTTTCTACCAACAAATTTAAATTCACCCAATTACCAAATAGGGTAGGTAGAATATATTATATTTTATTTTACCCCACCCCATGCATAATAAAAATAAAAATAATAATATTATACTACTTTTAGGGGTGTAGAAATAGAAATAGGTTTTACATCTTTTCTATTAATAATAATAAAATCAACTTTACAACTATATCTAAAATAAATTAAATAAATCAATTAACAACAAATAAAATCAAAAGGATAAAATTAATTAAATAAAACAATAGTCAATAAATCAATTAAATAAATAACAATCAATTAAATCCAAAATAAACCAATTAATTAATAAATCAAACATTAATAAATTCAATAATAATAAATCAAATATCCATGGAGAAATGGTGGGGCTTATTGCCTGTAGTGCCTACAACCTAGGTTCAAACCCCACGGGTTTGTCTCTACCGTGTTAACAATGGAGCATTCTTTACCTTGGGGAGAACCTTAGAGAAATAGTGGGGCTTCTTGCCTGTAGTGCTTACATCCTTGGTTCAAACAATTTTTAATTAAGCTCGGACAGGTAGCAGAGTTGGCTTGGACCGTGGGTTTTCTCCCCATTGGTCTCAGGTTTGACTCTAAGGCTTGGATTCAACTGATGGGCTTGGCTGACGGGCTACTTATCTCATCTTCAGGGACTAGTCTCACCTCAGCTCGCCCCATAATGGGAAACCAGTGTTGTTGGGCTGAGTTGCGGGGATACCTAGGGTGACTTAAAAAAAAAATCAAATATCCATTAATTAATTGATTAATTATAAATTTAATAACTATTAATCAACATTGTCTTTGGACATGTAATGTCGCGGATAAAACACTTTGTTGGTGAAGCGGCCACCAAGGTTCAAATCCCTGCTGGGCCACTATGCTCGCAAGACCTTGTGCCTTCGTTGGGTCGTTGTGCTCACATATTTGAACAAGTGAAGTGTGGGGATGAGGTCCCCCGTTTGTGGACTCACTGGTTCATAGCTCCAAGTCAAAAGCATTCACGTGGAGCCGGAGGGCGTGTCATGCCAGCATCACCAGTCATATTAAAAAGTTTACCAGGCATAGTTTTTAAAAAAAAACTTTTAATAAACATTAATTAATCATTATCCAACTATAGGATAATTAATCCAATCAATGATAAATCATACACACACACATAACCAACCACACATAGATAGAATGAGATACCAACTCAAGGCAAGACAACACTTACGCCCGACAAGACTAACAAGGTGAGCATACTGGACCATGAGTGGGTGAGGGAAAACCAAGTCATATCTAACAACTACCATTGGGATTAGGACACGCTCAAACCTACGAGACCAGGTGGTGTCGATATTCGGTACCTACAATCCTGCATCCACCGATAAACATAAAATAACATATATACGATATCATAGTAACAGGCAAGTGAAAGAGAATCGCAACACCTTATCATGCTCGTGGTGAGTGATAATGAATCATCTCTTTCACAAAGACAATCACCCATTACAAACACGTCTTATAAAATCATCATCATGAAGTAGGGTTAGTATCATCACCATATATCATGAAATCATATAAAACACATAAGAATCTCGAATACATATAAGTCCATCAAGAAATACCATCCATCGAATAATCATAACATATCATCTATCACATAGATCATCAAAAGTCATCAATATAGCATATGTCCATATAGCATCATATATGTCTACTGCATAGGAATAAAGCCATAATCATCATCAAAGTATCATCATAAGTCTAGATAAGTCTATCAAAATATGAGTCTAGGAGGGACACTACAGGCTGCATTTGGGATGATGAAAGAGGATTATACAGATGTAGATGGGGTGAGATAGAAATTGAGAACCAACGTATTTTGGATCATTGTTTGGATGATGTAGAGGTAGAAGATGATGGGGATAAAAGTAGGTGTCAATCAAATTTTGGCAAAGAATTGGAAACCGGAGCTGATTTGTTGGGTATAAATTGCTCGAGCCTAGGAAAATCTAAACCAGACTATAGGAAATTATCAAAGAGAAGAGGAAAAACATCTCTTTTAGAATTAAGGAATATAGCGGGGGGAGCTGCTAACCAGACAAAGACTGCAGCTATATTGAATGTAGGGAAGGGGAAGTTCCTTCCCACTTCGCCATGAAGATAATAACATGGAATGTTAGGGGTATTAATGCCCCTAACAAGAAATGTATTCTAAAATGTTGCATTTTTTCAATCAAAGCTGACATAGCTTTGATTCAAGAAACAAAATTGATCAACACAAACATAGAAGAATTTAGGAAAAGACTAAGATGTTTGAAATGGGAAGCTTTTCCAGCAAAAGGAGCTTGTGGAGGTTTAGGTATTATTTGGGATCCTAGAAGATTCTATGTAGAAGTAATCATTAGAAATAAGCATTGGCTCTGCTCCTTAGTTAAGAGTTTAAGCAGTAACCTAAAATTTACTCTATTTAATATTTATGGTTCCATTCCTATTGTTAGGAAAAGAGAAGTTTGGGATGAGATAGGTTTGCAACTCCACTTGAATCCTGAATGGAACAATATACTAGGAGGATATTTCAATGCCATTCTAGATCTCTCAGAAAAATCTGGGGGTATCAAAAAAGAGCCCCAATCCCTCATTGACTTTAGAAATTGGATTAATTACCATAATATTATGGATATTATAATGGAGAATGAAGTGTATACTTGCAATAATAGGAGACTTGGTCAGATAGCAGAAGGACTTGACAGATTCCTTTTCAAATGCAGTGTTATTGATTTCCATTATCTCCTTAAAGCATCCATTCTACCCAATTCAAGCTCGGACCATTACCCGGTCCAACTAACAATATCTGAGGATAATAAACCAATAGGTGTCATTTCAAATTCGAGAAGATGTGGATGAGAAGCAAGAATTTCGTTGAGATGATTGAGAAGTGGTGGAAGGAGGAAAAGGTAATAGAATCAAAGCTTTATTTTTTGTCACCAAACTAAAAATAATCAAAAGAAAATTATTGCAATGGAATAAGGAACGGTTTGGTGATATTTTCGAGACTAAAATTCATATAGAGGAAGAACTAGATAAACTTAATGAACATGTAATTAAGGAAGGAATGAATCAGGTTCGTTATCTGAAAGAAAAAGAATTATTACGAAGATACGAGAATATCTTATCCAAAGAAGAAATGTTTTGGAGGCAGAAATCCAGAGAAACCTAATTGGTGGAAGGGGATAGAAATACCAAGTTCTTCCATGCCAGTACCAAGGCTAGAAATAATATCAATAGAATTACCAAAATTAAAAATGATGTTGAGAATTTTTTAGAAAATCTAGAGGACATCTCTAATGAAGCAGTATCTTTTTTTCATAAGCTAGTAAATAAAGATGATGCCCTAGATCTTGAAGCCCAATCTAGTCTACTGGAGAACCTACCCAAGTTAATTACAGAAGAGTAGAATAAGAAACTAAATAGCAGTTTCACCAAAGAAGAGGTCAAAGCAACTCTGAAGAAACTCCATCTGGACAAGGCCCATAGTACATATGGCTTTCTAGCATGCTTCTTCCAAGTATGCTAACATTTCTTGGGAGAAGAGAAAGTAAATGCTTTAGAAAGCGCTATAAATTCTAGGATAATTTTAAAAGAAATCAATAACTTTCATTACATTAATCCCCAAAAATAATAAATTTGAGTGTCTGGATGAGTTCAGACCTATATCCCTATGTAATACTATTTATAAAGTGATGGAAAAAACTATAGCAAATAGGCTAAAAAACTTGTTACTTTCCATTATATCATAAGAACAAACAGGTTTCGTCCCAGGCAGGTCTATCTATGATGGAGTCATAATTTCCCAAGAAGCAATTCATTCCATTCAGAAAAATCATTTATCATGTATGCTAGTAAAGCTTGATATTAAGAAGGCATGTGATAGGGTGGACTGGAGATTCCTCTGTAAATGTTTGGAAGTGTTTGGTTTCAGTAAACAGTGGATAAATTTAATCTTTGAATGTATCTCAAGCCCAAAGATATCAGTGTTAGTGAATGGCTCTCCGACAGGTTTCTTTGAAATCTCTCGAGGGTTAAGGTAGGGAGATCCAATTTCTCCCTTTCTTTTCATCATCATGGTTGAGGCTTTAGGTAGAACCATACAGAAATTGCAGGATCTGGGCAATATTTCGGGTGTAAAGATTACTAGTAATCTTCTCCCTGTGACTCATCAACAATTTGTTGGTGATACCCTGCTATTTGGAGAGAGTAGTATGTAGGAAGCCATAAATTTGAACCTCATATTAGAATGGTATCCAAGGGCTTTAGGGCAAGTAGTGAATAAGGATAAATCTGATGTCTTCTTCTTCAATACGGACAAAAGAAAGGAAAGAGGAATTATTAATTTCTTAGGATTCAATAGAGGGGATCTCCTGTGTATGTATTTAGTACTCCCCTTGGAGAAAGGTATCAAATCAACAAATATTTGGGGCAATGTGTTATCCAAGCTAAATCAGAAACTTCAATCTTGGAAAGGGAAGTGGTTGTCAGCTACAAGTAGATTTATTATGTTGAGATCAGTCCTTTCAGCTATACCCCAATTCCAAATGTCATGCCTCCCATTAACAGTAGGAGTTAGAAACAAGCTAGATAAAAAACCTAGGACCTTCTATTGGTAGGGATTAGCAGATAAGAAAAAGTTTGCATTGATTGCATGGGATAGAATTTGCAAACCTAAGGTCAAACCTCAGGTATTGGACTAAGAACCCGGCAATACAAAATAAGGCGTTAGGGGAAAAGATGGCCTAAAAAATGTATAAGAATCCTCAATTGAAGTGGGTTAGAATCCTAAATCATAAATGCTTAGATGTTAATGACCCTATCGACATTTTTAGAATAGTGTATCCCCCCAAAGGGTCTATAATATGGAATTTCTTAGTTAGTTGTAGGAAAATAATAATAGAACAATTGTCCTAGAAAATAGAGAAAGGTGATCAAGTGCTCTTCTGGGTAGATTCCTGTGGGGGTGTCCCCCTATTCACAGCCTCCTTAACAATTAGATCTGAATCTACCACTTGATGAAGCTAAACAACTATTAGAGATACTACAGAAAAGGAAAATTACTTTCTGCAAAGGCAAGGATACACTCATGTGGAATAAGTCTATGTTTGGGGAATATAGGGTGAAGGAAGGATACAAATACATCAATAAAAAATAGCAATTGCATAAATCTGACTTGCCTATTACCCTCTATCGGGACAAAATGTGCCTTCCTAAAGCAGGAATATTTTTATGGGTCGCAATGTAAAATAGAATTCTTATGATGGACTGGTTTAGGAGATTTGGATTTGAAGGTCCAAATAGATGCCATCTTTGTGAAAAGGAAGAGGAAACTCTAGATCACTTGTTACTAGGATGTGATTACACAAATCAGTGTTGGTTCTAGTTGATCAACAAACCAAATTGGTGTACAGTCTTGCCTAAAAGACCTATTAAGCTTCCTATAGGGTTGGCATATTCATCTTAAACACAACCTTTATGGCTTTCTATGGATAATCACTCCCTCTATCCTTTTATGGGAAGTCTGGAAAGAGAGAAATAGAAGGATTTTTAAGGAGAAGAAGTTACCATTGGAAAACCTACTTAATAAGATCGAAACCTCAATTATTAAAGTTGTTAACAACAAACTGAGTAATTGTCAACACATAGATGCAACCTTCACTACTAGGGATGAGAAACTTAGGAGGAATTGGGGGGGACTCATAATCCTAACCTTTTGTGGTAAAGGAGGTCAAACTACTAAAGACAGGAGAAAGGACTACAGGTGGATTCCTCTGGCAATAGGTTGGTATAAACTAAACTTTGATGGGGCCTCTAGAGGCAATCCAAGGAGGGCAGGTATAGGGTGTATGATTCATCACTGGGATGGGTCAAAGATTCCTAGATTGTCAAGACCGATTGGGGCAATGACCAATAATGAGGCAGAGATCAATGCCTTAATAGAAGGTCTTTTATTTAGTAAAGACCTAGGGATTAGGAAATTAGAAATTGAAGGGGATTTTGAATTGATCATTAATGCTTTAAGATCAGGTAAGACTTCGAACTATAAACTTGACAACTTGGTAGGTAGAGCATTGGAATTGTTAAAATATTTCAGATCAACCACAGTCAATCATATTTATAGGGAGGGTAACATTAAAGCGGACTCGCTTGCTAATCAAGGTGTGGATAGAATTTGGGAAGAGAGTTTAGGTGTCGGATAAGCCTGATCCTTAGTAGATGGGGTTAGGTTATGTGGTCAAGATATGAGTTCCTTGAACCAATTTCGTGTAGGTTTTAAGTATAGGTTAAATACATAGTATTTTGCCTTGAAATTCCTTTCAAGGAAATCTTTCATTCCAGTTATGGTTGATCATTATCCTTTGAGTCTCTTTGTTATTTTAGATTCTTCACTGTGCGGTAGGTCGGAGAGGGGCAATGCGTTATTGGCTACTCATAGAGTGTCGTGGATTGTTACTTACTAGAAATCTCATATCTCCATCAATTGTGTGCTTCTGTTAGATACTTTGCTTAGCTACTCCTCCTCGATTCCTTGATATATATATATATATATATATATATATATATATATATATATATATATATATATATATATATATATATATATATATATATATATATATATATATATATATATATATATTCTTTTTCATTTTGTTTTATTTATTTATATATATATTCAATGGTTCATATATATATATATATACATATATTTTATTTTCTCCTTTTTTTCATATTTATCTAGTCCAGTGTCCATATATACATATATATATACACATATATATATACACATATACATATATACATATACATACATATACATATGTATATATATGTATATGTATATATGTATATGTGTATATATATATGTATATATACATATACATATATATATACACATATACATATACACATATACATATATACATATATACATATATATACATATGTGTATATATATGTATATGTATATATACATATACATACATATATATATATATACATATGTATATATATATATACATATACATATATATACATATGTATATATATATATATATGTATGTATATGTATGTATGTATATATATACATATGAACATGTATATGTATGTATATGTATATATATACATTACATGTATATATATATATATATGTATATATATATACATATAAATATACACCTATACACATACATATACACATATACATATACAGATATACATATATATATATATACATTTGCATATACTTATATACATATGCATATACATATATACACGTGTTTATTTATTGTCTTTATGGGTCTTTATTAAATTTGTTAGCTTAGTGTAGATTCCTGAGTTTGTAGTTATGAATCTAGGTGTGTTATTTTGCCCCAGTTGTGTCATGATTACTTAGATGTGAATGCTCTGATGATTGGCATCATATACGTACTTTGCCATGATTATTCAGACTAGGGCAATTTAATCTAGGTTTGGTCATTTTGAACCCCATGAATCAATTTAACTTGACTTTGAACCCTCGGTTATGACTCTCGGAATGCTCTCCTTGCCCATGGTTAGTTTATTTAATTTGTCGATAGGCCTCTATTTGGATAGTTGGTTTTGAGATTCATTCTATAGCATAGGTGATATGGACACTCCTATGAGGCTAAGGGGAATGAAGAGACAAATGACATTACTAGGTGAAGTGAAGATCAATAGGCTATTAGGTATCACTGTATTTCCTCATAATTTGGTCATTAGGGTTGTTATGTGTGTCATAGGGGAGGATTACATTCACAATGAGGATAGAACTAGGACTGATTCGGATATAGCATCCATGTTTCTAGTTGTTGGAATGCATTTTGAACCCAATAGGGAGTGTGTAAAGAAATTGTGTCGGAGTGTCTTTATCAAGGAAATTCTAGTGGATCTTGACAAAGTCATGGTGAACATTTCTGAAGATTTAACCATCCCCAATTCGAGACACTGTGATCGCTTCATGTGGAGGGTCAAACCTATGTCGCGATTCTCAATCATGGAGACCAATGATTGGGAAGGTTTTGAGCAAAGGAGACCCACCATTCCCGCAATCTGAACTTCCCCATGTGGCTCCTACATGTGAAAAGGCCCAGTTGCAAAAATTGGTTTGATCTATATATGCAAGAGGATCAAGTGGGCATAGAGGAGGGTGGCGAGAATATAGAAAATGCTTCCTTCCTCAATGAGGAGGGCTCTCCCGAGAGGCAAACAAGCACTCCTCTATACCAAGAGAGGAGAGGAAAGATAATTAAATCGGCGGTCTAGGTGTTATAGGGTTGTCAATACTTCAGCCAGGTGCCAATTTTGGGTTTTAGTTTAGTTATATTTTAGGTCATAGCTATGGTTAGACTCGTACTATCCAACACTTCTTGTTATTTCAGACTCGATGGTAAAGATTGATCATTTTGGGCTAGCTCCAGGACGGTCTTTCATTTGGATTATGCTATATGTAATGTAATTATTCTCCAATCTTATTAATACATATAGTTAGTTTAGTGAATTATTGTTCACTTTATGTTTCAATTGTAGTTTATGGTGGATTCTGACGACTATGGTTGTTCTAGAATGGCATCCTGCATCATTGTATCCTTATAGTTAACTTCTGTTTGTTAGCTTATCATATAATTTGATATATCTTGAAGAGATGGACAATACTTCTTTCTTATGTTGATGGTACTCTGCAAAATTCTTTCCAGTGCGTGTTAAATCGTTGTGGGATATTAAGCAATTGATTTCTTCTAGAATCTCGCTAGCCGATAGCTATTATTTTTTATTTTGATTCTTTGTTGTGGCCCCTATATCTACTGCTTTGTTATAAATATATAGAGAGAGAGTGTGTGTGTGTGTGTGCCTGTGTGTGTAGTACCCCTCCTCGATCAGCCTCTTTTTATATATTTTGATTTACTTCAGTGGTTGTTCAGTGGAACATTATTGTATATTGATTCAGATTATATGCGATGTTATTTCATGCTTTATCTGGATGTATGGTGTATGCTTTTATGCAGTATCTCAGCACTTAGGTTTAATGTTATTTTATGGATCATTATCATGGACTGACACTTTTACATTATATTGCGATGAGTTATTTATATGTTGCGTGTTTTCAAGTGTATTGGGATGCGAGGGGATGATTTTCCTTCACTCACTCCGGTGAGACAGGGAACATCGTGATTCTCCTTCATTGGTGTGTGTGTTGTGTCTGTATATATAAATATTTGTCTATATGCATGTATGGGTTCTTTTGGTGCAAGACATTGCAAGTACTAGTACCGAGTAGGTATGGGGTATCGACTCCACCTAGTTTCATAGGTCTGAGCATGCCTTAAATGTCCGATGGGAGTGGAGGAGATAGTTGTTATACCCTAGCTTGACCTGCAGTTACACTCGTGTGAGTGTTTTCAGTCGGTTGTCCTTTCCCATCTGGCTGTTATGCGAGTCATAGTGCTTTGGTTCGGTCATTTGTGAGTCGTCATTTGATCATCCTTCGTTTTGTGTGCTTCCATTTATTTAAGTGGTTATTTAATTGAATGGATGATGCTATCTTATGTTGGCATAATTAGTTGATTATTATGCTCTGTGATTATTGATTTAATTAATTGATGAATTGCTAGTTTAAATGGTTAAATGGCTTATTTTATTATGTAAAGTGGCATTAATATATTTTGTGGAATGAAATAAATAATTGCCTAGCCATTTAAATGGTATATGCTTATGTTGAAAGAAAGTATTTTGGAAAAATAGAAAATAAAATAAAAAGCTTTTCTTATTACCTTTCCATTTCAACTTTTTCATTTTAATTGTTGGAAAAGAATTGTTTTTGGAAAAAGAGAAAATCTGATTGTTTTTACTTTTTAAATATTCATCTGATTGGTTGGGAAACTTTTAACCTAGAAAGTTTAGGTTAAAAAATTTATTTTCCATATATGCCTGGAAATTCACGGGAAGAGGAGGTAGAATTTTGGAGAGAAAACTGGTAAATCATTCTGGAAGGAGGAGCTGGAATTCGAATTGGTTTGCAGGGATTGGGATTCTTCCTTTATTTTGGTTGCTAGTTTGCTTCAAGGTTGGATAATCTCTTCTTGTTTTCAACTTACCTTGGAATTTTCAGTTTGCTTCCTGTGTGTTGAAATTATGCAAATCTTCATGTAGATTCTTGTGGAATGATTGGAATGAAAGAAAGAGTGTCTATTATTGTTGGTTTTGTGAAATTTATATCTTATGGTTGCATTTAGGAAAGAAATGGTTCATTTATCTATTTGTTGTATGTTGTGTTCTTGAAAATCAATTTCTTGTTATACCTCTTCTATTTGGAAAGAATGAACTAGATTTAGCTTGTTGTGTGCTTTCTAGTATCTTGTTGCCCAAGATTTGGGGTTCTTGTGGGGTTTTATTTCACCATTTGCCTTATTGGTAAATATCCATTTGAAATTTGGAGTTGGCATTGTGTATGTGTGTGCCCGTGAAATGAAATAGAGATGAATCGTGTTCATGTTAAAACGGTTTCTAAATGCTTTGGAAGCATGTTTTTATTTTTTTCGTAGACCTTACCTTACCCCATGGCGGGCTAGTCCCACCACGCGGGTCGGTAGTGTCTGCTGCCCGTAGGTAGCAGTGCTACCGGTCGGCAGTACTGCTACCGGTCGGTAGGACTGTTACCATTTAGTAGCAGTACTACCAATCGGTAGTACTACTACCAGTTGGTAGTAGTGCTACCGGTCGGTAGCGGCTGCTATCGACGGTAGCAACACTACTGGTTGGTAGGACTACTATCGGTTGGTAGCAGTGCTACCGGACGGTAGCGCTTGCTACTGGTCGGCAGCAGCGCTACTGGTCGGTAGGCCCGTTACAAATGGTAGCAATACTATCGGTAGGTAGTGTCTATTGCTCTGGCAGCAGCTCTACTGCAGTTTGGCTTTTGCACCGCTTGACCATGTGCCTTACTAGTGCAAACCGGTATGTGTTATAAATTTAATTAAATTTTATAAAGTGAATATACTTTGTGAAGTGGTTTTAGTGTTAAATGAAAATGGTGATTTTCCATGTGATTTTTATTATGTAGTTTAATAAATTTATCAATGGAAGTCAAGGCACGAATTAGAGATTCAAAGTAGTAGAATTGGATATATTCTGGAAATGAATTAAATGCATGTTCGAAATTCATGTTATAACCGGTTGAATGTTTAATGTGGACTTCCTTCTTGATGGAATATTGATTTGGAAATTGATTAGATGTGAATGCTAGAAAAGAGTGTTTTATTTAATTTTCAATCAATGATGTTGCAAGTGTTTATGATGTTGATTTCCTCAAAGATTGTCTGAGTGTGGACTTAGTGAATTAGTTGTCCTTGCAAGTGTATAATGTGTTATTTCTGGTATGTGGTTTTGTCATCCTATGGTGGCGTATTTGGTACCTTTGACCAAGTGATATATGTTGGCTTCGTTGTCGTAACCATCTAGTGTCTTTGTCTTATGGTTAGCCAAGAGTCAGTATGTCCTTGTTTGACCACTTGTTCTGAAAGTGGTGTAATGGTTGTCTGCTTCGCCATAGGGTCCTTGGGGAGTGACCGTGTCTGTTTAGTGTCCTTTGAGAGAGTGGCTTTCGAGCAGGTTACCCCTGTGAAAGTCAGATAATAAGTGATAATCTAATTAATTGATTAGGTGGGTAGTTCATAACATTAATAAAGATAATGTACCTCACGCATAGGTGAGTGCTTGTATTGAGGCTCATAATGTAGTGAGAAGGCCTGGAATGGAAAACCGACCACCTTGTCTTCATGAAAGGCTAGAAGGGTCCGCATGAGTCTTAGTTGGAGCCGAAGGTTCAGGAGAGGTTACCAAGACAGAGAGCTAGGACCTATGAGGGCCTACCGAGGTAACCATCAAGATATGCGATGACACTCTCTCTTTAGGTTCACTTGTGTGTGTGATGACGGTTCACTTGTGTTTTGTGATATTGAGTCATTTGTGTATTTGTGATGTTGAGTCACCTGGATTATTGTGGAGTCTCTTGTGCTGTCATGGAGTCATGTTGTTTTATTGACCATGTCATGCTTTTTCTTTCTTGAGGGTCCTCAACTATCTCCTAGCACAGTGGGGTGATTCCATTTTGGGAATTACATGGTCGGGTGGTAGTGCCACTTCCCATCAGATATTCTTGTTTGTACCTTCATGCAAGGATTGGCTACGCGGGTGTTTTCTGTGGATCGTGGCTCATTCTGCATCTCATGTTGAAGATTATTGTTATTTGGAGACCCTTGTGGTCATTGTATCATTGATCTTTTGCAACCTTCTATTTGATTAAGTTGTATCCTTATATGTATATTGAGAAGCTAGGTATTGGAAGAGCAATGTAATCCTATGTTTGGGATGTTTTTATCATTTCCTTTATGATATGTGTAAATGCTTAATGAAGTGGAATTATATTGTATCCTTTCAATCTTTCAATGGTGTATCTACTATTGCATATGGATTCTTGTGATCATTGAGTTAATGATGAATTATGTGGATTAGTGGTAATTGTGGAATCTATCTTATGAAGTTAATTCTTCGTTGGTAACCCTTAAGTAATTTTGGTGTAAGTCTTCAGCTTGTGTTATCGTGCATGTTGTGTAAATGCACTTATGATGTTTATACTTTTTAAAAAAAAAAAAATTGTTTCACCCTTGTTTCTGGGTTTTCCTTCGAGGTTCCTGGCGGGGCATTAGAGAGAGAGAGAGAGAGAGAGAGAGAGAGAGAGAGAGAGAGAGAGAGAGAGAGAGAGAGAGAGAGAGAGAGAGAGAGAGAGAGAGAGAGAGAGAGAGAGAGAGAGACACACACACACACACACACACACACACACACACACACACATATATATATATAAACAAAGATAACTATACATATATATATAATATGTATAATATGTATGTATAAATGTGTATATATATATAGTTTTTTTTAATTTTTCCCTTTTATATATCTTATTGTTGTTTATATATATATGTGTGTGTGTGTGTACTTTTGTTTCTTCTCCCCTCCTTATGTATATGTATATATACATATATATGTATATGTATATGTATATGTAGATGTATATGTATATGTATATATCTGTGTGTGTGTATATGTATATGTATATGTATATGTATATGTATATGTATATGTATATGTATATGTGTATATACATTTATATATGTATATGTGTATATATGTATATGTATATACACATATACATATATACATGTATATGTATATGTGTATATATGTATATGTATATACACATATACACATATACATGTATGTATATGTATATGTGTATATGTGTATATGTATATACATATATATATACATGTATATACATATACATATGTGTATATGTGTATATATATATATATATATATATATATATTTTATTTCATTTTATTTCTTTTGGCCCTTTTCTTCTCTTTCTTCTTACTTGGTATTTTATTTGGTTTCTGGCTTCCTCTTTGTTTCTCTGATATGTAACACATACGTTCTTGAGTCAAGAAGCATGTCTGTATATGAACAAGCAAAGTTTATTTGTCTCTTCTTGAAAAAATCAATGTAGTTTTGCTTCTCTTGCTCTGATAATTATGTTGTTGGATGTAAAATCTTGGGATTGTCTGATGTACCAATGTTAACTACTTCTGTGTGCTCAATCAATAGAGAAGATCTTTCCTGATAATATTCGAGAAGAGTGTCAAATCTCCCATCCTCTGGCGCCTCTAAGAGGTTTTCACCATCGGATACGTCCTTTCTTTTTACTTTTCCGTGATCTAATGTTGCCATTAAATAGTTTTCAGCATTAGACTTGATATTTGTGTTTTTATTTTCACTTTTGTGTCTGAGAGATTTGGCACCTCCTCGACAAGAAGATGCATTAACCAAATCATTGGTATAAATTGTTTTAGGTTCTACTGCATTGAGATATAGGGCAATGGCATGATTGTTAGGAAAGGTATCTATCTCAAGAGGTTCGTTGTTTTCCCAGTCAATAAGTTATGGGTGAATCAAAGGCAAGGGATCATCGGATTGTTGTGTGTCAAAGGCATTAAAGGTCATAATGGAGATATCAAAATATTCAATGATTATTTCTATGTATAGGATGTTACCCTCCTCAGAATGACCTCTCACGAGTAGTTCTTGGTCATCCTCAAAGGAGTCAGAATCAACAGACTGTGATTCTAATTCAATTAGTTTGTACTCTGATGTTTGTCCTTCATACGAGTGAACTACATCGATGTCAACATGTTTTTCATAACATGAGTCTTCTGAAGATCGTGCCAAATGATATGAATCCCATTCCAATCATTGGAATCTGTTTCACTAGAAGCTTGCAATCTAAGGATTTGTTCATAGAGGTTGTGAGTAGCTTCTTACCTCTTTATAGCAAGTTCTTCAAGTCTTCTTTCCTCTGCTCCTTCCTACTACTTGTGAGTTGTTTCTTCTTCCTGTTGTTTGTGGATTGCTTCTTCTTGTCATTTGCAAGTGGCTTCTTCTTCCCTCTCAATGGTAAGATCTTCTTGTCTTCGCTCATTTTCCTCTTCTTGTCGTCTGCGTGTTACTTCTTGTTGTTGTTGATCCTGATTGTTCTGCCCAAAAGCTAATCCTGATTTGTCTTTGGCATGTTGAGAAGGAGGTTGTATGGGTTCTAGGATACCTTCTTTTCTTTTGCCTATAGGACAACTGCCTTGATACCCCATTTTTAACATGATATCATATCCTTTTTCATACTGCTCAATTGGGATTCTAACATTGTTAACCTCTAGTTGAACTTCTTCATCTTTGTAAAACCATTGTAAAACATCTTTATCCTCAGTTTCCTCCGCTAGAGTCCCTCCTTTGACAAATGATCTGTCAAGTTATTTAAGTGGTTTTGATACAAGTTTTGATTAAGTAAAAATAGGTTTTTGAAAGGAACCCGAACCTTTTACATAGCAGGAGAGTAAAATAACTAGAAAGGAACGTGCCTAATCACTTTTGAAACAAAAACTGATCCCATTCGAACAGTTTTGATACAAGTTGTTGTCTTGGCGCTAATGGCTTTTCATATGATTTTGGAGAGAGTGGTAAATCTGGTAATGAATATTCTCCTACCCCTTTGTCTTTCAACTACACCTTTTTCTCGAAACTTGCCAATATTGAGATGCCTTTTCTTTGGGTGGTGCACTAGAAGAAGATGCCTCTCTGTTGTGTGGAATAATAACTTCTTACACTGGTTTCAAATTACTACAATATTGAAAAGGATTTGATTCTACTAAAATTGGGATCTCTTGTCCATTGTAGGAAAACTTCAGGCACTGGTGATAAGTTGAAGGAATAGCTTGCATGTAGTGGATCCATGGTCTTCCCAAAACCATATTGTAAGATAGATTTGGGTCCAAAACTTGACACACTGTATCTTTTTATACAGGTCCTACTCTGATCGGAAACACTACAATTCCTTTAGAGGAACACTCTTCTTCATCATAAGCTTTTATTGTGATCATTTTGCGAGGATCGACTGCATCTTCAGAATAACCTAAGGTACAGACAAGACTTAATGAATAAATACTTAGGTCAGATCCTCCATCTATTAGTCTCATTTGACACGCATTTTATGGATAAGAACTTCAATATGCAAGGAAGCATTATGTGGATGTTGCAAAGACATGTCATCATCTTCAATGAAGGATAGGCAATGAGGCACTATTAGGTGTTCCACCATGGTTTGGAATTGATCAACACCCAGGTCTTTGGGGACTGTGGTATCAACTAGAGCTCTTTCTAAAATTTCTCTGTGTGGGTGACAGTTTTAAAAGCTCTAGTATTGATATTTGTGAAGAGGTCTTCTACAATTGGTCCACTATATTATAATATTTAGAAGTGGATGGTGTGTTGGTTGTAGGACTGGACAAAGTTACCTTAGCCTTATTTCTAGTGATGGCATGTGTTGGTTTTAGTTGTGATTTCTCTTTAACAATAATAACATTACCACATTATCATATGCATGAGCATAGTTGACTTTTTCTTTTTCTTTTCCATCTAATGTCATTGATAATTCACCCTTCTTATAATTTGGTAGTGGGGTTTTAAATGTCATGTGTGATTCATTTGTTTTATGCCCATCTACCATTATTACTTCATTGTCTATCAAGTCTTGAATTACATGTTTCAATCTTTGACAATAAATCATTTGATGCCCCTTACTTCGATGATAATCACAATAATGGTTGTCATTCCACCACGTTGGTTTAACTTTTGACTCGAAATCTCTCACTTCTGGTAATGTAATCAATTTATTTGCAAGCATTATTTTTAATGCTGATTCGAGTGGTTCACCGATACGTGTGATTTTTTTGCGAAGGGTACTGAAAGGTGGTTTAGGTTTATTATTATTTTGGTTAACGATCACTGCATGACTTGATAGATTGAATATGGGTTGTTTTGGTTTTAAATTGTTAGCATCCACTATTCCATCATTGACAATGTTCCTATTCCTGTTCCAAAACTTAGGTTTATCATTGTTGTTGTTAGTGTTGTTGGAAGAATCAGCTCCTTCTTTATAAAGTTTTAACATTCCTTTCTTAACCAAAGCTTCCTCAATATTGATTCCATTTTCGATCATCTTGTCAAAACCTGGTGGACATTGAAATTTAAGTCTATAGCTCATTTCCTCATTTAGATTATCAATGAAAATGTCCATCCTTTCATTATTGGGCATAAGACGAGGACAGCTTGCAAGCAATCATCTCCACCTTTGTAAAAATGTCATGAATGGTTCTCCATTTTTTGGTTTTGTATTACACAAATCAAGCATGGTGATCTCATGTTGAACATTATAAGAGTATTGAGAAACAAATTTATCCACCAATTCTACAAACGTTTTAAAACTAGGTGGAAGTTTAGAGAACCACTCCATGGCTTGTCCACTTAAACTCTTTGGGAATAATCTCATTAGATAAGCGTCTTCTTTAGAAAACTCCATGCTCATTGTGCAAAATTCCCTCACATGATCATGTGGATCAGTTCTACCATTATATTTATCATACTTAGGGATTTCGCAATTTGGGGGGAACGGTATCATGTTTAGATTTTTATCAAACAGATAAGGGTAGATATCTTGCAACAAGTATCTCTTTGTGGTTCCTCTTTGCATATCTTTAGTTTGTATTTGAAGCGCTTGTATTTGTTACGTGAGAGCTAAAAGGGGATTATCTGTATTGTTCCTTGTTTCGTTGTCCTAGATATTCAGAATTCTTTCATTGTGAATTTCACTAATATCATTTTGAGTCTCACTTGCTCTTTCACTTTGTTTCAATTGTGTGACATCAAAGTCATGAGGCAAATTAACACCTTGATGTGCCAACATAAGGAAATATTTCTCTTTATACATTTCCAATACCTTTTCCATGAATTTATAAAATTTTGGATCTTGTTGCACTTCTTTGATAGTTTCCTCAGTTATCTCCTCATCATCATCATCATGATTGTGGAATCTATAGAAAGGATTTTCCTCTGCCATCGTAGATTTTTGTTTGTTTCTTTTCTTTTTGCTTCCTCCTCTGATTTCTAGTCAAAAATAGCATACAAGTGATTGGAGATGTTTAAGCTTTGATCTTTATTTGGAGTGCAAGTTTAGTGTGATATAACCTAGTCAAATATGAAAGGTCCTATTGATATGACTAGATTAGTCTGATTTTAACAACCTTTGCTTCGTGATAAAGGATGATATATCTTGATAAGGAAACTGAATTGAAAAATTAGTGGTTGGTGATATTAATTGTGCATTTATGATGTTTAATTTTAGCTTTGTTAAAGAGATTTCACTTGCAATACTGTTCTTCCTAGTTTTTGGATCAATTCTATCAGTGATGATGACAGGATCTACTCTGAAATGGGTATCCAAATCTATGATTATACTCTCGGGAAAAATCCAATTTTTCTCTTTGTCTGAGGTATAAAATTATCAATGCACTAAAACAGAGACATGAAATGCTAAACTGTTCTACCAAAGTGCTACTCTAAACCAATGATGCGCTATGATGTCCCTGCTATGCACTAATATGAACCACTGATGCACTAATCTGGGGTTTATGTTATGTTTTAGTGATATGGTTTTGATGTTGATGTTACCTATTTTCGCTAGCAAGCTCAATCGGGTAGAGATTTAGTGTTTTTAATATACAAAAGGTACATATTTATTCTACTATTATTACATTCATGCACATGAAAAGAGAAAAGAAGATTATATTTCCAGGATTTTCAAGCTCAGAACGATATGAGAGTACACATTTTTCTGAAAAAGGGTAGTCTTTATTGATATGAATGTGTAATGTCTCGTGCAAGCCGCGAGAGTAACCGATATGTATGCACATAAATAAAATACTATGTATTTACAAATGCATAAAATTTAAATGTACATAAGAGAGGGTGACTCGTCATTGCCTGAATGACGAGTCATAGTTGAGTTCCCTTGTGTTATCCTTGGTTCATCGCCCATCTTGCATCCACTTGAGTACCTGCATTTTAGGAAAATTATGTTAGAGAAATAAGAGCCATCATTTCTTATATACACATGCATATACAAACACATAATGCATCCCTCATATGCATACTAGCAGTCAGCATGCCATATAGATCTAGGAAAGCAAGTGCCAGATCAGATCATCATCAAATGCATTTTTTGTCTAACTTATTTGCTTCATGTGCAGACAGGAAAAATAACTTTTTGTTCATTGAATTATAGCATGTGGGGTAAAATGTGGCTCCCACAAGGGTTGAGCCCAGCATGTTCTTGTGAAAAGTTATTGAATGAATACTTTCAGATGCTATAGTATAGTCATACACCACAAAGAGCCTGAAAAAGTAGTAATACAACTTCATGGATATGTTTTCAAAAATACAGAGGAGGTGTGTGATGACAATAGAGGTTTGAGTAAAAGATAGAGTGTCATAGGAACAGTCTCAACCCTATTTGCAAAAGAGATTATTTTTCTCTTAAGGTAGATCCAATACAATGTAAAAGACAATAAACTTCATTAGAGGAGAGCGGTAAGACTTTCATACTCTAGCAATAGAGCAACTACATTCACCTAAATATTAATGCATAATGATCAGTTTGAAAGCACAGTGAAGATAGCAGCATATTGGGTAGAACATTGTCATAGCAGTGTAGTAGGGTGAATATTTTGAAGTAATAAAAATCATCATAGTCACAGTTCAAAACAATGGAGTAGAGCAATATCAAAGACCCCTGTAGCAGAATAATAATAGTGAAGTACCCAATGAAATAAAGGTTTGCAGACTTTAAGATCTTCAATCAAATATGTGACATGAAATTCAACACAAAGTGCAACATCAATCACAAAGCTATATTATTCAAATCAGTGACTAAGTTACAGTCAATAAGAAGATTTGCAAAATAATAAGCCACAGTATGCGAGTGAGCCCTCATCAATGGGTGAATGCAATCTTATCAGTCATGAACATTGAATGCAAATACATGATACATTCTCAGATCAGCCCCAATGCATCCAAAAGACATTCATAGCAACCTGCAAGTGAATGGAGGTGAAATTTTTGAATACTGATTACAAAAATAGAGATCACATTCACTACCAGTTAAAACAGTGTAAACATAGTCATGTGTTTTGATCATTTCTTAAAAACCCAGATGCCAAATAGGATATTTTTCTTACACAAATTAGAAAACAAAGAGACGAAAAAACCTAAAAAATCTTGTGAAAACCTAGTTCACGATGTTTAAGAATCCTTCACTAGTCTGAAAGGGTGCAAAGAAAGAGAATTCACAACCAAGGTTTCATTCTTGAACAACAAGATCATATAGCAGTGATAGCTACAGTCAAATACAAAGACAATATAAAGCCCTTTTTGCAGGTATGAAACCACAAAAGCATAATCATACCTAATCAGAAAGAGTAAAAATGCGATAGTGGTGAGCTTACCACTCCTCTCTCTATTGAAATCCTTCAACAAATCATCAGAATGACAAAGTGCATTCAAGCTCAAACTCCTGGTTTCCTCATGGCGGCAGCTTCCTCTCTCAGAAATGTAAATGAAAATGATCAAGAGTTTTTTTCATTTTTTCTTTAGGGTTGCAACCCTAATGAAACCCGTGAGAGAAAGGATTTTATTTTTGTTGCAAAAATTTATCCATATGTCTATTTAAAAAATCTTTTAAGTGTTTGTTGAACACTTTTTTAGAATTCTTGTCCAAACTCTTGTAATTCTTGCATGTAGTTTATTTGTAAATCTTTATTAAAGGTGATACTTATAAATCACTTTGAACAAGAGAAATTTTTGAAATGCAAGAGGGAGTACGTGGGGTCTTTGAAGCACAAGTCTAGGAGATAACTTTGGTGTTTTTAGAGTTGTGTCAACTCATAGGAGCAAAATTAGGTGATTTGTCACCTAATTGTGATTTTAACTCCAATTAAAGAGTCCTAGTGGGTTGGGTTTCAGTTAAGGAGTGTTTTAAAACACTCAACTACTTGATTCTATCAGTTGCATCCCTAATTTTGAGGGATTTTCAGTTGAATTCGACCCAAGGAGTTGTGTTCAGTTTGGCTACTCCTTATGTAGTTTTGGAGGAGTTTTTCTTTCAGTTAGAGTCCTGATTTGGTGGAGAGATGACAACACATATTTTTGAGAGCCAAAATTCAAATTTTGAATTTTGGAGGTTGTTTGTATAAGTGTGAGTTTTTCACTGAGAGTTCTAGAGTTCTGAAGTTCTAGAGTTTCTTTCTACTTGTGTAGCAACAGTTTTTCATGCTCCTGTAACTCATTTCTTATGAGTTTTTCCATATTTGTAATGCATATATCTCCTATTGATCAATAAAGAAGTCCATTTTCCTTCTCAGATTTGTGTTGTTCAAGCATTGTGTGTGAGTTCTTAGAGTGATTTTTTGTGATTTTTAGAGAATCCTTCTTTTCATCTTATTTCCTTAGTGGTATGATCATATGCACCATGTTATAGTGCAATTCAGTGAATGTGTTGTTATATTTAATGTTTGAAGCTAGAAAATATCAGTATTTTCCTCATGCAAACATATTAAAGTTTAGACCTTTCATATGAATCATTTTTGCAAGCATGCATATTTGAGTTGTGAGATTACAAAGCTTCATTATCTAAGTATTTTGTGAGGTTTGTAAGCATTTGCAAGTTAGTTTCAGTCATTGGTGGATCACCTTTTAGCAATAGTTTCATTTTATGCATATCCTTCTTCCCTTTTCTCAGAAATTCAATTAAGTTTTTAGGTGATCAAATAGGAAGTCGGCCTATAATTCGGAGGTCTGCTCTCATAATAGGATACCCACAGCCTAAGAGTAGTCCAATGTGTCATGAGATTGCAAGAAATTCAAGCTTGCATCGGATGCAAATCCCTATGACAACAGTTGTGTTAATGTGTTAATCTATCCTCTTGATGTGCTCATCTGGTCTACAAATGCACTAGACTATTTCTCTAATACACTAAAGTTTACTATCAACGTGCTATTTCAATCTATCAACACGCTAATGTTTGAAACTGATATGCTACTCTGTGACAATTATGCGCTATTCTGCTCTGCAAAGTCTAATGTGAAACAAATTGACAGTTTGGTTTGATGTTTAGTTGTGATTAAATTTGAGTGTGTTTCAATGGATGATATTTTTTATTTATGATTTGAAAACACAGAAGACAGAATTGAAACAGTTGTCTTTGTCCTAGGATCTAAACACCAAGTGTATGTTCGAGGCTCAAACAAAGCCCAATATTTCCATGGGTTTGCACAAAGAAAACACTTCAAGCAGTTCCATCCTAAGAAGGTGGATACAATGCGATAACTGATCCCACAGCCTGGAATCTTTGTGACGCAAGTGTAAACACCCTAAAGAGGGATGTCCACTTTTGCCATTGTCGAGAGGTGGCAAATAGGGGCCTCCAGGATTGGAAGGATAACCCGATCACCCTCTCCTCGGAAGACTACAAGTAGCCTATACAAAGTCGAGGATTTATGCCTCTCCTCCAAGGAACTAAATGGTGAGTGTCTTTGGGGGAAACCTGTTATCCCCTTGCATTGAAATTATTGTACCAAGGCTTATAAGGGTGGCTTCTATTCTAACGGTACTAGTAAGGGCATCTATTTGGTGCATCAGGGTATAAACTCAATTAAGAGATCTCCCAGGCTTGAAAACCAAGGTTTTATACACTCAAAGGTATGGAGGAGAGCTATTCCCAAGCACTGTCGTCGACCTCGATTTTCATCGAAATCACTTTTATTTTATATTGGGTTAGATGAACTTGGCGTTACTCATTCCCACTTGGGTCATTCCCCTCTCACCAGACCTTATGGGCTACTCGAGAGGGTAGGCTTGCTAAAGTTATTGCACTACTAAAAATAAAAGATTTGACAAGTTTTTTTTCTGATCACCCAATGAAGGGGAGAGCATACCCACCTATCATCTTATACACATAAGACATGATGTTTATTGATCCCCTAATTATACTATTTGCCTAAATTAAACAAAGAAATGCAATACTCCAGTGGTTGCAAACAATTTTAGTAGTTTTAATTAGATGTCATTGGCTGCATGAAGTTTTTCAGTCTTAGTCTTTGACAGCGAAAAAGTACTTGCAAAACAAAAAGGTGAAAATTATTTTCTGGAAATTGGAATTCTAGAAGTAGAACTGAAAACACTAATGAAACTCATCTAAACGCTATTATATGCTACTAAAATGTTATTCTGTGAAAGCAATGTGCTACTTTGTGCAATCAAAACACTAATTCATGAAACCAAAACGCTAATCTAGGAACCCAA
Source organism: Cryptomeria japonica (assembly GCF_030272615.1). Classification (NCBI taxonomy): domain Eukaryota; kingdom Viridiplantae; phylum Streptophyta; class Pinopsida; order Cupressales; family Cupressaceae; genus Cryptomeria; species Cryptomeria japonica. The sequence goes on along the minus strand of NC_081409.1, from coordinate 416,049,139 downwards.
AATACTAAGTTGGATGACGGATGTGCTAGAATAGAGTCTTGATGTGCTAATCTAGAAGCTGAAAATGCTGAAATTCCTCACCGAAGTGCTAAAATGATTCTCTGCATCTACCTGTTAAGAAAAATATGCAAGAAACTATTAAAGATGGGATAGGGCCCCATAGTGGGCACCAGAAATAATGTAGTGTAAAATTTTGTGCATCAACTCATTTAATAAGCATTTACACAACATTCAATGAAACATTGCACGAGAGAATAAAATAAATAAAGAAATTAGAGAACTCCCTCAAATCATCCCATTGTTCTATATCCTCACGGACCTTTCTGGGTTATGGGTTGGCTCTCGGATGCATGATCGCAAGATGACTACGTGAGAAACGAGAGTGAAATTATGCAATTCTAAAAATCTAGATGATGATGTAATTCTAAAATATCATGATAACTATACTAAAATGCAATTATCAAGATGCGAAATAATCTAATTGGTATGCTAAATTGTGATGCAAAACCTATGAGAATTGCTTATGAAAATGTTGCTAATGATGTTATGATTGAAATTGCTAAGATTGCTAAGGGCCCTCTCATGGATGAGAAGAGGGCTATTTATAGATTTTCCAAAGCCAAAGCTGAGGTGGCATGAATCAATGATGAGGATTTGATTTGGATATATCAACGGTCAAACTTTAAGAAGTTAGAGAGGAAGTTGAAGGATAGGACACTTGTCATCCCTAGAGGGACAAGTGTCAAGGAATCTCCAATGAGTGCCACCAAGAAGGCAAGTGGCAAGGAGATGAAGGACATGTGAAAAAGGTTCCATGTGTCCTCAAGAGAGGATGAATAACCCACAAGAGGTTAGGATGAGGAAGTTAGATAATATAGTTAGTTAAACCCATGGTTAGGTGGGATGGTTTAGGTTAGGTGGTTAAAGGTTAATTTGAAATTAAAAATTCAAATAATTTAATGATAAAGAATAATTAAATAAACAAATTAATTAAAATTTCTTATTTAATTAATAAAATAGAAGAAATGGATTTAGATGGAAAGAATTAGAAATAATTAACTATATAAATAAATTATTAAATTCATTTATATATGTTGGGCCCATATAAAATTTTCATTTCATATATGTCCTTGCTCGGAGTAATACCCGTTTAATTCGTTGGTCAAGTCATTTTTTTAATTTTCCTCATATAGCTCGGCCATTGTTAAGTTTCACTGCGTTGAACTTGAACCTTTTTGGTTCAAGGTTCAAAGTTCAACGAGCATTGTTTTGAATGTTTTTCCTCCCGCGCGGTTTTAAGTCTTTGCTAGTCCTTGTCGGTATTTTACATTCTTTGAACCTTGAACTTGAACCTTTTAAGTTCAAAGTTACAAGTTCAACATTTCTCATGTTAATTTTGTGTTCTGATTGTTTCACAAAGTTCAGAGTTTGATGTATAGGTTTCTCGAAAGACATGTGACTTGGCGCGAGGTGACGGTGCGCATTTCAAGAGATGATTAACGGCCACAGAAGAGAGGAATATTCTTTCTCTAATGATTTGAAATCTGTCATTTATAGAAAGTATGTGTGAGGATCCGTAGTGTCAGAAGTGAAGTGATCTAGAATTTAAGGCATGCTCCGATACAATCATTTCAGAGTAAGGCCACACGAACGAGGTGTAAGGGAGACAGTTTGTGGTAATGATGGGTAAGATTTTCTCGGCTTTAAAACTAAGTAGATGTCACGTCGATATTATTATTTTCTTGAGAAGGTTTTGAGAAGGAGTTTTGGAGTGGGAGAAATAGACTGTGATAGGGGTTTTCAGAGAACAGAGGAAGGTATGTTCAACAACTTTCTAAATTGTTGCAGTTTGTTTTAAAGATTTGGGTATTCTATTAGCTGTTTGTTTCTGTTTCCACTTTCCTTCTTTGCCTGGGATTAATTGGAGAAAATCATGACATAAACATGAGGCCTATTTTGCCCAAATTGATGAGCTCATCTTCCCTTGTAAGTTCTTTGCTGGAATTAGCTGATACAACATTAGTCCAACTAGATTTAGATGATTTTCTAGAAAGAGTCCGAAACCCAACCGCAGATCCTATGATGAGAGATGTTGCACAGAGCGGGTTATTAGAAGCGGCCGCATTTCCCACAACTGCTCCTTGCCCTGAATTAGTTTTAAAATGTATGAATCACTATGACAAGGGTAATCGATGCATAAGGCAAAACAATGGTGAGGTTTTGTTATCCATAAATAGACAGACAGTAATGGCAGCTATGGGTATCCCACACCGGGAACCCTATGAAGACTGGACAATTGGAAAATCCTATGGAATTTTCTTCGGGAAAAAGCAGTATTACAGAACTGTTATTGTGCAGAATTGGCTTCTGAAATTCCACAAAGGAGGTTCAAGGCTGCCGAGACCTCTAACCCGTGAACATTTAATTCCCACAATCCAAGACTTGGTAATATTGTTGAGTAGAGTAAAGGGTAATTCCCACTCCTTTTATTGGGAGGACTGGATGTATTTCTTCATCCAGGTCACTCTAGATAAAAATCGATTCATTGATTGGGGAACTGTTATAGCGGAAAGGTTGCACGAAGGTTTGAGTAATTACCCTGGGATGGAAAACTTCCATATGTCATCGTACCTGTTATATATGCTTGCTTGTGTGAGAGAATGGTCTAGACTATCCCATGCAAAATGGATTCAAGGCATAAAGATTTATGAGTATCATCCTAATTTGACTTTAAAATGGCATGTTAATGACTATCTACGTTGGAATGATATTTTTGCTGGGAGGTTGACCTTTGAATTACAGGGTAACTTGCATAGGAGGATGTCTGCAGAAGCCATTGAACTTGTTAACATTTATGGTAGTTTCTTTACACAGTTTAGTCACTTCACCTACCTTAGGGTTGGAGGATTTAAAGGGGAACCCTTTAGGCTACCCAAGTATGTTTCAAAATCCTGTATTTTGATCGAAGTTTCCAGGCAGCTTGCTTATGTCGCAAAGGATTATGGTGAGGACTCAGACACAAGTGGGATTTTCCCCATTGATTTAGGCCATTACAATTGCAGGTCTATCTCTGATGTGCTGAATCTTGAGCTAGAATTTAAAAGGTTTCACTTGAAGACCTTTGTGAAAAGAGATAATTTTGATAGTAAAGGTTTCATTGCTCAATATGTGAAGAAGATGGTGCATGATCAGCATGTTCCTCAGTTGGAGGATTATTGGGAGGGTTTCCAGGATGAATTTGAAGTAAGGAAAAGGAGTTGGTCCAGGTTAACCTTGAAGCAAATTCATGACATGAAATTGTAATTGGATACTTCAGGTGTCACTACTGATGATGAGGATATACTTGACTCTGAGTTTCGGAAGTAGGTGCATAATGAGACTCTTCCAGAGGTGGATTGGAGTAAAAAGATGGAGGATAGTATTCAGACACGCACTTTCAACATAATTCGAAGGATAGAAAATTGGCTTAGGAGTTGCCGATTCAAGCCGACAAGAGCAACCAGTTCAAGAAGCAAAAGTGGGAAGAGGAATACCGCAAGCAAAACTTCTATTTTAACATTCTCATTTCTGTTGCAGGAAAAAAGGCAGACAAGGATTAAAGAAGAGAAAATTGACACCGAGGTTGAGCTTTCTATTGGTGGTCTAATAACCAGGTCAAGGTCCAAGAAGAGCTTTCAGCTGCCGGCTCCCCATCTCATTCTTGATCTAGACGCAGAGGAAGTACTTTGCGATATGGCATCCCCTTTTTCTTATACAGACAAGGTTTCAACCGGCGTAGACACTACTTTCCAGGATCCAGGGACACTTGATATCCAGTTTCATGCAAACAGTGCCACATTGCCAACCTCAGCAAGATTTCCACCCATGCCATCTAAGGAACTGACTCTGGCACCCAAGTGGTTGAGTGATTCAATCACCAGGAAAAGGAACATGGTTCCTATTTTGGTATCAATGGAGGATGTTGTGAGTAAATGTCTGGGAAAGTCTACAAAGCCCAAAAAGCTAAAAATGGAGGCCATGATTGATTTTGATGAAGGCACAAAGCATTGGACCACAGACATTGCCAAACCCATGTCTGACAAAGATGATGTTATTGCTTCAGAAGCAGACTATGCTATTGAACGAGTTGATTTGCGGGTCAGAACCAGAGCCGTAGATGTGAAACATTTGGAGACTTCGACTAAACGAATTATCTCTCGTACTTAGAAAGACGAAAGAGATAAGGCTGAGTTAAAGCAAAATTTAAGGCAAATGGCTCAATATATTCATGCTCTGCAAAACAGCCCATTACTGTTGTCTCAACGTTTAGGACCATTTAGCCCAAAATCACCTGCTAATCAGAAATTCTTTGATGAGGTTCAACAAAATAGGATGATTGCCGAAGTTTTCTCAGAATGGCTCACCTCGATCATGCATCAAGTGACCAATTACATAATAGATTTAGTTCAGATCTTCAAAGATGCTAATGAAGTCACCAAGGCATTGGATTCTGACTTAATCTTGTGGTAGAAAGAGAAAACTAAATGGGCAGTGATTTCAAAACAGATGCGCGATATTCAGCGTTATGGTCTGATGAATTTTCTTGCTGAAAATCAAGTGCCAGGGTTAAATGAAGATGTAATGTTTATTTGCAAAGAGAGTATTGAATGGCGCAACCAGATTATTGAATAGGGTCATAATGAATTAGCCAGTCTACGTGGCAAATTAATAGCTTTAAGGGTGACCATGCAGAAGGATTTGCACTGTGTGGATGTTCAATTGCTTAAAGAAGATAGCAAAACCCTAGAAGATACCACAGAGATGATTAACCAGTTCAGTAGCCACATTAAACAAATCAAAGTGGAGAAATCCTTGGCTATGGAAGATTTCACGAGGATTTCCAAAGTGGAGTCGATGCTCACAGTTTGTCTTGATCACCTGGATTCCCACAGAGACAAAGTGCAGATGGTGAAGAGAAAGAAGGAGCTCTGGAAACAGAGAGTAATTCACATCAATTTGCCACACGTAACTGTAATTCAAGAATTTTCAAAGGTGCATCAAGAGTGGAGTGCGGCGAAGGTGGTGATGGTGTCTTTCCAAAACCCCAACCCGAGCGATCACACTGGGATCGAGCAGACAGCATGACTAGCACTGTTGGCAGTTGTTTGCCAGCGAGTCTAGTCATTTTCCTTAGTTTCGGTTATACAGTTAGGGTTGTTTTCTATTAACTCTTATGAGTTAATTTTACTTTGGTTAAAAACTATTGGTCTGGCAACCTATATATATGTTTTGTAACGACTTTGAAAGGGTTCACTAAGTTTTTGTAAAGACTATCTTTTAAATTAGCTAAAAATTTTGTGTATGTAGAAGGTGGATATTCATCAATGAATGAAAATCTCGTTAACAGTTCTCTTTGATTTCAAATCTGTGCGTTTGTTATTTTGGAATTTGATTTCTATGAAAATCTGTTTCAAGGAAGAAGTTGTTATACTTTCTATGTGTGCAGAAGATTATTAGCGAATTTCATCTTTAAAGGCTTTTCATTTTGTTTTAGTGTACGTGTGAAGTCTGTCGGCTTTATATAAAGAGGTATATATGGATCAGTGCTTGCATTCATTTTGTATTGACTGGTGAATGCAATTACCTTTTAGTGCTTTCTGGTGAAAAGCATTCTATTGATTGTGTGTAATTTGGAGCTGATTGAATATTTATTAGAGGGAGTTGTACCTTAATTCAGAGGTTAATGAAATATAATGATTTTCCAACTGATTGGTGGGGAATTTGTCTTTCTTTTCGTGAGCCATAATGTGCAAGGTTAAATAAATAAAGAGAGACAAATCTATTTACCAACAACTTTTTGGCGACTCTACTGGGGAAAGATAAGAACAATTAATTTTAAAATAAGGTCGTCATTACAGTTATGCTTCGTTCTTCATAAATGGTATTGCCTCTTGAAGAGATTTTGCATGTTCTGCAACCAAATTTAAACTGGGTACAAGAAGAACAAAGTAACATTACCTCTGAGCTGGATACTCTAGCCTGGAGGCATAGAGGAAGTCGAGCGAAGTATGACAGAATAAGTGCTCTTCTTAGCGCAATAGAAAGACAAGCGGATCAGCCTATGTTAGTCTTTGAAAGGATAGTTGTTCCTAGGGTTTTCTTTATTCACGTCCCTGATAATCAATTACAGAATCCCAGACATTTGTTACCCTGATTGTTCCACACTGGACTCTATGCCATATACTAGATCCCAAAGAAGGGAGGGTGTTTCTAACCCCGTCTTTGAAGAACTACAGAATTTAACTTACCAACCTACCTTCTCATCTCAACGAAGGGCAAGAAGTAGACCTCCATCCTCATTACCATCATCACCTGCATCTCCAGTTTGCCAAGCTTTGGTCCTGCACGGTGTTGCCTTACCAATTTCATTTAACCTTACCCCTCTTAATATCACGCTCCCAATGGCAACCAATAACCTGTGGGGGGCAGTCGTAGGCCCATTGAATTTAGGTTTGAACCTTAACCCCTTACCAAAAGCTGCTAGGGATCATTTACCTAAATTTAGCGGGGATGGGACGGTCACTGTAGATGAGCACCTGAATGCTTTCAATGTAGCCTGTGGATTAGTAGCAGTTCAACATGAAGACGTGGCTATCAGGCTATTTATTCAGACATTGACAGGAGTGGCGGCTGACTGGTTTTATCACTTGCCGAATAGTGTGATAACGAACTGACAGGACCTGAGGACAAGATTTAAAGCTAGATTTAAGGTAGCTAAAGATGAACACTCCCTCCTAGCTCAGTTATCCCAGTTGAAAAAGGAGCTTCCTAAATCCATGAGGGACTTTGTAGCAAGATTCGATAAGATCCTGCACAAGATCCTGGTTAACCAAAAACCATCAGATGATAATCTCAAATGTTTCTTTATCAATTATATGCCCTCTGAAATAAGTTTCCTGATTTGTAGGCAAAGGGTTGCAGATTTGAATGTCTCTAAAACTCTCGTAGTTCAAGTAGAGGACAATTTGATCACTGCAGGAAAATGGAAAAGAGAAGTACAAACATCTAACACCCAACCAACTACCTCCTCAGATCCTATTATCCAATGGTTAATGAATGATGTAATTGCCCTTAAGAGGTAGACTCCTAAAGCAAGTACTTCCTATTCCCAACCATATCAAGACATTCCTAGGAGATATCTTAATCAACAGGGAGGAGATGGAGGAAGACAATTACAACTACCCCCTGTACAGCAAAGACTTGCTATGGAAGCACCATCCCCAAGGTAAACTCTTGTGTGTTTCATTTAACTGACGAACATGATGGTTCTTCATGTCCAGAGATGGTTCATTTTTCCCAAATGATCAGTAAAGGAGAGACAATCTTAGAAGTTGATGAAGGAAGTTCCCAAAGTATGCCTGGCAACTCTGAAATTCATTATATGGAATATGTCTCCAACTCAGAAAGGGGAGGAAACATGTTGGTCTCTTTGGAAGATTCCTCATATGCAATTCTTATAAGAACTCAACAGAATTTGAAATCTCAAGATGTTGTAACACCCATCCACAGCACTGTGAAAGGAAAGGAAATTTTGACCCGTCATGGAGGTATATCAAAGGTAGTTCAAGAGGTTGCTTCTTTGAGTTTTGATTCTTTTACTAACCCTTTTGATATCATTGAATTTTGCAAGACATCTTGTGTTCAGATTACTCCGGCTGAGTATTTGAAATTAAACCCGAAGGAGCTAGATAGATTGGTTGAATTTGTCAAAGGGAATGATGCCCATGCCTTAGCAAGTGAAACCCAAACACCTGTGAGTAGTGATTCTCAAGCACACAATAATGTCAGTCCTACTTTGGTAATCTCTGAAGGCTCATCAGAGACTATTCCTATACAAGCTAATTTTGCTTGAACCCAATTTTGAAAATAAACCAGAACCTTTCTATGTGTCCTTATATATTGATGGGCACAAGTTGAGTAACTGTATAATAAATTCAGGAGCATCTGACAATGTCATTCCCTCAGCCATAGCAAAGGTTTTAGGTTTAACCCTAACAAAGACCTTTGGCAAGTGTTACTCCATGGACTCCAAGCAGGTTCCTTTATTCGGGCAAATTAAGGATGCGCAGGTCGCTTTAGTAGCACACCCTGCCAAGAGAATCAAGTTGACAATCTTGGTGGTTGACATCCCTGCTAGCTATGGCATGTTGTTGAGTCCCACCTTCTATAAAGACATGGGAGGGGAAATTAGGATGGATTGGTCACAAGCAATGATCACAGTTGGAAAACAGAAAGTCGTTTTGCACCCTGAAACAAAGGTCAAATACACATTTTTTCCCTCAGATGATCCGAAAGGTCAAATTTTGTACCAGGATTGTGGCTTTGGTAATTACATGATATCGACTGATCCTCAAGATGAGAGTATGTTAACGGATTCAGGTATGTCTGATGTACTCTGGTCTATGGAATTTGATGGGAGTTGTTCATCTTTTGGATCAGGGGTCGAGGTCGTATTGATACCTCCCCACGTAAAGGTCATTCCTTATTCTTTCAAATTGGAATTCCAAAACATGAATAATACGGCCGAATATGAGGCCTTGTTATTAGGTCTGGCTGAAGCGAGGAGATTGCAAATCAAAAAGTTGAAGGTGAGAGGTCACGCTAAACTTATTGTTAAACAAGTGAGGGGCCTATTTGCTGTCAAAAATGAGAGATCGAGACATTATAGGAATCATGTTTGGGATGAGATCGAAGCCTTCGATGCTTTTTCAATCGAGGTCGTTCCCAAAGAGTTTAACTCGAAGGTTGATTCTTTGGCGGTATTTGCAGCCTTGTTGGTGCCACACTCGGATTTCACAACCGACACTTACAAGGTTGAACTAGTTTATAGACCCAATGTGCCTGATAATTCTGAATCCTGGCAGGTGTTTGAAAATGATAAACAGATTCAAAATTTTCTACAATGTGCTGACATTTTTACAACCTTGTTTTATGAGGGGTCAGAGGGGAGTTGTAAAGAGTTTTCTCCCAATACACTAGAAGAAGTACACAATGGAATGTTGCAGCTAAAAGGGAATAAAATCCCAAAGGGTTTAGTTTCTCTTGAACACCTTTTCGACAGGAAGGATCGATATGTTAAGCAAAGGGGCAGGGAACCTCCTGTAATTCAAAGCTCTGGTGAGTATGAGAAAATTAACATTGGTACCAATGAGGATCCTAAATTTGTTAATTTGGGAAAATGTTGTTCTGAAGTGGAGAGAAGGAAGTTCATCGATTTGTTGGTCGAGTTTAAAGATGTTTTTGCATGGATTTATGATGATTTGAAGAATTTCAGGGATGGTAAGTTCCAACATCAAATTCCTTTGAAACCAGGTGTCAACCCTTTTCGGCAGAAGTTAAGGAATTTTAATCCAAAGGTAGCAGAAGCAATTTTTCATGAGGTTGACAAAATGCTGAAGGCCCGAATTATTTATCCTCTGCATCACTCTACCTGGATTGCAAACATAGTTCCTGTTCGGAAGAAAAACAGTGAGATACGAATCTGTGTTGATTTCAAAAACTTAAATCAAGCAAGTTTGAAAGACAACTACCCTCTGCCTGCAATGGATCATATTTTACAAACTGTTTCAGGGTCCGATATGATGTCCATGTTGGACAGCTTCTCTGGGTATAATCAAATTAGTGTGGTGGAGCAGGATCAACACAAGACAACCTTTATAACCCCCTGGGGTACCTTTGCGTATAACAGAATGCCTTTTGGGTTGATTAATGCAAGGGCAATGTTTCAAAGGGCAATGGATCTTTCCTTTTGGCATTTGAAGGATAAGATTATTGTGGTGTATTTAGATGACCTGACTGTTTTCTCCAGAAGAAGGAAGCATCATGTGCGGGATTTGAGAAAAGTTTTGATGAGATGTAGGGAGCATGGGGTATCTTTGAATCCTAAAAAGTCTGGTTTTGGTGTCACAGAAGGAAAACTTCTGGGACATATTGTCTCACAGGAGGGGGTAAAGGTTGATCCATAGAGAGTAAAGGTGATATAGCAACTCAGTCTCCCCTCGAATAGAAATGGAGTAAGGTCCTTCTTTGGACAGGTGAACTTCTTAAGGCGTTTTATTCCTGATTTTGTTGAAACTACTAAATACATTGTGAATATGATGAGCAAAAAAGTAGCCTTTAGATGGAATGAAGCAGACAGGAAATATTTTGAAGAGATTAAAAGGGCCATCACGCATGCACCTACTCTAGTTAATGCAGACTTTAATAAGGACTTTATTATTTATTGTTACGCATCTAAGCATACCATGTCTGGGATTTTGGTACAAAAGGGTGAGGATAGTGAAGAGGTGCCAATTTCTTTCATGAGTATCCCCTTGAAGAAGCATGAGTTAAAATACTCATAGATAGAGAAGCAGGCTTATGCGATGGTAAAAGCTATGAAGCAATTCAGGTATTACATACTTCATTCACATGCAACTGTTTTTGTTCCCAATTCTGCAGTAAAAGTTGTTTTAACTCAACAGGATGTTGGCATAAACAATAGAGCATCTTGGGTCTCCAAGATTCAAGAATTCAATTTAGACATCAAGCCCACTAAATTGGTTAGAGGACAGGGCCTTTTTAAATTGATAGCAGAGAATGAGTTTAAAGAAGAGGACAGTCTACCTTTAACCCTATTCGTTGGCCATCAGGATTCTTGGTTCACCAATGTTGCATATTGTCTTACGTATGGAGACTGTCCAAATCATCTTTCTCCTAGGGAAAAGAGAAATCTGAGGTTGAAAGCTGCGAAGTACGTCATCTCAAATAACATATTGTATAAGAAAGGCTTAGATGGCACTTTCCTCCGATGTGTGGATAAACTGCACCAAGAAGCTCTATTGAAAACTTTTCATAATGTGGCATGCGGGGGTCATTTCTCCTCTACGGTTACTGCATATAAAATCTTGAGGCATTGTTACTACTAGTCGGGAATGTTCAAGCATGCATACGCCTGGGTGGCGAGGTGTGAGAAGTGCAAGTTGTTTATAGGTAAACCCCAGTTAGTCGCCTTGCCTTTGAGACTTGTGGTAATTGAAGAACCCTTTAAATAGTGGGGATTAGATTTCATTGGCCCTTTGAACCAAATTTCTAGTGTGGGGCATACTCACATATTAACAGCAATGGATTATTTCACTAAGTGGGTGGAAGCTATCCCTGTTAAAAAAACCACTTCAGAGATTGTGTGTACGTTCCTTAAGGATAATATTCTTGTCAGGTTTGGAGTCCCTCAAAAAATAGTCACAGATAATGCATCAAATTTCTCTTCATCTAAGTTAAGTCTATTTTGTTATGATCATGGAATTTCCTTGGCACGCACTTCTGATTATTATCTGCAGGGTAACGGTCAAGCAGAATCAAGTAACAAGAATTTGCTCAACATCATGAGAAAGTTGGTTAGTGAGAATTGCAGGGATTCGCACAAGAGGTTGCATGAAGAACTATGGGCAGATCGAACCTCGCCAAAACGGGCCATAGGGATGTCACCATTTGAGCTAGTATATGGCATTGGCGCACAACTCTCTCTTCCTTTATTGTTAGCAACTTCTAGGCTGCAGACGGTGATAGAAGATGCGTTTTTTCAGAGCTCTTGAAAAAAGAATTATGTACCTAACTAGAATTGAAGAAGAAAGGGAAAAACTGGTTGACAGGATTACAGAGCATCAAATGAAGGTTAAAAGGATTTTTTATCAGAAAGCAAGGCCTAGAAAATACATGAAAGGTGATCTGGTGTTATTGTAGGATAAAACGAGAGAGCCAAAAGGTGCTCATGGCAAGTTTGAGTCGTTGTGGAAGGGACCTTATGTGATTCATGAAGTAAAGGGCCCCAATTCTTTTAAACTTGCTTACCAGGATGGTTTTCAACTACCCCTATCCTATAATGGGCAGGACTCAAAACTGTATCAATTGTAAACAGGCATCCCCTGTCGGTTTGTACATACTTTCTTTTGTTGTGTTAGTTTAGGTGTGTCAGTTTTGTTGTAAGTTGAACCTTGGTTAGTCATTTTGCTAAACCAGAGATTTTGAGGTTCATTGCTTGGTACTTTAAAGTCCCAGTCCCCATGCAGAGCCATTGTTGGGCCCATATAAAATTTTCATTTCATATATGTCCTTGCTCGGAGTAATACCCGTTTAATCAGTTGGTCAAGTCATTTTTTTAATTTTCCTCATATAGCTTGGCCATTGTTAAGTTTCACTGCGTGGAACTTGAACCTTTTTGGTTCAAAGTTCAAAGTTCAACGGGCGTTGTTTTGAATGTTTTTCCTCCCGCGCGGTTTTAAGTCTTTGCTAGTCCTTGTCGGTATTTTACATTCTTTGAACCTTGAACTTGAACCTTTTCAGTTCAAAGTTCAAAGTTCAACATTTCTCATGTTAATTTTATGTTGTGATTGTTTCACAAAGTTCAGAGTTCAATGTATAGGTTTCTCGGAATACATGTGACTTGGCGCGAGGTGACGGCATGCATTTCAAGAGATAATTAATGGCCACAGAAGAGAGGAATATTATTTCTCTAATGATTTGAAATCTGTCATTTATAGCAAGTATGTGTGAGGATTCGTAGTGTCAGAAGTGAAGTGATCTAGAATTTAAGGCATGCTCTAATACAATCATTTCAGAGTAAGGCCACACGAACGAGGTGTATGGGAGACAGTTTGTGGTAATGATGGGTAAGATTTTCTTGACTTTAAAACTGAGTAGATGTCACGTCGATATTATTATTTTCTTGAGAAGGTTTTGAGAAGGAGTTTTGGAGTGGGAGAAATAGACTACGATAGGGGTTTTCAGAGGACAAAGGAAGGTATGTTCAACAACTTTCTAAATTGTTGCAGTTTGTTTTAAAGATCTCGGTATTTTGTTAGCTGTTTGTTTCCGTTTCCACTTTCCTTCTTTTCCTGGGATTAATTGGAGAAAATCATGAGCTAAACATGAGGCCTATTTTACCCAACTTGATGAGCTTGTCTTCCCTTGTAAGCTCTTTAGCGGAATTAGGTGATACGGCATTAGTCCAACTAGATTTAGATGATTTTCTAGAAAGAGCCTGGAACCCAGCCGCAGATCCTATGATGAGAGATGTTGCACAAAGCGGGTTATTAGAAGCGGCTACATTTCCCACAGCTGCTCCTTGCCCTGAATTAGTTTTAGAATGTATGAATCACTATGACAAGGGTAATAGATGCATAAGGCAAAACAATGGTGAGGTTTTGTTATCCATAGATAGACAGACAGTAATGGCAGCTATGGGTATCCCACACCGGGAACCCTATGAAGATTGGACAATTGGAAAATCCTATGGAATTTTCTCTGAGAAAAAGCAGTATTACAAAACTATTATTGTGCAGAATTGGCTTCTGAAATTCTTGAAAGGAGGTTCAAGGCTGCCGAGACCTCTAACCCGTGAACATTTAATTCCCACAATCCAGGACTTGGTAATATTGTTGAGCAGAGTAAAGGGTAATTCCCACTCCTTTTATTGGGAGGACTGGATGTATTTCTTCATCCAATTCACTCTAGATGAAAATCAATTCATTGATTGGGGAACTGTTATAGCGGAAAGGTTGCATGAAGGTTTGATTAATTACCCTGGGATGGCAAACTTTCATATGTCATCGTACCCGTTATATATGTTTGCTTGTGTGAGAGAATGGTCTGGACTATCCCATGCAAAATGGATTCAAGGCATAAAGATTTATGAGTATCATCCTAATTTGACTTTAAAAGGGCATGTTAATGACTATCTACGCTGGAATGATATTTTTGCTGGGAGGTTGACCTTTGAATTACAGGGTAACTTGCATAGGAGGATGTCTGCAGAAGCCATTGAACTTGTTAACATTTATGGTAGTTTCTTTACACAGTTTAGTCACTTCACTTACCTAAGGGTTGGAGGATTTAAAGGGGAACCCTTTAGGCTACCCAGGTATGTTTCAAAATCTTGTATTTTGATCGAAGTTTCCAGGCAGCTTGCTTATGTCGCAAAGGATTATGGTGAGGACTCAGACACAAGTGGGATTTTCCCCATTGATTTAGGCCATTACAACTGCAGGTCTATCTCTGATGCGCTGAATCTTGAGCTAGAATTTAAAAGGTTTCATTTGAAGACCTTTGTGAAAAGAGATAATTTTGATAGTAAAGGTTTCATTGCTCAATATGTGAAGAAGATGGTGCCTGATCAACATGTTCCTCAGTTGGAGGATTATTGGGAGGGTTGCCAAGATGAATTTGAAGTAAGGAAAAGGAGTTGGTCCAGGTTAACCTTGAAGCAAATTCATGACATGAAATTGCCATTGGATACTTTAGGTATCACTACTGATGATGAGGATTTACTTGACTCTGAGTTTCTGAAGCAGGTGCATAACGAGCCTCTTCCAGAGGTGGATTGGAGTAAAAAGATGGAGGATAGTATTCAGACACGCACTTTCAATGTAATTCGAAGGATAGAAAATTGGCTTAGGAGCTACCGAATCCAGCCGGCAAGAGCAACCAGTTCAAGAAGCAAAAGTGGGAAGAGGAATACCACAAGCAAAACTTCTATTTTAACTAACATTCTCATTTCTGTTGCAGGAAAAAGGCAGGCAAGGATTAAAGAAGAGAAACTTGACACCTAGGTTGAGCTTGCTATTGGTGGTCGAATTACCAGGTCAAGGTCCAAGAAGAGTTTTCAGTTGCCGGCTCCCCATCTCATTCTTGATCTAGACGCAGAGGAAGTACTTTGCGATATGGCATCCCCTTTTTATGATACAGACAAGGTTTCAACCGGCGTAGACACTACTTTCCAGGATCCAGGGACACTTGATATCCAGTTTCATGCAAACAGTGCCACATTGCCAACCTCAGCAAGATTTCCACCCATGCCATCTAAGGAACTGACTCTGGCACCCAAGTGGTTGAGTGATTCAGTCACCAGGAAAAGGAACATGGTTCCTATTTCGGTATCAATGGAGGATGTTGTGAGTAAATGTCTGGGAAAGTCTACAAAGCCCAAAAAGCTAAAAATGGAGGCCATGATTGATTTCGACGAAGGCACAAAGCATTGGACCACAGACATTGCCAAACCCATGTCCGACAAAGATGATGTTATTGCTTCAAAAGCAGACTATGCTATTGAACGAGTTGATTTGCGGGTCGGAACCAGAGCCGTAGATGTGAAACATTTGGAGACTTCGACTAAACGAATTATCTCTCGTACTTGGAAAGACGAAAGAGATAAGGCTGAGTCAAAGCAAAATTTAAGGCAAATGGCTTAGTATATTCATGCTCTGCAGAACAGCCCATTACCGTTGTCTCAAAGTTCAGGACCATTTAGCCCAAAATCACCTGGTAATCAGAAATTCTTTGATGAGGTTCAACAAAATAGGATGATTGCCAAAGTTTTCTCAGAATGGCTCACCTCGATCATGTGTCAAGCGACCATTTACATAATGGATTTAGTCCAGATCTTCAAAGATGCTAATGAAGTCACCAAGGCATTGGATTCTGACTTAATCTCGTGGTAGGAAGAGAAAAGTAAATGGGCAGTGATTTCAAAACAGATGCGCGATATTCAGCGTTATGGTCTGATGAATTTTCTTGCTGAAAATCAAGTGCCAAGGTTAAATTAAGATGTAATGTTTATTTTCAAAGAGAGTATTGAATGGTGCAACCAGATTATTGAATAGGGTCATAATGAATCAGTCAGTCTGCATGGTGAATTTACAGCTTTAAGGGCGACCATGCAGAAGGATTTGCACTGCATGGATGTTCAATTGCTTAAAGAAGATAGCGAAACCCTGGAAGATACCACAGAGATGATTAAACAGTTCAGCAGCCACATTAAACAAATCAAAGTGGAGAAATCCTTGGCTATGGAAGATTTCACGAGGATTTTCAAAGTGGAGTTGATGCTCACAGTTTGTCTTGATCACCTGGATTCCCACAGAGACAAAGTGCAGATGGTGAAGAGAAAGAAGGAGCTCTGGAAACAGAGAGTAATTCACATGAGTTTGCCACACGTAACTATAATTCAAGAATTTTCAAAGGTGCATCAAGAGTGGAGTGCGGCGAAGGTAGTGATGGTGTCTATCCAAAACCCCAACCCGAGCGATCACACTGGGACCGAGCAGACAGCATGACTAGCACTGCTGGCAGTTGTTTGCCAGCGAGTCTAGTCATTTTCCTTAGTTTCGGTTATACAGTTAGGGTTGTTTTCTATTAACTCTTACGAGTTAATTTTACTTTGGTTAAAAACTATTGGTCTGGCTACCTATATATATGTTTTGTAACAACTTTGTAAGGGTTCACTAAGTTTTTGAAAAGACTATCTTTTAAATTCGCTAAAAATGTTGTGTATGTAGAAGGTGGATATTCATCAATGAATGAAAATCTCGTTAACAGTTCTCTTTGATTTCAAATCTGTGCGTTTGTTATTTTGGAATTTGATTTCTATGAAAATTTGTTTCAAGGAAGAAGTTGTTATACTTTCTATGTGTGAGGAAGATTATTAGTGAATTTCATCTGTAAAGGCTTTTCATTTTGTTTTAGTGTACGTGTGAAGTTTGTCGGCTTTATATAAAGAGTTATATATGGATCAGTGCTTGCATTCATTTTGTATTGACTGGTGAATGCAATTACCTTTTAGTGCTTTCTGGTGAAAAGCATTCCATTGATTGTGTGTAATTTGGAGCTGATTTAATATTTATTAGAGGGAGTTGTACCTTAATTCAGAGGTTAATCAAATATAATGAATTTCCAACTGATTGGTGGGGAATTTGTCTTTATTTTTGTGAGCTATAATGTGCAAGGTTAAATAAATAAAGAGAGACAAATCTATTTACCAACAATATAGTAGAGGAATAAAAGACTTTAATTAATTAAATAACTTCGTATTTAATTAATTATCTCCAGACCATTTTTTTATTGTATACATTTAGAAGTTGGGAGACCCTTTACTCTACTAATAAGAGCAATGAGATTGTCGACCTCCTCAATGAAATCACTGCGAGGAAGAGTCTTAGGCCATCTTGAAATTGTTTGCCTGGGTGTTTTTAACCAATTATCATTAATGTTCCTCCCGCACTTATCTGAATTGTTGCCAAAGTAAGTAACAACTAATTGCATATCAATATATGTATATTCATGTATGGGAGGACATGTGAAAATTTTATCAAAGAAGTCTTCATCAATCTTGATGAGTGTCTTCTTTCCATCTACATCCTTCCCTGATCTGGTGGTAGGGTTATACCTGTTAGCTAAGGCTAACACAAATTCCAGATTTTGTGCAGACATAGGAAAGGCCGCTACTAAATGAATTCCATTGTTGATGGTGGGCTCCATTTTATAAGACACTAGCGGCTCTTTGACTCTCTTTCAGAATTTATCAAGATCCACATGGCCAATCTCTATATCTCTTATATTATCAATATTGGATGATATGGACGAAGGAGGAAAAACTAGATGAATCTATTGCTTCTTAAACTTCATTTATCTCTTACTAGTGAGGGCTCTGTCATTTGCAATAAATGCACTCCAACATGAAAAGATCATCATTTGAGATGATTAGCCTCCATAGGAATCTCATTTGATAGGATAAAATCCATCGATCAACCATAAATTGGCTAAAAAACACCAATTTGCAAGTGGGTGAATTAGGTGCACTTAATATAAGTGGAAAATCAATAACAAGTGCATATTGGACATGTAAGTCCCATTTGTACCTTAGGGATATCAAAAATCAAAATAGGTGTATATCAGGTTTATATCCCTGATCTTCACTTGAGAGGAACAAAGAATTAAGCTGCATATCGGGCTTGTAAACCTAATATGCACTTCATAAAGGATATATCAACATATGGTGTGGATCGGGGTTATATCCCCAATCAACACCTAAAGGGATGGCACTTTAACTGTTAAAATAACAAAGTGGTGTCAGGTTGGGTTCTAAACCCAATCGACACTAAAGGAAAGGAAGGAAACAAGGATGGTGGGTGGCGGGTTTGTAACCCTGGTACACACCATTGATTAAAGATTTGGTGTGTGATGGGATTACATCCCCACCACGCACCATGGAATGCGCAAAAAGAAAAGTGGTGTATGTGGGTCGAGGTTATAACTCCAATCACCACCACAGTGAAAGACTGTGGTGGGAGTCGGGTTAGTAACCCTGGGCATCACCACAATTTAATATAGCAAGAAAAACACGGTGGGTGGCGAGACTGTGTGCCCGCCATACACCACAAAGGGAATGCTATGGTGTATGATGGATACACATTCCCTCCATCCACCCCAAAGGGCATGAAACAAAGGAAATGCAACTTGAGTATGGGTCAGGATTGAAGTATAGCGCATATCCAAGATAAATCTTTGGTATGTGTTGGGTTCCAATCCTGATTCATACCAAAAAAAAAAATTAGGACACAACAAAATAATAATACAAAGTTTAAATGTTAACAATATTCATCAAAGTAAAACTTCAACATATATTGTTAATATTAAGAATTGTAACAGAGATAAAGCTTGAAATAAAAATACACAAGGTAGGGTGAAAAATACATATCATGAGTTGGAAAATCCGGCTCAAAAGGAAAACTAGCTCCTTGAATCTTGAAAATAATGAAACCCAATAAAGCATAAATCGATAATTTTAGAAGGAAGAAACAAGATTTGAATCAAACTCTTTAATCAATAAATGCCAATACGTGCTCAATAATGGGGGGTTATCTTGTTTTCCCAAAAAATGAAAACAAGGATAACACAACTTATTCAACCATGTTATAAGTATTCCATGAATTCATCTGAGATTTAAAAAGCTACAAATCTTAACAGAATTACCACAAGTAAAAAAATATTGATGCAACCACTTATAACCTCCTGCATCCATAAAACCAAAATATACAACCAAGTAACTTTAGATTTGAGCCAAACAAATGAATAAAAATAAGATCATTGCTTAAAAAAAAAAGAAAAAAATAACTACATACTTGCAAGTATCATAGGTGTACCTTCCATTAGTTAGACACCCAAAGTTAGAACTAACATCTTCCTCTCTCTTCCAACACTATTGATTACCTAATATCAACCTTAAACACAACAATAGTTTAGAGTATCACAAGCCTCGTAGGCATCTCTATATGCATTTGTAGACGTTTGAAATGGGTTCCATGAATTTATTTTGAGGTGGAATGTTGTGCATGTCTAGACTATGCACATACAACAATTTGGCATTAGCTCATTTGAAACCTAAAAGAGAATTCAAATCAATAATTATTGACTGCTCAATAATCTCCATGTAAGTTCCATCATATTTTTTCTCTTGAAAATCAAATATATAGATAAATAATAAAATAAGGGATAGAATGTGACCAAAAGAGCCATATCTTTCAATATTTGATTTATGGAAGTGCCCTCTCAATTGTTTTTGAAGGTGCCACACACTTGTACCATACAAGTTTATAGCTTAATTATCTTGTGTAAATCAATATTTTTTCTAATAGTCCAAAGAAAATTGTTCTAGCTTGGTTATATGGGGTTTGATCTTTTTGAGGATAGGTAGAGTATAAGGAAATATATATCTACTCCTCATTGTTTAATGATATGTTAACACCCCTTAAGATGCAAACCTTGTTGGTATTAATTGGAGTAAAGTGTTAACCTTAGGTGATTTTGAAATGCATAGTTGAATGTGAGCATGGAAATATTATATCTTGGTTTCTCAAGATACAATGAATCAATGTCAAATCTTATATTTGGGTGATATTTCCCTTCTCATAGGGATGCCTTAATTGAATGTGAATGTTGAAAATAGTGTAGTATCATAACTTGTACACCTTTATTAGTCTGTCCAATTTCACACTCTCTTAGCACTCATTTTAGTACTTTCGATTCCTCTATGCATTATAGGACCTTTATTGTAATTAGTTAATATTTAATTCAATATTTTGTCTTAGTCCACTTTATTACATCATGAAATTATTATTTGGGCCCTTAAATCTAGTTGTGCCCTTTATCTTTTTATCCTGATTTATCCTTAATCCTACCCCAATTTCAATTTCTAAAACATATTTCACATATCTATGCATAATATTTTGAGCCATCAAGTTGGAATTTTTATTGGAAGCCCATTATCTTGCATTCTTAGAAAGTCTAGAAAAAATTGTTCAGACCAGGACAGTCACACCCCCTTGGTCTCGTATTTTTTTCCCCAAATTTCAAGAGGATTAAAGGTGGTTCTACCCTATTCAAATCTAGCTTCGTGTGAAAATATACCAAATCTAAGTTGGCCTAAATGTGATTTTAATTATGTAATCCCTATATAATGCATCCTCCTTAATTCATTTTAAAATATAGAACATCTCATCTCATGCTCGCATTATCATCCAATTCAAGAGAAATTCTTATTCCTCGAGAGCAGATCTAATTCAAGGAGTAACAAACTACACCAAGACATCTTCATATTATGTTTCAATTATGATTTCATGATGGATTTTATGTGATTTATCATGTTATTGCATCAAGACACAGGGGACTTGTCCTAAGAGCATTGCATCACTTATTGAAGGTATAATCATCTAAATTCAAGCATTTCAATTTCAGATTTAGCCTTGCCCTTAAAAGGCAAGCTTTCCAATTCAATTCAAGTTCAGTTCTATTTCAATTAGGGTTAATTCAAAATCCAAAGTTTGACCTAGGGACACTCCTATCAATAACACCCCTTCTTTCCTCTTATGTGCAACTACAAGTATCCAATGGATCCATGAAGTCCAGAACAACATCAAGAAGCTAGTATAGGCTTGTTCCCAAAATTTAGACCTGATTTCCCAGTACTAGGGTGGTCGAAGAACCCTTGTCCTCATACAGGGTATAGATTTCCAGATAGTAGCTTATACTCAAAAGACCAAGGTGCTTTGGATGCCTCGGTCCCATAAATTCTGCTATGAATTGCAAATACAAGTGCACAATCAGATTTCCTATCCATTTTTATGTTTGTTGCAGTTTAATCTTTATTTATTTTCAGTTAGTTGCAGCATTCTAAGTTCTCATTTACTTCATACTTTAGTTATAGTTTTGCATTGTTTCAATATATCTTTGGCTTTCATTCACTTTCCAAAGTAGCAAAGGAATAGAAACCCTGGAAGTGTCATTTGACTCTTTTCTACAAGAGAGTCATATACGATCACTCCTTTAAGTGACTTTGTATTCCAATGTGTGTATAAAAGTGGATCTTGGTTTTATTCTTACCCGGATCCATTTTCATCGATTACATTTTCATAAACCTGACATGTCTCATGCTTATTTTTTATTTTCATTTTCAGATCTGATTTGTATGTATTTTATTTATTCATATTTACAATCATTTCTGAAATACATCATTACATTGTATACATTTTGAGGTCTACTTCACCACATTACATTTTGGTGAAATCGAGTCTTCTTACACTTGCATACCTTTTGGTTTTAAAATTAATATTGCATAATTTAATTGTATACATTGAGTGAGAATTGCTTTGGTTGCATTATTATATGGCATATTAGTTTCTTCTTTGATCATAAGTGCATATGGAGTTGTTATATTATTTTGCTAGTTCAATTTGAAGTTTTATTCAAGATGTTCATGATATTCCCTTTCACTCATATGATGATAACCTAGCCTTTCCTTTCATTCATAGCTATGATTTACCCTCTCCCAAATTTGGTCCCACAAATGAGGGCACATTGGGGCAAGAAGAGATTATGAACACAAGTCTTTCAAAGATCTCCCTCCTAAGGATGAAGCCTTGGAGAATGATGTTCATCTTTCTCCTTAAATGTACCTCCCCCAAAGGGTCATTTGGTGCAAGGGGATGATATTGTATCTACCTTTCCTAGTGATACCATAACCCCTTTTTATTTCAATGTTTTCCCCACTAGAGATGAATCATTAATGAGCTATGTGTGTCCTTCTCCCAATTTTATCTTACTCATAAAGATACCTTGGAGCAAGAAGATGAAATCATTAACAATTTCCTTGATGCTCTCCTTTCTAAAGATGAATCCTTGGAGAACAAAAAGCTTAATACATTCAATACTATTCATGGTTCTAATTATGAGAAGCCTAAAATAGTTCAATATGCCACTCAACCACCAAACCAATCTATGATTGATTCTAAAAAATCAAAGAGACCTCTTGGCTATTTCTTAAGAGTTGTAAAATTCATATATGAAATAGATAATATGAAAAGGAAACTAGCACAAAAATATAGTATTGAAGTGCCTCACACATGTAAAACTAGATTCAACAAGCAAGATCCCAATATTCTTCTCACTTCTCTTCCTTTCCCTCCTCATCCTAAGGAACATGCTGATAAGGAACCAAATTTTGTTGAGAAAGTCCATGATATCTTTGCTAATGTTTCCCTTTGGGACTTGATTCAAACTTCACCATCATACCATGGGTTAATCCAAGAAGCCTTACAAAAGGTGGTTCTCGATCCTTCTAAAGAAAATGATATTACATTCTCTCAAGATGAATTGTCTTCTATAGAGGATCAAAAATAGAGATGTTCCCCTTATGATTACTCACATTTGTGAACAAAACATAACAAGTACTATAATTGATAATGGGTCAACACTCAACACTTATCATGTTGGCTTATTAGAAAAGATAAATTGGGATTATTCTTCTATTCAACCCAATCCTCTTCGTGTTTGTGGCTTTGATAATGTTCCTAAAGAGTCACTTGGTATAGTCATATTACTTATCAAAGTAGGATCTATGACTTTACCTAATCCTATTCATGCCATGACCAATGATCTTAGTTATAACCTTATTCTAGGTACATTGGGGGTTCATGCTATGAAAATAGTCCCTTCTACTCTTCATTGCACAATAAAATTCATGTATAATTATGAACTTCACACAATGAAGGCTAATCCTAATCCTTAAGATTTTTTTCATGGTGAACTAGGATGCATTTCTCCCTTTAATACTATGATTCCTTAAGCAACACAATCTCCTATCAATGACAGTTCTTTAGCAAAGAATATGGGTACATTACATTTTACATCTTTTTTTAATGGGTATAAGATCAATCAATCTAAGAATGAATCTTTGAAGGAGACTTGTGTGTCATTTATCCAAGCTTCTTCTAAATTGATTCTCACCTCTCCTTCAAACACATGTCTTGTTGATAATGGGATCTCTTTAGACTTTGTCGCTAAGAATGAACCCTCTCCTCTAGAAATTCCAACACCTAAACATGGATACAATGGACATAATTTAGGATGTGTGCAACAAATTTTTCATGGTCATGAGAAATCTACATGATACTTTTCCAAAGAAGGTTTTGGTTTCCAACCTCCTCCTTTGTCGACATCCCTTCCCCCATTGTCTAATACATCTTCTTACAACTTCTCATCACAACAAGAGATTATTTGGTATGAGCTTCTTAAATCCAACTTGATTACTCTCCCTTTGAAAAATCAAAGAAATAATCGTAAGAAAAATCAACACAATCCTTCTTTTTGCAAGTATCATTAAATCCATATTCATTCGAGTAATGAGTGCCTTGATTTGGGGGATAAAATTTAACATCTTTGTTTTGGTCGGTAAAATATTGTATTATTTTATTAATAATAATAAAGTAAACTTTACATCTTCATCAAAAGAGATTTATCTCGAAATGGGCGAACCCGCCTTCCACCTACGAGCTACCAGTCCATCAAAATTACACCAAATTTTCCCAAATTTCATCAATACAAAAAAATGGCATTGCAACGTTCATCGTATCAAAAAATCACAAGCTTTCAGACTCGCAGAAACAAATAAAAACCTCAATTCACAGAACTTTCTCCTCATTGACCCGACCATCTCTTGTCGCTGTCGCACCACCTCGGCTTCGCCTCCCTCAAGAACTCTGTCCCTCCTCATTTCTCCTTCTTGTAGCATGTCCCCTGCGTTTCTCGTGTTGTTCACCCCTCTAGTACTCTACCAATTTGAATTTCAGCTACATCAAGTTCATTTCATCCTATGGTAAGCCCGACTCAAGAACCAACTCCCAATCATTGACGTAGTCCCAAACTCCATGCCACCCCTCCACGGCTTCATGCCTACTTGCATTTTTGTCCTCAAGAGCGTGTCATAGAATAAAGGGGTGTACATGAGGAAGGTAGCTTCACAACGCAATCCAGTCTTCCATGGCAGTTACAAAACCACGGCCCGACTCAGCATACGCGAGGAGAGCGTCCAGACCCTGCCTCCATTCCAGTTTTACGCACCTCTCCATGATTCTCTTTACCTCCAGGACGTTGTCGCATTCAAGCCCCCACGCACAAAACATGGACGAAATATCTGTGTTAATCTGATATTTGTGATTCGCCAGAATGAAATCATACCCAAGCACCAAACGCACCTACAGCAGGAAGAATGGATCATCCATGGTAAAAATAATCTTTAATCACACTAGCGTGATCTTGCCCCCAAAAAGCCATCTGCTACTTTGAAGCTTTAAAACTGAAATTCGCCTCCATATTTTCTCCAACAAATACCATGGAATGGCCACAAAAATGAAAGGACTACCATATATCCCCTCAAAAAACTGCATGCATAACTCCCACGACAGCCGAGGGTGGCAACAAAGACTGAAGTAGCCACCCCAAACAACCCATAAATGTTGCTCTCCAAAGGCTGCCACCTCACCTATCGCCATCCTCCTTCCCTATACGGTAGTCATCAAGTTGGGGTGAGTAAATGCCCAATTCGTACAAATCCAACTCACACTTCATCCTCCTTCATCTCGCCACTTCCACTGCCATCTTGGACAAGGAATTATCCATCTAATTTCCCTCTTGATACACGTGTGATAATTTGAAGTTATTCAAACCATCTAGTTTTGTTCTGATAATACGAACAAATTTATCCAATTTCCACACTTTTGCTCCTCCATTTGCAATAACATTGACGATTATCTACAAGTCCCCTTCCAAGTGTAACTGATTGATTCTTAGTCTTTTCACCAAATCTATTGCCAACATAGCCGCTTGTATCTCTACATCATTGTTGGTTCCCATCCCCAGATGCTTCGAATCAATTGCAAGTATGTTTCCTGGTGAGTCTCGAGCTACACAACCAACATCAAAGGGTCCAAGATTTCCTTTTGACGTTCCATGAAAATTTACCTTCACCCACTCTGGTTTCAGTTTAGTCCACTCCACTTCCTCCCTGTTCACCCTAGGATCAACCCTAGACTTCCCATTAGCAAGCAATAATTTTTTTTCTTATTTTAACTAGTATCATTCAAATACTTGATGACAATAAGTTGGAATCTCATCTTATTCCTTCCACATAACATTTAAGCTCCTATTATGATGCTCCTCACTACGTGGCATTGCTAGCTTACTTATCGGTGGCTCATTGTCATTCATGGTGGTATAATTTAAAGTGCAATCATACATAGTGAGAAACATAATAGTCTATTTATTATTGTCTCCATGCTTTGGGGGGCAAGAATAAAATAACCGTTGCAAGTGAGTCCACTTGTTCCTCAGATTGGAATTGAGATGAAATTGAAGATGTGCCCCTCCTCAACTTGTTTGGACTAGTCCACAATTGATTTGTGGATTGCTCTCTACACACAACAACACTAAGATGGATTGATGGATCAGTAGATGGATGATGGCAAATGACTAAGTATGGGAGAAAAATGACTATAATGGTGATGTTATGGATGGCTCTAAGCTTATACTAACAACATGTATTTGCACAAAAGATGGATTGCCAATGAAGGGGAGGAGACCCCAATTTATAGCTCTGAGGGAGGAGAAATGGAGGGCGAAGATTTATTTGGGATGAAGGGCTAGGATTGAAGGAAAGTGATGGAAGGGATTGAGAGGACAAGGTTTAGAGACCAAGATATTTTCCATAAAGGCATTTCTTGTCTCCACACTCCTCAAGGTGCATGGGTAAGAGATCCCCAAGTACATTGGGAGGATCAAAAAATGAATTAAAAATTCCTTGGGAGAGAACAAAAGAATTAAAAATTCTCAAATAATGGATTGCATGGGGAATGAAGAGAGAAAAGAAATTAAAAATTCCTTGGGAAGTGAAGGTGCATAGGAAAGTGGGAGAATTTGAAATCCTTGAAATGACCAAAGTTGGTGCATTTAAGGTTGGGGGTTGAGAAGGGGACAAGCCATTTATGGCAAATGGTTGACTTATATTCTTAATCTTGGAGATTAGGAATGTGCAAATTATTAGCAATAGGGATTAAGTGGGTTAATGAAGAATTAGGGAGCAAGTGGACATGTTAGGAGGATTTCACAAGATGAGAGAGAATGAGTGGAGGAATTAAAAATTGGAGAATAATGATGATCAGACTTCTAGAAGAATTAATTAGTTTAAGTGGGGATTAGAAGAAAGTGATTTGTAGGAATCGCATGACTTAAGTTAATTAATTAACTAAAGGGGACTTAGAAGAATGAGAATAAATAATTTATTTAATAAATCAATTATTGAACTATAGTGACATGATTAATTAAATTTAATTTAATTAACTCTGAGAAGATATGAATAACTTAATTAAATAAATTAACTATGTAGAAAGGATGAATTAATTAAATATTTAATTTAATTAATTTTAGACATCTACATTTTGCCCCTCTTTTATGCAGTGACAAAATTGGCGGTGGGTAAAAGACAGAAAATGATGCCCCAGTGCGAAGACGCGAGTGGTATATGCCCCCTTGAGAATTTAACTGGAAAAAAAATTTTAAAATATTGGGGAGATTATCGAAAAGAAGAAAATAGCGATTAGAAGAAAATAAAAAAATAAAAAAAAGAAAGAAAATAGAAAGAAAAAGCAAATTTGGGAGGGAACGAGAAGAAAAACAGTGAAAGGGAAGAAAGGGGGCAAAGGGGGGACCCTATATAAGCCACATGGGGCCCAAGGAGAGAATATTGTCACGCATACACCTTGGAAATTGAAGGAGCTCAGAGCACTCAGGAGAGATGGCATGCATTCCACACCACGAGCATTGAGCTGAGAGGGTCTAACGCTTCCAACAACCGGTCGAGTACGGTCCACCGGTATGTACCCCAACCTAACTTTGTGATTTAGTAGGTAGGGCATTAATTAGGCTCATAAGTGAGGTAGAGAAGCTATCAGGGTGGAGACATCGATCACTAAATTGGCATCTCTGCAAGGGATCGACGCCTGTGTAGGCGCCAAACTGGCTAAAACGGTCGATCCTCGCCCACGCAGACAACTAGTGTCTGTGCAGATGTTGGTTTGAGGGTATAAAGGGAAAAAAGAGGGAGATTGTCGATCAGCGTCTCTACTTTGCAGATCAACTCCCAGGTATCGATTTTGACGTCTCCGCTAGGGAGAAATGTTGTCTCCGCCTAAAAGGCAAAAAGGGGAAAAAGGGAGATAGCATAAAATGGGAAAAGGGTTCAAGGGATCACATGCATGATCCAGGAGTAGAATAGGATTATAAATAGGCTAAAATAAGAAGGCTAATGAGGTGATTTTGTTGGATGTGGGTTGACCTTGATCTGATTAATTCTCGAGAGCACTGGTCGTCGATGATGGCGTTGTTCAAGTAGTTGGGGAGGGATGAGCGGGAGATGCTAAGTGTAGTAGGATTAGGGTCCATGGGGAGATGGTCCTGGATCCAAGCACACACGGCGATGATGATAGTGCTCGTGGAGAAATGGGACAGTGAGACCTACACGTTCCATTTGCTTACAGGTGAGGCCAGCATCACACTGCTTGATATCTGGCGGATCTTGAAGGTCCCCATCAGAGGAGTCATCCCAGAGTACCGATTGGACCACAGGGATCACTACTTACGCAGAATATGTGATTGTGATGACCTACCTATGGATTGGATCAGGATGCAGTTATGAGAGGCCATGCAAATCCGATGGATTTATCACTTAGTTTTGTTCATTTGTGGATTGATCAACGGACGGATGATGCCCGACTTGAGAAGCCATGGATTTTTCATTGGATGGGGTCGATGTGTATATTATATGCTAGATGATTGTATAGAGTATGCATGGGGAGCCACTATGCTTGGCCAATTATATCATGACATGCACATGTGTGTATATCGAGGTTACAAGAACCTCGGGACAGATGTCACCTTGCTTCACATCTGGGCTTGGGAGCATATTATGATTACTCGATGAGTTGGAGTTCAGGATCGACGACGATAGTTCCCATATGTAGACCACTACAAAGGCCTGTTGCATTACACTTGGGTAGGAGCGGTATGGTTTTGGAGGAGGGTGTCAGATGAGTTGATGGTCTTCACATGGAGGCCACACATGGACAACAAGAAATGGAGAGGGGATTGGCAGCTAGCGTGGGTTCAAAGTGAGTGTTGGCTCTTCGGATGCCTGATTCATGTCATCGATCAGTACCTACCCCATCAGGTGATGTGACATTTTGGCCTTGTACAGGAAATTGTGGGACATGAGTGCACCCATCTACGGATTACGAGGGAAGCAACGACATGGGGAGAGGTGGTGGGCCCTTTTGAGTTATGACTCAATTGGTCAAGGGCACTTATAGTGCCATGGGATGAGTTGTTGTAGGTGGGAGAGGATAGTGGGTGAACAGGAGCATATACATGTTGGTAAGAGGCACACAAGCCGATTCGTCTAAATATCCTAGGGGTGATAGAGGAGAACAAGCTAGCATCGTCAGTAGATGAGATCGTCAAAGGAGAGGGAAACGGTCTCGGGGAGGGGGAGGCTGTTGGAGGGGGGAGAGGATAGAGACAGGAAAGGGGCTAGGGGTCGGTGATAGATGTCGAGGAGGAGGGGGAGGGGACAGCGGGTACCTCGAATAGAGGTTCCCTTACAGGTAAAAGTGTCGGCGAGGTAGATTGGGGCACCACCTCAAGATTAGGGTTCTAGAGAGGGGGCGGAGCCTATGGACATATTGGTTGGGGAGGGAGGATAGGAGGGAGGGGAGGTTGCAACAGAGAGAAAGGTATCATAGGTTGGTTATGATCAAGCCATTTTTTCACGGAATACAGAGAGAGCCAGGACTTAGAGTTTATAGGAGGAGGTGGACCGACTGAGGAGAGAGGGGGATTCATTAAGGCGAGATCTACAGACTGCTATCATAGAGAGGGAGAGTCTGAGGACAGAGATTGATGAGGTAGAGTGGATGCTGGAGGAGGCCAGGAGTGGTGGGTCAATAGGGCAATTGTGCGATGAAACGCAACACATGGATGATGAGCTAGAGACCCTTCAAGCCAGATTGAGGAGGGTTGAGGCGGACTTAGTTAGACTCCGGGGAGAGAGGGATGTGGCTAGGTAGTTGTTGATTCCCGAGGGGCTAGTGTCGATATTCACGAAGGTTATAGGTGCTCGACAACAGGTTGAGAGATTAGCACGAGAGGTGCGGTATTACAGGGACATGTACCATCAACGGTGCCAAGATCACATAGAGCTCCCTCCTACATAAAGAGAACTGGGTCAAACAGAGCCCAGAGATAGTAGTCTAATGGCTTAGTAGGGATGAGGGCACCACAACCACCACCACCTGGTCCTTCAGGAGGTGCAAGAGCCAGTAGAGATAGGGAGAGTACAGGGTAGTACTCATAGATGTATATGTGACATATTTTGACCCTTGCAGGGGGTACCATTGTATTGTGACTAGACACATTATTTTTTTTGAGATATAGGTCAAATATGATTTTGGCGGCGATATGCATGTGTATTTATTATGGATTGTACATGGACTTTATTATTTATATGTGGTGGATGATGGTTATGATTTTATGATATGATGATGCATGTGATCTGACTTATTTGTGATGCAGGATGGATGGATGTGATATATACGCATATGTGTTTTATATGATGTTTCTAATATTCTTGTGGATGCAGGATGTATGCATGTGATGTATGCCTATATGATATGTGATGTGCATCTATCATGTTGTGATTTTTCTTATCTTATGATGTATGTAGATGATTATGCTATGTGGATGTGATCATTATGCTATGCAATGAAAATGGATATCCTATATGATTTCAAATCAATGTAATTGGCTTTATTTCCACTCATGTTTTATGTATCATGTCTTTATTACATTCATGTGGAAATAGTGCTAACGATATGCTCATGTTTTGATCTTTTTGTCCATATGATTTGATAAATGCATTGTAATATAATATAGTATGAATGATCCTAGATGAATGTAATGTGTAATGAATACATCTAAATGTTAAAATGAAATGAATGTGACATCTCATGAATGCATCTATATATATGAAATGAAAGTGGTAATTAAATGAATGCAATTAATGAGTATAATTAAAAATGATAAAGTGAACCTAAAATAAAACATATAATGCAATGAAAATAGACTTATAATGATAATACCCCTAAATGAATATGAATGCAACTATTAAATTGTGAATGAATGCAATTACATAGATGCCACTAAATGATAATGCAAATGCAATGATTGTGTAATAATAACGGAAATGAAGCTAAAATGACTATATGATAAATGATAATGATGAAAACATGCAACTAAGGAAAATGAAACTCGATGATAATATGAGTGTAATAATGAAAATGTAATAATGATATAAAAAATGAACCTATAATGGTAATACAACTAAATGATAAAATGTACCTAAAGTGAATATGCAACTAATGAAATATATAACTAATGAAATATGTACCTGAATGTGAATGCAACTACCTGAAAAATGGTAATGATAATGGGACAATAATTTTTTGCAATGTGCCTAACATAATACAATGATATAGGACCAGATAGAAGGAGAAAGATGAATAAATTGAGGTCTCCAAAATAAAAAAATGTTGGGATGATGTGAAATGCAAAATGAAATGGATGAAGTGGACGTGATTTTTTGTTGTGTATATGTGGAGAGAAAACCTATTTTTGATATTTCCAAGGATGGTCTACATCACTAATTATAGGAATCAAGATGTTGTAAAATCTGAGGCAAGGACTAGACTCTCAGACAATAGGTATCCCTTGTACACAGTCGCGTAAACACCATGATGATGTAGACACAGGATTGCAGGTTTGTACAAGAGAGACCCTCAAATACGCCATACCACAAAACATGCCTCAGTCTACATCAATCCAAAACATACCAAGATATAGAATGATCCTAGCAACCATAGATAGGGGTAGTCATATGACAAAAAGATGCAAATCAAAGCAATAGATCAAATCATGCAAATGACATGCACATGGCCAACCGACATCTCTTGCCAAGAATAGGACTAAGGTGATCGATGGATTGCTAGACATGGGAAGGATGCATCCTAGTGGGCAAGGCTGACTGATAGGACTGGTTAGGCAAAAGAGCAGATGGTACCTATGCATGTGGTTGCGGATGTGAAACTGACTGCAAAGACTCAATTAAGCTCATGTGGATGGGTGCTTGGATGACACGCAAGTTAAGAAGAAGCTTAGTTTGATGGGATAAGCTTAGAAGTCAGGGGAAATCTTAGTGTGATGGGGTGGAAGTTCAGTGTGATGGCATGATCCTTATTCATAGTTCAGACAAAGAGTGATCATTGTATCAGGGATGGGATGAAACGAAGCGGAAAAGGGGGAGTGAAAAGGTGAATGGTGCAAGTGATAAAATGGGAACATCCTACACCGATGGCTAAATGCAGAGTCATTATGGATACAGAATGATTTCTGAATTATCTGCAATTAAAAGAATTGGATAACTGGGTGGCAGATGATGGAGGTGAAAGTGAATTAATTCCTGACATGACTAATGAAATATGGAGACTGGGTGAGTGATGTGTTTGGTGGGGGAAGAAGGCGTCCAATTAATGGCTTACATGTGAAAATATGGATACTAGGCGGGAGGGTGGGAAAGAAGCGGAATATGCCAGGCTAGGAAGCAGAATTGGCTCGCAAACACTACAAAAAGGTCAATTTGTCCAGCAGGACGATGGATCTAGCTTATTTACCTTGATGCTTGAAACTAGGTTTTCACCAAGGTACTTTCCCATAGTGCCACAAAGTGGTTTTCACTGATGGATGACTTGATTTTTCTTTACTTTTTTGCTTTTTTCATTTTTTTTATTTTTGTGAGTTTTTTATTTTTTTTTATCTTTTTCTGATTTTTGAAAAACTTGGTAACCTCTAAAGACTAGGCATAGAATCTCTTCAAATGCATCATATTCATAGGCTTGTCCAAAGGATCCCCTTCAGGAAAGGTCAATTGATAAGCACTTGATCCATATTTTGTTGTGATTAGATACGGTCCAAGCCAGTTAGGCTCAAACTTACCTTTCTTCTCATGATCCTGTAGATTTCTTTGATTTTCCATAAGCACTAGGTCACCGATGTCAAACTATCGGGTTTAGACCTTTTTATTATAGCTTAACCATAAACTATTCTGATATACCCGGAGGTGGTTCAAGGACTTGAGGCATCTTTCATCTAGCAGTTCTAGCTCTTGCAATCTGGCAACTCTATATTCTTCATCGGGAAGGATGTTCTGCAAGGAGACCCATAGTGAAGGAATCTCGATCTCAAGGAAGAGGATAGCTTTAGAACTGGAAAACTAGGGAGTAGGGGGCGGCACTTGTGGGTGTGTGAATTCTTGTGCGGTAGGCCCAGAAGGCAGGGTGGAGTTTCAAGTTCCAATCACGAACAGCTTCATTCACTATTTTCTTGAGGATTTTGATAAGGGTTTTGTTCGAAGCCTCAACTTGACCATTACCTTGCGGGTAATATGGAGTGGAAAAATGATATTGGATGGAAAATTTCTGGCATAATTCTTTGACATCCTAATTTTTGAGTGGTCTACCATTTCTATAATGATTACCTTAGGGATTGCATAGCGACAGATGAGGTAGTTCAAGATAAACATGGAAATTTGTTCTCTAGTTGTGAAGGTGAGGGGTATAGCTTCCACCCATTTAGTGAAGTATTTTGTGGCAATTATTATGAATTTATGTCCATTGGATGAGGTGGGGTGGAATTTTCCTATGATATTGAGACCCCACTAAGAGAAGGGCCATGGTGTGATGAACGGCTGCAGATCTTGAGAAGGTGCATGAATTTTGTTGTTGTGCTTCTGACAAGGGATACATTTTTTCACATAGTGATATGCATCTTCTTACATTGTAGGCCAATAGTATCCCATGCGCAAGAGTTTCTTAGCCAATGTGAGGCCGCTTGAGTGTGCTCCACAAATAATTTTATGCACTTCACACGATGCCCATTCAGCCTTCTCTTTGTCTAAACACCTTAGGAGGGATCCATCAAAATGCCTTCAAAAGAGGGTGTCACTAAGGATAGTATATCGAGTGGATTGGCGGATGAAGGTTTGTTGTTGGGTTTTAGTGAGGTGTGGGGGGACGATATTGTCTCATAGGTAGGCAAAGGTTTCTCGATACCAAGGGGAGTTAGGACCAATGAGGATGCACACCATTTAAGATTTAGGAACCTCATATGTTAGAATTAGGAGTTGCTCGACCAAGAACTCACACTTATGACTGTTTGTCAACATTTGCAAGAGAGAACCAATTATAGCCATAGCATCAACAACTCTATTGTTTGTCCTAGGAATCTGATCAAATTGGATAAGAGTGAAATGTTGCTTGAGGTCTTCTACCATGTTGTGATAAGGAAGTAACTTGTCATCCTTTGTTTGACACTCATTGTTTACCTTTTTATGACAATTTGAGAATCACCATAGACCTACAATTCGGTTATCTTCCATTGGATAGCCAAATGGACCCCAATGATTAACGCTTCATACTATGCTATATTGTTGGTGTAGTTGAAGGCTATCTTGTATGACTTCAGTATGTAGTCCCCTTAAGGGGTTACTAGCAAGATTCCTACCCTCAATCCATTTTGTGTGCAAGAGCCATCAAAATACAACTACCATTTTGAAGATGTGGTGACAGTTATAATGGATTTGTCAGGGAATTTTGTGATAAGGGGGAAATCACCTTATAAGGGGGCATCATCCAGATGATCTGCTATGACTTGTCCTTTGATAGATTTTTGTCTACATATTCAATGTCAAATTCGCTTAAGAGAATAACACAATTTGCAGTGTGACCTATGAGAGCAACCTTAGATAGAAAATACTTAAGGGGATCAATTTTTTCTATCAACTTGGTCTTATTGTTGAGCATGTAGTGTCATAATTTCTATGTGCTAAAAACAAGTGCCAAGCAAGCTCTTTCTATGGGGGTATAATTGAGATCATACCCTACAAGAGTGCGACTGATGTAGTAAATTGCATGTTCTTTACCTTGGTCATTTGTTTGTGCTAATAATGCCCTCAGTGCCACTACGGTTGCTGATATGTACAAAAGGAGTGTTCGGCCTTGGGTTGGTGGCATCAAAACTGGAGGAGAAGCTAGATATTTTTTAACTTATCAAAGGCCTTCTGGCACAAACAATCCCATTTGGATTCAATATCTTTCCTTAGGAGGTGTGTAAATGAGTGACACTTGTTTGCCTATTGTGCAATGAATCTACGGATTGACTGGAGTTTCCCTTGGACACTGTGAAGTTGTTTAAGTGTCTTAGGAGGAGGCATTTACATTATAGCTTTCACTTTTGTTGGGTCCACTTCTATGCCCCTGCGAGAGACTATAAACCCTAATATTTTTCTTTATGTAACGCCAAAGACACATTTCTTAGGATTTAGGTGCGGCTTATATTTCTCAGGTCTTTCAAAGATATTCCTTAAGACTAGAATGTGCTCATCTCTTGTTTTTGACTTGCCTAGGAGATCATCTACACAGTCTTCCATTATCTTATGCAATAAGTCATGAAATAAAATTGTCATTGCCCATTGATAGGTTGCTCCTATGTTCTTAAGACCAAAGGGAATGACTTGGTAACAAAATGTACCCCATGGTGTAGTGAATGTTATCTTATGTTGATCTTCTTCAACAATCCTTATCTAATTGTACCGAGCAAACCCACCCACTAAGGAAAGAATCTCATGTCCTTCCGTCAAGTCCAAGATGATATCTATGTTGGGTAGAGGGAAATCATCCTTGGGACATGCTTTATTAAGGTCTTTGAAGTCTATACATATCCTTATGCCCTCAGCGGGCCTGCCGACAGGTACTATGTTAGAAACCCACTTTGGATAATCAATGTGTTTGATAAAATCGACATCCAACATCTTTTGTAATTTTGTTTTGACTAGGAGAGCAATCTGAGGATGCATCTTGCATGGATTCTATTTAACTAGTTGGCATTCAGACGGACAACATGATTATGTACTACCAAGTCAGGGTCAAGATTTGGCATGTCAGCATACGACCAAGAGAAATTGATTTTTGTCTCATCTAAAAAGCTTATAAAGTTTTATCTTTCTTGATCCATTAGAGACTTGGCTATGACCACATTCTTCAGAGTGTCTTTTTTACCCAAATTGATTGTGTCTATTTCCTCAATAAGTAGAGAGGATTTTTACTGGTGTGGGGGAACCATGGTAGGGAGGTCAAGTCCCTCATCTTCTAGTGCCTAATCCAGGTTTCACTATAAGATGAATCCTTTATTTTTACTTTCTCTATGTCCAAAGGTGTCTTAGAGATTTTTTCACCAAGGGAATTATGATTTTTATTTTTATTTTCATTTTGTGACTGAGGGAGTTGACCTAACTACCAAATTAAGCTTCTGCATGAAGTCAAATCCCATTAACAGAAGTGTGGTTCTGAAGGTCTTGCATGTTGAGTAATGCCAAGAGAGCATCAACATTAGCACAAATGTCAAGAATAGGTTGTCCTTGTTGGCCCCAATCAATAAGTTCAATATGTACAAGTTGGAGTTTAGATGGAGTAGAAGGGATAACGGGGGTGATGGTGTTCACTTGGGCATTGTCAAATATATCATCAAGGTATTTGAAAGGCATTTCATGGAATTCCTCTTCGTCGGAGTCTTGAACTTCAGTAGGAGGATGTGTCCGGCACCGGCGATAGTGATCTTAGCCACTGGTGAGTAACCCAATCCCCGATTATGCTTATAAGAGATGGGTGAAATCGGTGCTTTGATTCTTTGTTCTTGCGGTCCGAGATCGTGTCCTTTATAACCCATCTTATCTACCATGGTAGATGCCTTAGGATACATCTACTTGGGGATATCAGTTGGTGCTTCATTTTCCTCCTGATACAACCAAGAGGTGACATCGGTTTCTAGGCTTTCTTCATCAAGTGGGCCCCACTGTTGGAAGGTGGTTTTCTTACACTTCATTGTGGGCTTACTTTGTTTCTTGATTTCTTCCGACTTTCCATATGAGTTGGGAGAACGTGGGAGTTGACCCACATAGAGAGCATTCTAAAGGGTGTACTCTCCATAACCATTATCAATGATCTTGACCTTGACCTCGGGTTGAGACGAAGTGGACGTGACATTTGTGGGATCAGATGGGAGTGGTGGAGTGGGTTAATTGAGTGAACAATGGTAGGGGTGCTTCCCTTCAAGGAGTTTTCAATATTGGCAGGATTGTGGGCTAGCGTGGATGGTGATTTCTCTACCATTGAATGGGTATTTGAGACATTGATGGTAGGTGGATGGGATGGCTTGAATAGAATGTATCCATGGATGGTCGAGAAGGATGTTATATGGGAGATCAAGGTCCAAAACCTGGCACATTGTATCCATAATTGCAGTGCCCACTTGAAGAGGTCATGTTATGGAAACCCTTTCTGCATCATCATAAGCTTTTATTGTGATCTTTCCGGATGGATCAACCAAATCTTCAGAGATTCCCAATTGTTTAATTAACTTGTATGTACAAATATTTAAGCCAGATCCACCATCTGTAAGGACCCTTTTGATTTTGTGCTTCTGAACAATAGCTTCAATGTTGAGGGGCTTATTGTGAGACGGGTCATCAACGGGTGCATCATTGGATGTGAACACAAGGTGATGTTAGGCAGCAAGGTTGCCAATAAGGGCCTAAAATTGGGTTGTATTGATATTGTCTAGGACACAAAATTCTAGGATGGCTTTCTCAAGGATCTCTTTGTGGATGGGGGATGTCTTGAGGAGCTTGAGGATGGAGATTTGTGTAGGAGTTTTCCCGAGATGATAAAGGATATCATATTAGTGGGTAGATGACAGGGGAGGTTATGGAGGAGGGGGAGGGGCTCCTTGGATGGTTACTCTTCCTCTACGAGTGGTGACATTACAGTCATTTTGGAAATTAGGAGGTGCAGCACCTTGAATGACTATTTTCTCTTGAGGGGCTCGGCTTGAGGATTGTGGAGGGATACCTTGAATGGTGACTCTAGGTTTGTGAGTAGCAAGAGAGGGATCAGCTCCTTTGATGGTGATGGTGTTAACATGAGTATTGATAGGTTCTATGCGGCCTACCAAGGAGTTGAAGCCAAACATATAATTGGTATAGTCATAGTTGATAGGGTGAGATGACGAGGCTTTGTTCTTGCCATGTTTAGGGAATGGTTCCAGGTACATCTTAAGTTTCTCGTTCGAGTTACCAGGTTTGGTGATATCAACCTTAATGTCACCCTTGTCAATAAGGTCTTGGGTGTAGTTTTTGAGCTTCATACACTTGTGTGTATCATGACCATTGACACAATGGTAGTCACAATATCCATTTTCATTATACCATTAGGGTTTAAGTTGATTGGGATCAAAAGGGTGTGTTATCAGAAATACAACAATGCTATCCTAGACTAGCTTCTAGAAGATGACCTCGATGTTGTTAGCAAGTGGAGTGTACTCACGTTGGGACTGATTGTTGAGGCAGGGAGGTCGACCTTGGATGGAGGCATTGTTGCGGAGTTGCGATTGATTGCAAGGGTAGGATTGATTTTTGAAGAAGTTGTTGGTGGTGGTGGTGGGTTTCGATGGGGCGGCAACGGTTTGGACACACTTGGCATCGGTGACTCCATTATTGACCACATTCTTGTTCTTAGATAAAAACTTTGGCTTGTCATTGTAAGAGGAGGAATTTTGATTTGATTTTTGATAATGTTTTAATGTTCCTTTCTCTACGAGTACATGTTCTAAGGCTAAGCCTTTCTTGGATATTTCATCAAAGGTACTCAAAATTGACAAGTCAAAGGTTTAGATAATTTGAGTACCAAGTTACGTTGAAATGACTCAACTTGGTGTGGTTATGGTATGTCCCAAGAGAATTTCTTGAAGAGATGTTGCCACCTTTGGAGGAAGTTGGAGAAATTTTCTCCGGGCCTTTGCTTTGTATTGCACAAGTCCATCATAGAAGCATCATTCTCAATATTATAAGTGTAGTGGGACATGAACTTTTCTTCTTGGTCTGGAAAAGACTTGATGGAGCCATGGGGTAAGGTGGAAAACCAAGTGAGGGCATCTCCACTAAGACTCTTTGGGAATAGCATTCTAAGGTAGATGTCACTATAAGAGACCTCTTGACATAAGATGTAAAATTCACAAACATGGTCTCTAGGATCACCCTTGACTTTGTAGTTTTTGAATTTAGATATTTCAAAACCAGATGGTAGGGTGCGACTGAAATAGAAGGATCATAGGGACAAGGACATATTTCTTTGAAAGTGTAGGGTCTCTTGTTTGTCCCATTATTAAGATTCTTGATAAGGTCCTTCATGTCCTGAATTTATTTTATGAGATCGAGTTGTTGGTTAGGGACATGAGGGACATAGTGACCCGTGTTAGATCTAGGGATTTGATTGGACGAGGATGGGATACCACCACCACCAATGTATTGGCATGAAGAAATGGAATTTTGTTATGTGACTTGAGGACACAACCCATAGATAGTGCTAGTGGGAGGTAAACTTGTGTTGATGTAATTGAGGGAGTTATGAAGGGGTGCACTTGAACTAGGAGGTTGAGATATGGTTAGATTAGATGCGCTTTGAGGTATGGAAATTGGAGGTAAATAAACTATGGGTGTGGATGTCATAGGTGGTGGGTGAAGGACAATTTCAATGATGGGTTGATCTACGAGGTTACCTACCAGAGGTCTGTCAAGGATAGATCGGTCAAATCCTGGGGGAAAGCATGCCCCTTGAGTGATGAGATGAGATACAAGCCCATTAGGATTATGTTTGAAAAATATCTCCATCATGTATTGATTGTAAGGATTGTCCATAAAATATTGGACACGTGGAGAAAGCTCAGGTTGGTCACCAAGTTGTTCTTCTTGTTGCAGATCTTGATCAAAGTGGTGACTAGTCTCAAGCATCTCATTGCCTTCGGCAGCCATTTTCACTTTTTGTGAGCGAGTCAGGACCATACACGGGTAACCTTGAGAAAGGAATTGGTAGACGTTGGAAGTGATGATGGGAGGAATCAACAAATTTTAACTTCATTTGATTTGGATAGGATTGATTTTGGATAAGATTGATTTGATTAGGATGACACCTTAGTCCTTGGATGAGGATTTAGGAGAGGGATTGATGATGTAGACCACAAGCAAGATGACAACCAAGCTAGGTACAAATTTAGAGCTTATGATATTGATCAACTCCTCTTCTAATTAGGGTAGACTAATGTCCCTAAACAAAATATGACAAAAGGATAAGGGTTTTGGTCAACCCACAATTATTAGACAAAGGTACTTGGGAGAGATTCTTTCCCAAGCATAAAGGCTAATTGATTAAGGATGAAGGTCTAAATCCAACTTTCACAAGGTATTACCCCTATGATTAGGTTGGTTGATTGATTGATTTGATTGAAAATTAATTAATCGGATTGAGGATTGATTGAAATTGGTTGATTGTGCTAAGTCTTTAAGGATTGAAGGTGAAAATGATTAGAGGATGACAATTATTATGAAAGGAAATAAAATGATTGGAGAGATGTAAAGTTACCCTAGGTGGACCAAGACTCAATAATTAATTGTGGGAGAAGGCAAATTGGACAAAGGAATACAACCACCCCTATTAATTGATTATGACAAGCCTGACCTCTCATGGAAGGCACATTCTCTCAAAGACTCCTCATCAAACTCATTGTTGTGACCATGGAGATAATCGTGGAAATGATGTAGAAAGGTTCTATTTTTCAACAAGAGTTTTTGATTGATATACAAGAATTTTTGACACTTAAGAAGTTGTTTCAAATTGGTTTTCTTCTTCTTGACTTGATAGTATATTGACTTCTTGGGATGTTTGATCGAATTGGTCTTATGGAACATGAAGGAAATTGACTAAAAATGTTGACTATGTGGAGACGTCGAAGCAGAGCAGAGACGTTGAAATAGTGAGGCAGAGAGGTTGAAACGCAAAATGACAGGGTAGAGACGTTGATCGACAGGTTTGACTTGTTTGATGTGAAATTTTGATAAAAAGTTGGTCAAATTTAGTCAAATTTGGAAAATGCTTGATTGTCAACTACTATTGGCAAGAAAATATCCGACAAAGTATACACATTGGCCAAGGGAAACGCTTGATAAAAGGCGCAAAAGTGATTGGGGGCCTAGATTAACCCAAATAGATTTTACTGGCATTGCACAAAATGAAGACACACATCAAACATAAGACTTAGGCTGGAAAGTGGAAACCATTTGAAAGGCCTCTCACATAAAGTGATACCTCAAATAGGTGGACAAGTAGAGATTCTGGTAGCACTGGCTCCCCCTTACAACGCACTCACTTCTTGGGCATACCAAATTCTCTTACCCCAAAGATCTACGGATCTACTGTATGGGGAATTCCTGTCTCATCCTGTGTGGGTACATGAGAGGTAACTTTAGGGTACGATCTGCATCCCCTACACCATCAAATGTAGGATTTTTTGCTACTATAACAAAGTTCTTAGTGTAATTCTAAGGGATCACAAATCCAATGACGGATTCTTGAAGCAAGCCACTTAAGGCTTTAACTGAGCTTATTGGTGTAGAGGGGGCCTCCACATACATCAAATTCACTCAACACTTCAACTACTTGACCAGTATATTTGTATAGCGGCTTGAAAAACTTTCTCGAGATCACACCGAGAGAGTCGATATCCCTGATGTGTCCCAACTCAATCTACCCTTGTGAGGTGATGAAATCCCCAATCAAGAGTATCCCTCTCTGCAAAAAGAAAAATCGAGAGTTGTCAATCACCTTTCTCATCACCCAAGGTCTGTGAAGGCGAGGGGAGAGGATAATAGGTGTGACAATCAATCCACCCTACACAAGCGCAAGTGTGCAAAATAGGAAGATAATGGTACATTTTAGTCCCACATGATAAGTGTTGTCTAATCTAGGAATATGAAAAACAAACTATTACTAGTGGAAAAATAAAATCTTCAACAAACGAGCCGCAAAAATAGGTTAGTAGTTTGAAAATTTATCTTGGACACAAAGAGAAACCTGAAAAATCAAATTTGGATCAGTAAAAAAAACCTAGTTACTTCGACGCAGACGTCGAAGTACAGGCACGGACACTAAAGTATAGGCATAGACACTGAACATCTGCGCATGACACTGGACGTCTACACAGGCGCAGGCACCGGAGTAGGGCCTTGCTATGAATTGAAATGTCGAATGTGGGAAAAAAATTGAAAATTTAAATTTGATTGCATATTTTTATACCTTTGGAGATGTTGTTCTATAGCGCAAACGTTATGCGTCTGTGTGCATGCCGAAATAGAAAAGCAAAAAGCCATTAGACCAAAAAATTCAAATTTTTTAATTTTGAATTGAAGTGGGAAATCAGGCTTGGCGGAGACGCCGAACTATCGCGTAAAAGTCAGTAGTCTCTGATGACGCTGATGCATTGATTAACCCGCAAAAACTACATTAGCCTAAAAATTTGTTATTTCTGTCAAAAAACCCGAAACTAGAAAATACCTAACTTAATATTTTTGTGCTTTTTATATTTTTTTTATTGTTTTTGTGCTTTTAAATTGTTAAAATTGCAAGAAGAATCTCAAGAAAGAGTGTCAAAAGACACTGGAGGTGGAGACGCCAAACCATGGGCGGAGACGTTGAATTGTAAACCTTTAAGAAAAAGCGGGAAATATTCAAATTTGTTGAGCAGAGACGTTGATTCATGGCGAAAACATTGAAACAACACCGTGAAGATGTCATTTTATAGCCAGACACGTCGTTTTAGAACCTGTAGCTAAAAAAACTTTGCAAAACTCAAAAAGAGATTGGTAAAACGGGACGTGGGTCCCACCAGGCATGCCAAATGAACCAAGGGAAATCAATGCAATGGTGAAAAGGTTAGTTTGAAACCAAATAAGCATAAACATTCAAAAAAACATAAAATAACCTTATACCTTTG
Source organism: Cryptomeria japonica (assembly GCF_030272615.1). Lineage (NCBI taxonomy): Eukaryota > Viridiplantae > Streptophyta > Pinopsida > Cupressales > Cupressaceae > Cryptomeria > Cryptomeria japonica. The sequence continues at coordinate 416,006,923 of NC_081409.1, read as the reverse complement.
CAAGTGAGTCCACTTGTTCCTCATATTGGATCTTAGATGAAGTTGAAGATGTGTCACTCCTCAACTTGTTTGAATTGGTCCACAATGGATTTGTGGATGATAGACTTATAAAGAACTAAGAGGGGGGGGTGAATCAGTGACAGCAAAAATAATACCACTTTAAACACATACCGGTAAAGACAGTTAACTTATTTACTTAATACTATGCATGCAATCCAAAATGATATTAAAGCATCCACAACAAGTAAAATATCCACCATAGCACAAGTGTTTATACGTGGAAAACCCAACTGGGAAAAACCACGGTGAGATGGAACTCACAAGTTAACTATCTATAGTAATAGGTAACTGATCGGTTAAGGTCTAAAAAGTGCTCTGCTAGGAGCGAATCCTATTAAAGATCCCTAAGCTCTGTTAGGAGCTATACCCTGTTAAAGGTAGTACCCTGTTAGGAGTAACCTCGATAGAGGATTTCAAACCCAAACTAATGGATCACCTAGTTAGAGGATTTGTACAATGAAGCTTGTTAGAGCTTACCCGGTTAGGGGATTTGACTGTTGTAGTGATTAGAAAACAATAGGTGGTGTTATCTAGAAATAGCACATCTTGCTTGAATAGATCCTCTTCTGCTCACTCAAAACTACATCACCAACACTTTGCAATGCTTTCAGTAAATCGAAACAACTTAACACTTCTATCTCGCATCATAAAAATAGTTCATCACAATGTCATTATATAGACATTAGATTTCATGTCGACTCAAGAACCTCATCACAATTTCATAGGTGCAGCGTATCTAGACAATCTAACATAACACATCATAGATTGCAACCAAATCTGTCGGTTAGCGATAACTCATCATGACCGGTGATAACTCATCACACAATCAGTGAAACTGGTTGGAACACCGATACCGGTTAAGAGTTAACCTCTTCCAACTCATAGACCGATTGTCCTCCATTTGCCTCTTTGCTGATCTCCGCAGTATCTCCAAACTGGTGTCATGCCATTCTTGCATATATCGGTTGTCTACATATACCGGTTAGACACCTTCAAAACCGATTGGACTTCTCTATACATACAATATTGGTTTTGCAATACAAAGACTTAGGAGTAGTGTCAATTTGTCTTAACTAAGATGACTATGACAATGTAAACATATGTGTGTGTATACATGTGCCATCAATGACAACCTATGAAGTCATCCATTATAAAAATCATCATCAAGCCAACATTGGATTTCTCTTCACACACAACAACACTAAGATGGATTGATGGATGAGTAGATGGATGATGGTAAATGACTAAGTATGGGAACAAAATTACTATAATGGTGCTGCTATGGATGGCTCTAAGCTTATACTAACAACATGTATTTGCACAAAAGATGGATTGCCAATGAAAGGGAGGAGAAATGGAGGTCCAAGATTAATTTGGGATGAAGGGATGGGATTGAATGAAAGGGATAGAAGGGATTGAGAGGACAAGGTGTGGATACCAAGAGATTTTCCATAAAGGCATTTCTTGTCTCCACACTCCTCAAGGTGCATGGGGAAGAGATCCCCAAGTACATTGGAAGGATAAAAAAGGAATTAAAAATTTCTTGGAGGAGGACAAGAGAATTAAAAATTCTCAAATAATGGATTGCACATGGGGGAATGAGGAGAGAAAAGAAATTAAAAATTCGTTGGGAAGTGAGGGTGCATAGGAAAGTGGGAGAATTTGGAATCCTTGAAATGACAAAAGTTGGTGCATTTAAGGTTGGGGGTTGAGAAGGGGGCAAGCCATTTATGGCAAATGGTTGGCTTATTCTTAATCATGGGGATTAGGAATGTGCAAATGCTTAGCAAGAGGAATTAAGTGGGTTAATGAAGAATTAGGAAGAAAGTGGACATGTTAGGAGGATTTGACAAGAGGAGAGAGAATGAGTGGAGGAATTAAAAATTAGAGAATAATGATAATTGGGCTTTTAGAAGAATTAATTAGTTTAAATCGAGATTAGAAGAAGTGATTCATAGGAATCACATGACTTTAGTTGATTAACTAAAGGAGACTTAGAATAATTAATTGATTGGATGACTTTAGAAGAATGAGAATAATTTATTTATTTAATAAATCAATTATTGGACTATAGTGATAGGATTAATCAAATTAAATTTAATTATCTTTGAAAAGAATATGAATAACATAATTAAATAAATTAACTATGTAGAAAGGATAAATTAATTAAATAGTTAATTTAATTAATTTTAGACGTCTACGCAATCCTTCACTAAGAACCCACTTTTTTATAAGCATTGGAGAAGGTGTGTATTCTTAGTCTCCTCCTTTCAAAGATGTCATCGTTATTAAAGATATACTCTACTCTTGGAGGTAGATATCTTTATTAAAATATATATTCCTCCTTTGTCAATCATGTATCCCTCAAAAGGATCCCTTTACACTTGTTGCAAGGTATTTCTTTTACAACTAACTCTTCCTTGCCTCAAAAGAGCTATGCCCTCTTTGGCTTGGATGACATGAATATTGTTGCCTAAAGGATATCTCCTTGGTTTTGAAGGTGTTTATCCTTGTTCGTTTCTACCTTAAGACATCACATAGGACTATGTTGACATATTAAGGGAGGGCATTTATGCGGCCTCCTAGTTGTATTTTTAACTATCAACTATCAACTATCAACTATCAACTATCAACTATCAACTATCAACTATCAACTATCAATTTGGGATTGTTGCATACTCATGTATCATCCCTATTTTATCTAATTAATTTGGGAATGTCGCATGCTCACGTTTCATCTCTATTTTATCTATCAATTCGGGATTATTGCATCCTTGTGCTTCATCCTCATTTTATGTGCCATTTTTCTTAGATGGATTGTTGCGTCCCAAAACTAGGCGTTTTCTATTATGCATCTTATATAGGTTATTTCATGCTCAAAACCAAACCCAAAGTCTTAAACCAATTGCTTCATTCCTGAAAACTAGACAACATCATAGTAGGATGAGTTGGTTAACATAACACAAGTTGCTAGACCTTTCAAAAAAATTTATCCATGGATCACCTAGCATAACACAATTTGCTAGCCCGTAGAGTCCATGCCTTCCTCTCTCTCTCTCTCCCACAAAGCCATAACATAACACATTTTGCTAGCATTGGATCATGGTTTCTTCTCCTTTCAATTGGTGTACATCCTTGTTCTTTCTATAAGTCCACTTGTGCTCTTTCAATAACATGCCAAAAATGATATTAGTGAATGAGATATTTTGATTATCAAGGTCTCTTCAACAAGTTGACTTGGAGCTTTGTGTTTTAGTACTAACATTTTTTGTTTTTGTGTATATTTGAAGGTAGCTTGGATGGATTGATAGGATCCTATGCTTGTGGGCTTCACCATTCCTCATTGTTATCTTATCCCTGATTTATCCTACTCTCAAATTCTCTACCTTTTCATTTCTACTTTACCGAGAGTATGAATGTAAGATCACACTCCACTTAAGTGGGGGCTAAATGTAGCATCGTAAATTGTACACCTTTATATAGTGTGTCAAATTTCACACTATCCTAGCACTCATTTTAGTACTTCCCATTCCTTTGTCCATTATAGGACCTTTATTGTAATTAATTAATATTTAATTCAATATTAGGAGTCTTATTCCATTTTATTATGTTATCACATTATTATTTGGGCCCTTAAATCTAAGTGTGCGACCTGTTGTCTTTTTATCTTGATTTATCCTTAATCCTACCCCAATTTCAATTTCTAAAACATAATTTGCATATCTATACATCATATTTTGATATATCGAGTTGGAATTTGCATTAGAACCCCACTATCTTGAATTCCTAAAAGGCCAAGAAAACGTTGTCGGGACTAGGACAAACACACCTACTTGGTACCGCGCTTGTTGCCCCAAATTTTGGGAGGACAATAAGGTGGTCCTACCATATCCAAATCTAGCTCTGAGCGAAAATATACCAAATCTAAGTCATCCTAAAGGTGTTTTTAATTATGAAATCCCTATATATAAGGCATCCTCCTCAATTCACTTCAACATATAGATTATCTCACCTCATGCTAGCATTATTGTTTGGGTAAAACTGTGGTTTAGATTGATTCTTATTTTAGCTTAAATCGGACTCATTTAGATTTCCTCAGTTTATACCTAAGAATGTTAATCCAGAGTCGTATACTGATGAAAGGTATAGTGGTTGTCTGCTCAAGGGATGAAGATAATGAGTCAAGTGGGGATGGAGGCATCTAAGACACTCTTTGATCGAAGAGTTAAATTGAAACACACTCTTTAATATAGAAATTGAATTAAACACCCTCTCTAATCTAGTTGCCCAAACATGACTTCATTCAAAAGCATAGATAAATCTTTTCAATTGATTTCCCACAAAACAATAGTCTACAATGCATAATACTATTCTGGCAATAAGATCTGTTAATCTGGTGATAGAAAAATAACAATATTGTTCTGGTGACGTGACAGAGACTTATCTTTAAATAGTCAATTATCAGAACAATAAGTCTTCTCTTATAATTTTATCTTTTCTGCTCATGCTAAATCATTTTAAAGCCTTTTGATTAAGCTGCACTAATGAATAATCACTCTAAACCAAGAAATCACACAACCTAAATTACCAAACTAGTATATGGATAAGAATTAATATTTCCTATGAAATTTATAAATTATGTAATGAGATTAAAACTACAATATAATAACCATAACATACTTACATAATTATCGAGTACACACACCACACAATCCACGCAAAAATGAAACAACAAACTAATTGATGACCAGAGGGAGCGGGCCCTTTCTCCAACAGTCAATTGATCAGGCAGAGAGCTCAAATATTCTGCAAAATCTGTATTGATTTCAGCGAGTTTGTATTCAAAAGATAAAGTTAAGTTTGGTACAGAATTCAGTCTGTATATATAGCCTACAATATCAACAAGAATGATAACAACTATCCAAGTTTAGCCCTTCAGGGTTCACAAACATGAAGGGCAAAAATAACAATAAGTTGCTTTCCTTAAAAAAATAACAAAGTGGACTTGAACCACTATTTCAACAAAATTAACAAAATAGAACATGATGCCAAAAACTTGTTCCCTTGTAGATTTGCAGATACATCTGAGCTCTCCATTATGCACACTTGCCATCGAGAGACCCCTGCTTACATAAGCATCTGAATTAGTGCTTACTATCAGATTAAATGCCAAAGGATTTACATTTCTTCCAATCATGTTTATTATCAATTCTTTCATAATAATTATAGTAACATAGAGGACAATTTGGTAAAGTGGGGAATAAAATATGCATGAATTCAAACTAAATTATATGAAAATATAGGACAAATTCTTCACCCATCATTTTTCTCCCCAGCTAAAGACATTGCATGTCCTCATGTAACACTTATTGTTTTTGGATGATTTATAGCTAGGTTCCTTACTACTCCTATCATCTCATTTAGCCACTGTACCTTCAAATCCTTAATCGCCTGTTGAAAATCAGTCAGAGAAATATAGTTGGTCTGAAAGTTCTCCTGAACAGAAGTCTTTAAATCAAAAATGGCTTGAAGATGTCTCTCCATGGATACATACCTTGTTCTCACCTTCTTTCCCCATGTTTCATTTTGAATGTCCATTTCCTATTGCAATTTGGCCCTCAACTCACTAAGTTTATTCTAATGGTATTCCTGGGAAACACATTCTGCAATAACTCTTTCTTCCCAATAACCCCTCGGTTCCTCAATGATTTTCTTATGTTTGGCTATGGGTATATGTTTTGTCTCAATTCTATGTTCCCATAAGGCTTTCATTTGTTCAAGGGCTTGTTCATGTTCCTCCAAGGTGATATGAACGTTAGAATCTCTACCTTATTTTAGAGTCCTTAATTTCTCTACTATGTTATGGTGCTTCTCTATAGATATGTATCCTGCCATTGTGTGTTGATGTTCCCTCAGTGATATATAAGTTGCCATGTTCAGGCTTTGATCTCTGAGTAATGATCCGGTTTTTGCTTTCTTCAATTCTTCTTCTTACTTTTGGACTTTCTCACATAATTGTTGTAATTGTTGTTGGAGAGGCGTAATTTGGTCTTCCAACCAATGCACCTTTCCTTGCATCACCCTAAATTCTCGAGTAGAATATTCTTCTGCAACTTGTGAATTATCATGGTAATCCCCTATTTCATCTTGCATAATATCTTGGAACTAATTAGGAAAGACCCTGATTGTATGACTAGGGCTTTTATCCTTATCAGGCCTCCGCTCCATTCCAATTTCCTGTGATGGGAAACTAATTTGTTATATCAGAGGTTCTTGTTCATTACTTTGAAGGAGATTTGTTTGGCCTTTTACGGTTGATTGTTCATTCCCCTTGCTTGGCATTGTGGAGTTGTCCTTTTTAGTAGAAAGGGTTTCTCCTATTTGTTGATGATTCATGTAGTTTTTAATGATCTCTTCAAGGCCGAGGGCATGTTGTTGCTTCAACAATTTTTCCATATTTTCAAGTGAAGGATCAGCTAACTGAGTATCTTCATCCACATCCTTACTTTTTTCAACAAGTTTTTCACTGCCTGTAGTGTCATAAGAGTATACTTATGTCTCATCGTCTGGTTGTACATTTGAGGTTTTTCTTTGTTTTTCCTTATTCTGACATTGTTTCATTCTCCTATAGTTTCTACTTTGTTTATCCTTCCCAACCTGGTTTATGGCCAGAATTTCAATGTCAAGGGGTTCTTCCACCATGGTACATGCAGTATTAGCTAGGTCTTGTAATCTAGAAGTTTCCAAATATTTACGTTTGGACCTAGTATTATAAGGGCTTTGTACTGAGGGAGTATTGAGACCAATGATTACATTTCCTATGGTAGCTCTAGTTCTTCATCTAAGTTCATATCCCACACCATACTTGGAGCTCCCAATTTTTTTTATCATTGTTCTTTTTGTCATCGCCTTTCACATTTAAGTGATAAGATGTAAGTGGGTTTTTTTTGTTAGGGTTATCATTACTATTTTTGGCTCCATAATCTTCGAAACCATCATCAAGAGCCAAGGAACTCTCTTCTTCTGCAAATATTGCCCATGGAATTGGAGAAGTATTGTTTTCTAGACCCTTCATAATAATTAATTTAATTATCCCATGATGTGCTAATGAGTTCCTATGTCCTTTTTGAACTTCAGAACTCATCTTTTTAATTGACTGAAAAAGATAAAATGAAACATTGACCAAGTCTTTATGTCGAAGATGACATAACAATCTGAAATGGTGGGAAAAAACATATACATACCAGTCTTCCCCCATAATATACTGAGTTATAAACTTGGCGACATCCGGCCAATGCTCTGATGAGGAAGCCCTTAAAGTGCATTGCTTTGGGGTTGTTTGTACAACTTCACTCGGCTCCAGGAAACGCAGAGAAAACATCTTGAGATCAGACTTTCGGTTTCCATACTCTGGAAAATATGTCTCACCAGTCTGAGGAAGCGTAGTGATTTCAATTGGAATTTCCTCATTCACTGCGAAAGACTAGCCTCTCATCACAATTGTATCATTATCACTGTTATACCCCATAGAAAATTCAAATGCCACATCATCATCATAACCATAGAGGCATTGGAAAAACACATGCTAGTCATCCCTCTTAAAAGCATCCCATACTGTAGCATTGGCTTTCACTTTTGTAACACTAGTAGGTTATTAGTGAACATGAGGACCCCCATAGTGGATAAAGGCAACACACTAGTTTACAGAGCAATTTCAGTTCCAATTTTAGATAGGCAACAAATGAAAGCGACAATGGTGGTTTTCAAGGAAGGTGGACATAGGGATGAAAAATAGGTAAGGAAAGTCGTTATGTGAATTAATGAGTAAAAATCCAACTTAGGATATGGCGTGTACCCTCCCTTAGTTGGAGACATGTGGCGTCCTCTTCATACCATAATTACTAGAAAATAATTAAATAAAAACATGACAAGAAATAAATAGAAACCTTGGGCACGTTACCATTAAGAAGCACCGACGACGAGAAGGTGGCCAGAAAAACATATTCCAGCAATGAGCACCAATAGAAATGCGGCAATCGGTAGAGGTGGAATGTCAGGAAGAGCATACACCATAAGATCGTCATCATGAACATGGTGTGCAACAAGATGTTTGGAGGATGTGCATGGACGATAAATATCGACATGGACTGATGGGAGAATATGTCGCTGGAATCTACTAAAGGGAATTCGGCCAAAGAAAATGGATGTTGAAAAAAAAAAAAGAGTCGAGGTGGCGATAGGTGTCAAGGAAATATGGGGCACACAGAAAGGAAGGGTGAAAGGGAAGGATGATGTGGGTGGGTAGGAAAAGAGGAAGGACAAGTAGGTAAGTGGAGTAAAATGGATACGAGGATGAGATGAAGGGAAATTAATTACGACAGGCCACATAAACAACACCGAAGAAAAATGAAAACGACAACAACAAATGACCACACAAGCAACCCCGTCTGTCGAGAGGGTGGAACCGATGGGTATGGCATGGAAGAATGTGGAGGAATTGTCAGCACATGAGGTGGAAAAAGATGGTGAAGAAGTGGGCCATTAACAAAGTGGACCAGAATGGAGGGAAAGGAACTATCCTGTCGCAGGAGCGACAGGACAATTGCTTATGATTATTTATTTTTTGCTTTTTTTTTAGTATTTTATTACGAAAAATAGGTCTTCAATTAATCGATTTTCAACCCAATGCCACCTGGAAGTGTCGAGAACCTGATTTTCACCTCCATGTTCATTACACAACCACCACCTACCGAAAATCCAATTTTCAAATGGCGATTGGCAACAATGCCAAAAACCCGATATTCATTGTTGGATCTTTTATTGCATTTTCTTTTGGAGTTCAATTCTTGAGAAGGCGAAAAGAAACAAAAGTGAGTTCCTTTGCTATATCACAGAAGAAAGATTCCTTGGAGAGAGGTCATTTGTAGAGTTTTGAGCAATGTCCATTGACAAGCAGAACTCTCCATTCAAAATCCACAATACAGAGATGAACAAAACCATTATCATATATCCGCTCAATCTCATAAGGTCCAAGCCACCATGTTTGAAACTTGCCTTTGAAATCTTGAAAATGAGAGTCATACAAGAGTGTCCAATCACTTGGCTAAAATGACCGTAGGTGAATGAAGCGATCATGCCAAAGAGAATGTTGTTTCTAAACTATTATGCATGAAAGAGAGCCTCCTGATGCAACTCATCCAAAGAATGTAACTGAGCGATACACTCTCTTTGTGCATAAAAAATACTCATGCCTAACTAAAGTGCAGTGCAGAGAGTCTTCACCTCAAATTCAATAGGGAGGATAACCTTCTTGCCATAAACATGCTCATAAGGGGTCAGACCTATGGTGGTTTTCCATGTTGTGCGATAGGGCCACATAGCTTCAGGGAGCCATGTGACCCAATCATGCTTGTGAAGAGCAACTATCTTGGTAAGGATGTTTTCAAGCTCCCTATTGGTGACCTCAACCTACCCATTGGCTTGCGGGTGATAAGGAAAAGACTTGCGATGTCAAATCTCATACTCTCGAAATGAGTTCTGACGTGAACTAAGGTCCTTGGTCTATTACGATTTCCCGAGGAACACCAAATCTGGTAAAAATATCAAAATACAAAAAGTCAGCAACTTAGGTGTCCCTGGCGTGTTTCAAAGCGACAACTTCAACCCACTTAGTGGCATAATCTGTACAAACAAAAATATACTCCTTGTTTTGTGATGGTGGATTGATAGGCCCAATAAAATCAAGCCCCCATTTTTCAATGGGCTCAATAGACAGTTGTGGTGCAAAGGTATCTCATCAGAGTACGTAGGATAGCCCATATGCTGACATTTATCACAGTGATGAACATAGTGCTTACAATCCTTGTAAATTGTAGAATAATAGTATCCAATAGTAAGAATCTTTGTAGTGGTTCTCTGGGCAGAAAAATGTCCTCCACAAGGTTTTGTATGGCATGCACGAAGTATGTCGAAGACATCGTCTTCAGACACACATCAGTGCATGACATTATCTATCCATGTGCGGAAGAGCATTCCATCGATCCATGTGTACTGACCACTGAATCGAACCATCTTCCTACGTTCTTGTGGAGAGAAGTGTGGAGGAAACCGACATGTGACTAGGTAATTTTCTATGTCAGCAAACCACAAGCTTTTTGCTGAAATGGCAAAAAGATGCTCATTAGGAAAAGTGTCATCAATAGGGATCGACTCATCTTATTGTTGTAACCTGGACAAGAAATTTTCAACCACATTCTCATGACCAGGCTTATCAAGTATAGTAATGTCAAATTCTTGAAGCAAAAGTAACTATCTAATTACTCTACCAGTTACAACAGGTTTATTAATTAGAAATCCAATGGCGGAATGATCAGTATGGACAAACACCTTATACCCAATAATATAATGATGAAATTTATTTACTACATAAACAACAACTAGAAATTCCTTTTCAGATATCGTGTAGTTGACCTCAGCTCCAGTGAAATTGTTGTTGATATAGTAAATGAAGTAGAAAATATTATCTTCTTTTTGTCCCAACGCCCATAGAACTATCTAAAGCATCAATATGAATATGAAAAGGCAATTCCCAGTTCGGATCTCTGAGTACAGGTGTAGTTACAATTTTGGTCTTAAGGGCTTCCAAGGCTTCTTGACATTCTGGTGTCCAAGAGAAAACAACATATTTTGCTAGCAAGGCAAAGATAGGTGAGGCAACTTTACTAAAGTTTTGGATGAACTTGTGGTTATACCCTACATGACCTAAAAAGCTTTGAACATCTTTTTGACTGACGGGTGTAGGTAGGTCTTTAATGATTTGTATCTTTTTGGGGTCTACCACAATACCTTTAGAGGAAATATAATGAGCAATCACAATTCCTTTCGTCATGAGAATATGACACATTTCATGGCTTGGAGACAAATTAGTTTCAATACACCTCTTAAGCACTTTTTCTAAGTTTTCTTTAGCTGCCTCATAAGTATTACTGTATGCGGGAAAAGCGGGTCGATAGAACTCAAAATGTGAAAAACGGAGCTCTAGGGAGCCTTGCTCACACACCCACAGGACTTCTTGGTGCAAGCTATGGAGTCATCAAGTATGGCTCAGCTTCCCAAGGATGGTTCCATGGTTCTCTATCTTGCACGGTCCCTGAAACCAATGTTTTTGCTCTCAGATCACTGAGCAAAATGGTTTAGGGATGACAAATGCAAGAACGAGGGATGCTTTTGTTGATTTTAAGATGAGATGCATCCTAAGCTATGCATGATGTTACAAATGCAATAAACTAGCTACAAGATGACAAGGTTAGTAAACAAGACTATCCTAGCATGCTATATTAGTTTATGATTTAAGCTAAATGATAAGGAACATACTCTAAATTAGCATTTTTAGATTAATTCCTATTTTAAAGAGAGGCTAAATGATGAGTATATATGAAATATTGAATGGATTTGAGTATAAGTGTGATGCTAAAGACTTGGATGATGAAAATGGAGGGATGAGAGCTCTATTTATAGCAAAAATGGGGCAATGGATGGCCAGGATTGAAAGAGGCAATCAAGGGTTGAGTTTGAAAGTTGGGAATCCATGTTTGCAATTGGCACCAATGAAATGGTGACAATTGTCAACATAAGGTTGGTTGAGAGGAGATGTAAGAAGCATTAAATGCTTGAGAAGACCTCATGGTTACCCTAGGGGTCAAGGGTTAAGGTTAAGTTAGGGTTATCCATTGGATAAAGCTTTTACCCAAGGGATAAACTCTTGTGCAAAGGTTTAAGGATAACCATGGTCAAAGCAATAAATGCTTGATGAGACCCTTGGGTTAGATGGAGGTTGAGTTTAAGTAAATTCTTTAACCATGTAAGAGGGTTGAGTTAACCATTAATGGTTATGAAGACTTTGGGGACAATTTTGTAAGAGTCCTTCCAAATTTGGGGGTATTCAACAAGTTAGCTTGTTGAATGGATAAAGGTTTTAATGCCTTTAGAATACTTTACTCCAAATTTGACCTCCTCAAATTTAGGGAAAAGGGATAATGGATGGGTTTGGGTTAATTAATTAGGATTTAGAAGAATCTAGAAGAGGTCATAAAGAGGGTTAGGATGCAAGTGGGAGGTGCAGGATTTTGCAAGTGGGTGAGGGAAAATAGCTTTTAATTGAATTTAATTCAATTTGGTTGCAATTAAATAAATTAGATTTATTTAATTTAGGATAACTATTTTAATTAAATTTGAATTTAATTAAAAAGTGGACAGGGGTTTTAATTGAATAAAATGAATTTATCCTATTAAATGGTATAGTGAATTTAATTGAGTAATTTACTTAATTAAATAGAGGAATGCTGGTAATTTAATTAAATTGGATTTAATTAAATAGAGAAATGAACATAAAATATTCATTTAGGAATATGGTCATTTTTATACGTCTACATTTTGCCCCTTTTTGAAGTGACGTGTGTGCACATGTTGATTCAAAGAAAATGATGTGTCATTGCGATTTTATGATCAATGTTGTTTTTATGGATTTTCATGTTGTGCCCCAGATTTGATGTGTGATGCCCCAGATTTGATAAACGATGGTGATAATGCCCCCTCAAGATATGAATCAAAATTTTGAAAAAATTGATTTGATTTGATAATTGCGTTTGTGACACAAAATTTTGGCTAGGTGAAACGTTGAAATTGATTCATCTCCCGATAATTGACGTGTTTTAGGGTATGAGGGAGACCACGAGCAAATTATCATTTCCCTAACCCTAATTTCATTTTACCCTCTAAAAGGGGAAAAAGTGTTTTGTTTTGTTTCATTTGTGCTTGTTGACTTTGGAGAAAGAGACTTTTGGATAGAAGACAAAATGCCTATTCCTTATTCTACGCATCGATTTGAGCGTGTTCGGAGGCATCGAAAACCTGCCGCATATGGACCACCGGTAAGTCAACCCTTTTGACCCCTTTTTTATTTTGAATTTGATCATTTTTAGTCAGTTTTTTATTTTTGAAATTCAGTTTTAACATTTTAGCATGTAGGGGTCTTTATTTAGCGCATATGATAAATTAGGTAGCGCATAGGGTATCAATTTAGGGTAGCGTCCGAAAATGAATAGGTTAGCGCATGAAAGTTTTAGGTTAGCGCATGGTCTCAGGTTAGCGCATGATGAACATAGGGTAGCGCATCGGGTTAAAAAGGTAGCGCATAGGTCAAACCGCATAGGGTCCACAGGGGGTCGCATGGATAGGGGGATGTAGCGCGTAGGTTAGACCTAGCACATAGGGTTAAATAGGTAGCGCAAGCATGGACTAGGTTAGCGCATAGGTCGGTTTTAGCGCTTAGGGTAGGTTGGGTGGCAGATGGAGAAAAAAGGATAGCGTGTAGAGTTAGTCTAGCGCATAGGGTATACATAATAGCGCGTGGAGAAAACAGGGTAGCGCATGGGTATAGTTTAGCGCATAGCCAAGTTAAATTAGCGCATGGATCGGGTTTTGCAAGTTTTTAGAAATTTTTGAATGTGAAAGTTTTCATAGGAAAAGGTCAGTTTTGCCTGGGGAGGTGGATTTTTTCCATTTGTTCGGTCATTAGTCATGTTTTTGATAATTTGTCCAATATGAGTTTTGATATAACTTGATTTAATTTGTGATTTTTTTTCAATTTATTGATGTAGATATTAATGTGTTGTTTTGATCGAACCATGATTTGATTTGCACTATTTCAAGTTCAATGTGTGGAGCCTGATTTGTGTTACAAGCTGATATGGGTTGGAAACTTGAGTTGTTTTACAAGCTGATATGGGTTGGAAACTTGAGTTGTTTTACAAGTTTTGATATGGGTGGGAAACTTCAGTTGTTTTACAAGTTTATGTGATGTAGAGACTTGAGTTGTTTTACAAGTTTTGATATAGTTTTTGAAAACTTGAGTTGTGTTACAAGTTGATATGGAATGATATGATGTGGAACTTGATTAGATTTTTGCAAATTGTTTCATGTTTGTGATGTGATTTTGATATCTTTGTTTTGATGTGGAAACTGATATTGAACTCGTTTTGCTTTTTGACAGGAGCGATTAAGAGTGGTGCAGTCGCTGGAGCGGTTTCCCAGACCTTGCGCATTGATACACTAGTTGGCACAGGCTAACCTAGATGTGATTGAGAGATGCGGTTTATCATCCTTGCTAGATGTGCCTCAATTCATTGTGAACCAGGGTCTACTTACAGCGCTCGCTGAGAGGTGGCACAGTGATACGAACACCTTTCACTTTGCTACCGGTGAGATGACAGTCACTCCAGAGGACTGTTACAGGATCTTACGGATTCGCGTAGCAGGTGTTTTATTGTCGTACGAGTAGATGGAGGAGGGTGGTGCTGAGGCACTGCGGTGCATTTTTCATGATGAGACAGTATGCGGGTATGAGATCCCATGGCAGAAGTTCCTGGATCTGGATTATGCACCTCTCCCGTCAGTACTAGCAGGGTTCATTGGTGGACTCCTTTGTCCCGATCGCAGGTCGAAGGGATTCTCTGTGGGTTGGGGATTGGTGCTCGAGGAGATGGTGACCCAGGGCCGTAGGTTTTCTTGGGGATCAACCATGCTAGCGCACTTGTATAGGGACCTTCATGAGGTTGTGTATCTGGGTTACAGCAGTTTGTCAGCTGGCGTGACACTTTTACAGATATGGTGCTGGGAGGATATTCCAGCAGCGAGGCCACTGGTGGACAGATACAGGCTTGTTGGGCGGGCATATGCTTATGGTTACAGGGGTCTAGTTGTCCAGCATAAGTTGGGCAAACTGGAGCACTGGAGGAGGGTTTTGGATGATATAGATACGATCGTTTGGCAACCGTATACAGATTGTGAGGTCTGGGAAGAGGATAGGCTAGAGATGCCTTATGTGTTTATGAGTCAATTTTTGATAGGGTGGACGCCCTTTATGATTGAGAGATTCCAAGTGGGCAGGGTTTTGAGGCAGTATGGTCGGCAGTAGGGTATACCACAGGGGACCTACTTGTATGCGCGTCGGAGACAGGACATACCTGATTGGGGTCCTATTATTGATAGCGGAGCAGCTGTAGAGGAGTTCTCCAGCTTAGCGAGTCAGATATGGGACTATGCTCCCGAGATACTAGACGTAGGGATGACCCATGAGTTTGTTGGTTTGTTTGCAACGCGTGTTGTTGCCAGGATATCAGATCTTGAGGAGATGCGGCCGACCTTTGATGATGATGAGGAAGATGTTGGGGGAGATGGTGATGATGGAGATGATGGAGGTGGTTTAGGACGGCGGGGGAGAGGATATCGGGGGAGGAGAGGAGACAGGAGTAGAGATGGGGGAGGGTGGGTGGAGAGAGCAGTTCGGAGAGCTGTGATGGATAGAGGGAGAGGAGGGTTGGCGATAGGAGTAGGGGAAGAGGGGAGAGTGGGAGATGTGATGGTAGCGGTGGGAGGGACGGATGAGTGGAGGCGGCCAGTGCAGAGGAGGAGGACTGATGAGTTACCGCCACCAGCACCTAGGACAGGCAGAGGGATAGGGGGTACCCCTTCATAGGTGCCCCTACGAGTCCGAGTCCTGACACATGTGGAGGATGCTCAGATCAGGACCCTATAGTTGACAGTTCAGCAGCTGCAGGCACAGCTATTGACGCAGCAGTGTCAGATTACTCAGCTGACTCTAGACCGAGATACAAAGATACAGAGGCGCGGTCAGGCGGAGGAGCTGGTAGCTAGCATTCAGAGAGCGGCAGCAGGGGGCCTGATGAGAGATATCATGAGGGAGTTGTCCTCAAGAGTGAGGGAGGTGGAGTATTATAGACGCCATTATGAGGATGTCGTGCCCAGGGAGCGCAGAGTACAAAGCTTTATGCAGGCGAGATCGAGTTGATCTTGAGAGACTGGGACACAGTCAGAGAGTAGAGGCATGACGGGGCCCTTGAGACAGGATCCTCCTGGAGATCCAGGAGCTGGGACATCAGCTGCGAGACCATCCCCCTCAGGAGATAGTCATAACTGAGAGATGACGTCTCTATTGTATTTTTAGATCATTGTTTTGCTTGTACTGGGCACAGACATGACAGATTTTGTACATTTGGATCATTTTATATATATATATAGATGACACCATTTCCTTTGATCATATGATGTGTTATGGATGCGTGTTCTACATGTTCTTTCTTTACTTTATGATGATGCAATGTTTAAATAGATGATATGATGCATGATGTAAATGTATGTTTTGATATGTTGTGAGATGTATATTGAAAAATGAGATGTATGATAATGATAATGATATGAGATGTATCTTGAAAATGAGATGTATGATAATGATAATGCTATGAGATGTATCTTGAAAATGAGATGTATGATAATGATAATGCTATGAGATGTATCTTGAAAATGAGATGTATGATAATGATAATGTTGTGCAACTATTTGTAAAATGATATGCAACTATTTGTTTTTGGAGCATCCTCATTTTGTATTTGCCATCCTAATATAACCATATGTTATTTGCTTTTGATATAGGCATCATCATTGAGCATTGATTTGTTTGGGATATGTTGAAAATTTATACAAGCATAATGGTATAATTGAACCATAATGACCTGAGAAAAATTTACATGATGTTTGATTGTGCAAGATAGCACAAGCGTCAAGGTATAATTGAACCAGGACGACCAGAGTGCGGATTGCGTATAAACAGACAAGATTAAACCATTTGTATGCGTAAAGTGGAACCATGTCTTCAGTGATATTCGATGTATCACGTCTCGAGACAAGTATTTACACAGTACAAGTGATCGCCTCACAGACAGAAGACTAAGAAAATATTGGATTTTCCCATGATCTCTACCTTTAAAGCATTGTTGAGAAAATGTAGAGAATCCAATAATTTAAAATGCAAAAATAGTCAAGACTTTATGCAATAATGCAACATTTAGTACTTCAGAAAATCATCCATCTTAGAAATTTTTGCTCCTTGTTTTAGTGATCCCATGTTTTTCTCTGCGATGGAGTGAAGTTTTTGGTTGTTGGATGTGATTTTTCTTAGTTTGGCAAATAGTTTTGATGTTTTGAACGTGTTGCAAGTTTTGACGATTTATTGCCCCTAGCTGAGTGTGCCTCTTGATGTGAATATGTACAGTGATTACCAAGCCATGGTAGAATGTGGTGAAAGGATATATATGGATAAACCAGGATAGTGACTACGCTAAGTATGTCCTAACTGGATATTTGCTAAGTGTCGGGCGATGGCCAATAGTGCTCTACTGTAGGGGTATAGATATAGATGAAGGAGTTGTTCTTTCACAATAGTGCCTATTACCAGGTTTTCACCAGTTGCTTTTTTTGTACCTTTTTATTTGTTTTTTCTTGATTTTTGATTTTTTTTGGTTTTTTTGCTTTTTCCGTGCATTAGGCTACTCAAGTGTAGTATTTCTTCAGATGAATGTTGTTAGTTGGTTCATCAAGTACATCTCCTTCTGAAGTTGTAAGATGATAAGCACCTGATCCATAGACGGATATGATGACATAGGGACCTAACCAGTTAGGTTCAAATTTCCCTTTCTTTTCTCGATCTTGTTGATTTCTTGGATTTTCTTTGAGGACTAGGTCACCAACTTTGAAGTTGCGAGGGATGACCTTGTGATTGTAGCTTCTACACATGCGTTGCTGATATGTTTTGAGATGAGTGTAAGCATGCTGACGTCTTTCATCTAATAGTTCTAGTTCTTGCAATCGGTTGACATGATACTCTTCATCCGGAATTAAGCCTTTTAGAGAGACTCTGAGAGACGAAATTTCTACCTCCAGTGGTAAAATAGCTTCGGATCCATAAACCAATGAGAAATGTGTTGCTCCTGTAGGTGTACGGATGCTGGTTCTGTATGCCCAAAGTGTTGGATTGAGTTGAATATGCCAATCTTTGCCTGCATCATTTACTGTTTTCTTGAGGATTTTTCGGTATTGTTTTATTGGATGTTTCTGCTTGACCATTCCCCTGGGGGTAGTATGGCATAAAGAATCGATGTTGTATTTTGAATTGTTCACATAGTCCGCGAACATCTTGGTTTTTGAATGGTCATCCATTATCAGTGATGATGGAACTCGGAATACCATATCTGCAAATCAGATAGTTTAAGATAAAAGATGCAATTTGTTTTCCTGTTATTGTGGTCATGGAGACTGCTTCTATCCACTTGGTAAAGTATTTTGTTGCAATTATAATGAACTTGTGTCCATTTGAAGATGAAGGATGGATTTTGCTGACCATGTCTAGTCCCCACTAACAAGAGGGCCAGGATGTTGTAAATGGCTGCAGTTCCTGTGCTGGTGCATGTATCAAATTGCCATGGATCTGGCACTTAGGACACTTTTTGGCGAAGTGGTAAGAATCTTTCTCCATTGTAGGCCAGTAGTATCCCATCCTTAGAAGATTTTTAGCAAGAGTAGTCCCACTTGAATGTGTTCTGCAAATACCTTCATGAAGCTCATGCAAAGCAGAATCAGATTCATTCCGATCAAGGCAACGAAGAAGAGTACCATCTAGACCTCGATGGTACAAAGTATCAGTAGTAAGGGTATAACGGGCGGCTTGTCAGATAAAATTACATTTTTGGTTACGAGATTGGTCAATGGGTAGGATGTTGTTCTTTAGATAATCATATATCGTTCCATACAAAGGAGAATCCGAACCGGTTAGGGCATAGACAACATGGGATTCAGAGTGGTCATAGGCTGGGGAGAACAGTTGCTCTACCAGGAACTCGTAACGACTCTGCTGCTCTGGAATTTGTAGTAATGAAGCGATAGTAGCCATGGCATCGACTGCTTTGTTGTTCAACCTTGGTATTTGCTCGAAGGTGATGTGTACAAAATATTGTTTGAAGTCATCCACCATTCACTTGTAAGGTAGTAGCTTGTCATCCTTTGTCTGATAGTCATTGTTGATTTGATTGACGATTATTTCTGAATCTCCATAGACCATTAACTCTGTGATTTTCCATTCTACGGCCATTTTGATGCCTATAACCAATGCTTCATATTCGGCCACATTATTTGTGCATGGAAACATAAGCCAATATGATCTTGGTATAGTATGTCCTTCAGGAGTGATGAATAGAATGCCAGCACCTGAACCATGTTGTGTGTAGGATCCATCAAAGTATAGGGTCCATTGTGTAGTAGAAATAGCAAGAACGTCCCTATCTGGAAATTCAATCTCCATAGTTTGTTTTCCTGGTAGTGGTGCTTCAACTAGTTGATCTGCAATTGCTTGCCCTTTGATAGCTCTTCGTTCTATGTATTGGATGTCAAATTCACTGAGACTCATGACCCATTTAGCCAACCGACCGGTAAGAGCTGCCTTGCTGAGTAGATATTTGAGAGGATCAATTTTTGCTACTAGCTTAATTGTGTGTGCTAGCATATAATGTCAGAACTTTTGAGATGCGAAGACTACTGTTAGAAAAGCCTTCTCAATGAATGTATAGTTGAGTTCATAGCCATTCAATGTCTTGCTGATGTAGTATATGGCTCGTTCCTTTCCTTGTTGATCTTCTTGTGCCAACAGTGCCCCCAGTGATATGTCTGTTGTTGAAATATATAGAATAAGGGGCTTTCCTACTACCGGTGGTACTAGAACTGGTGGGTTCATCAGATACTATTTGATTTGATAAAAAGATTCTGCACACTTGGTTTCCCATCTGAAAGGTACATTCTTATGGAGCAAATTATTGAATGGTAGACTTTTATCAGCTAGTTGAGCAATGAATCACCTAATTGATTGGAGTCATCCTTGTAGAGATCTGAACTGACTGATATTTGTTGGTTGTGGCATCTCCATAATGGCTTGTACCTTTGCTGGATCCACTTCAATACCTTTAGCTGAGATGATGTAGCCTAGTAATTTTCCTGATGTAACCCCGAAGACACACTTCTTAGGGTTGAGTCTGACTTGGAATTTTTCCAATCAGTCAAAGATCTTTGTCAAGATGTTGAGATGTTCTGCTCTGGTGAAAGATTTAGATAGTAAATCATCCACATAGTCTTCCATGAAGGTATGCATCATGTCATGAAATATTGTTGTCATTGCTCGTTGATAAGTAGCTCCTGCATTCTTTAAGCTGAAAGGAATAACATTCCAACAGTATATTCCCCAAGGGCAGGTAAACGCTGATTTATCTTGATCCTCTGGAGCTATTTCTTTTTATTATAGCCTGAAAAACCATCCATTAGTGAGAGCATTGCATGGCCTGCTGTGAGGTCTACAATTAAGTCAATACTGGGCAGAGGAAAGTCATCCTTTGGACAGGCTTTGTTGACATCTCTGAAATCAGTGCAGATCCTGATACTATCGTCTGGTTTTGATACTGGTACTATGTTGGAGATCCATTCTGCATAGTCGATGGGTCGGATGAATCCGACATCTAATAGTTTCTTTAGTTCAGCCTTGACCATGAGTGCTACTTGTGGATTCATCTTTCGTAGTTTTTGCTTGACTCGCTTAACTCCTGGAGAGATGGACAAGTGATGCATGATTAAGTGTGGATCAATTCCAAGCATATCTGCATATGACCAAGCAAAGTTAATTTGCTTTTCTTTAAAAAAGATGATAAATGTCGATCTTTCCTCCTCTGTTAGAGATTCTAGTAGGTGTATATTTTTTACTGCTTTTGTGCTACCAATGTTGATTGATTGAGTGGGCTCAATCAATATGGGTGATCGCTCATGAAAATGCTCCGGAAGAGTGTCAAGTCTCCCATCCTTAGGTGCCTTAAAAAGGTTTTCACCCTCAAATGCGTCCTTTATTTTTACTTTTTTGTGATCTAGAGTTGCCATTGACTGGTTTTCAGCATCAGATCCCTTATTTTGTTCATTTTTGCGACTAAGAGACTTGACACTCCCTGGTTTGCAGACATTGTTACTTCATTCGCTGGTAGAGCCTGTTTCCGGGTTAATGGTACATAGGTAATAGATAATAGATTCATCATCTGGAAAATTTGGTATATCATATATTTCGGGTTCATCCCAGTCAATGAGGTCAGGAAAGACAAGCGGTAAGGAATCATTCGGTGGATCAAGTTCTTCTACTGTAAGTGTCAAGACAGAGGTTTCGTCGTGATTGGATTTGGTTTCAAAGAAGTTAAGGATTTTGTCGAGGTCTTCGATGGTATTATCTTCCGTATAGACTTGTTCATAATGTTTCTATTCGCTTTCCTTGGCGTCATAGATATTCTGCAGTCCAAATTCAAGAGGCCTATCTTCTACGTTATGCTCTTCCTGATAAAGAGATATGGAACCATTATTGTTAGTGATATCTGCAGTAGCGTTTGAGTAGCTACCCCATTCATATTCATTGGAATCAGTCTCTGAGGCACCATCCCATATTCTATCAGTGTTGTAAACAGGTATGTTGTATGGTGAAAATAGATCTTTGATGATGGATACCAGTTTGATAGTCTTTGTTGATTCGGTGTCGGATCCTGCTTCTACTTTCTGTATTTGTTCATAGACTATGCCTCCTTGGGGAGGAATAACGGTATCAAGAGATGATTCTATTGGTTTTTGAGATATTGGTGTTTGAATATGAGCTACTGCTGTAGATATGGCCTTCTTGTGACTGAGAAGCTTTTCCTGATGTTGCTTCTGTTCTTGACGTTCCCGTGCCTTGCGGATTGTTTCTGCTGACTCAAATAGTGCTTCCTGCCAGGATTCTTCTTTGTACTTCTTCTTTGCTTTCCATTGAGGTTTTGGAGTTATGTGTGGTGTCTTTCTTAATATAAAAGTGAGTTTACAACCCAATCATGTTTTGTCTCTACTGGGCTGTGAAGGAGGATCTATGGGTTCAGTGACTCCTTCTTTGCATTTTCCAATAGGTCCTTTACTGTCATATCCCATTTGTCGCATGATTAAGTAGCCCTTTCCATATAGGTGTGTTGGGAGAACTATATCCAGAGTAGTTGCTCTGTTATCTTCTCCCTCATCTTTGTATAACCAGCTAAGAATGTCCTTATCTTCTGATTCATGTGCTAGAGTGCCTAGTTGGATGAAGGTACCATCCAATTTAGTGATGGGTTGAGTTACCTGATGTGTTGATGGAGTGCGAAATCCATGAGATCTGGGTGATGTTGGTAATTTGGCCAAACACATGGGTTCCAAAGAGTATTCTCCCATACCTTGTTCTTTGATTTGCATTTTCTGCTTGAAATCTCCAAGTAATGATTCGGGTTTTGCCTTCTATAGATCTGATGTCGAGGATCTCTATTTTTCCCTATTATGGGGAACCAAACTATCCTGGGCTGCCCCCATTGCATTACAATGTTGAAATGGATTATGATCAGCAGATATAGAGACCTCTTGTCCGTTGTAAGGAAATTTGACACACTAGTGATACGTAGAAGGCACTGCTTGCATTTCATGTATCCAGGGTCGACCTAATAAAATATTTTAGGTAAGGTCTATGTCTAAGACCTGACACATAGTATCCTTTTGCACTGGTCCAACTTGTATGGGTAACATCACGGTCCCTTTAGATGACCTTTCCTCATCATCATATGCCTTTATGGTAATCTTTTTATGTGGATCAATAGACTCCTTTGAGAAGCACAATGCACGGATAAGTTTTAAGGTACATATATTTAGTCTAGCTCCTCCATCTATCAAAACTCTTTTTACTTGGTGTTTATAAACGATGACTTCAATATGGAGGGGAGTGTTATGCGGATGACTTAAGGAAGTATTATCATGCTCTGAGAAGGTGAGATTATGAGGCCCCGTCATATGGGCAACCATGGCTTGAAATTGATCTGCATCCAGATCTTGAGGTACATTGGTTTCCAACAACGCTTGCTCCAATATGTCTTTGTGTTTTGGTGAGAGTTTCAGCAATTCTAGTATAGATATTTGAGCAGGAGTTTTGCGTAGTTGGCTGACTAAATCATATTGGATTTTTGGTGTAGTGGTTGTAGGTGATGTATGTCCCTTCAAGACATATCTCTGAGCTCTGGTTGTTACATTGATAGATTCATGATCATGCTGGTCTCGGATTGTTATGACATTCACATGATGGTCTTCAGCTGATATGTGATTGATTGTATTATTGTAGATGTGGTTGATATGAGATCCACGTGTATTGTTTGAGGTTGAAGCTCCATCTTTGTTATAGTTTGGAAGAGGATTTTTAAAGGCTCTGTGGTCACCATTTGTTTTGAGACCATCTACCATTAAATCACCTCGATCAATCATATCTTGAATAATGTTTTTCAATCTCATGCAATCGTTCGTTCGATGACCTTTGTTACAATGAAAATCATAATAGTGTGAATCATTCCACCAAGGTGATTTGATTCGGGGTTCGTAGCTGCTGATTGCAGGCAAAGAGAGAATATTGTTTGCCAGGAGCTCTCTGAATGCTGACTCTAGTGATTATCCCAGTGGTGTGAAGACACGTTTTTGGAAATTGTTAGTGCTGTCGCGCGAATTGTTGTTAGGTCCTTGACTCGTGGTTTTGTTTTGAGTATCGTTGGTGTTGTTTGCGTTGGGTTGACCTTGATTGATATTTGGTGCATATGTGTTAGCATTTGGATTAGCACCTTTAGGATTTTTGATAGCTTGAGGATTTCCAGATAATGTGAGCATTAGTTGTTTAGATTTTGGATCATGCGATTCATTGTTGCCTTCGTTTTTGTTTCGAGTCCAAAATCGAGATTTGTCTAAGTTGTTGTTGTTTTGGTTATTGTAGTTTGATGAATTTGTTCCTTCTTTGAAGAATTTGAGCGTTCCCTTTTTGACACATGCTTCCTCTACTTGAACACCATTTTCAATCAATTTAGTGAAAGATGGTATGCATTGGAGTTTGAGCCTGTAACTCATCTCACCATTCAAGTTGTCATTGAAAATTTCCATTTTCTCCTTTTCAGGAATGTAACGAGGATATCATGACACCATACGTTGCCAGCATTGAAGGAATATCATGAATGTTTCATTATTCTTTTGTTTGGTGTTGCAGACGTCTAGCATGGTTATAGCATGTTGAATGTTATAGGAATATTGTGTTATGAACTTGTTAACCAATTCATCAAACGATCTGACAGGTGGTGTAATTTTGGATAACCATTCCATTGTTTGTCCTCCCAAGCTTCTGGGGAATAACCTCATTAGATAGGTGTCATCATGAGCAAATTCAAGACTCATGGTACAGAATTCTCTAACATGATCACGGGGATCACTTTTTCCATCGTATTTGTCAAATTTAGGTACGTCTGAGTTTGGAGGAAAAGGGATCATGTGCAATCTTCTGTCAAAGGGATAAGGACAGATTTCATTTAATGAGTACTGTACTGTCGTCCCTTGTTGTATGTCTTGCATTTGTCTTTGTAACATTTGCATTCGTTGAGTAAGAGCAACCAAAGGTGTATTGTTTTGCCAAGGGAAGAGTTCTTCCCTCGTATTGATCCTGGGTTGAAACGGTGTATGGAACGGTATGTTTTACTCCGGGATGTTTTGTCTTGGTGTATGTTGTTCGGGTATGTTTTGCTCGGGGATATCTTGGTCAGGGTCGTGTGCTTCCCCTTCCCATTGTCATTCTTGATATTCGTAATGTTGAGGTCCTGTTCTAAACACATCCATGTCAAGGTTTTCAGGGAGTTTGACTCCTTTGCTTGTGAGCATGAGCAGGTATTTTTCTTTTTCATTTTCCATGAGCCTTTCTACAAGCTTTTGGAATGAAACACTTTCTTGGCATTCCTGAAGAAGCTCTTCAGAAATTTTAGTATCCTCTAGGTGTGGACCTTCAAAAGGATTTGACAACCTTTGATTCATACTGGATTCTGCTTGTGCCTCGCTTTGTTTGTTTTGAGAGCGAGTAACAGGCATTTTAGTAGAAACTTTTCATGATAAAAGGGACAAAGTCCTCTTCGATATGTCGCTCGGGAGTTGGTGGTTCAAGCCGGGGTGTGTTGTAAGTGATGCACTCGTCGGGCAAGAATGTCATATTGATCTTTCCTCCACGGTTTATGATTTGATTAAATATGGATTTTTGACAATATGCCCTAGTCTTCAAAGGCTCTTTGTCAAATTTGTTGGATTTGTTTTGGATATAAAGTTTAACGTGATGAAGGAATGTTCGATGAGATTTGAAGAGTTGACTATTGATGTATAAAAACTTGTTTCTTTTGATGAATTTGGAAAAATTTGGTTGTTGTTTCTTCAACGTGGTGCTACGATAAATATTCTTTCTTCTCAAAATATGGGGATTAGTCATGCATAAGTGATCAATGGTTTCCTTTGATTTGTTTTGGATTCAGTTGATCTTGCTTTGAAAACTCAAGTTTTACTTTATCAAAGTGAAGGTTTAGATGCCCCTTCACGACAAAGCGTGTCAAATGATATGGATAAAGTCTCTCGATATGGAAACTTGATTTGACAACCCGAGGTTTTTAAACAAGTGTTTTTGAGATGAAATCCGTGAGATGATAAAGGACCCCTTTGTTACTTGTGATGACGTTTCCGGATTTTGATAGGATAGATATTCTTTACCGCGCGATCAGTTTTGGATTTTTACAACGTTTGTTTGACACAAATTTGCTCAAGAAATAGTTTTTAAAGCTGTGTTTTCGCTACTCTGTTTTGATGAAAAATGATGCTGATGAAAAGAGGTTTCCAAAGATGTTTTCTAAATTTTCAAAATTTCTCACTGTTTTGCCCTCTGTTTTTCTGGTTTTTGGTCACACGCTAAAATAGAGACAAGATGCGCTACCAAAATTACTTCATGCGCTAAATAAAGGACCTCACGCGCTAAGCTGCCCCCTGCCACACACTAAAGTTTGACTGTTTAAAATTTGTTTTCTACCTGGCTCAAAAAGGTTATGCGCTAGTATGGGTCTGCTATGCGCTAAAGTTTGACCCCTACGCGCTAAGCTGATGCTTCAATGCGCTAGGTTGTTTTCCAGATGCGCTAACTCTTTAACACTGTTTTGAAAATTTGGATAAACACTACTGTTTTAACTAGATGCACTAACTTTACGTTTTGATGTGCTAACAAATGTACCCTATGCGCTAAGAAGTTGTTCTCACGCGCTAAACTACCCTGATTTTTCCTTTGGTTGGTTTTTGCAATTTTTGGATTTGATTGTGAGTTTTTCAGTCTTGATGGATGATTTTCTGAAGTAGTAAATGCAAGCACAGCACAAAAAAGACAACCATTTTGCCTAATCTAACAAAAAGTGTATGGTCTACGAGGATGTGTTCAAATCCCCAATGTTTTAACAGGTTTGGATACAAGTAATACACTTCAAGAAGACTCTTTATTCAAAGGTCATAAATAACATCATAGCCCACTAGTCTCGATACTCCGTCAGCTCAAACAGTCGTGTCACCCCCTAAAGGGCGCCCATTTTTTTGCCTTTTGCCATAAATTAACTCAAAGTGAATTACTTCGCAATTGAGTAGTTATCTTGGGAGATATATGGTGTGTGATCTTGGGGGCGGATTCTTCCCCACCCTTGCACTATGATGTTATAAATGTCAGTGATAAACTCCCTCAGGAGGCTTCCCAACCTTTAGAACAAAGGCTTTACGTATCTCAAGGATAATGGGGGAAGGCTAATCACTGCGCGCAACCGTTGAAAAGGACTTTCATCACTTTCCACTTTTGATTATAGTGGGTTGGAATACTTGGCGTCAAAGTCGTTTCCCACTTAGGTCGTTCCCTTCACACCGGCCATAAATGGCTTTAAGAGTTGATTTCAACTCCTCGAGAAGGCAGACTTGTTAAAAGATTTATTGCTTGAAGTAAAGAAAGCTTTAAGAGTGGTCTGGATTTTTGATCACCCAGTTAAGGGGAGAGCATATTCCTTTTACTTTCGAGACAGGGCAAACAATTTTTCTTTTTAGCCTTTCAAGATAAATGATTTGCTAACTTCTATTGAGAGATGTTGCTCCAAAAAGCATGGTGTTAATTTTTATTTCCCCAAATCAGTGATTATTTAATCTAGGAAAATAACCGAGTCAACAAAGCAAAAGTTCAATTTTGGATAACAAAAGGAAACTGGCAAAAAGGGGAATAACTTCCCTCTTTTGATTGTAACAAGAATTTCTTAAGTGTGGTTCTTTCCTTTGCTAAAATTTGAAATGAATCCTTTTATACACCAAAGGATGGTGAGGTTCTTTTTATGGCTACTTTTGCAAAAAGGAAGGTTTGCATTGTTCTTTTTAGAGCCCAAAAATAAATATTTTCTCCTATGAAAGCAAGAAATTTTCTGATTTGTGGTTCTTTTTATAGCCCAAAAATTTGTGGTTCTTTTTAGAGTCTAGTATGAATTGGGGCATTCCTTGTTTGTGACTGTCTTATCTCCATGCAAACAGGTACAATAACTTTCTGGGTCGAACATATGCCTCGATTGTCATAACCTACTTGCCATAATAAAGGTCAATGATGATAACGCACAAGAAGCTCTTTCACTTTCACATCTTCTGTCTTTCATCCCCCTTTCTTGATTATCGTCCTTCTTGAGTCCGCGTAGCCTGCTATCACATGACTAAGTATAATGACACACCAAAAACATTTGCATTTCATGTAGTTGCACCTGCATTGTCACATGTTAACATTCCATACATACATATAGATATCACAACTGCATCACATCCTGCACACAACACCTGTTAGCACAATAATCATTTGCATTATCATATTCATTTGCATTTCATACATTCACATTTGCATCATGCATACACATATAAAACATAAAAGAAAAAATATATTGCATTTCATCATGTACATATTTGCATCCATATCATAAGCATCACATAGAAACATACATCATGAAACATCTCATCACATAGGTATGCATGCATATAGCTGCCGCAAAGATGAATCATCTCATATATATATAAAGTGTCATGATACAATGATGTCAAAATCATATGGCTACAATCATCCGAAGGTGTCTACATCATCATACAAAATGGTACAATACTGATACATAGGGAGCCCTCTACGGCTATGATGAACTCCCTCCCTCAGAGCCGCCTGGCCTCGACGGAATCTGAGCCCCCGAAGGACCCACCCCAAGATCATCCCTCTTGTCTCCTCTATCTGGTGGTGGTGGAGGACCCATAACCCCACCACTAGACGCCTGTCTCCTCCGGCTCCCTCCCGTAGCTGTCGCTGTCTGCGATGGTCTATGGAAGCTCCTCGCCCGCTGATCAGCTAGCATTGCACCATAATAGAGATCCCACCAGTAACCGATCTCCTCCCCTGCCCACAAAACATAGGCATATCTGGCCCCTGTGTCCTCTGTCGCCTGCCTCCCAGCCCTCAGTGCTGTCTCAACCTTTGTGTAGCGCTGAATGGCCCGATCCCACTCCCGCTTAGTATCTCTGAGCTGCCTCCTGAGCCTATCCCTCTCTCTCTCCATCTCCTGGATCTCATCTGCCTATCCTTGGCAGATCTCCCTCAGCTCCGTCAGCTCATCCTCCTCTGCCTCAGCCCCCTGTGGCTCCTCTTGTACGGGTACCCGCCCCTATGCCTGTGCCTATACTGGTGCCTGTCCCTGTATCTGTCCATGTCCCTGTCCCTGTACCTGCACCTATCTGGGACCCTGTGCTGCTGGCACCTGTAGTAGTAATCCACAGTGACCCCTCACCACCCGAGCCTACCTGTCCTCTCCACCCTCCCTCCGTGGTGCCACCCTCCTCTCTCCAACTGCCCCCCTCCTCCTCTGTCGGCCTCTGCCTCCATCATCTCCGTCATCATCCCCATCCCCACCACCATCTCCATCTAGTAGCTCTCCCGGATCCGTCAGGTGTGGGAATGGATGCTCGGCCTAGTATGCTATGTACTCGGCATCCATGTCGGCATCCTTGATCTCTAGCCACATGTCCCAGGGTAGGGGCATCATCTCTACTAGCTATGTAACAACCTGATCATATGATAATAAAGGCCCAAACTGTGCCTGATCTCTGACAGTCCGTGCATACATGCCTGAACCCCATGGCATCCGCTAGATCCTGCCGAACTGCCTGCCCACCCTGTCCACTAACTGCCTCTCCAGCACATAGGGCGTCCGCCCAATCAGATACCTACTATAGAAGGTGTAGGGCAGCTCTACTGCATCATCCTCCCACTGCTCACATCCAAGGTATGGCCTCCATATGACCATATCAATGTCATCAATCACCCACCGCCAGTGCTCTAACCTGCCAATCCGTGGCTGCAAAGTGATCATATCATACAAGTGTACAAAACTGCGTCCATGACCTCTGCCCCTGAAATGTATCGGTCTCGTCACTGGCAGATGCTCATAGGCCCACACCTATAACAATGTGACCCCGCAGCCCAATCCCATTGACTCGTGGTACACAAACTGATGCAGCTCATAATACAGGTGTGCTAGCACACACGGTCCCCAGGCATATCTGGTGTGCTGTGTCACCAATGTCTCCAATGCACCTCCCCAGCCCACAACCAACCCTCATGTCACTCTATCAGGACACAAGAACCCACTGATCGCTCCTCCTATCACTGCTGGCAGCGCTAATCCTGTAGCTGTCATGGTGTCCCAAGCCACATGCCCTGCCCTCATCTCCAGTCCGGGGTCCTGGAACACTCATCTCAGGGCCTCCCTGTCTCCATCTCGATCATAGGGAATTAGCTCCCTATCGATCGGTATCCTTAAGATCCTATATACATCCTCTAGGGTGACTATCATCTCACCCATCGGTAAATGAAACGTACAAGTCTCAGAGTGCCATCTCTCCGCTAGTGCAGTCAGCAGTCCCATGTTCACCCGAAACTCAGGCACATACAGAATATGTCTCAGACCCATAGCCTCAATATCTGCCTGGTCCTCGAAGGTCAGCTCAGGTCGCAATCTCTGCGTCAACGGGAATCTCTCCCGTGACTCCAACATAGGCAAATACTCCTGCAGTCAAGTAAATCAATCATGTCAATCCTAGTGACACTCACTGTTCATCACAAAGTGTTGCTATCTATCCTCGTGACACTCATTGTTCATCACAAAGTGTTGTTATCTATCATAGTGACACTCACTGTTCATCACAAAGTGTTGCTTCTATCCTGGTGGTACTCCCTGTTCATCACAAAGTACTACGTGTTTGGCACTCCCTGTTCATCACAAAGTACTATATCTTGGTACTCACTGTTCATCACAAAGTGCCTTGATTTATCTTATCCTAGGGCCTATGCTTGAGTGAATCCTCTTGAGTAGTTTCCTAATTGTCAACGTATGTTCTATCACAGAATTGTCAATCCTAGCCCTATTTGCAATCCTAGTCTTCCCTAGAGGACCTGCTTGAGTGTATCCTCTCAGCAGCTTATCCAATCGACAGCGTATGTTCATCACAGAACTGTCGATTTGACCTAGAAGACCCAAATTCACATTTTTTTGGACACAAACACGCTTTCCTGACACAAATGCACTTGAAGACTGCATAAACATGCCTGGGCGACACAGACGTGCCTATGCTCTACACAGACGCGCCTGGGCGACACAGACATGCCTTTTTGGCATAGACGCGCCTACACATCACAGACGCGACCGCATTTTGCACAGACGCATTTTTCAACATAGACGCGCCTGGCACAAACACAGATGCGCCTCGCGAGCATAGACGCACCTAGCACCAACGCAGACGTGCCTGGATGTTTTTTGACATTTTTGGACCCTAACCTAGAGCGCATTTATTGCCCTATCTAGCATGCATTAATGACAACAATAAATGCATCAAAGTACAAGGAGGTTTTGTGGTACTTACCGGCTCTCCTGCCTCTACTGGCCTCTGGAATCGGCGAACGCGATCGAATCTGTGAACAAAGGCCATCGCTGCTAACTGCTGCTGCTCTATTCTCGCTCTGCACTCTGATCTCTTGGAGGTGTAGATGACAATGAGGATGTATTTCCCTCGTGGTCTATCTTATAGACTGCCCTAGCCCTCGTCTCCCGAGTCAGCCTTCATTATCCCGTGACTTTGTCACTTTATCCGGTCAATCCATTCTATCCCGTCTTTCTTATCGAGAGATTGTCTGCGATTTTTTCAGACATTTTCATCCAATCTCGAGAGGGGGCATATCATTCCCATCTTGGGGCAACTCTGTATTAGTTCATCTTATCTTCTTTGAAACAACACAACAAGCCGCATTGTCTCAAAGAGGGGCAAAATGTAGACACCCAAAATTGTCCAGTCTAATTAAATAAATATTTTATTTAATTATCTAAGCTTAATTCTTCTATTAATTAAATAAATCTTTATTTATTTAATTAATTCATTTATCATCTTCTAGCCTTATTTCTCATTTAAATAAATACATTTATTTATTTAAATTGTCCTTTTTCCTAAATTAAATAAATATCTTATTTATTTAATTGATCCCACTTCTTCTATTAATTAAATAAATCTTTATTTAATTAATTAATTCATTAACTTTTTCTACCTATGACACATGTCATTCATCTCTTAATTCATACACTACCTACCCCTTTCATTATTTTATTATTTCTTTTACCTACCCTCTAATCATAGCCGACCTCCTTTTACACCTCTCAATCTTATCCCTCCATTTCATATAGTGTCTTCTATATAAGAGGATGTTTCCTTCATTATCAACCCTAATCATTCTATGCATTCTAATGAATCATCTTAATAATTTGACTACACTACGATCCTACTTGCAACCACATTCCGTTCTTTGTTGAGCTCTTGTGCACATAAAATCTGAGAGCAAATATATCAAGCAAGATCAATGGAGATAGGAAGAATGGAGATCCAAACCCTATTGGACATGTGATGGTATAATCTTTGTGATTTCATTTGATTTGCATTGTCTTAGGTAATCTTCATATGTTATGGTGGATCTTTGTTGTTGTTAGGCTAGGGTTTTGTGGTTGAATTCATTTAGCCTTTCAATATTGTTATTATTGTTGTATCCATTTTCACCATATACAGGAACATACTCTAAATTAGCATTTTTAGATTAATTCATATTTTAAAGAGAGGCTAAATGATGAGTATATATGAAATCTTGAATGGATTTGAGTATAAGTGTGATGCTAAAGACTTGGATGATGAAAATGGAGGGATGAGACCTCTATTTATAGCAAAAATAGGGCAATGGATGGCCAGGATTGAAAGAGGCAATCAAGGGTTGAGTTTGAAAGTTGGGAATCCATGTTTGCAATTGGCACCAATGAAATGGTGACAGTTGTCAACATAAGGTTGGTTGAGAGATGTAAGAAGCATTAAATGCTTGAGAAGACCTCATGGTTACCCTAGGGGTTAAGGGTTAAGGTTAAGTTAGGGTTATCCATTGGATAAAACTTTTACCCAAGGGATAAACTCTTGTGCAAAGGTTTAAGGATAACCATGGTCAAAGCAATAAATTCTTGATGAGACCCTTGGGTTAGATGGAGGTTGAGTTTAAGGAAATTCTTTAACCATGTAAGAGGGTTGATTTAACCGTTAATGGTTATGAAGACTTTGGGGACAATTTTGTAAGAGTCCTTCCAATTTGGGGGTATTCAACAAGTTAGCTTGTTGAATGGATAAAGGCTTTAATGCCTTTAGAAGACTTTACTCCAAATTTGAGAAGTGACCTCCTCAAATTTAGGGAAAAGGGATGATGGATGGGTTTGGGTTAATTAATTGGGATTTAGAAGAATCTAGAAGAGGTTAGAAAGAGGGTTAGGATGCAAGTGGGAGGTGCAGGATTTTGCAAGTGGGTGAGGGAAAATAGGTTTTAATTGAATTTAATTCAATTTGGTTGCAATTAAATAAATTAGATTTATTTAATTTAGGATAACTATTTTAATTAAATTTGAATTTAATTAAAAAGTGGACAGGGGCTTTAATTGAATAAAATGAATTTATCCTATTAAATGGTATAGTGAATTTAATTGAGTAATTTACTTAATTAAATAGAGGAATGTTGGTAATTTAATTAAATTGGATTTAATTAAATAGAGAAATGAACATAAAATATTCATTTAGGAATATGGTCATTTTTATACGTCTACAATTACCATATACCGTAAAATCATCCATATATAATTCCACGCAATCATGTACAAGATCAGCAAAAATACTAAAAACTGCCCTTTAGAAAGTGGCATGGGCATTACATAACCCAAAAGGAAACAGATTATAGCAAAAGTACCACAAGGATAAGTGCAAGTGGTCTTGTCGTGATCTTTTGGTGCTATGTGGATCTGGTTGTAACCACTGAAACCATCTAGAAAATAAAATAACTTTTTACCTACAAGAGTATCCAACACTTGATCAATAAATGGCAATAGAAAATGATCCTTTTTAGTAGCTTTATTAAGTGCTCTATAGCCAACTCAAATTCTCCACTTACCATTTTTCTTTGGAACCATAAAAAGAGGAGAGACCCATTAACTATCAAAAATTGGGTATATGAACCCTACATTTAATAACTTTTGTAACTCCTCTTTAACTATTTCACGCAAGACAGAGTTAAGCCTTCTCTGTGGTTGCCTAATTGGGCAGATACCCTCTTCAATATAGATGTGGTGTGTGCAAGTATTAGGGTGAATGCCACGCATGTCTTGATATTCCCAAGCAAATGCATCTTTATGAATTGAAAGCATTGCAATTAGGTCTTGAATTTTTTCAGTGCTTAAATGTGGATTAAGATTAAGTGTGAAAACTGGTAAAATTTCCATTACCTCGGATTGTGCAAGTGAATTAAGAGATAGGACTTGTGATGCATCAGCAGAATTTTCAAAGGACAAGAATGAGCTATACAAGCAATCATGAGGTAGTAATAGTTCCAACATAATAAAGTGTTGAATAGATTGTGAACTACCTACCATTGGAAAATTACCAAAAGGGCAATTATCACCCATCCCAGACAAAACCATCATCCTTTCCAAAATTTAATTAGAATTATATCTATTTTGGAGAAAATTAACAAGTATATCTTCTTCAGAACATTCCTCTGTATCAAATGTTTGGCCAATAGTGAGGATTGGAAATGATTCCTCAAAATCACTATCAATCCATATTGGATCATTTGTTTCCAACAAAGGTTGTGTAGGAGGATACAATGTTAATTGCTTAGTTTGTTCCCCATTAGAAATCACCATATTACCTAACTTGCAATTGATGAATGCATCTGCAGCAACCAACCAAGGTTGCCCCCAGATCAGGGATATCCCTCCAGCTTAATTTTTGGCTACAAAATCATGAAGTCAGTTGGGTATTCCCATGAATCAATAGAAATAATTACATCTTCTATCATACCTTCGGGTTTAACCAAAGAATGGTCTGCCATTTGGAGAATTGTAGGAATGGGTCTAAGTCCTTTAAGTGATAATTTTTCCTTTGTTTCATTTGTCATAGCATTAATAGCAGCTCCCAAATCAACGAATGTATTAGGAATAACAACATTACAAATGTGTACCTTTATCATAGGACTTACTGGATCAATATACTTAGGAACTATTAGGTTCTTGGCCATAAGGTTAGCAAGTTGTCCATGACTTGAACAGTCTTGGGATCCAGATTTTTCTTTTACTTGGGAGTACACAAATCTTGAACTGTCTTCGTGTATACTGGAATGTTTGTGATAGCCTACAATAAAGGAATTTTAATATTAACATTATGTAACTCATTTACAAAATCAAATGCAGGTTTTGGAACTTCCTTTTGTATTTGTTCAGTTTGTAGGTGGTCAGGATATAGAGGTTCCTTCCCTTGTTCTACCTCTGGCTCTTCGAATGAATCATTGACTTCAGTGATGGAAGGCCCCTAAGTGGCTTTACCTAACCACAATTTAACTCCATCAATTTCAATAGAGTTGACAAAATAAGGCGGATATCCAACTACCTCATTATTATATATGGGGTGTGTGGTTTTATTGTTAGGATTTGGGGTTGGTTGAGCTAGCATAGGTGTGGTTTTTGGTGGTTGTGTTGACTAAGGCAACTGGTTACCTATTTTTGGTGGTGGTAGGATTGTTTTTGTGGTGATTGATATGGGTTTACGATAGAGGCGATGGATAGTATGGAAATTGCGGTGGGTATTGTGTAACTTGATACTGTGGTTGAGACCTCCAAGGTTGTTGCCAAGGTTGTGAAGCATATTGATTAGGCCAGGGTTGATAAGGATTAGGTGTGGCCAACCATCATACCACCTAGATTAGTTGGTGAAGGAGGAAGGTTGACTAAGCCCAGCCATAGAGTAAGGATTAGTCATCCCAGAGGGCATAGGTTGAGGTGGCCAAGGCCGTCTAGGAGCCATAAAATAGATTGGCTCTTGTGTATACCCCACTTCTGCCACATCCACAAGAAGGGGCCTAAGGATTGTATGTATGTTATCTTATTCTTGGGATGCAACTTTAGTCCTATTATAAGAGCATTCTTCCTTACCATGCTTCAACCTGTAGATTGGACAAAAGATTACTAAAGCTTTTTCAGCTTCTTCCTACTTTTTACGAGTATATAGTGTATCTATTTGTTTACCCATATGACTCAACAAAGCAATCTTTAAATCTTCAAGCAATGTACCTAGCTCCCTTTTTGTGATACCTGATGTACTAACTTTTGCCACATTGTGCCTCCCTATAGAAACTCGCATTGTTCGAGCAGACCGTGAATAGTTACTACATGCTTCACAAATGTCATCAAAACAAACTTTAGAAATATCTCCCCCACCCATAAGATTTAATATTTCCATGCAAGCATCCCGAACTCCCCTAAGGAATAAAATTTTAACAGTATCATTATTTAAACCATTTTGTCGGGCTCGCTGGAGACTAAACAAAAACTGTTCCAAATAATCCTCTAGTGTTTCTTCTTCACATTGTGTCATGCAAAATATTTTATCACGTACTTCTTTGGTCTTGCAATATCCTGATATTTAGATAGGAACTTTTCTTTCATATTGTCCCAAGTGCCGACTGAATATGATCCCAAACTCATGAACCACCCGAGTGTTGTGTCTTTCAAGGTAGCTGGAAACAATTTGAGTTTATGTGCATCATTTCAATAGTCATAGTTGTTACACAAAACTTCAAATTCAAATAAGAACACATCAGGATCTTCCACTGTCAATCCCCTAAATATAGGCAAAGGAGAGTGAGGGATATTTTTAATTGGAGCATCTTCGGTAGGGTCAACAATAGAGAACTCAAAAGTTACAGGATTATTATTGGGAAGTACCCCCCTATTTTTGTTGTTATTATTATTGTTGTTTTCGTTGTTATCACCCATATTTCCTTCAAATGCCCATGGGGTATAAACAACTATGAATGGATTTTATATAGTCTTCCCACTATGTAATTCAAATGAATCAACAAATTTCTTGGCAAATTATGGGGTAATTAATGGCTCTTGAGGAAACTCGGGAATTGTTTGTGATATGTTAGGTGGAGAAATAATAGAAGGTTCTACAACACACCTTTCCAAATCAAGCTCAACCACCAATGGAATTTTTTGTGATTTTTCTTGTTTTTGATTTTGTGAATTTTCTCCTACTTCATATACCTTAACAAATCTACCTTTTCTATCCCTAGGTCGATGCATGCACCTATGTTGCTTATAATAGCACAAATCAAGAGTATTCACCCAAACAAGGCCAACAAGTGTACAGGTTTTCCTCAAGACATATTGATCCTAACTTAACTCACTGTGGCTTCACGCCTTTAATACCTTTCCCGACAACAACGCCAAAATGTTTGGGTAAAACTGTGGTTTAGATTAATTCTTAATTTAACTTAAATCGGACTCGTAGATTTCCTCAGTTTGTACCTAAGAATGTCAATCCAAGATCGTAGACCGATGAAAGGTATAGTGGCTATTTGCTCAAGGGATGGAGATAATGATTCAAGTGGGGATGGATTCATCTAAGACACACTTTGATATAAGAATTAAATTGAAACATACTCTTCACTTTAGAAATTGAATTAAGCACACTCTCTAATCTAGTTGTGCAGACATGACTTCATTCAAAAGCAAAGAGAAATCTTTACAATTAATTTCCCACAAAACAATAGTCTACAATTCATAATACTATTTTGATGACATGATCTATTAATTTGGTGACAAAACAATAGCAATACTATTCTGGCGACAAGACAAAGACTTATCTTTAAATAGTCAATTATCAGAACAATAAATCTTCGCTTATAGTTTTATCATTTATACACATGCTAAATCATTAATGCCTTATGATTAAGCTACACTAATGAATAATCACTCTAAACCAAGAACTCGCACAACCTAAATTACCAAACTAGTATATGGATATGAAATAATATTTCCTATGAAATTAATAAATTACGTAATGAGATGAAAACTAAAATATGATAACCATAACACACTTACAGAATTATTGAGTACATACACCATACAATCCATGCGAAAATGAAACAACAAACTAATCGATGACCAGAGGGAGCGGGCCATTTCTCCAACAGTCAATTGGTCAAGCAAAGAGCTCAAATATTACACAAAATTTGTATTGCTTTCAGCGAGTTTGTATTCAAAAGATAAAGTTAAGTTTGCTATAGAATTCAATCTGTGTTTATAGCCTATAGTATCAACAGGAATGATAACAACTATCCAAGTTTATCCCTTCACAATTCACAAACGTGAAGGGCAAAAATAACAATAAGTTGCTTTCCTTAATTAAATAACAAAGTGGACTTGAACCACTATTTCAACAAAATAACAAAATAAAACATGATGCCAAAAACCGATTCCCTTGTAGATCTGCAGATACATCTAAGCTCTCCATTATGCACACTTACCATCAAGAGACCCCTGCTTACATAAGCACCTGAATTAGTACTTACTATTAGGTTAAATGCCAAAGGATTTGCATTTCTTCCAATCATGTTTATTATCAATTCTGTCATAATAACTATAGTAACTTACTAGACAATTGGCTAAAGTGGGGAATAAAATAGGCATGAATTCAAACTAAGTTATCTGAAAATATAGGACACATTCTTCACCAATCAATTATCATCCAATTCAAGAGAAATTCTTCTTCCTCAAGAGCATATTTGATTCAAGGATAAAAAAACTACATCAAGAAATTTTCATATTATGCTTCAATTATGATTTCATGATAAATTTTATGTGATTTATCATGTTATTGCATCAACACATGGAGGACTTAGCCTAAGAGTATTGCATCACTTTTTGAAGTTATAATCGTCTACATTCATTTCAATTTCAAATCTAGCCTTTCCCTCAAAAGGAAAGCTTTTCATTTTAATTCAAGTTTAATTTCTATTTCAATTAGGGTTAATTCCAAATTCGAAGTTTGAACTAGGAAAACCCCTATTCACAACACCCTTTCTTTCATTTTGTGTGTAGCTACAAGTACCTAGTGGAGCTAGTAAGCCCACAATAACATCAAGAAGTTGGTATAGGCCTATTCTCAAAATTAGGACCTAATTTCCCAGGACCAGAGCGGTCGAAGCACCCCTATCCTTAGTGTTTTTCACCAAATTTGACAAGCAGATTCCAAGCAAGCTCAAGGTGCATATTTCCATACTGTGAGATTTTGCCAAGATCTAGAGGCAATGGAAAGCACAAATAAGAGAGAACAAAATATATGATAGGAATAAACTGTATTCTATCAAGATGCAAAATATGATCAACTGGATCATTACAAGATGTTGATTGATTGCCTATGATTGTCCATACAAACAATGTAGATGAGCCTGCTTATATAGGCAAGGCTAGGGATATGTGAGCACACAAACATGACATGTGGCTCAATAAGAAACAAGGGTAGGTAGGAAATAGGTGTGGGTAGGTAGGAGAAACAATAAAATATTCCACATGAGGTGGAATGTAACACCAAGATAAGATCAACACCATAAAAGGTGGAAATTCTCCTACACACACTATCCCAATGTGGCACAAACACCCAAGTGTCTCATACCCAAACTACTATTAAATGCATGTACCTAAATAAACTTAAGTAAGGTGTAATAATATCCAAGATGAATAATTATTTACACCAACACCCCACCTTAAGTGCAACTTAGGGGAATGCACTAAAGTCTACAATGCAACTAAGCAATGCAAGATGGGTCCCGGCTACAAGGCCATGTTAGGTACCCATGTAAAATTGCAAATGCAATCTCCCATAAAGCGGGGAAAGAGAGAAAAACCCAATGGGAAAAAACCCTCCCCCAAAAGAGAGATGATGAAAGCAAACAATGCTCTCAATGATGAAAAGAAGAGACCATGAAGCCCCCCTCAATGTCAAATCTCCTGCAAAGATGGTCCAATGATGATGACCAAAATACCTCCCCATAAGGAAGAAAGATTCCCAATGCTACACCAATAATGTCAAAGTGTGACAAAAACTAGGTACCAAGTCGATGATGATGAATCACTCACTGCAACAAAATAAAGATCACGCATGGAAACAACCTGCTTTGAGCATCATCTGGATACTCATAAATAGCAGAAATACTAGTACAATCTAAGTCTCACAGGAGCCATACACAAATGTGTACAATCTAAATCTCAACTGGAGCCATGCACCAAGTCTCACGAGATATTCCTAATCTATGTGTACAAGAGGATTACATCAAATAGTCAACAATGACAAGATACAAAAAGGTGTGGCATTTTATGATAGTGTGAGTACAACATTTCTCAAGCAAGAGCATACATCATGATAAAATATTCAAATGTGGAAACATGAAAATGATGCCACCAACAAATAAGCCCTGTAAAATACTGCAGATTAAGATGCCTCTGAATGGAATTTCACCAAGAGATATAAATGAACAACTGACCCCCAATAAAAAGATCATGTTGGCACTTGCAAATAATTGCAAAAAGGACTTCTAATTTTCAATGATTACAACTTCTCAAAATGAGATATAAGAGACTTCAACAAATACTGCTAGTGATCTAAACTGAGATCCAAATGAAATACAAGTACCAAATAGGCCAAAAATGACCAAATACTGAAAGTACAAATCCACTCAAAATCACTACAAATTGATAGCATATTATGAGAGTAGACGAAAAATTATGCACATTCAAAAAAAAACGACACCTGAAAAGGAGTCCATATAAGCCCAAACGAAGCCTCTGAAGTTGTAAAAAAATGGGATTTCACGATTAAGAAAAACCTATATCCGAAAATTAGAAAACTCCTACACCATTGTACAAATCATGAAATTCTACCCCAAAGAAAAAAAAAATTCTTGAAAAAAGGAGTCCGGATGAGTGATATATCACTATTTGAAAATTGCCTACAAAATTATAATTTCTGGAAAATTTCTGTCACAGCTTCAAACTTCAAATGCCTCTAAATTTGGCCTCCAAAGTTTGATTTGGATGAAACAAAAGGCAAAACTAACTTTATTGGACCTCCTCAATCCAATGA
This sequence comes from Cryptomeria japonica, assembly GCF_030272615.1. Lineage (NCBI taxonomy): Eukaryota > Viridiplantae > Streptophyta > Pinopsida > Cupressales > Cupressaceae > Cryptomeria > Cryptomeria japonica. The sequence goes on along the minus strand of NC_081409.1, from coordinate 415,966,477 downwards.
TAACCTCATATTTGACCCATCAATCTTCAATAATAACCTGCAATAGAAAGCTCCAAAATACACAACCCCAAATAACATCAAATTTCTCTCAATTGACAAACCAATGACACTCTAATGGCTCTGATACCATGTGAGATTTTGCCAAGATTTAGAGGCAATGGAAAGCACAAATAATAGAGAACAAAATAGATGATAGGAATAAACCGTATTATATCAAGATGCAAAATATGATCAACTGGATCATTACAAGATGTTGATTGATTGCTCGTGATTGTCCATACAAACAATGTAGATGAGCCTGCTTATATAGGCAAGGCTAGGGATATGTGAGCACACAAACATGACATGTGACTCAATAAGAAACAAGGGTAGGTAGGAAATAGGTGTGGGTAGGTAGGAGAAACAATAAAATATTCCACATGAGGTGGAATGTAACACCAAGATAAGATCAACACCATAAAAGGTAGAAATTCTCCTACACACACTATCCCAATGTGGCACAAATACCCAAGTGTCTCGTACCCAAACTACTATTAAAAGCATGTACCTAAGTAAACTTAAGTAAGGTGTAATAATATCCAAGATGAATAATTATTTACACCAACACATACAATAGCTTATACTCAAAAGACCAAGTTGCTTTAGGTGTCCCAGTCCCATAAATTCAACTTCGAATTGCATATACAGGTGCACAATCAAATTTCCTCTCCATTTCTATGTCTGTTGCATAATCTCAGTATGCTTATCAGTCAATTTTAGTATTCTAAGTTCTCATTTACTTCATACTTTATTCATAGTCATAGTATTCTAAGTTCTCATTTACTTCATACTTTAGTTCATTCACTTTCCAAAGAAGCAAAGGAATAGAAACCCCATAAGTGTCTTCCGACTCTCTTCTACAAGAGCTAGTCAAATACAATCACTCATTTAGGTGATTTTGTATTCCAATGTGTGTATGAAAGTGGATCTTGGTTTTACTCTTACCCGATTCCATTTTCATCTATTACAAATATATTTTGTTTTCTAGATATGATTGATCATTGGAACAAAGGTCTCTTAATTTTTTGAGGTATTTTGAATCAATATTATATCTTGTGTTGAGGCAAGATACAAATTGACAACAACTTACTGAAACATGAACATAAAATAAAGATCTCTTGATTTCTTAAGATACAAATAATTAATATTGACAGAATGATGATTTACAACTTGATCTTTTATTTTCTTAAGGGTGACATATCAAAAGAGAATCTTCTATAATTAAAACATTAAACAACAATTGTATTACAAATATAATATAAATTTCTTATTTCATTGAAATCTAAATGAAACAACATTAAATATAAAAAATATATTAATAATCTTTAAACAAAACTTGTAACTATAAATTAACCCAATTTTAGTAGGGGAGACGAGCCATAATGTGCACACCCTAACGTTGGGGGTCCACATGGACCCACATACCAACTTTGACCATTGGCCAAGTAGACCGCTGAGATGGCCACCCCAAATCAAAATTTTGGATGTTGACTCAGTGTTTTACCACGTTTCCCATGATGAGTCCTCCAACTTGTCAAAATTATGTCACTTCGATGCGTCAAGCGGAATGTGGTCGGGCCCACACCCGAAACCTACCATGCTTTTCATCTGTATGGAACAGGGTGGTCGAGTGGCAATCAACCGCATGCACACCCAATCGACCACCTCATCCATAACAAACTCCCATCGCCACCTTAAAAATTGTAGTGCAATGGCATTAACTATGTGTCACCTCGCCTTACATGCACCTACAGGCTCATGTTTATCGAGCCTTTCAACATTCAATATGCTTGAGTCCTCGCGGATTGAGTCGTATTTGCTTCATTTCTTTCGCACGCATACCTAACTATTGGTTTTCTTTCACACCACAAAATACTTGCCATGGGATGCTACGAATTCGACTTCGAACCAGAATGTGCACACCAAGAATCAAGTAATGCATGCCTCCCTCTACGCATTCATTGGTTTTTTGGGGGGTTTCACAGGTTTTTGGGGTTTCTTTTTGCCCATTAATGTGCATTACTTCCTCATGTGCTCCATTTTGTAGGTTTGGAGCCGAATGGCGACGACGACGAAATGCCATTGTCATTTAATGGAATGGGTCTTTTTCTCTTTGACCCAGGTGAGGATTTATCCTCACTAAGGTTCACCAATTTCCTTGTGTTTGTTCTTTTATGTCATTTTCCTTGTTTACGCCATTAATTATGTTTGAAATGGTTGCTCTCTAACTCTCTTGTCTTCCTCAAACTTTTATTTGCTTGTCCCGCAAGGTTTCCACATGTCTTTATGTTTTTTAACACTACATTCTGTGTTCATAAACACAAATACATAAAAAAAGGGAATCATACTCCTCTGTTCTAGCTTTAGTGTCATTTTAATAGTGACCTATGAATACTTTTTTTTTTCATTTTGTGCATCGCTATTAATATTTGGATTATTGGTTTCAATTTCAAGCATCACTATGGTTTAATGGTCTTCAATTTCATTGTTAATGTTTAAGGGTTGAAGGGTTTCAAAGCCTTTCAATTTAATTGGTTTAGGGTTTCATTTTCACTGTGTGTGCAATTCAATTACACTGTCGATTGTTAAGGGTTTACAATTGCAAAATTAATCTATAGAGGGGTTTAAATTGAACTATTCATGTTGGGTTTAATTATTTTGATCCTTGCATTGTCAATATCACCCTTCATATTTAAGGGTTTAAGGGTTTCAAATTCAATGTTTCACCATTAATGTATAAGGGTTCACAATTTCAATTTTATTGTTTAAGGGTTTGAGAGCTTCAAAGTTGACTGTTTCAATTAGCAACAACGGTTTCAATTTCATTGTCCAAGGGTTTACATTTCCACTATTTTATGGTTCTAGGTGAGCAATTCAAAACTAGTCCTTGGGTTGAAGGGTTTCGAACTCAATTGATTTAGGGATTCACTTTCACTATTAATATTTAAGGGTTCACAATTTCACTTTTATTGTTTAAGGGTTTAAGGGATTCAAATTTGATTGTTTCAATTGGCAACAACAGTTTCAATTTCATTGTCCAAGGGTTTACATTTCCACTGTTTTATGGTTCTAGGTGAACAATTCAAAACTAGTCCTTGGGTTGAAGGGTTTCAACCTCAATTGATTGAGGGTTTCACTTTCACTGTTAATGTTTAAGGGTTCACAATTTCAATTTTATTGTTTAAGTGTGTGATGGATTCAAATTTGACTATTTCAATTGGCAATAACGGTTTCAATTTCATTGGCCAAGGGTTTACATTTCCATTATTTTATGGTTCTAGGTGAACAATTCAAAACTAGTCCTTGGGTTGAAGGGTTTCAATCTCAATTGGACATTGGCACATTGGAAATCAACCAAGGTGGTAAAGTCAAATTATCATCCTCACCTACTACCACATCCTGGGAGAGATTGATAGAATCCTGAATGATGGTGGTTACAATAGGAGATGTCATGGTGACTACATTGGTGGGATTTTCAAGAGATGATTCATTGGACCTAGGAGCCGACTCAATTTTTCAAAGTCATCTAGCATGGTTGCAGACACTTTAGACAACCTGGGAAAAGTTGAGAAGACATTCCAATGTTATCATGAGGAGTATCTAGAGTAAACTCACTAGCACTAGTGGAAGATACATGAATAACATTTGGAGGAGAAACACAGGTAACCATCGAGGGCTTTGACTCAAAGGTAGAAATCAGAACTTGTAATATAGATGAAGAAGGAGGTACCTAGAGTAAGGACTTATCTGCTTGTGGCAACTCTTCTTCATCAAATTCAGCATGTTCCTAATCACCTCCTTACCCTTCTTCCAATTGATCAAAATTAATTTGTTCTTCATTAGGATGCTCACCCTCCACATGTTCATTCAGTACTTCTGACTCTTGTGTCTTATGAACATTGGAGGTCGATGGCTCTCCTTGGTCTTTCCCTTTGTTAGTTACAACTATGAACTTCAATTTGGGAGCCTTGGTCAAAGTGGTGGGATCCTGTTTGTTCTTGGTTCTAATTTTAGATCTTCTTCTCATTAGGCTAGTAGAGTCGTCATCAGAACCAGAGGAGAATGGTTTCAATGGAATACCTTTTCTTGAAAGCCACATGTTTGTATTTGTAAGAATACTTTGAAACCACTATCTAATGGAAGTACATTCCTTTTACAACCATTGGATGATAGGAAGAGGAGTAGAGGAAACTTTATTATCAACATAGGCAAAGTCTAGGCTATTGCCATCATCCTCTAAGTCATATGGAACATCTACAAGTTCAAACTCAATTATTTGATCAACTATTAGCCAACAATAGTCAAGTTTTCTTATATCATGCTCAAACCTGCAATCAACCCAAACATCTTCAATTCAATGCACATGAACATGTGCCTTTTTCATCTTATTTCTCATTCCTTTGTAGTCGAAGTCCTTCCTAGATTTGAAGAACCTCATGGTAACTCTTCTCATCTCCTCTTCCATTGCTCTGGCTTTGTAGGTAGAGTTGATGGAATATCTACAATGGTAATAGAGAATTTCAAACCTATTTTATGAGAACCCGATTGGGCCTCATGTATTGCATCCATTTGACAAGCTAGCTCCATCAACACAATTTTATGACAAGGATACCTAAGAAGTATGAAAGGCTCTCCATTGAAACAACCAGCCTTGAGGTATGTGAAGGTCATAAATTACAGGAACATGCATCCGTATTGGTTCGCCACCTCCCATGCACGATCAAATACTCTTTTATTGTACAAATTCTTATTTAACACAACCATATAATAATCGAAGAATGCATCATTTACTCTTTGGAAATGACTATGAATATTTTGAAGAACCAACTGCAAATAGTATTTATGTACCTCAATCTGGCTCCTGTCACCAATTGTAGACAATCTAGGAAAATGTCTCATTGAAGCTGTAGCATACACCAAGTATGAAGTCATGTAGAACTTGAGTGTGGTAGATACCTTGGTGAGCTACTTATAAATGGCATCACTGATACATCCATTTATAGTAAGTGTTCGAGGTGGAAAGACCTTTCACCTTTCTCAAAAGAGTTATTGAATCATTGGCTTCTTCAATGAAGTCACATCTAGAAAGAGTTTCCATTTATAGTAAGTGTTGGAGGTGGGAAGACCTTTCACCTTGCTCAAAATAGTTATCAAATTATTGGCTTCTTCAATGAAGTATTGATAAATCCATTTATAGTAAGTGTTGGAGGTGGGAAGACCTTTCACCTTGCTCAAAAGAGTTATCAAATCATTGACTTCTTCAATGAAGTCACATCTAGAAAGAGTTTTCGACCATCTAGCAATGGTAGGCCTCGGGGTCTTTAGCCAGTTATCGTTCATGTTATTCCTACACTTGTTAGAGTTTCTATCAAAGTAGGCTATAACTGATTACATTGTGATATCAGAATACTTCTCAATACTGGGACACTTGAAGATAGAATAAAATAATTATTCATTAGTTTTGATCAATTTCTTTCCAATTTCATCCTTTACACTTTTACTAACTGGAACGAAGTGATTTGCAACTGCCATCATGAACTCTGGGTCTTGAGCAAACATGGGGAAAGTTGCTACCAAGTGAATACTACTATTGATGATGGATTCCATCTAACAGTAGGAAGAAGGTTGCTCGATCCTTTTTAGAAACTTGGATAGGTCTACATGACCTATATATATATATATATATATCTCTTATGTGATCAATGTTTGAGCTGACCAAAGAAGGTGAGAAGACTGGATGGGGGTCTTGCTTTTTCAACTTCATTGCACTTTTGGTTGGATATGCTTCTATCATTTGTATGATAATAACACTGATAAAAAGAAAATCATTAGTATTACAGTGATACATTTGATCAACCATTTTGTTCATCTGAATTGAACAATCTTCAAAAAATGATGCATTTTAGGCCATTAGGGTTTCCAAAACCCTCTTAAAAATTTGATACCTCGAGGGTTAATTAGATGTAAAATCTTAATTTATGTGTGTGCGATAAGTGAATTTCAAGTTTATAAGCTTGAAAAATTCACTAACAAAAAAGTGTCGATCAAAGGTTTAATTCAGGTTTAGAAATCCGTATTACACATGAAAAAGTGCAAATACAAAGGAGGTTTTGGACGGGGTTACAAACCCTTTGCACACCTTAGTGAATATAAAAATGGTGCAACTCAGGTGGAGAGCGGGTTTACAAACCCGCTTCGCACATTAGGGAGAAAGGAAGGCAATTTGGTGCTTGGCAGGGTTATAGACCCACCAAAAACCAAGTTTGGTAATACTTGAAAAAGAGAGACAATGAATAATGGTAGTGTGGGTCGGGGTCATAGACCCGCCACACACCACCGTGTGGTATTACAAAGCACAAGAAATGAGTAGCGATGTGTGATGGAGTCACAGACCTGCCACACACCATAATGTGATTTCATAGTGCATAAAATGTAGGGTAAAAACAAAGTGCAAGATGAGGTTGTAGATGGTGTGTGGCGGGCCTACGGCCCCACCCAACACCACAATGGTATTACAAAAAACAACGATAAAAGAGACGTCGCTCGAGACCATTGACCTGGAAGACATCACAAATATGATGTCGTTCAAGCTAGTGATCCTATGCGGCATCAATATGATATTGATATTTATTCGAATCCAAAACAAAGAAAGCATTTGAAATTAAAAAGAAGGGTTTCTAAAGCCGAATAACTGGGGAGAAAAAAAACATACCCAAATAGGAATTCATTGAAATCCTCCTCTCCCAACTTTAAGCAAATTCAAAATGGACTGAATGTGGATTAAAATGATAAAGGAAGACTTAAAAATTAAAGAATAAGACTCCTATTTGAATTGTTCAAATGAGAAATTAACAACTGAAGTGCATTAAATATCTGCAAACCGGGTTTATAAACTCGCTTCGCACCTAAAGGGCAAAAACAAGTGAAATGAGGTGTAAATCAGGTTTATGAACCCGATTTGCACTTAAAGGACATAATTGGTGTAAATCGGGTTTATAAACGCACCTTAATTCACACTTAAATAAAAAAGGAGATATACGGAGAAAAAATGCACTTACGACGATAAAACATCTCGTAAAGCATGCATAAAGCATGAAAACCACAAATGGACAAAGAATTTGTGGAGTATCCTCTAGTTACCATAATGCGAAAATTGAGGATAACACAATCTCAATTGATTTAGAGATTCACTTTCACAGTTAATGTTTAAGGGTTCACAATTTTACTTTTATTATTTAAGGGTTTGAGGGCTTCAAAGTTGACTGTTTCAATTGGCATCAACAGTTTCAATTTCATTGTCCAAGGGTTTACATTTCTATTGTTTTATGGTTCTAGGTGAGCAATTCGAAACTATTCCTTGGGTTGAAGGGTTTCAATATCAATTGATTTAGGGATTCACTTTCACTGTTAATGTTTAAGGGTTCACAATTTCACTTTTATTGTTTAAGGGTTTGAAGGATTCAAAATCAATGTTTCAATTGGAATCAACAATTTCAATTTTATTGTCCAAGGGTTTACATTTCCACTGCTTCATGGTTCTAGGTGAAGAATTCAAAACTAATCCTTGGTTCTATGTGAACAATTTGAAACATGTTTTAGGGATTGAATTTATGAAATCTTCCCTTATTCGATTATATATCTGCACATTTTACTTAGTTGCATTCACTTGACATGTTACAAGGAATCAATTTATGTAATCTTCACTGATTTTATTCAACATGTTTAGGGATTCAATTTCATATTTAATGTTTAAGGGTTTACAATTTCACCTTTAATGTTTAAGGGTTTGAGGATTTCAATTTCACTGTAACTGGTTTCAATTTCATTTTCACTAATACATATCTCCAATTTGAATGTTGAAGTGTTTCAATTTCAATTGACATGTTTTAGGGATTCAACTTATGTAATCTTCCCTAATTCAATTATATATCTGCACATTTTACCAATGTTGTATTCACTTACTATCCTTTATGCCCATTCAAGTGTACAACCAATTACCTTTAATATAATGAAAAGGGTTTAATTCATACTTAGTTTCATTATTGAAATTTTTTGTTTCTTAGTTTTATAAATAGTTGCCAAGTTTCTTTAATAGTTGTGAAGCTCCTTCAATACATGTTTAATGATTACACAGTGAAATCGAACAACATTACACCCATTATATAGGCATCACTCTTACACAATCAAACAATAAAATTTATACCCAATAAACACACATGTGAAATTAAAATCCTTCAACCCAACATTAACTGTGAAATTGAAAATGTTAAACCCTTAAACACATGTCTATATGTATTTATTTGTGATTGTATGTATGTATGAAATTTAATACCTACAATTGTAAAATTGAAATCGTTAAACCCTTTAACATTAACTGTGAAATTGAAACCCTTAAACACATTTCAATATACCATTCCTTGCATTGGTTTAAGGGTATACAATACACTCTTCCTTGTAGTGGCATTGATCTATATGAATAAGATTGAATCCCTTATACAATGAAACCCTTAAACCCAAGTTTGACATATCACTAGTGCATATATATATTTATGTATGTACATATACATACATATATGTATGTACATGTATTTCCATATATGTATGTACATGTATTCTACTATATGTTTGTACATATCATGCAACTAAAAATGAAACCCTCAAACCCAAGTTTGACATACCACTAGTTCATACATATTTGTATGTAGTAGTTGTTTATATAGATGTATGTATGTACATGAATATATATGTATGCATGCACATGTATATATATGTACATGTATTTCCATATATTTATGTACATGTATTTATCTATATGTATGTACATGTATTGTGTACATATATGAGATTGAATCCATTTAACATATCAATTGAAACCCTTAAACCCAAGTTTGACATATGGATAGTGCATATATTTGAGGAGGGCAGAATTAGCAGAAATTTAAAAAAAAACTTATAGGGGTGGGGGGTAGAACATGCACACCCTGACTTGAAAGGTCCACCAACTAATTTCTGACAAGACTCTTGTGTAATATCCAATCCATTCACATGTAATGTGATGATTGGGCCAAGGTGTCAATTTTTTTGGAGTTGGCTAGTGGAGAGGAGCCCAAACACGCGCACCCTAACTTTGGGGGTCCACGTGGAACGACACATGGACCCACAGACCAACTTTGATCACCGACTAGGTAGATTATTGAGTTGGCTACCCCAAATCAAAATTCTCTATATGTATGTATATGTATATTTCTCTATATGTATGTACATGTATGTAAGTAAAAATTTGTATGTACATATATGAGATTGAATCCCTTTAACAGATCAATTGAAACCCTTAAACCCAAGTTTGACATATCAATAGTGCATATATTTGAGGAGTGTAGAACTAGCATAAATAAAAAAACTTATAGGGGTAGGGGAAAGAACGTGCACACCCTAACTTGAAAGGTCCACAAATTAATTTTTGATAAGGCTCTTGTGTAATATCTGATCCATTCACATGTAATTTGATGATTGGGCCAAGGTGTCAATAATTGGAACACGTACCCACAGAGCTTTCATGATTTGAACAAGTACCAATGAAGATTAGTCTTGTAATCGACCTGTATATATTAGAAGATTTATATGGATTGTATACACCATGGGTGAATGCAAATTCCCTCACACTTCTGCAATCAACCATGTGTTGCATGCACAAAAGCTCCTTCGTATTTTGATTCTAATTGTCATAATCTACACAATGTGGACATGTCATTTGAAACCTTTGTACTCGTGAATTATGTTGCATTGAAACATTCATATTGAATGGTTTGCACAACACACTTCACAAATATAAAGGTCTTCAAATGGTTGTGTGTTCTAATTGTAGTTGATTATGGAGATCAATACTTGTAAGATGGAAAGCATGTCTTCAATTGACAACTAAACTTGCACACTCCCACGCTGAATACGTTGATGGGTTAAAGCACTCGTGGGATAGAAATGAATGAAACTTGGCTCCATTTGTGATGGTTCAGGCATATTGAATGAAGCTTTGCTTGATCAATGCAAGCCTTTAGGTGCAAGTAAGGAGAGGTGATGCGTAGTTAATGCCATTGCACTCCAAGTTTTTTAGGTGGCAGCGAATTTTTTTTTATGAAGGAGGTGGTTGATTGGGTTGCCATGTGGCTGATTGGGCTGCCATGTGGTTGATTGCCACATTGCCACCTTGTTCAATACAAACTGAAATCATGGCAGGTTCAGGGTGTGGGCTCGACCACATTCCGGTTGCCACACCGAAGTGGCATAATTTTGACAAGTTGGAGGAATCCTCATGGGACATGTGGCAAAATGTTGAGTCAACATCTAAGATTTCTATTTGGGATAGCCAACTCAACGGTCTAACTGGCCAACGGGTCAATTGTGGCTAGTTGAATACTTTAGAATAATGAAATATTGAATCATTCAAATTGATGAAAACTGAAGCATGTAGTTGTTGACAACTTTGCTCAATCATCCCATTACATGTTGTGAATTGCATCGACATATAAAAGAAATGAAGTGCACATAATTGGAAACAAAAAGCATGTAGTCGTTGACATCTTGCTTAATCATCCCATTCCTTGTGTATTGCATCAACATATAAAAAAGATACCAAATGAGAAAAATTTGAAACAAAAATCATGTGAAATCCATGTCTTCATAAGACATTCACAGTTCTTATTTGTCTTACTCAATCAGAAAACCAAAAAAAATTGAATATGTCTTTTTAGAGGTCAATTAAACCAAGGAGGAAAAGAAGTTCTTTGCGATGCAGGTGCTACCCCTGAGGTTGCGACAGGTACAATGTTCTCATCACCTTCTCTTGGTTGACTACTGGTCAGATGAATTGCTCTTGGGTTGTAATACCCAAGTCTGCCTGCATATGTTGGCACCCTTGCAATATAACTTATAGGACCAGAAACCGCTAGGGATGGGGAAGTTGGTGGACAATTTAACGTTGTTGGAAAGTTCAAGATGTTTATTTTTATCATATCCCACATTATGCCATGCCATTCAGGAAAGGGAGTGGAAGGAGTGGATGGATTATTTAACATCTTCTTCCTTGCCAGAATATTCTCCTCTCCTCGATGGCCCTTTCCTATGCCTTGTCTTCCTTTATTGCCTTCTCTCGGTTTTGTCTTTCCTCCTTTTCCTTCTTCTCTATCTCTTTCAACCTTTCCTTTTCCTTATGCAATATCTCCTTTTATTTTCTCTCTCCATCCTTCTTTTGCTTTGCCAATATGTGTGCTGCCTTATTCTCTTTGGTATGCTATTTCTTTCTTTCTTTGATCTCCTCCAGTTGTTTCTTCCTCACCTCTCTCTCTAATACCGAATCCATGTAATCATCAAATGTCAACAATTGTGAATCGAGCGGATTCCATTATCAACCCGCTTCCCTTGTTTCTTGTTGACAATGTGAATAGACAACTTTAAGAATCTTAACAATCCCATTTCCTATTAAGAGGTGGGTGTCTCACTGACTTGTGATAGTAGGTTTTCCTCTTCATCATTACCAACTTCTATTTTATCTTGTGTCAAATTTTCATCAGCTTGGCTATTTGATATGACACAATCGACATAGTAATGCACCACCTCCACCATGACAGTTGTGGGTGGTGAAGGGAAAGTGAAAGTTCCCTCTTCTTCTTGCCCTTGTAAGTAAATTCCTAAATCCATTGCCCCTTCGACCACCCATGTCGATGATATTCACTCAGATGGAAGAGAAAGATTGTCCTCGAGACTCTCACTCACGCTTTCAACAATGTTGTTGGATGGCCAATCACAGTCCACTTGTGCATTGGAATCAGATTGACGGATTTCAACAATGTTTTCTGCAACAAATTCAGTTGAAACATCAACACTCGATAGGCTAAGCATGTTTTGCACTATCGAAACATCCTCACCATCATTAATATTGAATGTGTTGCTGGGCTCCATGTCCTCCATGAGGGCATCGAGATTGAGGGGCCATATTTCTATCCTTTTGAATCTTGCTACAATATTAGAAACAGTCAATGCCTTCATCAAAGACTTGCTGCCTATTTCTGCCAGTTTTGCCCTCTCGATCTCTACATTTGGAAACCTTACCAACTACGATGCTTTTTCTAATTTTAAGTAGGTCTTTAATGGAGAGAAGACACTCACATCCAATGGTTGTAGTTTGTGAGAGGTGTGAGCCAACAATGTGAGAAAGTATATACCTAGCATCCTTGCCTCCTGCATGGTTGTCACTGCAACATGGCTACCAACCATGACTGTCAAATATCAGCAAGTACATGTTGGTGGGTGATACACCCCCTGGAACAAATTGCGCAAAGTGGTGCAACCAATCAAGGAATAGTTCCTTGGTCATCCACATGTGTTTCTGTGTTGCCATGCAAGCACCTGGTTCATATTTGGAGATGTACTTTTTTAAGTGCTTCTTGCCTTTGAACAAGTAGAAGCCTAAAATGCTTTGCCCAAAAGTATTCACGTAGCAAAAGAATGGTAATCCATTCACGACTCTTCAAAATTATGTAAGACGCATTCCAACTTCCTCTCCTAGCAAGCACCCTCATAGCCCAATTTCTGCTCGCCATAACACTAGTTTCATCACAGTTCCATATCCGAGCAGGACCATATGGATTTGCTACAAAGGCTTTAATGTGTTTGCAACTACAATTGTTGGTCTTAGACTCAGTGCCCTATCTTTGTCAAGGCCTTCAGTTGTTCGCGAGCTAAGTTTTGGATGTCGAGCCTTAAAACTAGACCACCATGACTTCCCAGGCATGCCATCCTTGAAAAGGGTGGGTCTGCCCTCACATATTTGCATCACAAATACCTTCAAGTTGACAATCTCTAGCCCATGACCAACTGCCACCATCTCTTGGCACCACTCAACAATCTATTCTTCCTCTTCATTGGTGAGGATGGTTGGGGGACCTTTCTTGGACGTGATTGTGAGATCACCCAACCATTTCGTTAGTGTTGCAGTTGGGATGCCCCATTCCTTTGATGCAGACCTTATGGACATGTCATTTTCCTCTACATCATGGAGTGCACCTTCCATGGTAGCTGTCGACCACAGCTTCTATGGCATTGTAACTTTTGTTGCAGTTGAAGGTGTACTAACATCCACTATAGGTGGGATAGATAGTGGATCGCAATCATCCACTACCAAGGGTATAGGGTCTGGTTTGGTCACATCGGGAGGTGGGGTCTATGGCTCAACGGAGAACTTGACACCTCTTTTATGCGATGGCCACCTTGTTGATGTTGTTTTCTTTCCACCATGGGTATTCATCTTATCTGCCTTCCGCATCTGCAGACAACAAGCAGATCATGTATGTTAGTTGTGGAAGCATGCCAAATTTATAGATCAATATATATTGTACGGTATGTATGAAACACATGTTTAAATTTATGTGTAACCTAAAAAGTGAAATACAGTACAACATGGGTAACATTGAGATGGAGCCAACTAACCATGTGATGTTCTATATCGATGCTTGCTAATCAATATTAACATTGATGCTTGTTATAGAATCGTTGTGCATTTGAAGATTGGAGGAGAATATAGTGTAATATGATAGTAATGCTTGAACAATAGAAGTATGGTTCCTTATACAAAACACAATCTTTTATGGACATTTATGCCTGAAACTTTTTTTTTAGTAGTTGATTGAACACTTATACAGTAGGGATTTAGAACAGTGACAATAGTTAAAACATGACACTTAGTCTAGTAGGGATTCATGGTCGAAAACTTTTGGGTCAACTAGATGTGATGGGGTCGCTGGAATGGGTTCCTTCCAAAGAATTTATTGACTGTATAGTCGGCAAAGCAGATTATAAGAGAACCCAATTTGTCCACAATGAGGTTGATTGTGTACTTTGGTAAAAATCCATGATGGTATTTGTTTATTAACTACTCTTTGAAGCATGTAGTGTCCACCCTTGACTTGACTTGTTTTGATTAGAGTTGACTTTCATTCCATGCGTGATACACTTATCTCTACTATATATGATGATTTGGATGATGATTATTCATGTGATTTGATGGATACTATATGCTTACTATGTGATAGATTATCGAAAGAATATATTGATCATGAGTTTGATGTTGATTATGATTATGCTAACCCTATTTCATGATTATATTTGATGAGATGCTTATGAGATGTGTTTGGCTATTGTTTGAGTGTCTTCGTGGAGAATCAATGTCACATCACTCATTTCGAGCGGGATGTGCCATTACATAATTCTACCACTTGTCTGTTATATATATATATATATATATATATATCATTGTCGATGGTTGCAGGACTTGTAGGTACTGGACATTTATTCCTCCTAGAATTCCCAGATGCGAGCTCCCTTGGCTTCACAGGTGCGAGCATGTCCTTATCTCAATGGTAATATGTGGTTTCGGAGTTGACATGGGTTCCCTTCACATACTCTAGGTTTAAGTTGTCACTAGGCGCAATTGGTCATGTCAGTTTTTAGCTTGGCTCTTTCAGTTTTGGGAGTATGTTAGTATTGATTGACTCTTTTGGTATGAGGATTATTTATATTGTGGCTGATTTTATTGTCACGTGGTTGTTTAGGTGGCGTTGGATTATTTGTCTATTTGTTGAGAGATTTGATAGTTAGTATTATTATTTTTAATTATTTGATTTAAGCTATTTGAGCTTTTGATTATTTGATTTATGATTTTTAGAATTATAGTATTTAATTAATTAATAATTTTGTAAAGACTATTTAATTAATTATGGATTATTGATTATAGTCTAAATATTAATTAATATTTAATATTGGAAGTAATAAATTATTTAATGGTTGATTTATTTAATTATGTTTTCTATTGGTGAGTATTTAATTAAAATAACTATAGTTCATAATGTATTAAATAATAATTCCTATAAGGATATAGTTTAAATACTAATATTTATTTGGTGGTCCGGTAATTCTACCTTCGGATTTTAAAATATATTTATTTCACCTACTTATAATATATGTTAGTATTTCCTACCTACCCTATTTTTCTATTAGAGGACTTTATTTTGGGGAAACCATAGGATATGGAAAAAATATTCCAAAATGGAATTACCCTATTGGTTGGTTTTCTAGGGTTCTTGCTTATTGTTTCTTTTTAATGGATTCCCTAGGACGGTTACGGGGGTTCCATTCTTTGGCTTTGGATTCTTGATGGATTGCCTGGACTGGGTTTGGAAGATATTGGGGTTTTGGATTTGGATTGCAAAACTGGTGGGTTTTCCTTCAGTGACCTACCATCACACAAGTTGCAGGTTGGAGACCATACCCTTTCTGTTTATCTTTGTTTTTTGTCTGCAAGTGTTTACTCTGTGAATGTTTTGTGTGGGGAATAAAGAAATAGTTCATTTCATTCTCTCTATTTTTTAATGGAAATGATTGGGAATCCCATGGGTTATGAGATCTTTATTTGGATGAAAGTTTGGAAGTTATCCTTTCTGTGGTGGCTATGAATGAACGACATGGGTTTTATATGTATTGAGGCTTCTTCCATTTATGATGTGATTGTATTGGATTATTGTTGTTGTTTTGAGATTTCTTTCGTGTTGTTAAAGATTTAAGAGAGTTTGTGGATCTGAGAGGAGAGAGCCTTGGGAACTTCCAGTCTGGCCTTGCTGTGGGGAAGACTCACAGGACTCATCTCCTTCTAAGACATTTTATATATTTTCCTTGTTTTAATGTGTTTTTATGTTTGGAATAAATTATTGTTTGTATTCATATGTGTGTTGAGTCTATTTCATGATTTGGATTCAAGATTTGGTGTTTGATGGTTTTATGGACTTGCTGGAGATGTTTTTCCCTCCCGAAGTCCGTATTATGTTTTTTAATTGTAGTTCTTTGGGTGAATTTTATTATTTTAATTTGTTTACATATTATTATATTTCATTTTGTGCCGATTCCAACGAGTATAAATAGGCCATATTTGGCTGATTACATTGTGAGCAGTTTTGATTCCGCACTTAAGCAATTTTCTGCCAAATTTTACACTTTTTTTCCATGCGCTAAAGGAATGACTACACATGCTAAGGTAATCACCCTACACACTAAGTGATCACCCAGATGTGCTAAGCTGTCAATCTTTTGCGCCATTATGTGTATTTTTAGGCTTTTTCTTAGTTTGAAGCCTGTTTGATGTCAGTTGGATTTGGGGTCGTACCAGAGGCTTTTTGAGGGTATTTATGATGTTGTCTAATGTTGATTTATGGTTGGTAATGTCTTCATATGATTTATTTTTTAGTTTTGTATGAATTTTACTCCATTTGAGTTTTTTGTGCTTCCTCTCTTGTTGATGCGCCAAGAGAGAGATTGAGATTCTTGTGATTATGCGACAGTAAGTGGATAGGCCTTGCTGAGATTATTTGATGATTCATTTCAGATTTGATGGCATTTCTTATGGCCTTGATATGTTGATTTGGCCAAGAGGCTCATTGATTTTTGGTTCTCATTATGTTACCTTTCATATTTTTCATGATTATGAGATGAGATTGTTGGTTGCATGTGGATTACTTATGAGTTCAGATTCATGTATCTTCTCAATTTTGATTATGGATTTGGAGCCTCTTGTGATTATTATTGTTTGGATCCATGTTAGGGGGAATGGGCTTCCTTGTGATGACCAGGGTCACGAGAGATAGGCTTGAGGTTCCTTGTAAGGATGCATGAAGTCTAGACCACCAGGGCACATTGGAGTTTTCTATGATTTGTAAATAAGAGATAACAATAATAATTAATTAATTGGGATGGGTAATTATAACTCATTTAAACAAGATAATGAATAGTTTGAGCCTCATGACTTAGTCCTAGGGAGGATGTTTTAGGATAATCATGAGAAGGCCGTGAAGACGGTAAGCTAATCTCCCTTGGTCTCTCATAGGTTGAGATGGCTCCACATGTCCATCAGGCTAGTGCGTTATGTTATTATGTTATGAGGATGGCATGTGATGACACTCCACTCCTACATGTGTTTCCCCCTTTATGATTTATGATTATGCTTATTGAATGCATTTAAGTCTTGATGAGTTTTACGCCTCTGGGAGTTTATTATTATGGTTGTTTGTGTTGGATGTATTTGCTCCACGCTTGTGAGAGTTGTTGTAATCTTGTATTTTGGTATTAAGTGTCAACCTAGATGTAGAGTGTGTGTTGGGACCCTGTGTCATCTCCTAGCACAGGGGGTGGTTCCTTGGGTTCCACATGGTCGAGTGGTTGGTACTTTTTACCATTGGGTTTTTCCCCTTGTTGGTGTTCTTTGTGCGTGGATGTGGATTCTCCTTCTTGATGGATTATGGATGTACCTTGTAGAAGATTTATGTAATGATTACGATGGTATGCATGGATGTAGTATCTTGTATGTGGTAGATGGAATCATGTAAAAGGAAGAGCTATATTCATGATGTATTGTTATGTAAATGTATTTGTAAGTAGTTCATAATTGGTAGCCAGGGTATGTCATGATTTGTAAATGTGGCAATGAGATGTATGGATATGTTCTTGTTAAATGAAGGGAATGAATTATACTTTATAATTTATGAGGAGATAATCATAATAAGTAGAATGAGATCATGTTAGTATTAGAAGCGATTGAAGTATGTTTAAATGGATTATCAAAGATGGATTTTACCTATGCATTAGGATCGCATCATCATGGAAAAGGAAAAGAGCATGTAGATAGGATATGTTGGGTTAAAACACATTTGGATTTGGTGAATAAAATGAATGTAGGATTTTGGGGTTGTCTTGAATTTTAAAAGAAGGAATGTAATATGCTAGTAGAATGGTATAATGGTATGCATTTCATAATGGATAGATAAGCTAGTGGGTTGCATATCTCATGATTAGGAAATTAAATATGATGCATTAATTCAAGATGGAATATGTTTATCATGTGAGTAGGTTGTCATTATGGAAGTTAAATGAGTAATGAGGTTGAAGTACCCTAGGGAAAGGTTAATGATGTTATGTTGTTTCCGCTTGCGTTAATTAGTGAAATGTGAGACGATGTATGCTCATAATGTTTAAATGGTTAATGAATGTAGTTATATGGAGATGTTATGTATTACATTAGTTGTTATTAAAAGTTAATTAAAAAAAAAAATCTCAATTAGTATGATAGATGATTAGTTTTCTCTAGGGTATTTTGGCAGGCATTACAAAGCCTTTGTTGCCATGACAAATTTTTAAAGCTTTGACGAACTTCTGGACCATAGTTTTCTAAGAAAAATTTATTCAAATAGTTGGTTTGCTTCCATATTGACCTTGAATAATTTTGAAAAGAAACAAGATCTTGTTGGAAAGAGATGATCATCACAAGGGTATGGACAGACAAAGAGTTGGTGAACAATATGAGCATGCTTGGTAATCCATTGTTGTTAGCTTGAATGCATGGAATTGGGATGTGAACTGGCCATTATGTGGGGGGAATTGTTGAATGGGACGAGGGGTAATATTCGCAGAGATGTGTTAGGATTTCATCAACTATATCATTTGGAGAGAGGGTTGCAAGAAGACCTTGACTTGTCAGTGTGTGATGGGCCTTCAAATAGTTTTCCCTGTCATTTTTATAATTTTGAACAATCTAATAGTGTTGATCTTTGTTTGACACATCCACGCTCAGTTGTGCCCATGTGCGTTGTCTAGAATGTATCATTGTGACTTGTCCATAGTCATCTGCATCATGGTTTAGATTACAAATATATCATGTGACCCAAAAGCTGAACTATGGAATGTAGCAATGAAAACATTACTTTATAGTACAACAATGAGTGGTGATTTACAAATAGGGACATGGTAGTAAGCACGAGGATGATGATGAAAGGATAATGAGGATTTATGTGGAGGAAGTGAAATGGTAAGGGTATAAACTCTTAAACAAAATGCTATATATAGTATATGAAATTGTGTATTTACATATATATATATATATATATATATATATATATATATATATATATATATATATATATATATATATATATATATATATATATGTACATCAATTCTATATCTACATGTATGTAGATACACATGTATTTCCAATTAACATATATATTCGTTTTCATAGTTGTACGTACAAAATAATGTTTGAATGTCTGCTTGAATTGGCAAATCCCTGTTTCAAATGGCTTGAAGGTTGTCAATTTCCTTGCTGAAGGTTTCATTTTCACTCTTTTACGTTTGCATGTACATTACCCTTAATTTTGTATGTACCTACATATATGTATATTCTTCAAAATAAACTTATATATATGTTCAATTGTGCATTTTGATGTTTCTCTTTGATGTTCTATTTGAGTCACTATTTGATTGACTGTTTCATTGGTTGTTTGAGTCACTGTTTGAATGTCTGTTTGAATTGGCCTGAAGGCTCTTAATTTCCTTGCTGAAGGGTTCATTTTCACTCTTTTACACTTATATGTATGTTCAATTGTGCATTTCGATGTTCTGTTTGTGTAAAGTGGAAAATTGGATCCTAGTGACTCCCCACCTAGGAGAGAGAAAGGAAGCCACTAGGATGATTTTCACTTGGGAAGAACTTTACATTCAAAAGAGGGGTTGAATCCACTAGATCCAAATCCGAGGGAAACAAGGATGTGAATTCTGAGTGGATTGCAAGTGGTTGAAGTGTGATTTACCCTCTTTTGTAAATGAGAAAGTTGACTTGTTGACTATGTGGAAAAGAGAGAGGAAATGAGTGAAATGAGGTGCTACCAATTCGGGATCGCGCTGTAACTTCGGCTCTGAGCTAATTAAACCAACGCACATCTGCCCTGCAAATTTGGAGAAAAGTAGTCGAGACCGTGGCGGGAATGTACACGGTTCGCCACAAAATCCGCGAAATGAAAAGGGTTCTTTTGTCTCTGCAAATGAAGCCCAAACCTGCAATTATAGTTGCACACCTGCAATGTACACACAGAAAAGAGAAGAAAGGGGGGTTGTGGATAGGGGTTTGCCTTAATCAAACCCCGATTGAGGAATCAACCTAGAAAGAAAGTAATTGCAAATGCTAAATGTAAACAATGGAGATGTATACCTTGTAGATCTGCAACTTATTGATGATGATTGCTTTGCTTCTTGAATGTAACCACAAATGTTGTATGAAATGGCATGTAACATGACAAAACCCTAACACATACACATGCTTGCAAATGAATGTTGTAATGTTGCTCCAATGGATGAATGAAGAAGAATTGAATGCTTGAATGCTTGATAATGACTTTGAGATCTTGTATCTTCTCCTTATGCTCTCTATCTCTTATCATTTGTTATCCGTCTATGTGTTATCCATTCGTCCTTGAATGAGGGTATTGAATTCCCTTTTATACATGCCTCAAAGATTAACTTTCAACCACCAAAGGCCGACAAAGAGGAATAACAAACCCCAAAGACAAGAAGTGCATAGGAGATCGGGCAACCCACACATAGGACCACCCTAGGAGGTGGGGACGGGGGCACCATGCCACTGTCCTAGGGGGACAAGGGCGCCACACCCCTGTCCTAGGGGGGACAGGGGCACCACGCCCCTATCCTGCCCTATTTTGGGGCCCGGATACGGTCTAGAGCAAATACAAGACATGAAGGAGGAAGGGAGAAGGGTTGGAAATGCAGAAATAGGTCCCAGTTAAGGAAGGAGATGTTGTCGCCAAGGTGAGGACCCCAAATGTGGTTAAAATTGCAGGGGTCGCGATTTTATGACACTATAGTTTGATGTTCTGTTTGATTGATTGTTTGAATGTATGTTTTAATTGGCCTTATATGTATGTTCAATTTCCTTGGTGGAGGGTTTCAAATTACTTCAAAATACATTTATATGACTGTTTCAATGTCTGTTTGATTTGGCCTTATATACTTGAAAATACACTTATATGTAGGTCCAATTTCCTTGCTGGAGGGTTTAAGTTACAGTGTTATAGGAATCCTATATGCACACACACACACACACACACACACACACACACACTCGAAAATACACTTATAGTATGTTCAATTTCTTTGCTGAAGGGTTTCAAATTCCTTGTTGAAGTGTTTAAGTTACAATGTTATAGGGATCCTATATGTATATGTATATGTGTATGTATGCATATGTATATGTATATGTCTATGTATATCCTATATATATATGTATATCCTATATATATATGTATATCCTATATGTATATGTATACATACATACACATGGGAAATAAATGTTGAGTTGTGGGAATTGAAAAGGGACAATTGCTCTGAACAATTAATAGTGCTTTTGTAATTTCCCATGCATTTCACAATAAATGTCATATAGTTAGTGGTATGAGGTGGCAGTTGCATTGTTCAAATGGGAAGGGTGCATTAATTGTGGGAAGATCGTCGAGAGATTTGGCTCGCCACCATTTTTCCAAAGCATTTAAGTGGAGATCATAAATTTAAGAGGTTGGTAGTATTTATAGGGGTGAAGTAGGTTATGCGTGGAGAATGTAGTCTATTTCAAATACTCTGCTGGAGATGGGAAGCAGCGGGGAGTTGCAGGAAACCATGGAAGCCACTTTCACCCTTTACACAACGAGGCAACATCTGACTTTTGTTGGCCAAATTTCTTACAAAAGGTTGAAATCTATTTTTAAGCACCATGACGATGAATTCCTCAGTGCATTGAAGGTGTTTCTTGGGGAATGCTTTGTGCAAACACACACACAGGTATCACACCAACATGGATATTGTTAGCATGGTGGCAACATGGGGGCTGGAAATTGGGAAGAATGCAGACAAAGTAGAGTGGATGTTGAAGGGATGCGTGGGGAAGGAATGGTTGTTTGGCTTGCAACCTTTGCTCGGCAAGGCCATCCTAGGAATTGGATTTGATCTTCAGAATGGGGCCGATGAGGGAAGAGTTACTACCCTCTTCCCCTTTATTAGATGGAGAATTGGGGAGGACCGGGAGATGAGGAGGTGGGAAGCGGTCGTGGGGTGGGAATTGTTGGAACAATATGTTTGTGAGAAAGAAGGTGGTACAGAGGTAGTGGGAGGTGCGGGTGGGGAAGAAGGTGATGAGTAGCGACCGCAACAAAAATGGGACTTGAGAGACTTCTAGGTAAATGGACCCATGGGGGTCCGTTAGGACTGAATGTGTGTTGTTGTATGTTGATTGTTTTTTGAAGGTTTTTGGTAAGGTATGTAATGGTTGTTTTTTAAAACATACAAGTAACTGTATATAGAAATGATTGTATGAAACTAAAGATAGAAATGAAACATGTATATACTCATTACCGTAGGTAAATGAAAACAAATGTGGATTGTGAAGAAGATTAATACCTGGAAAAAGAATGTGTTTGCTTTCTCCTCTTCGACGTACTCTGTCTTCTTTCTCCTCTTCGATTCTTGTTGTGTCTTCTTGGTGTTGCAATGGGATGATTTCATGTTCATTTGTATATATACATGAATACATTGTTCTACCTTCTTTAATGTCTGTAGTATGTTGAATTTGAATTTTGAATCTCCATTCAATTTGTAGACCCAATTTGTTTTGGTCATTTGGGTTTGAGTTGATTGATTTTGTATGGAAATTGGTGGCCTTACACAATTGTTGTGGTGGATGCAGGTGCGAAAGCTGGTGACATGACTAGTATGTGCGATGAAGTGACTAGTTCATGCTTCTTCGAGTTGGACAGATGGGACAACGGGTGCAGAAACGTGTTTAGGGGGTCGCATGGTATGAGGCACACGTGGACACATAAGTATCCTTACATGACCTTTGTTGAGCCAGATCCGAGTCCATGGGTGCACACGTGACGTGACAGTGTTGTTATGTCAGTTGATATGGACGATGGTAGGTTATTAAAAAAGTTAAATGTTTTCCATTTTAATCTTTTATGAAAACACTTAATGTTTAAACTATGGGTCCAATCTTGGGCACGTCTTCATGTGGACCTAAACAAGACACTCCGATTTTGAAGTAGTAGCAATGTAATGAATGCTTATTTTTGAACTTAATGTTTTCTATTTTTAATATATACGAAACACTTTATTACTAAAATGTGTAAAATTTATATGGAATTGTTGAATGATTGAAAAATGTATACGTTTTGGGACACATGTTGACACATACTAAAGACACACACTTGTGAACCCCTAACAACATCAGTACTAGGGGAGAGAGACCAGTAGTTGTACGGGGTCCAATAGTCGTTAAAACAATTGTGCATATAATATCCAGTATTGCCACATATTTATACTATATAATGTAAATAAACAATCCACATGTAAATAAAAAAATTACCAAATGTTGATCGAAATGGACCAATACTTGAACATAAGAGAACCCATAAATGTTATATAAAA
Source organism: Cryptomeria japonica (assembly GCF_030272615.1). NCBI lineage: Eukaryota > Viridiplantae > Streptophyta > Pinopsida > Cupressales > Cupressaceae > Cryptomeria > Cryptomeria japonica. The sequence goes on along the minus strand of NC_081409.1, from coordinate 415,943,077 downwards.
AAGACAAAAATACATTAATTAACAAGTGAAATAGATCATTTTTTGTTTCAAATAAAATATCATATCTATCCACTATAAGTATGTCATATATAAAATAAGATACTCACTTAAACAAGTACTATTATCATAGTGTAAAAATATTATTCTTATGTGTACAACTATTGGGGTAGCAATGTATATGCAGTGGAGTATTTCATATTAGTAATTTGTCCTATCACAAATATAAAAGGTGAACACAATAAATACCTTGTTTTTCTCCATGAAATGTGAGGGATTGTCCAAAGATTTAAGTGTTGGTCCTTTTGTGTTCCTATAAGTTTTATTTTATATCATGATATGTTGTTTTTGTGTTCAACTATTGGTCCTTTAGTGTTGGATATAAAATTCGGAGATAACACACATTTATGATTACTTATAGGTATTTGGTCCATTTAAGTTTCATATAAGTTATATTTTACATAAAAATATGATATTATATTAATTACAAATGATATTTTTTTATTCAACAACTAGGGATTTTTAGATTAAGTTTTGGTCAAATATTTAAAAAAGTCATTTTTTTGACCCTTCGCACTAGACATGTTATTTTGACGACTTGCATGATGAGTCACGACTTCAAACCTTAGTTGTAGATAGTTAAGTGTCCATATTACATTCCTAAAAAAATCGGAGATCTTACGATATTCCATGTGACGGCTACATGTTGACGAAGTTAACCCTAACGACTACTGATCGCTCTCCCCTATCGGACGTATTGGTCCCCGCACATTCGGACTCCTCTCCCCTATTATGCAATTCAAAAGAACAACATAAACCAAATTGAAAGAGGCTCTTATTAAGAAACAGTTTGGGTAATGAGCAGGGCAGGCTTTTGGGCAGAACCATGGCCGCCTATGCTTGTACTTCACGCCCAATTCACCTTATCCTCTTCGACGCACCAGTTTTGTCTCCCCCCTTCCATGTTCAAAGCAAGGTCATTTGCTGCCAATTAAAAAGCTCTCATAAACTTGTGTGCAAATCCAACAGAGCAAATACATCTATCCGTTTAAGGCCAAGCATATTAGAGAAGCAGCAGCAACATAGCAGCAGTAATGGCTTATTTGAGAACGGGAGGTGGAGAATTCGTTCCGGCGACGAGGACTTCAATGCCGGAGAGGGCGAGGGGGAAAATGAAGATGGGCTGGGCAAAGATGAGGGCGAGGAGGAGGATACCCTCGATTGGAACGATTACGAGACTGATTACACCAATGATACTTCAGGCAATGATTTCAACACTCATGAAAGTGGAACTTTGGTCAACACTCAAGGTTGGAAGAGCGAGATGCTAGTCCCCCATACTATAAACCAGAACGAGTTTCATAAAATTCATCTCCTTGACTGTGATTTTTTCATTAGAAAGGTGCCTGACCCGGATGACGATGTCTTCGACTTTAGAGAGGTCTTCATACAATCTCTCCTCTTTTCTTCTTTTCATTTAATTTATTTTAAAAGTAATTCCATACAATTCATACTGCATTTTCTAGCTTGGCATACACGCCAGCCAATGCTTTATTAAGCTCGGAATATCATAAGGCCAAGAAACAATTTGAGTAGTATCCATTCTGCCGAAATTTATATGTTCAAATTTTTGGTCTGCTTTATTACGATAGTGTTTCCGGGTTATTTCCATGGCATTCCTCTGCCTTACCTCTACACCAGGGCTTGCCATACTACTTCCCTGGAACCATTTTTTTGTACATCATGTGGATTTATATAAGATTTCTGATATTGAAAGTTACTTCTGCTTCTCAGTAAAGTTAAGTTGATTGGTGGTCAGCCTCTAAATTCAGTGGAAAATAAATTACACTGTAGAAATATCTGACGCCAATATTAAAAAACTGGAAAATATGTTGGGCATATACGAAAATGCCAGGAGTAACGGCACACATATCTTTTCCGTTTACTATCACTAATTATATATATAGCAGCTATGGTGTGCATTAATTATCGAATTGCAAGCTCGGTGATCTGAATTAAGTTGATAATTGAGAGCTTACTTCGCATAGTCAGATTCAATTCAGACTCAGCAGACCAAAAAATTCCAATTTGACGAAACTTGGCAACCTAACAAAATATTTAAATTTATTTAAAAAAACAAATTTATTGTGTATCAAATGAGTCTATAAACCATTGGGGAAGTGTTGTCAAGTAGATTTAAATACAAATAGGGTACAAAATTGCATATCACAAGGGTACAATACCTAACTGATAACTATTATAAATTTATAATGATTGCCTTTGAAAATCATCATCATAAATTGCATATCAAGGCAGGTTACAAATTACGAGATTTTACAATTTCTTCTATCCCATTCTAGTGAAAAGATGGAGGAGATCGCCACTTCCCACGTTCTGACTGTGGAGCTGAAAACTATTTATTTGTAACTTTTTTTTTGGCCTGCTGTTTTCATTGTTCAGCAGCCTTTACTTTTGTAACCGCTGATTTTGGTTTGTTCTTTTTTAGGCTTGAGTTGTGGTCTGGGGGTCTGAGGCTGCGCTCGTTGGCAAGCTATTTTTTTTTGGGATTTTTGTTTAAAATTAGGGACTGGGTTTAGAGGAGGGGGCAGATAGAATTGTAGAGGAATAAGCAGAGGTCGGTTCCAGTGTTGGCCATTGCCTTGTATTTTCGGAGGATTCTTGTTATTGGGTTTGTTCTGTTATTCCTGTTCTTGGTTGTTGTTTGTATTTTCTGCAGACTAATTTTCAATCTCCTAGCTTGAGCTGCATCAGAGTCTAGTCCTTGCCCTTTGCTACAACTCTTTGGTCGGCCTAGAAGCCTGTACCTAGTAGATGGCAATGACTCTTCCTTTGCCACATCAATGTCATCCAATGGCAATCCAATCGCTTCTACTTCTGCAGCCACATTTTCCATAGCTTGCCTTTTGAAATCAGCAATCTCATCCTTTGTAAACAATGAGGGATCTTCATTGTGTGTAGTCCAATCACTATAATTATTAATCTCATCCAAACCCATAAGCTTGTAATACCGCATTAAGTTTTTTTCAAAAATAATAAACGCAAAATGTTCATGGATGCTCCACCATCTTGGAGAGTAGCACATACGTTTTACCAATCTGGGAAATTAATTGTTGTACACTATGTTTGCCCAACCATGAGATGAAAACCTGTTGCAGCTATACCCATGTGTCCTCTTTCAAAGAAAGAGTTGCAACCTTTGCAATTGATGCCCACTCGCTAATGAGTTGTTCAGAATTTGTGGAGAAGATGTTTTCCTAGAATATGTCATTTCTTTCAACATTCCTCAATCTCTGATCAGTGAGAACATCCCAATGAGGCTTTTCCCTGTATATTTGAAGTAGCACTCTCCTGGGTTACCTTCCTTTGATTGCTGGTCATATATATCTCTATGAGGTCTGACTGTTTTCTTGCAGGAGAGAGAAATCCTCATAGCTTGCATGATATGCAAAATTTTAGTAACATTATTATCTTCTTCTAGCATTGGTATATCCACGGACTCTCTGTTCGCTCTATCAGCACAAGAATGTTAAGTAGATGGCTACCTACAAAAAGAATTATGCTTCTGTTCAAGATCAGCAGTAGGAGTAATATCAAGTTGTGCCTTTATGGTACTAAGTATCTTGGATTCCCCAACTTCTTTTAGTGTTTCTATGCACGTCATTTCAGTCTCGTGACATCGTTGATTGTGATCCTATCAATATGAAGTATAGCTGTCATTTATTTTTATTGGCCCAAACAACCTTATAGTTGACTTTTGGATTAGCTATTGGTTGACTCTTTTTTGCTAGAACCAATATGATGATTTCTGCCAATGCTTGCCTTCCTCCCCACTTATCCAAACTGTAAAACACAGGAGCATTATTGTTCTGCACTGTGGATGCTGGTTGCCTTGGAATAGTGGTGAAGATAAATTCCTCGTCTCCATTTCCAATGATGATCAAAAGATCTTCATTCTACAATAGATTTCCTTCATAGATAGGTGGTTGGAGTATGTTTTTCTTATTATAATTCCTTAAACTAATTGTCATATGTAGTATGAACTTACATGCACCAGTGTGAGTTTTGTGGGATGATGTTTCTTTTAGACCAGAGGTTCCATCCAGTGAATGCCATAATAAGAAGATGGGAAATTCTGTACTATTGTCATTTCCCATAGCAGCAAGGGAGCCTTCAGAAGTTACTTCTCGCTTACAAAAATCCATTCTCATGGCCATCCTCTATCAAGTGGTTGTCTTCGATTTATGCTATGAAATAATATGTTTTGCTCAACTCAAGGACTATAAAATTTCTGCTCATTTTTGTACATGGCATTATGTTTGTCTTTTAGCTTCTATTGGGAAACACGTAGATTAACGAAAGCATGTGTTTCTCCTCAGTAGATTTAGGCCTCAAAAAAGAACAAGAAAAATGACTTGATCAAATCGAATGATATCGTATGTTGCCATAATCTTCTGCTCTCTCATTACATATTCATCAAAGATCTTGGGCAATGAATACAAACTCTTCATTGTCATTGTTGACATCCAAGATGATAGAAGACTCTGCATCTTTTGCCATGATGATCTTTGGGAGTGCCTTGAATACTGGGATCCCACTCCTTTGTGCATATTCAATTTTGTGTTTGAGTGAAAGGATCCAGGTGTCCTTTACTGCAAGTCATATCTTTCACTTTGTTCCCATGTTTAGGGTACTTTCCTCGATGACAAAAATATTGAAAGGACATAGTGCAAAGTAACTATATGTTATTATCATTTCTTTCATGTTTTGAATTGTGCTCATTGGAATGATTGGAATGCTTACCTTTCTCTTCCTTGATGATGTTAAGCAAACTATCCTTTCTTTTTGTCCTTGGTGAATAAAAGGATCAATCACTCCAACTTGCAAACCTAAGACTGATTGCTTATCCACGTGAGCAAACTTTTCCTTAAATGCCTGCAGATATTGTTTTACTTGAGTGGCTATCAATTTAGCTTCGTTTGCCCTCCTTTGCCATTCCTCACATAATTTCCAATTCCATGTCAAATCTTTTGTGCATGCCTCAAATGAGGTAAGCTTCCCTCTTTTTTTTTGATTCAGAAGGATTTGAAGTGTTACGACAATCCTTGTGACTTGAATTTTAGCATGAAGACTAGTGGACCCAAATTCCACATCCTCCATATTTTTATGCTCCTCCATACAACTATCTGTAGATTTATTTCATCTCTAATTGGTATGGTGGATTCCTTCTATTCTTGTTCACTGATCTATTCCTTATTTAATTTTTGGTAGCTCTGGTTTTAACCCTTCTACTTTTGGCTTATGCTCTATAAATTCTTCTGTGACCTCTTCCTCTTGTAAATTTGTCTCTGCCATTTCTGTCATTGGTCCCAAGGTCTGCTTGGTCTCTTCATCTGATTTTTCTAAGTCCTTTTTAGGATGAATTTTACTTTGTGGCATTAAAAAATATAGAAAAATAATCCTCTTGATGACCCTTGGCTTCGACTTTTCTTCTTCTCTACAAACGAGAGTGGGTCGTAAAGGTCTATCAACAAACCCAACAACTGGTCTTTGAGTGCGCTTGTTCTGATTTTTGTTGTTGTCTCTTGAAGTGCCTGCCCAACTATTCTGATTTTTGGAAGCATCCATATTGTTCTACATCATGTGGAGCATTTGACCCAACACGTCTATCATTGTAGCAATCTTTTTTCTTTATCAACATCCATCTATTATTAACAATTCCTAATGAGAAAAATCCTTATTTTTTGTCTGCAACTCTTCTCAACTCTTCTCAACAATTCATACAACGTCCAGTAATTAGAAATGATATTGCATCTTGGAAACCGATACTTTGATAACAAGTTGTTGATATTGTTTTGATCGATTGATGAAATATTGATGAAATCTGTTGAATGAATTTGACATATTTTATTGTAAAACTATTATGAATGATTCCTTCTATTCTTGTTCACTGATCTATTCCTTATTTAATTTTTGGTAGCTCTGGTTTTAACCCTTCTACTTTTGGCTTATGCTCTATAAATTCTTCTTTGACCTCTTCCTCTTGTAAATTTGTCTCTGCCATTTCTGTCATTGGTCCCAAGGTCTGCTTGGTCTCTTCATCTGATTTTTCTAAGTCCTTTTTCGGATGAATTTTACTTTGTGGCATTAAAAAATATAGAAAAATAATCCTCTTGATGACCCTTGGCTTCGACTTTTCTTCTTCTCTACAAATGAGAGTGGGTCGTAAAGGTCTATCAACAAACCCAACAACTGTTCTTTGAGTGCGCTTGTTCTGATTTTTGTTGTTGGCTCTTGAAGTGCCTGCCCAACTATTCTGATTTTTGGAAGCATCCATATTGTTCTACATCATGTGGAGCATTGGACCCAACATGTCTATCATTGTAGCAATCTTTTTTTCTTTATCAACATCCATCTTTTATTAACAATTCCTAACGAGAAAAACCCTATTTTTTTGTCCACAACTCTTCTCAACTCTTCTCAACAATTCATACAACGTCCAGTAATTAGAAATGATATCGCATCTTGGAAACCTATACTTTGATAACAAGTCGTTGATATTGTTTTGATCAATTGATGAAATATTGATGAAATCTGTTGAATGAATTTGACATATTATTGTAAAACTATTATGATGATGAACAACTCAAAAATCCTCTTGCAAAGTCAATATTTTTATTGTTTCACTACTGAGATCTGTTCGTAAACACATTGAAGGCTAGACCCACAATAGTGTGTCCCATTTGTGGGACATTAGAATTTGGCATAGGTGGAGAGAAAAAGATTGCCAAACTCCTTTGTTTGAAGGTATTTCTTTGAATGGAGGCGTCTTCATTTGAAGGTGAGTCAAAAATCACCTTCAAATGAACATGAACCTTTGTTCGAAGTTATATATAAAAAAAAACACCCTCAAATGAAGGTAATTTCCATAAAAGGCAAAAAAGGAACTTTCATTTGAAGGTCCCTTTCTATTCCTTTTATGAGAATTACCTTAAAAAAGGAATAGAAAGAACGAAGGTCCTTTTTTTTATTTTCATGGAAATTACCTTTGTTTGAAGGTTCTTTTTAAATTTTTTTCTCATAGAAAGGACCCGCCTCCATTCAAAGGTTTTTCCATCTTAGTCCTTAGATTTTCCTCAGAATTTTTGTTTCCAACCTTGGGTTGGACTAGCAAATGGAACAAATATGACAGGATAACTTGCAAGATTGTTGTGATGTCCCCATCCAATCTTAACAAACCAGTCTAAGATTAAGTCTGTATTAGCATAATTCACCGCGGTTGTCGAAATTCGGAAGTCTCCTATGGAGACGAATCTGGAAGTAAGACTCAAATCGATATCAATGATATTGAAGAAATGAATAAGGACCGATCATAACAGCATGTGTTATTATAGTAATTGACACCTCTTATCTATATTGTTTTTGATTAAAAAAGCAGTGAGAACGAAGGCACTGACCCTTTACATAGCAGATCTATTAACGAGATCACAGTGCAAAAACAACACTATAACAACATTAACAACAACAAACAACAAAAAGAGACCAAGTCTTAGAAAATAAAAAACAGCAACAGAAAACACGAAAACAAACTACAGGGATGCCTTTCGCACCCCAGTGGCATCAATGACACTGTTCCATTCATTAAACAGGAACTTATACATGTCCTTAGCCTCCAGCTTATCCTCCTTCGTGTCCGCAATATGTTCCCTCAGCAGAGAGAGGGTGAGCGCCGAGCTATGTAAAATCTGCAGATGAAATTTGTTAAGGTCCGCAATTTGGGCATCCCAGGCCTCCATCTTGCTCTTGAGCCGATTGACATCGTCCATGATAGCCTGCAATTCAAGCACAGGGCCTAGGTTCTCAATCCTCTGCGTGATGTCCAACATGTTTGTGCACAACTTTTCCATTTGCTCCAGAGTAGGGACACCCTGGGAGTTCACAGTAGCGATGTCATTCATAGTCTTATCTATCACCTTGGCCACATCTTCAGCAAGGGAACAGTCAATATCATTGCCCAGGCCCATCAAGGGAAGAGAGTTCATCACCTATTTTGCCATCTTTAAATACGAGTCCAAGTTACCAGAGTCTAGGGCTTTGGTATCAGAATTTTCCTCACCCATGATACCCACAATTCCCATGTTCATAGGGGCCTTATCCTTAACATCAACAGAGTCCTGGGCTTGCATCTCAGAATTGCCCGTGCCAATAGCACCAACAGTGTTCAGAACCATGGGGTCCCTAATCATATCCACATCCACAACATCCTCACCGGGCCCCCCCATAGTGGTTTTAGGGTCCTCTCTCTCCTTGTCCTCAATGGGGTCCTCCTCCGAGTCAATATTTTCGATCATAGGGGTCTTCTTTTTGCGCAAGCTTTTGGAAGCCAATCTGGAGGATCTCATTTTAACCTCAAAATCAGGGGAAGGATTGTCATTCTCAACATCCTCAGAGGACGAATTGTCATCAAAGACAATACGTTTGCGTTTAACAGGGGTTTTGCCTTTGTCCTTGGACAGGGAGCGGGAAACGTTGGGAGAGGCGGACAGAGTCAAGCTGGGGGAGACCGCAGATAAAGAAACAACAGAGGCATATGCAGGCAGAGACATGGAGAAGTTGGCCGTAGCAAAGCCTTCATGTGGATACTGGAAAAATCTGGGGAAGGCCATAGATAGGGCGGCAAGCTGTTGAGGAGTAGGCATGGGGGGCTGAGAGAGCGAGAGGTTCCGAGGGGGGCAAAGGGCCTCATGAAATCTGTACAGCCTGTAAATGAGGTAGGGCGGCTTATCCCCATGCTTGGGGTCCATGGTGTCTTTAACAGAGCTTTCAATGGAATGCAGTAAATAAAAGGGCAGACTGAGCAAATCATTATTGCAGAAATGATTTAGAAGGGGCAAATGATAGTAGTAAAATACCTTGTGCTTGCCCTTGAGAGTGAAGTACTTCATGATCATAAGGCAGATCATATTCCACGAGTGTTTAAGCTCTTCCCGAGAAAACCCACCCTGGAGTTTGACAGGTTCCTCATGGTTGCGGAAGAAGCGTTTCACACCTTCGCTGTTGGCAACATGGCTGGTGCGCTTCTAGCGTCGTCCGTCAAGGGCTAGCTTTGTGGCCTGGGCAATAGTTTCCTCAGAGACATCAAAAGAAATGCTGCCCACCGAAACACGCCTCCCAGACCAGGTGTTGTGACCTAATCACACATCACCCCATCCCAGATAGGGACCCCCTAACTTTTAGGCCCTTTTGGTCGTTTGGTCTTGGTTTTTTGTGTGTTTTCGCGACAGTCTCGTTAGTTTCTGCGCTTTGCAGATGTTCAAGGGGCGTTTGGAGTTGATCTGCTCTTTGTTCGAGCAAGTTTGGTGAAATCTAGGGCCTGTTCTATCCTTTTTAGGGTTTCTGCCTTTTGTCCTAGATTTTAGGGGTTTCTTTTAGGGTTTTGGAAAAACTGAACTTAGAACTGGAATCAGGACCCTTCAAGGAGCCTCCTAGTAAAATTTGAGCCAAACGAAGCAACTTTCTATTTTTTAGGGATTTTTCTGAGTCCCGAAATGTCGTTATTTTGCCAAAAATCAAACTTACTATTTTTAGTAATTTCTATTTTTAGTAAGTTTCTATTTATAGTAAGTCATTCCTTCACCCTGTCTAGGGGTCTAACACTGACACTTTGAAGGTTTCTATTTTTGGAAAGTCAGTACTGACAAGATCAGTCGGGCAAGGTGACAAAGATCAGACATTCACAGATATCTCTAATTCCGGAAAGTCAAAAAGCTGATAGAGAAAGCCAGAAATGGCTAAGTGCTGGAAGCCCATGCCTGAAATAGAAAACTCGGAAATTCACCCAAGTTCAGGAAGACACTTCAAAATCACAAGGAGGTCAAAATGTTCCAAGTCTGGGAGATTGAATGATGAATTCCAAGAATCCATGCCAGAGTGAAAATTCCACCCAGATATGCAGTTGGGCGCTAAATCCAACTGTCCAGGGATAGCATGGAAAGTGTAAGAATCCATGACCAAGGCAAAATCACTCCTAAGGAAGTAATTGGGCGCCAAAATGGCATGCTCAAGGAAGAAAAGACAATTGCAAGAATCCTTGACCAAGTGTGAAATGAGCCCTAGCCTAGTGGAGGGTGCCAAAATGGGAGGTGCAAGAAATTTATGAAAAAGTGAAAATTCCACGCCTCATGAAGATTAGCGCCCAGGAGAGGTGAAAAGCGCCAAAATGGGAGATGCAAGAAATCCTTGGAAGTGAAGAAATTCCTGCCTCAAGTCAAAATCACGCCCAAGGAAGCAATTGGGCGCTAAACTCAGCATCCCATGGAGAGCAAGGAATAATAGTGAATTCCTTCCCCCAGTGAAATTCCGCCCTAGACCAAGAATGGGCGCTAGAATGAGGGGACCAAGGAGAAATGGACAAGGGGTGGAATTCCTTCCACAGAGGGAAATAGCGCCTGGACATGAGGGAGGGCGCTAAAATGCAATGTGCATGGACAATGGACAAGTTCCAAGAATCCTTCCCCTAGTGAAAATTCTGCCCCAGCCTTGAGAAGGGCGCCAAAATGAAATGTACATGGAGAGGATGAAAAGGTAAGAATTCCACGCCTGGTGAAGAATAGCGCCCAAAGGGGAAGTAGGGCGCCAAAGGCGGATTGCCAAGGATAACAAGAAAAGACATGATGAAATTCCTCCCTCTTAAAGAAATAGCGCCCAAAGATGATGAGAAGCGTCAGAATGCAACGTGCATGGATGGATAAGAAGTCATGAATTCCACCACCTGGTCAAAACTCCGCCCTACTCTCCAGCTGGGTGCCAAAATCAAACATCCATGGAAGATTCACAAATTTGATGGAATTTCCCTTCCAGTGAAAATCCATACTCAAGCTTGAAAATTTTTGAAAATTTGCCTAAGGCATGAAAACCAAGAGGTCAAGGATGAATCAAAAGCAAAATTCCCCTCGGGCAAATTTTTGAATTTGCTATTTTTAGACACCGAATCTTGACGGAATGTGGAAAATTTGATAGATTCGGAATCGTGGTGAAATTCGGAATCCAATGAACATGGCTCCTAAATTTTAGGAGGATCCCTAAAAAATAGGGATGTTTAAAAGAGACATGGAAATTTCTTCAAAAGTTGGAAACGACAAGTTAGAATGGAATCAAGCAAATCCTGAGAAGATCTTCAATTTCCCTCCAAAATTGGAAAGAGTGAAAATCAACGAGTTGGCGAAGAGAATTTTCCAAGTATGACGCATGACTTGGTGCATTTAAGGAAATTTCTAAATTCAAATTCACTCGCATGGGAAGTTTCTTCTGCATGGCGTAGTAATTGGGAAAGTATGACGCGTCATGAATGCAATTGCTAATTTAATGCCTCTTAAGAATTCTATAAGTTTGGAAAGGCATTTCATTTCTCACGTGCAAGATTCAGGAAAGAAGTGGAGAAGTGAAGAGTGGTCATACTTAATCTTTGTTTTCATCATCTCCAAGGTGCTTCCAGGATGGCGGAATCAAGCAAGGCAGCTACTCTCTCCAGGCAGGCATTGATCAAGGCAGAAATGAAAGGTTTCTTTCCCCATTCCCGACTGAATTCAAGATGGGAAGAGATCAGTGATACTAATTTAGGCACATTCAATTTGGCTGCATTCAAGATCAGAATGTTCGGGACAGCAGGGCATAGTCCATCACCAACAGCTGTCAAAAGCAGGATTGTTGCGGCATCTGGTTTTCCTCCTGCTATTCAGTGCTCGGACTTGGTCCAGGAATGTGCAACACATTATAATTTGGAGCGAAAGACAATCTCAACACCTGATGGCAAGCTGCTGGCAACATTGACTCCGGAGTCAATCAGTGAGGCTTTCAGAATTCCTTCACGCTATTCCATGACATACAGGACCAGCAGCGGAGCTCAGGCAGTATATGAAGCAAGTCCTGCTAGGTGTGTTGATTTGATTAACAAGCAGTGGTTGTTGAAGCCTAGGGTGCATGCTTCCAAGATGCCAAAAACTCTCACCATCTTCGAGTTTAAGCAAGAGTATGTGGACCTGATAAAAATGCTAAGCAGAGTAATGGGGTGTTCCCTTTCTTTGAACTTTGAGACCTGGATGTTCTTCTACATAGGCGAGATCATGAATTCAAATGCGCTGATCGACTGGGCCAGATTGATCAGTCACTACTTGCACGAGCAGTTGAAAAACTTAAAAGTAAAAAGGTCCCAATCCTTTTTCATGAGCTCCAACCTGTTCTATATGCTTGCGCGAAGAGGAGGATTCGATGGGCTGCCAGCAAGAGGAATCATGGGTTGCGGACTAGCTCAGCTGAAAGTACATGAGTGTTATCCCCAGCTGCATCTTCACAATGTCAATTCTTACAGGTTGGCAAATGACACCTTCACCATGTACTTGACACGGCTTATGTAAAAGAAGTTGCAGGTAAGAGTGTCGCCGCAAGTGAATGCCTTGGTTCAGAAGTATGGAGCTGCGTTCTTGCAATTTCCTAAATTCACCTACATTAGGACGCAAGGATTCTCATTCCAGTCATACAAGTTGCCAAGATATCCATCAGACAAGCTTGTATTGCTGGAGCTCATGAGACAGTTAACCGCCAATGATCAGTTGCAGAAGAAGAAGAAAAACCAATCAATTGAATTTCCAGTTGTCTTGGGTGACTTCATGGAAATATGTCCAGGCTTGGAAGCCGCTGAAAGTGCAGCAGGGGAATTGGCTTTCTATCGTTTGCCATTTTATACAACCAGGGCCCAATATGATCCTTACTGCCAAATCAGAAAGGTCGTTGGCGTCAAATTCATACACAAGTTTCACTTAGAAGATTATTGGGCAGGTGCCGAGGACGACCTTGAGGTCTGGAAGAGAATGCATTCCAGATTGCCCCTTGATACCATCAGGATAAGTGAAATTTATCAGGTGCCAGATAAGGTGAAGGAAGATGCAGATTTGATACAACCTGAATTCGAGAAAGTAAAGGATCAGCCTATTCAGTTGCCAGATTGGTCAGAGCCTGAGATGGATGATTTGAGTATCTTAGCTAGACCGGTGCTGAAATTCACCAAGCACTGGATTGACAGGCAGATAAGGAAATTGGCGGAAGGGAATGTTCATCTAACATATCAGCTAATGGGAAGTCTAGATTCCCATAGTGAGGCAACCGAAGGCTCTTCGCAGGTTCAGGCAGGAAGGGAAGTTCGGATGGATAAAGGAAAAAATGCCCAAAAGAGACCAAGGACAATAAAGAATAAGGATATCCAGTAGGAAATCCCACAGGAGGTTCAACAGGAAGTCTAGCAAGAAGAACCTCCACAAAAGAAAGCAAGGACGGAAAGAGATCGCTCACTAGCAAGTTCCTCGAGTGTGCAGGAGGTAGAGATGTTTCCACATACCACAGGTCCACTTCCAGAGAGCATTCCGACACCAGATATGCTCAACATCAACGCTTCACAGGGACACCATCGGCCAAGAAGTCAAAGGCAAGAAAGTCCCCCTCACCAGGAAGAGGCTCGCCAGGATAGCTTCGTGGAAGCTATTCTTGGTGAAATGGAGGAAGAGTCGCAGGAACAGGAGCACGTAGTGGATCATAGTCACTCCATCCCAGCTCCGGATTGGCTGGTAGGAAGGCTCACAAGGGAATCAGAAAGGGAAACTGATCCTGCTTGGGAGAGAAGAATTATTGAAAAGGATGGATCAGCTAGCAGAAAAGAAGGCTCCCCGAAAATTTTCCAAGGTTGTTAGGGGAGAATCTGGATCTCGGACCTTGCACATTGCTGAACCTGCAGTGGATAAAGATAGAAACGAGATCAAGGAGGATTATGTTATCAGATAGATTGATCTTGGCCATGCTTCCACAGGTCAAGTAATGGGAGACTTTGAAGAGTCTTCCTTGGCCATGAAGGAGAAACTACTGAAATCAAAGACGAGATGTAAGCGACTGAGGGAAGAAAATAGAGTCCTATGCGAGTACGTCAGGAGTTTCAAAAGACCCCTCAAGGAAGTAGGTCCTTCATTCACTCCTCCCTCCTCCCTTCCTAAGGAAGTGGTTGATGATGCAGAGGTTATTAGAGCAATGGCGCAAAATTCGAGGGAATGGATAGAGGATGTTTATACCGAAACAGGAAAATTCATTGAAGACCTAGCTCTGCTTCATTCAAAGTTCGTGACCCTTTTGAACAGACTAGAGACAACAGAAGGATTATGGGAGGATGTGCACATTTACCAAGACTTAACCATTCCACGACTCAGGGCTTTGACAAAGGTTGCAAGGCAAATTCTGGTTGACGGGAAGTGATTCAGGAAAATGAAGCTTATGACTTTCCCCGATGGTTCTATGCTGTTTGCTCAGGAAAAAACACCTTCGATAAATTCTGTGTAGACTCCTTTACTTTGAAAGAGTCCATCAGAGGGGTGCAGGAGGAAATCATTAGTGCAATTGAGGCATTGTTCGTAAGGAAACTCAATGACGGTGGAATAACAGTGAACTCCCTGAAATCTCAGTTGCACGATTTCTTCTTCGTAGGTTCATTCCCCAAAGAGCATTTTGCAAATGTTTCTTCATTTTCCGGTATAATGAAGAAGACACAGGAAGTCATGATGGAGTGGGAGAGCTGGAAGCCGTCGTCAGCAGATTCATTGTTTATGCCATGAATGAGCGAGATAATGGTTGTCCATTTTTGGATGAGAATCTTTTGGTTGAATAGTAGTGGCGTATTTACTACTGAGGTATTTTGATTGAGTGTGGGTCCAGTCAATGCATGTCGCCGTCGGTTGAGGAATCTTCTTGCATGCAACCTCCTCATTTATGGTTTTATGACAGATTCTCCGTGCATGTCGCCGTCATATGGAGAATGATGGACATTTATTCCTTGCATAAAGGTGTTCGTTATATTTTGGGCATAATCAACATCATGGGGCGTATTTAATGCACTAGTGGGCGCTATTTTAGGCTTTTGAATTAATTGTACATGGGCATAATGGGTTATTTATTACCGATTCCCACCTTGTTGCGCCTTGAGTGGAGAATCTTTTGGGGAGAAACCCTAATTAGGGTTTGCATGGCCTGAGGCCTATATAAAGGGGGGACCCCCTCATTTGTAAAGGAGGAGAGATTATTATATGAGATTGTTGCGTCAGGATTGTGAAGTAGCCAACTTAATACATTGTTCGATTTTGATGGTGTATTTTTGTTCTATTTTGTCTATTTGCATGGTCTTGCTCTCTTCAATTAGATTAGATTTGCTTATATGTTGCTAGAAGGACTGGATCTGATAGGAGTACTTGTTGCAGAATCTGAGCTCATACTTTTGGTGTGCAACTGATTGTTGTATACCGTGCAAAGTTATCCTGAGCCTTTTGATGTGTATATGCTTAACTTCGATCATCAGTAGAGATTGTTTGATCCGATGGTCCATATTGATGATCTGAAAACCCTCCACGCACCCTTTGAAGATTGCACCGCCTTCGTGTAGTTGTGCTTTGCTGGCGAAACGAAGCGTGGTTTGATTTTGCATGAGTGATCCCGTCTCCTGTTCTTAGGATTAGATTACCTTTAGCATAGTCTTCTCTACCCTACTCTCATTTACTTTCCGCATATTTCAAAAAATTCAAAAGATCCAAATCTAGAGATTTCATTGCAAATCATCCGTGCAGTAACCTTTGAGCTTGCATGAGTCTTCTCCAATCAAACACACGTAAGGCCCCTTGGGTTATCAGCAAACCCATCAAACAATCTGAATCACGTTCACGCACTAAAGGAACCTTGGGATTAGCCGTTTGAACTTTAAGCAATCCTAGCATATGGACTAATCTTGATCAAGAGAGGATAAGGTGACTGTTGGTGACTTTATTTTGTGTTAGACGCGGTCATAAAAAAACAGAGTTCCCAAACTTGCCGCGAGTCAGGCGAGTCGAGCCAAGCTCGACGAGTTTTGCTAACTCAGGACTCGGACTCGGCGAGTTTTGACCATAACTCGCCTGACTCGCGAGTTAGGCGAGTTTTGCTGACTTGGGACTCCAAGCTCCAAGACTCGGCCACGACAGGTCAATGTTTTGACTTGTTTGACAAGTTAGTCTCTTCGCCAGGATTCATATATGGAATATAACATTTAAGTATAAGTGACATTTCCTTATGTCTTTTCTCTTTCTTATACTTTAAGTTATATTCCATATATATTGTCAGGATGTTTGAGAGTGGTTTCAAACCTCCATGAGTTATAATGCAAAATCTAGTTTTTGGAGGATCCTTCAAATTTCCAGACTTAGTCAAATTTCAGGCCATTTCAAGATCAGGATGACATTCCAGACTTTTAAGGCAAGTTCACTCTGACCTTGATGTAAGGGACGAGACCTAGGAGGACACTATGCATTCAACCAAGGTTTGATTTAGCAACTTGAAGCGTGACCAAATAGTACACAAAAACCCTAGGAATGATCTAAATAACCCCTAATCACTCAACTGACCTAACCTCCTTCACTCCACCTTGAGGAGATCCACCTGATTTGATGACCTTTGAGAAACTCAATCCCTTCAATGCAAAGGCTAAGACACTAAAACAACCAACAACAAAACTAAAAGAGCTAACCCTAGAAAGCAAAAAGTGGGGGTCTTCATTTGCAATGGGGCGATGTGTGAGTACCTCACAATAGGGATGTTTCTTAAAATTTTGATAAAAGGGGGTGAGTTGGGGACATTTCCTACCTGTCCCCACATCCCAAAAAATCCCCCCATGGGGCACAAGGTTATTTTTGGCAAGGGACATGTCTCTGAGGAGCATATTTTCAAACCCTTCTGGCCTCACAATTCTCCCTTCCATCCAACATATATATAGCCTAAAAACTAAGAGGTCCAAGAAAGACCAAGGTCAACTATAGTCCCAAGGTAAAACCTAAGTTCAACAAGCACACTATTTAATGCTACCATACGCAAGCACTCCTTATAGGTTCCAAGTGAAGATGTTCATGACGTCTCATGTTGGTGCTCCCAAAATTTCAATTTGGCCAAATAAAATACTAAACAGAAGCCCCAAACAAGTAGATACTCTACCAGCATGCCTTTCATGGCATAACAAGCTAGCACACATTATAATTGGGCTTTATTCAATAATGGGTGCATGAAACAAGTTTTAAATTGTTAAAAATCTCTTGATTTCAAGGGTTTTTTATTTTGCCGAGTCATTGCTGAGTCGTTGCCAAGTCATAGCCGAGTCACGAGTCGAGTCGGCCTTGCCGAGTCCAAGCCGAGTCTGAGTCTGGGAACTTTGTAAAAAACATTTCAACACTAGGAGGAGGCAAAAGCAACCGAGAGTTGCTCATCGTGGCCCTGCAGACAATCCAAAAAATCGACAACCCCTCCTTCAACGCAAAAATTCCAGTCCAGAGGGTCATTCTTGAAATCATCCGGATTGTCTGGTTCGTATCTAACTCTTTCACCTCCCATATCCTCCGCCAACAAAACTTCTTTAGACATGAAATTTTTTTCGTAGAGTAAATTGCAGAGGCCCTTCGAGAAGCAAGCCGAGAAAAGACAATGGGAAGTGTGTGAGCCCGACATCATTAAGTGAGACATGAAGTTGGGCGCATGGGAAAAATTGAAATCACTTTTAGAAATGATTTCCTGGTTACGTGGCATGAAGAGCCAACAAATACCGGCGGCAACCAACACGTTACCAATCCAATCGTACCTCATCATGACACGGTAAGCCCAAAGGAATTGCCAACAAAGCAACACGTCCTTCACCGCCAGCCTGGACGAACGAGTCACCACCACATCGACATAGATCAAAGGGATATTCTCATAATTTGAATTATGAAACCAACACCTCCGGACGACCCCAAGGGAAGAGAGGAGAGTAAGGAAAACACTTGGCAGCAGCTGAATCATTGGTAGGAATTTTAGATTTCTCTTCCTGAAGAAGGAAGTTAACATGGTCCGGGAGGGAATTATGGCTCTTCCAACATCTCAAACTTGAAAGATTTAGGCCAATGGCCGCTAGGGCATCCACCACTCTGTTGCCTTCCCTGTAGACATGCATAATTTTAAACGAATCAAGCCCGGAGATGAGCCTCAGGGTGTCCTTGATGGTTCCCTCAATGGTCCAATTAAGCCTATTCCACCCTTTGACAACATCAATGATGAGCTTGGAGTCACCCTCAATGTCCATAATCCTGATTCCCATGGTGAGGGCGAGACGAATTCCCCAGGCTAAGGCCATAGCTTCAGCCTGATTAGAGGAATGCCCATTCAGGTTGCCCGCATAAGCAGCGACAAGGGTCCCCAAATGGGTTTTGATAACCCCTCCACCAGTAGCCAGACCCCCCCTGGCAGCCCCATCAAAATTGAGTTTGAAATGTGTAGCCGAAGGGGACTAGACCGTGCTTTGCCTTAGGAGTCTCTTAGAGAAGTCAACAAGAGAGAACGAGGGGGGGATGTTCCAACATCTAGCAATTTCCCAGTCCTAGGTAGAGGGGGGCTTGGAGGCCAGCTGGGTTTTAGAAACAGAGATATTCTCAAGAATCAACTTTAGGAATCGAGCAAACATAGTTTCCACAGAGGCCTCTTTGTCCCTGATTATCTTGTCATTCCTTCCTTCCAGATACTCCAGCTCACATGAGGGGGGATCTGCTTCCATAGTTGTTGGATAAGGGGGTTGGATGAGGGCCCTTGAAACTCCTAGGACAAGTCATTCATAATCCAATAGATATTAAGCTTGTCGTAGACCATCCCCTAGAGCTCCCGAGCAAAGGCACAGTGAAGGAAGAGATGAGCAAGACTTTCCTCATCATTTTTGCAAAGGATGCATCTATTAGGAAATTGGAATCCTCGCTTGACCAAATTGTCTTGGGTCAAGATTTTGTTGAGGAGAGCAGTCCACCAAAAGAAATTGACCCTTGGGAATGAGTTGGGGATTACAGACCTCTTTCCAGATAGAGGTGTAATCAGGTTCTCTTAGCAAGCTGTTGTAGGCAGTTCTGACAGAGAACTCCCCAGAAGAGTCCCACTTCCAAATGAATCTATCTTCCCTAGGAAAAAGGGGGAGGAACGTGCCAGCCAAAAGCTTCTGGAGCTCTCTAGCAGCAGGGAGGAGGAAGGGATGATCAATGCAACAATCCTCCAAAGCCCTCCAAGTGCTGTTGATGAAATAATCACCGACCCTTTCTCCAAAGAAACTTTTGGCAGCATCCTGAAGCCTTCTAAGGGAGGGGGAAGAAGCAAGGGGCTTCTCTGGCTTCTCTCCCAACCAGCAATCCTCCCAGAAGAGAATATTCCTTTCATTTCCAATAAGCCACCTCATACCATGGGATAAAGGGTCCTTGCAGCTCAAGATGTTGTTCCAAATTTTGGAACCCCTGGGGAGGCCCTCCTCTTTCAGAACAAAGGAAAAGTCCCCATTACCCAAGTATTTAGCCCTGATGATCCTGCTCCAATCCGCATCCTTATTCAAAAGCTTCCAGGCAATTTTGGTCATAAGGGCCTTATTGAACCTGGAGATCTTGCGGGTTCCCAACCCGCCCATGGCCTTCAGTAGACAAACTCTGTCTCAGCCCACCAAGGCGAGCCTCTTTTTTCTTCCATCCCCGTCCAAAGGAAAGTCTTTTGGATATTCTTCAGCTTAGCAGCCATAGCCGTAGAAATCTTAAAAGGGAGAGGAAGTACACAAGGATCCCCTGAAGGGAGGAGGAGAGCAACGGCAATTTCCCAGCACTACTGAGGAATCTACCTTTCCAACCAGCCAACTTCTTCTGCATTCTTTCGAGGATAGAGATCCAGAAGGAATTAGAGACATCTTTGAGAGTCAAAGGGAGACCAAGGTAGGTGCCAGGGAGGGAGGCCCTTTGACAACCAAGGATTCTGCAGACTTTATCTTGGAGTTGGACATGAGTGTGAAAGAAGTAAATGCTGCTCTTCTCATAGCTAATGTGTTGACCAGAGGCTAGAGCATAAGAGTTGAGAAAGGATTTCCAAGCCTTAGCTTCCCACACAGAGGAGATACCAAAGAGAATTGTGTCGTCGACGAACTGTTGCAGAACATTAGGAGGCACTGTAGAGGCAGGTTTGATGCCTAGGATAGCTCCTCTGCTAACCATGGAGTTCAAATTAGAAGCCAACACTTCAGCAAGGATGATGAAAAGGTAAGGGGAGAGAGGATCCCCTTGTCGCAGACCTCTGGAGGCCCTGAACTTCTCCAGGGGGCTCCCGTTGAGAAGCACAAAGTAGGTGATCGTAGATATGCATTCCCCAATAAGTTTAATGAGTTTATTTCCAAATCCCATTGTCTTCAGAACTTTGAAGAGGAAGTTCCAGTTGACTCTATCATAAGCCTTAAAGATGTCAAGCTTGAGCACCATCCTCGGTTGATGGCACTTATACATGGAATGAATTATATAATGAGTAGAGATGGCCGCATCAAGAATCAGTCTACCCAGGACAAAACCTTTCTGGGTAGGGCTAATCAGAGAATCCAGGAAAGGTTTTAGCCTATTAGCAAGAACTTTGCTGAAGATTTTATAAATAGTGTTGCAGAGACTAATAGGGCAGAAGTCCTTGAGACTGAACGCCTCCTGAACTTTAGGGACAAGGGCAATGAAGGTGTAATTGAGCTTGTTGAGAAGCCTTCCAGATCTGAAAAAATCCCTAGTGGCCAGAACAACATCAGGGCCCACCACATCCCAGAAATCTTGGAAAAAAGTTGGGGGGAAACCATCAGGATGGGGCTTTGAAGGAACCCATAGCAAAAACAGCGGACTTGACTTCCTCCTCAGAAGCATGGGCCAAAATGAGGTTGTTATCTTCCACCGAGAGGGGTGGCGGGAGGCAGTTGAGAAGATCCTCCCTAGCAGGGGCCCCAGAGTCACCATCCTCCCTAAACAAAGTGGCTAAATAGTTAGTAGTCAGTCTGCCCAAACTATCCTCATCATTGACCTCTTGATTGTTATCATCCAAGAGGGAGGAGATGTGGTTTCTTTACCTGTGGATAATAGCAGATCTGTGAAACAAAGTCGTATTCTTATCATGCTCTTTGAGCCATTGAACCCGAGATTTCTGTTTCCAGTAGAGTTCTTCTTTGTGGGAGTTTTCCTTCCATTTTCTGCGGAGAGCAGCCTCCTCCATATGGGTAGCTTCAAGGGAGTCACCTTGATCAATGCGCTCTTGGATAGCTGTCAGTTTACTATTGAGCTCCTTTTTTTGCCTGAAGATGTCCTCAAAGGTATATTTATTCCAACCTGTTGTGACGTATTCACACATCGCCCCATTGCAAATGGGGACCCCTACTTTTTTTACTTTCTGGGGTTTGCTTTCTAGGTTTTTAGGGTTTTGTCTGTTAGCCTTTGCATTTTGAGTGTCGCCAGGGGGATCACTAGGATGGCAGGCTCTGCTTGAGCCAGGGGGAGTCAGTAGGTGCTCCAGTTTAGGGTTTCTTGGAAAGTCTCCCTTAGGCCTAGTTTTGCTCTTGTTGCTAATAGTGTCTTGTTTGAGTTTCAGGAGGTCAATGAAGCTTGGTGAGTTAATATCATCTTTGAAGATCTGAGTTAGGTTAAATTGGTGAGTGATGAAGTTTGGAATGTCATCTTGATCTTCAAATGTCCTGAAATTTGGCTGTCTGGAATGTCATCCTGATCCTGAAATTTGACTAAGTCTGGAAAATTGAAGAATCCTCCAAAAACTAGATTTTGCATTAAACTCTTGGATGTCCGAAACCACTCTCAAATATCCTGACAGTATATATGGAATATAACTTAAAGTATAAGAATACTTGAATGTTATATTCCATATATGAATCCTGACGGAGAGACCAAAATGCCAAATTTCGCTCCTGACCCTTCCAAAGGGTCCAAAGCGAATTTCAATTTCGCTCGACCCTTCCAAAGGGTCCAGAGCGAATTCCTCTATAGGACATTCTACTTTGATCCAAACTTAGGAACTAACTCATTCCCAGGCATTATTGAGGGCAAAACACTTATTTGGAGTGAAGAAATATGAAAATGAAGTCAGGATTTGAGCATAAGCAAGAGTTTCGCTCCTGACCCTTCTAAAGGGTCCAAAGCGAAATTCCTCAAACCACCTATTTCTCCTTGTGTGAAGCCAAAACATTGATTCCTATGGCGTGGTTGAAGGTGGAGTAATGTATTTTTGCCTTGTAAGATGAATTGAATTGAAGGAAACGAAGGATCAAGTCTAAAACTTGAATTTCGCTCCTGACCCTTCCAAAGGGTCTAGAGCGAAATTCTCAATTCCACCTAATTTGCTCATGATGAAGGTCAAGTTGTGAATTCCTAAGCTTTGGTGGAGAGAAGGCTAGCATGTGCTTGTCTTGGGGGCATTTTGGAGTAGAAAAATGATAGAATTTGAGCCTAATCAAGAATTTCACTCCTGACCCTTCCAAAGGATCCAAAGCGAAATTCTTAAAACCTCTATTTTGCTCCAATTTTGCATCAAACCCAGTGTTGATTGAGATTAAAGACATCCTTAGACATGCATTTGAGCAAGTTGTGGTCACAAAATGTGAAGATTTTGTCCTAAAATGCAAATTTCACTCCTGACCCTTCCAAAGGGTCTAGAGCGAAATTCCTTATAGGTCCTGTCCTTGGCCAAGTTCCAAAGCAAAATCCTCTTTTTGGTCTTTTTTGGAGGTCAAATCAATGATGTCTTCAGGAGAAAGCGATTCAAAGGTCAAGAGAAGTTCAAGGCAAGGAGATGATGAAATTTGAGCTAAAATAGCAAATTTCGCCCCTGACCCTTCCAAAGGGTCAAAAGTGAAATTCTAATAGGGCTTGTCCCTGGAGAGGATCTTGAGCAAACTTCACTCTAATGCCTTCTTGTTGATGATTTAAGATAGAGAATGCTATGTTGAATGAATTTATTATGTGTCCTTAATCACCTTTTGGTTTGTTTTGCAGATGGAAGAAGATCAGGACAAGGACGACCTATTCCAGTCCATCATCATCAAGGACATTCCAAAGGCATAAAGATGGACTCAAGGTGTTTTGAAGCCTTGGAAAACTACATGTGTTCAAGGAGTTGCCAGCTATCTTCGAAACTTTCACTTCGCCACACAAAGGAACCACAAGATGACAAAGAAAGGCTTTGCAAGCACTTCAAAGCAATATGAATTATCAGAGAAGAAGGAAAGACTTGACAGTAAGGAGGCCTCATCAAGCATATGGGAGTCAAGGAGGTACGCTTTTCATCAAAGTACATCAAGGACGAAGGAAGATCAACCAAGGCACAGACGTCAGACAAGGTGGCATCCCAGTCACTGCTCCTCCAGTTGGATTGGTCCACCTCAACATGTCTAGTTTCAATGTACCTGACTCATCGGGGACGACACAAACTTCGGTGTACCTACCCCTGCTTCCTATTGGTCCTCACTCCTGGAATGTAATTTTCTCATTGGCTAAGGAAGTTTGTTATAACAAACCCTAATTAGGGTTTCTATCTTGTAATCCTAGCCATTGATTCTAAGTCAATCAGAGCCATCAATTTGTAAAGGGCTCTCTATATAAATCCTTGGCTCTTCATTTGTGAAGGTTAATAGTCAGAGAATAGTTAGGAGTTAGCAAAAGAGAGATAATCAATAATTAGTAGCTCAATAGTAGATAGCGTTTTAGGGTAGAGTAGAAAGAGAAGGCAAAGATTGTTGTCAAGACATTGTTGCAAAAGACATGTAAACTTCATTGAAGAAATGGTGAATTCTATGTGCTGATTCGACAATTTGCATGGTCTCTATACTTCTCAAATTTAATTTCATGTTATTAGATGAATGGAAGGAATTTGTATGATCAATGGTGAAATTTGTATATCCATACTACTAGCGGTTTGTTGATTGCAAACTTGCCTTGCATAGTCAACTGGAATCATTCAGCTTAAGCTTAACTTCAATTATCGCTTCTTCATTGATATGCATCAACCTGACGGTGTCTATGCTTGTAGCGGTGATTTGAACATCATAAAGCTTTCCTTAGAAGATTGCACTAACCTTGTGGAGATGATCCTAGCATGTCAAAGCAAGACTTAGTTAAAGTTTCATCAATGGTCATCCATTGCTCCTACATTCTAGTGTTAGAATTAGATCCTTTTCCAACCCTTATCCTTTTCCCTTTTTTTAATCAAGGACCAGTAAAGTCCCATGTTCCAGTGATATCCAAAGCAAATTAGACGCTCAGGTCATCAACGTAAGTCCCCTTGTGATTCCAACAAATCACATCATACCGCAAGAGCTTATCCATACGTAGAGACCCTACATATAAGAACCTTGGAGTTGCCTCGATTGATCCTTCGGCGAAATCTTCAGCATTCGGGGAAACTTTGTTCAAGAGAGGATAAGATACCTTGGTATTTTATTCTGTGTTCGCATGTGCATGAAAAACACATCAACACAACCGCAGACATTCCTTTTGACCAAATCAAGCTTCTGGGCAATCCGGAACATAGGTGTGCCAGGGATGTAGGTGCTCCATCTTTTAATGCAGTCCTTGAACTCTGGATGAGAGTTCCACATAATTTCATACCTAAAAGGATGATTTTTCCTTACAGCATTCGTGGTATTCCAAAGGAGCAGGGGGTTGTGATTAGAGACCGTTCTGGGGAGGGCTGTGAGCTTCAAGGAGGGACCAATTCCCCAATTGCCTGAGATGTGAAATCTATCAAGTTTGACCTAAATAAGATGCTTTCCCTTCCTAAGATTGGACCAAGTGAATTTTTGCCCTGTTAGTTCCACATCCATTAACCCATTCCTACCAATGAAGTCGGCAAGATCAGTCATACTGTCAGAGTACTCCGAGAGGCCCCCCAACTTCTCAGAGGGGATCAGAGGAGGGTTGAAATCACCCGCAATCAACCAGTGGGCATTGGCATTATTTTGTATTAGAGCAGTTATGTCGTTCCAGAGATTCAGTCTACCCTATTTGACATTGGAGGCATATACATTAATGAGAAGGCAGGAGTCCATTGGGGAAGAGAGTTTAGAGACCAAAAGGTTGGCCGAGGAGGAGAGAAGACTGCCAGAGAAATGGGAGGGGTCCCACATGGTAACCAAGCCACCAGAGGCTCCAGTAGCATCACTGATAACAAACTTAGCACCAGGCCAAATTTTTCCAGCAACAAGGGAAAAGGAAGACATAGACATCTTAACTTCTTGGAGGAGAAGGACCATAATTTTATTTTCAAAAATACAATTCTTAAGAGCATATTGCTTTTGGGGGTTGTTGAGGCCCCTCATATTCCATGAGAGGACCTTCATTTTCTTACCTTTTATGGACTTCTCCAAGGTCCGCTGCCTACCATTGGCAATATCCCTTGCTGCTTCCTTCTGTCTCAATAGTCTCTACGATGGCCGACTTGCTTTAAGGTCCGTCCCCACATTAGGATTTGCATTCCTGGTTTTGCGTCTCTGAGTAATCCAACCCTCGTCAACAGGAGTCTTGCAACCATTGGATGACGCACCAGGAGCACAAGGAGAGGGGATACCCTGGTGCGGAGTGGGATGAGATAACACCGTCGGGGAGCGAGCCATCTCCGGGGCAAGAATGGGGCCCCTCACAGTCTCGCCATCTTCCAGTTGATCAATCGGTGAAACCGAGCTGGCCATCGAGGAGATGCACTGTTCCTTGGCCTCGTCCACATTCTTTGCAGGAGATTTGAGAAGGTTGATAATACTCTCAGCAAAGGGGTATTCTAACATAACCGGGTCCTCAACTGTAGGGGGAGGCACGTCCGGGCCAGAAGTAGGAGCCGCAACATGCCCCACAATCGGGCCATTATGTAAGGGAGGAACATTTGGCATAGGGCTTTCATCCAGGGCCGGGCCCTTGAGCTTAAGAGGCAAGGGAGCTGGAGCTTTGCATTGAGAAATAATATGCCCAGTTTTTCGGTATTTTTGGCAGAAAAGGGTGGCATTTTCATAAACAAGGGCTTGAGTCCAGCTACCAAGCCTGGATTTGAGGGTTATAAAGTTGGGGAGATTCATGCTCACAGTAGCTTGAACACAGAAACGAGCATAGACCAGGCGCGATTTGGTTCTGGTAATCTCATCAACACCAACAAAATGACCAAAGGAATTTCCAATCCATTTAAAGATGGACTCATCCCAGTATTCAAGGGGGAGCCCCGGGAGCCGAACCCAAACCGGAGCAGTTTTCTGCAAATCAGCCGATGGGTCAAAACCAGCCTTCCATCGACAAAGGGAAATATTGTTTTGACCATAGGACCAGCAGCCAGAAAGGACAAGAGCGACATCCTCCTCAGCAGTGAATTTGAAGAGGAAGAGGGCTCCAGGCATGGCGCTAACAGAAATACTCCCTTTCAGTTTCTAGTTGTCCTTGACCCATTTTCTAACCATCTCCACCGTGGGGCGCAGGGAGAAGAATTTTCCCACTAGAGTATTAGCCATGTTGTGCAAAATGCGGTCAAGAACAATGTCAGGGACCTCTAAAGACGTTCCCTCCTTAGTTTGTGAGTAGACGGGGACAATGTTGGGGTCCACAGTCTCAGTGTTTCTGACCAACACGTTTTTCCAGCCTTTGAGATTCGTGTTATCAGTAGGAGGTTTAGTGATATTTTGCTTATCATGAACAATCGGCACGTCGGGTATAGGATCAGAAACCACAGGCGTGACCAGAGAGCTCTCCGAAGTAGAACCGTCAAGCTGAATCACAACTGGAGCGAAAGGAGAATCCATTGTGGGACCAGGAGGGGATGTGATAGACAGTGTCAGCATCGCAGAGTCCAAAGCGGGATCCGTAGGCGGTGGGGAAAGATCCCCACCAGCAGAGTCCACCATGAACGGCAGGGGTTTGAAATTTTAAACTTGCAGAGCGGGAAAAAAGTTACTTTGAGTCCTCTCTATATTGTTAATAATGAACAAGAATATAGTTTAGACTAACTACACAAGTATAATCGACATTAAGAGTTAATTGGATAGCGATTATGATAATTAGATATCGTTTATGTGCAAGCACGATCTGGTTATGATAATTGATATCATTACCGATGGAGTTGTGGAGTAGGTTAATGGCAGTGATTAAAGCTAAAGCAGCAGACTTAAAGAGATTACATCCGTTAATTATTATTGCCAGCGATGAATCTATCTTCTGCTATAGTATATGTATCCAAGCGCCATGGTAATAAGACTTTGAGGATATGAACACAAGTCAAAGATCAGAGTCACTCGTACCATGAAGACATGATGGTAGGAGTCATCGTGACTATGAACGCGAAATGCAACTTTCTTATTTTCAGCAATTGTTTCTAGAGTAAGACCTCTGGACGTTTAGGGTGGTTAGTATTTTGACTGAACCGTAATTAAGAGCCACTAATCAAATAGTAAATTGTTGATAAGAGGATATTAAAACTGCTAAGTCAGTGATAGAAGGGAAACGATAATGTGAAAGAAGGAAAACGACTATACTTAAAATATGTTGATAGATTCAGAACAAGCAATTAGTCAAAGTGATGATAATAGACTATTAGTGGGAAAGGTGCGATCAGAGTACACAAACCGATTTTCCATGAAGATATGTGTTTAAGAAAAGGTGCCTCTCAAATGTTTAAAGGATGCAACCCTTCAGCATTGCAAGGTATATAATGGTGTTAAAAATCCATTCCTATGGGATCGAATTGGAATTTGTCTTGTTATTTGTATCCTATTGGATTGGCTTCCTTGAGCATTATTGCCTTTGGCAAATCAGGTTGCATACTTCAAAAGTATATATCAGAAACAGCATCATCATTGCATATTTCTCAAGTATAAATCAGAGACAGCAATTCATCTTTTATCAACATAGGTGAAAGGGAAATTTTATCAGCATATTTCCATTGTCAGATCAGACACAGCTCAAATAGCATTATTGCTATAATCTAAGGAAGGAGATTCAAAGCATACATTACATAGTAACGCATCTGAAAGAGCAACATTCTCTCTTCAGTTCTGCAGATTGGATATTTCATTGCATATTCTTCAAGTTAGATCAGGGACAGCAGCATCCAAGCAGATTATTAGTTGCAGAACAGATTTATATTAATCAAGACCACCTTGCATATATTTAATACCCTATCAGAGATAGCAGTGAAATAATATATATATATATATATATATCATATCTGAATACAAGTGGTATCAATTATATTTTACAAGGACAATCATTTATAAATTGATATTATAAACTATTACTTTGCAATCAAGTAAACCTTTATTATCATAATTTAAGCATTATTTGAAACTTTTGAGGAAAGAAGTCTCTTGCAGTTGATCTTTGCAAGATAGATGTCTCTATTTCATAAGATATAAAACAAGGGGACATCACAGTTGTTGCCATCGAAGTAAGCTTTCTAGAAAGTATAGTTTTAAAAATATTTAATTTGATTATTAAATTTATTTTCTATTGTTTAGTGAACATAGGTTTTTAAGGGATCATCGAAGTCTTTGTTCCACACAAATGGGAAAATAGTAAAATAGATTTAAAAAATTCTGAAAAATATTTGTGCGCTAGGTATTGATTTCACTTTTTCAACCAAAAAAAGAAGTTAATTTGGATACATACAAAAAAAATTATGTTGTATGGTATAAAACTATGTTTAGTTATGATTAATCTCATTTAAAATTTAAAAAAAAATATGCAACAAAAATTGTGAAAACTTCTATATATTAGATATTTGATGTTACAAATCTATATTAAAAAAATTATAATTTAATCCTTTCCATAAAGAAAGTTATTCTGTATGTTAGAAACATCACTTTATAAAAATATGAAGATTACTGAATGCCAATGAAGATTGCCTAAAAATATGTTGAATTTGCTTACAGTATCCTCATCATGACAAAGACCACTATTGTTATGATGCCTTAACCCTTGAAAGTAACCTAACCTGCTAAAATTTGCAAGTTTGAAACAATCAAAGGATAATAGGATGATTGATGTATATTTAATTTTATGCACTCAAAACAAGCTATTTCCAACCCTTTGATCACCTGAATATAATCTCTGCTTTTTGCCTTTGATCGGCTATTAAAGTTTTAATTTCTTTTCTATAGGCACAACTTTATATATGGCTGCCTTTTTTGTTTTCAAAATTTATGTCCACTGATAGGAATGTTTGCCGTTGGTAATTCAATTTTTAAAGAATCACATCTATTCAAGGAAACATGTGCACCTTTAGACTCTTCTGCAAATTTTAAATCAAAATCTGGTTGGCCCTTAAAAGGTATGTGACAATCAATAGACATGCATTCTTTGGCTCTCAAACATTTGGAGCATATTCTTTTTGGCATACATCTTCATATTGCACTATCTATAGTTGAACTACTCGCCAAAACCAAAAACTTGCCAAGGCCCGAAAAAAAAACTTGGCAAAAAACTTGGGAACTTAAAAAATTGCTTAAATTTAATTAGAAATGCATTTTTTTTTGCAAAATTCAATGAGGAGATGTAATTTTTGTGCTCTGGATTAGTAATCAGATTTATATCCTTTAATTATGCCCTAGATTGTAATAAGATTTATAACATTTTAGTAAATCATAATTCAGTAAACTCAGAAATGGAGGAAGTAAACAAGAGACAAACACAAATACCCTGGGAAAACCTCCAAGGAGGAAAAACCCAGCATTAAAGACCCACAGGTCAGATTATATATTGTCCCTTAATAACACAAGTACAATACTTAGCTTCCTTGACAAATCTGAATCCTTCTTGAATGACAGATCTGCACTTCTAAGCTCTTCAAGTCTGCACCAAAAATTGCCTTTGTCTTGTAGAACAAGTTTGCATAAGTCTAGACAATTTCGCACCCTCCAAGTGTAAGTTCGCACTTTTCATGCAGAGCTAATTCGCTTAATGAATGAATGATATTGTCTTTGCAAAGTATCTTTATTTATATGCATCTTAACCTTTATTATTGCAAGTCGGCCTCCTTCCTTTTTGGCGCCAATATTGTTATTATGGCGTGGGGTTTTAGGATGGCGTGCAAGCATAGGGCTGGGCTGTAATTTTGGGGGCACGTTACTGTTTAGGATAGGGCCCAGTCCTAAATGGGTTCGGATGTTGCCTTAAGGCAATCTGAACCCATATATTACCCTAGTTACAAACAACACTCCCTCTTAACTAGGGAAGAAGAGAATACATAATCTGAACCTTTAGAGTTCCATCTAGCACACAAGCATAGAATTACATCTTCCACCTAGCACACAAGCATAGGATGGTTCTAGCACACAAGCATAGAAAGTGTAATACACAAGTGGGTCTTTACATAATTACAATTATCCATCTAGCACACAAGCATAGATTGGACACAATTCATTCTTGCACACAAGCAAAGAATGATTCAAAGTATTGCAGATAGAGTCACTGAGATTGGAGCTCCCTCTCAATTAGGGTTCCGTTTTCCACAACACCAAGTCTGTCTCTGAAGTATTCGAACTTCACTCTGGATAAAGGTTTGGTAAGGATGTCCGCAATCTGTTCATCCGTGCTAATGTACTTTAGATGAATGGCGCCTCTTTGCACCATGTCCCGAATGAAATGATAGTGTGTTTCCACGTGTTTGGATCGGTCATGGAATACGGGATTTACTGACATCTTTATACAACTTTGATTATCACAATGAATGGTGGTAGGACCACTAACTTGACCAAATAATCCAACAAGGAGCTTGCGAAGCCACACTGCTTCTCTGGATGCAACAGATGCGGCAATGTACTCAGCTTCTGCAGTGCTTAATGCTACCAAAGATTGCTTTCTACATGCCCAAGAGATCACTGCAGAGCCCAAGTTGAAGCAGATACCTAAAGTACTTTTCCTGTCCTTGACACTTCCTGCCCAATCTGAATCTGAGTAGCCTTCCAAGAGGATTGAGGTATTAAGTGAATACTTTAGCCCATAACCAATCGTGCCACGCTGATATCTTAGAATGTGCTTGGCAGCAACCAGGTGAACAAGTTTAGGTAAGCTCATGAACTGACTGAGGGCATTCACAGCATAACAGATATCTGGCCTAGTATTGACTAGGTACATCAAGGAACCAATCAACTGCCTGCACTCAGATGGATCTGCAAAATAAGAGTTAGTTGTTGAAACACTTAACTTCATTAAGTTAGATTCCATAGGAGTATGCATAGGTTTACAATCCATCATTCTAAATCTTTTCAAAATATCAATAGTATATTTTCCTTGACTTAGAAAAATTTCATTGGATTTTTGCCATACTTCTAACCCTAGGAAGTAATGCATTAGACCTAAATCCTTCATTTAAAATTCTGAGGCTAATTCCTTCTTACATCTTATGATTAATTTATTTTCACCAGTGAGAAATAAATTATCCACATACAAAACTAAAATAAGCATCTCATCATTATAAACTTTCAAGTAAATGTTAGTATCAGCATCATTCTTGCAAAATCCTAAGCTTAGTAAGTACTTATCAATTCTTTCATACCAAGCACGAGGAGCCTGTTTGAGCCCATATAAGGCTTTCTTCAACCTGCAAACATGAGAATCTCTTTTATGGATTACATAACCTTCTGGTTGCTCAATATAGACTTCCTCCTTAATGACACCATTGAGGAAGGCTGTCTTAACATCCATTTGATGCAGCTCCCAACCTTTGGCTGCAACAATAGCTATTATAGATCTAATAGAAGTATATCTAGCAATAGAGGCAAAAGTTTCTTCATAATCTATTCCTTCCTTTTGAGAAAAACCACGAGCTACAAACCTAGCTTTATATTTTTCAATACTACCATCAGCATTATGTTTAATTTTAAACAACCGTTTAGAGGAAACAACAGACTTACCTTTGGGTCTAGGTACAATATCCCAGACATCATTCTTGATGATAGACCCATACTCTTCATCCATGGCTAATTTCCAAGCATGATGGGACATAGCTTCTTCGACATTGTGAGGTTCAGACTCAATGATATTACACATCACAAAAATGTAGTTGGCGTGATTTTGGGATCTCTTGCTATCTCTAAAGGTTCCTCTGGGAGCAACAAATCCTTCAGCATCTTGAATCGTGTTTCTAACCCAAAGTGGTCTCTTCTTGCAGACCACAATATCCTGAGTTATATCGGTAGAGTGCATAGGTTCTGTTGGGTCATTCTGAACTTCATGATCTGGAAGGTCAGTAGACTCCTCCTATATCTCAAGGTTAGCACCAACTATTGAATCTTGATTTTCAATCACCATATCATTATTGTTGGATAATGAACCTTTAGATCTTTTGAAAGCAATATCTTCTTCAAAAGTTACATCTCTACTTACCTCAACATACCTTTGACTTGAAATGTAGATCCTGAAGGCTTTGGAAGATTCGTTGTATCCCACTAAGATGCCTTTCTTTCCAGATGGATCCAACTTGGTTCGTTTTTCTTTAGGCACATGAACATGCACCGGGCTCCCGAATATCCTTAGGTGGTTGATGTCAGGCTTGGTTCTTGTAAAGGCTTTTTCAGGAGTCACATCCTTTAGGGCGCGATGAGGACATCTATTCTGAATATAAACTGCTGTTTTGGATGCTTCCGCCCATAAAAAAGGTTGCAGGTCTTGATCATGGATCATGGCTCTTGCAGCTTCAACAATGGTCCTGTTCTTTCTTTCCGCAACTCCATTTTGCTGAGGATTGTAGGGAACACAAAACTCCCTCTTAATTCCCGCTTTAACACAAAAGTCATAGAAACTACCTGAGGTGTATTCACCTCCATTGTCAGACCTCAAACATTTAATTCGATTTCCTGTAGTATTTTCAACTAAGGCTTTGAATTTAAACAGGATGCTTCCGCCCATAGAAAAGGTTGCAGGTCTTTATCATGGATCATGGCTCTTGCAGCTTCAACAATGGTCCTGTTCTTTCTTTCCGCAACTCCATTTTGCTGAGGATTGTAGGGAACACAAAACTTCCTCTTAATTCCCGCTTTAACACAAAAGTCATAGAAACTACCTGAGGTGTATTCACCTCCATTGTCAGACCTCAAACATTTAATTCGATTTCCTGTAGTATTTTCAACTAAGGCTTTGAATTCTTTAAATCTGTTTAGGACTTCTTCAGACTCTTTAGATTTAAGAAAGTAGATCCATGTTTTCCTAGAGAAATCATCTATGAAGATAACATAATATAGGAAACCGCTAGGAGATGCTACAGACATAGGACCACATAAATCTGAATGAATAAGTTCTAACTTTTCTTTAGCCCTACTATCGCTTTTATGAAAAGGATTCTTTACATTCTTACCCATTGCACAACCTTTACAAGCATCATGATGAGATAAACTGAGTTTAGGCATACCTATAACCATTTTACCGAGAGTGGGAAGAGCTTGAAAGTGTAGATGTCCAAGTTTTCTATGTCATAGCTCGCATGATTCAGGGGCCTCATGAATGAGAGCTTGAATTGGATTAGCTGCAAGCTTATATAAACTATCACATCTATTTCCAATAATACGAGCAGTTTTGAAATTAGATTTCTTAGACCAAGCGAGTACTTTCCCTTCAGAAAATGCTATTTGCAAACCCTTATCTTTTAAGGCATAAATGGAAATAAGATTTCTTTTAATACCAGGTACAAAGAGAATATCACAGAGTTGTAAGGAAATACCAGAATCTAGTTTTAAAGAGGTAGTACCGGAACCTTTTACCGAGTATTGAGCATCATCACCGATTACCACATGAAGGTTGGTGTCCTTTTCAATCAGATCTGAGAGATGCTCACGAAAACCTGAGATGTGTCTGGAGGCACCACTGTCAAGTATCCACGTATTGCTGTCCGTGGGAACATTGCCGGATAGAGCAGAGATAAGAAGATAATCTTCACTTTGTTCGGCAACTTCATTTAAATTGACTTTCCTTTCCTTTGGATCATTTTGACAATCTCTGGCATAGTGACCATACTTATCACATCTGAAGTAACGAATGTGAGAGGAATCTCTTGACTTCTTCCTTGGATCATAGGAGGAGGATCTAAAATCTTTGCTTCTCTTTTCTTTCTTCCAATGTCCACCTTTCCTAGATTTAACTAAGAGAACATGATTATCTTTGTGAGAGTTCTTGAGTTTTCCTCTTACCTCAATTCGAGATTCCTCTTCGATGCAATCAGATTGAAGACGCTCAAAGTTGGGACGATTGGCTCTTCCACCAATGCTACGAATGAATGGTTCCCATTCATCAGGTAGACCATTTAATGCAATCATAACAAGATCTTTATCCGAGATTTGGCAATCATGAGTACTTAGCTTGTCCTTTAGTTCATTGATCTTCATGAAGTAGGCTATGATTGAGTAGTCTTCTTTCATTTTCATGTGAAGAAGCTGCTGTCTTAGAGCAAGAGCTCTGCTGAGGTTGTTGACTTCATACATCCCTTCCAAGTGTTTGATCATTTCCTTGCCAGACACAAACTTTGATATGACAGTGACAAGATGATTCTTGACGGACTCAATTATGATCTTCCTAGCCTTGAGGGAATCTTTCTTGAACTGTTTCAGCTCTTCTGGAGGAGACAGCCTTTCTTCTTCTACAAATTTCAGCAGATCATTCTCTTCAAGGATCAATAGAATACGGACTTTCCAAGCAGCAAAATCAAGGGCTCCATCAAGTCTATCTTCAGCCCTCAAACCTGACATTTTAATCTGAAAACAAACAGCAGCTATATGCAACAAATGATTTACTAAAATCAGAAGTTAGTGACACCTTAGCTCTGATACCAAGTAATTTTTGTGCCCTAGATTAGTAATCAGATTTATATCCTTTAATTATGCCCCAGATTGTAATCAGATTTATAACATTTTAGTAAATCATAATTTAGTAAACTCAGAAATGGAGGAAGTAAACAAGAGACAAACACAAATACCCTGGGAAAACCTCCAAGGATGAAAAACCCAGCATTAAAGACCCACAGGTCAGATTATATATTCTCCCTTAATAACACAAGTACAATACTTAGCTTCCTTGACAAATCTGAATCCTTCTTGAATGACATATTTGCACTTCTAAGCTCTTCAAGTCTGCACCAAAGATTGCCTTTGTCCTCTAGAACAAGTTCGCATAAGTCTAGACAATTTCGCACCCTCCAAGTGTAAGTTCGCACTTTTCATGCAGAGCTAATTCGCTTAATGAATGAATGATATTGTCTTTGCAAAGTATCTTTATTCATATGCATCTTAACCTTTATTATTGCAAGTCGGCCTCCTTCCTTTTTGGCGCCAATATTGTTATTGTGGCGTGGGGTTTTAGGATGGCGTGCAAGCATAGGGCTGGGCTGTAATTTTGGGGGCATGTTACCCTTTAGGATAGGGCCCAGTCCTAAATGGGTTCGGATGTTGCCTTAAGGCAATCTGAACCCATATATTACCCTAGTTACAAACAACAGGAGATGCATCCAATGAGTCAATAAATGAGTACACAAAAGAAACAAGCTAAGTCTAGATATATTTAATTGATTTAAATGCATAGTGGGTACAAAATCGCATCCTCATGAGGAATGCTGATGGCTGGAAGCAAAATAATAAATAGTTTTTGTAAAACTAAAAGTAAATACATCAATACAATTACATCTTCCGCTTCCCAGCTCTAGTAAAACCTAGGGGAGAGGTAGAACTAGAGGGTCTAGTCCTATAAGTTTGCTGTGGCTAGTGCCACCTCGCTTGGTATGACTGGCTCAAGTTGTGGCTCGACCTCCATCTTGGTTGTAGCTCTGCCACTAGCTGCTCCTATCACTGACAATGACTCCTCATCATCCTCATCCTCCTCAAAGTCATCTAGTGTGAATCCAAATCCACCCCCCTCCTCCATAGCCCGCCTCTCCAAATCATAGATGTCATCCTTAGTAAACAATGGAGGCTGCTTCTGCGATGTCCAATCACTGTAAGGATCTATATCATCCAAATCAATTGGACCAGTCGGTGCTTCCTCTACCTTGCCTATGCGTAACCGAATATTATATTGCGCAAAGACAATGTCATTGAGGTCTTTTTGTGCTAACTTGCTCCTCTTCTTCATGTGGATGGCCTCAAACAAGCTCCAATTGCGCTCACAATTGGATGAACTACAAGGCTGGCATAAGATTCTGAGGGCATTTTTTTTTGAGATTTAGGGTATTTCTACCCCAACTTTGCCACCAAGCATCTGCAAAATAAAATATTGAAATGTTAGAAAGCAAAGTGAAAAGTGAAAACATATTTTTATCAAATTATCAATTACTTTAGACTCCAAATATTATACCTGGGGTTTGAGTGGTTTTTCCTCTTTTGACTAGCTCTGAAGAGAATAGCTTACCCCTTGCTTCTTTGTAATTTTGGAGTTTGGCCACAACGAGGTCTCTCACCTCAACCTCAGGTATCATCCTTTGAATGCATGTAGTGAGGCGCTCCATGACCTCTCCATTGGCATCTGAATAAGAATCCACAAACTTAAAACGAGGGTTGAGGTAGTACCCTGCTGCATGAATGGGTTGGTGGAGCTGATTGTTCCACCTCTTATCAATAATTTCCCTAATGGGATCAAATTTGAGTCTATCCCCCTTGTAGTAATTTTTGATAGACTCCTTGGCCTTATCCATGGCCTCATAAACATACCCCATTGGGGTTTGATCCCCATCTACCAAGCAGAGAACTCTAACTAAGGGTTCTTACACTTACAATTGAAAAATACAAATTACAAAAAGATTAATCTTTGAAGTTACAAATTAATAATGAGAGACTTGAAGCAAGAATAATTAAATATTCAAGTTTTGGAAGTTACCTTCACAATCTTTACAGCTCTTTGGGCAAATAGGTTGTCGAAGACTATGCGTGCAACACCCTCTCCTTCAGGCTTCTTTGAATAAGGTGAGTCTAGCCATGCTTGACTCACAAACATTTGTTTCAAAGCCCTCAATGCACCAAGAATGCTTTGCAATGTTAAGAAAATCGTTGCAAACCTTGTGACACCCGCTCTTACCAATTCTTTCCCTTGGGTGTGCTCTCTCATCAGGTGAAGAACCCAAGGGTGATTGTTGATATATTTTGTGATCCTCCTTGCATCTTCTACAACTGGTGTCACCCAATCAAGTTTTCCTATGTCCTCCAAAAGAAGGTCAAGGACATGTGCTGCACAAGGTGTCCAAAAAAGAACGAGGTGTCTCTCTTGGAGGATTTTACCTGCTGCCACATATGCTGTTGCATTATCCATAATTATTTGCACCACATTGTCAACTCCTACCTCCATGACAATTTGCTCCAACATTAGAGCCATAGTTTCAACATTTTTCACCTTGTTGGAGGCATCCACCGATTTCAAGAACACCACATTGTTCTTGCAAGCAACCAAAAAATTAATTATGGTGCGGTTTTTGTCATCTGTCCACCCATTAGAAAGAATAGTGCAACCATATTTTTTCCATTCTTTTCTTTGGTGTTCCTCCACCTCTCTTGCCCTATCAACTGCATTTGTGAGCAACCTACAAGTACAAAGTGAAAATAGATCTTAGTACACAATTTTGATTTAAAAAACAAGAAAAACATTTAAAAATGAAATCAAGTGGACTAAGTTACTAACCTTCCACTCAAGTCCTTGCGAGAAGGGGCCTTGTATCCTTTTCCCAAAACTGTCAATGCGGTAATCAAATTAAGTTAATTAGGATTGTCTGCCACATTGAATGGGATGTTGTTGAAGTACCAAAAATCGGCACATGCAATGTCTGTTTTCTCATGCACCTCCCTATTCCATCCAGTTTCCTCTAATGATGGTTGTACTCTAGGTGTGTTCTTGGGCACAATATAATTACCTATAGACTATGGTACTGATGGTGATGCAGTAGGCACTCTACTAGAAGAAGCAGAAGTGGTGGCTGAGGTGGTGCTGGGTTTGCAGATACGTGGGCCCTGACGAGAGCCCACTATGTCTTGAAGTGCTTCTTCTTCTTCTTCAAGGTCAATTGAAGCAGCTTGAGATTCAACTATGGCTGCTCTCATGGTTAGTTTTGCCCTCTCCCTTTGCAACTTTTTCTCTTCCCCAACTACAAGTATGACATTAATGTATCTTTTTATTTCTTCTGTGGCCTTAGGACATACCCTAGCATCAATGCTTCTCGATGCCTGCAAGGTGGTATTTGAGGCGATTTATGCCTCCATGAAATACTCTTCACATTTAATGCATATCACTGACCTAGATTCCGGTCCTTCAAAGGCATTCTTCCAAGCCCTATCTCTAGCACCTTTAGGACAAGTGGCTACATATCCAGATGGGCATGCATCTACTAACAGGGTAGACCTTGAAGCTGAACCAACTGCATTTGCCATTATAAATTAATGGTGAACCGTTAACCTACACATACAAAGTGAAAAGTCAAAGTTAATATTTTAGTTAAAAAATTTAGAAAACTATCTAAATTAGTTTAAATAATTTTAGACATCATCGAAAGTTAAAAAATAAAAAAAACTGTTAGGGTTCTATTTTTTTTGAAAAACTAGAGATTCTTGAAAAAACAATAAAAATTGTCAAAAAGAGTGCTAAATCTTGTTCATATGACTCTAAATCAATTTAGACTAGGAATGATTTTCTATTCATCTAGATGCAACAAAAAAGAAATAAAATGTTTTAAAAAAATATAGGAAATAAAATTAGAAAACCTACTTGGGAATCTGATTTTGCTTTGAAAACCACCTCAAATCCTCTTATAATTGACAAATTTCGATGGAAATCAGATTGGAAATGCTTGGGAGGGTGTTTTCCCCCTTACCGGCAGATTAGAAAACTGAAAATGATGTTGTTTTTTGACATTTTAGTCTTTTGTAGCAGCGCGGCCAAGTTCTAAACACGGACTTGCCGAGTAATCACCATAAACTTGCCAAAAACTTGGCGAGTTTTGGCTTCAAGTCAATGGCATTACTACTTGCTAGAGCCAAAAACTCACTCAGTTTTCAGCGAGTAGTCCTTCTATGGCACAATCAATTTGAACTTAAATAAAAAACAATTCTCATCTTATATGGCATATGTCCTAGTATAGCATCATGGTCTTTTGTTTTTGAAAACTGATCTCTTTGATCTAGTCCATGCGCCTATATATGGTGCTGCAACTCTTAAACAAAATTTGATCCTTCTCTTTTATAGGTTGGCAAGATTCAACTTTGATACTATTGTAATATTTTGTATAATTTAAATTAAAATAAAATAATAAACCCAAGCTTACAATAATAGTTTGCACAATTAAACATAAATATGAAATCGATCTATAAATTGCAATTTAATGGTTTATTATCTAATAGACTAATTTAGATGTAATGTTTAAAACATAGCTTAGAAAAACTGAATTTATCTTTTGTAGTGGCTCCTAATTTATCACTAAGTCTGTATTGATCTACTTAATTAAATGCCTTTGGAATGCCTCCAAATCTGCCTGATATTCACCTTGGAATGCCATGACCTGCTGCTGATTGAAAGGATATTTTAATTGAAATTGAGATTGATTAGATTTGCACATGAAGATCTCTGTTTGAAATCACTCTAAAGATTTGTGGGTTTTCGTCCTCCAATTCCAATCCTAGAGAGGTTTTGTCCTCTACTCAATTGAACAGTAGTTCTATGCTCCACAATGAGTAGATTTTTTGGAGGCCACTCTAGGGGATGACAAGAGATGGTTAGTGGACAACTATTGCAAAAATAAGCTTTTTTTTTAAATATGGAAGAAATTTCAAATATTCATATGATAACATTCATAAGGCATTCATGATATGCATTGCAAATTCTTAATATAGAAAATTACTCTATTCACCTCCCAACATTTGGATGCGAAATCTAGGAACAGCATTTTCAAATCATACCATGAGTTGAAACACCTAGTCATAGTCTCTCCTCTAAAGAAAATTTGTCTCGTATGTAATTTCTTGTGAGGTCATGTGCGTATTGATTGTTAAGATGTTTTTAGGTGTATTTGTATGGTGATGATATGGTTATATGTAAGCCACTTTTAGTTTTTTGATTAATTGTGTCTATCAAGTTTTGCTAATACAAGCACCCATGATATATTGGAACATAACTCCGTAGTTGCTATTTCAATGTGTTTTTTTTAATTTCAATTCTAAAATTTAAATTTAGTTATTTTTAAAGCTATCATAAGCAACACTTAATAAAATTACAAAATAGTTACTCAAACTTTTGAGATTTTGCTTGAGTATTAGAAACAAGTACTTGGTTGACTTGAAAACCCAAGTATCGCCATTAGGCTTGCTTGACTAATAAACAACATAAACATTATGGCAAACTTTTAAAGTCATGCTATTGGAAAGAGGAGAAACTTTTTTTAATATCCAAGTATTATTGCATTCTAGTTGTCCTTGTGTGGTACTTGCATTTTTGGGACGTTAGGGCGATGTTAGAAATTAGTGGTAGTGCTCACTTGTATTAGAATACTTGTGTGAGGTAAAGTGAGTTGTAGTAACAACTCACATAATTATTATGGGTGTTAAGAACATCTCATCTATTTAAAGGTAGTTGTTATAGGAAGTATAACAAGTATCCTATAATATAGGATATTTAAAATTCTATATATATGTATATAATTCATATTATGAAAAGGGGTGAAGAAAATAGAAGCACAATATATTATTTGATTAAAATCTTTTTTCCTTGGAATTATCTCAATTGGTTAAGAATTCTATTATAGTATTAGAGCAAATACCATCCATGTGTGCATGGTTATTTTAGTTGTTGTAATGATGCTATAGGCGTATTGTTATTGTGCTAGGCGTTTAAATCTATTATTGGGAGTGGAAATCATCACTTGGCTGCTAAAATCTATGCCCGAGCATTCCAAAATGATGTTGAGGTGTTCAAAATATTGTTGGGAGTTTTGATTCACTGTTGAACATTTAAAATCTTTTGTTGGGCATTCAAATTCACGTTGGAAGATTAAAGAAACATATCTTTCTTAGTAACAACTTATGTAATTATTATGGGAGTTAAGAATATTGCATTTTTTATAGTTTGGTTTATTTGCTTATGAGTTCTTAGAACAACTCATCTACGTAAAGGGAGTTGTTATATGAAGTATAACGACTCTCCTATAATGTAGGATATGAAAAATCC
This sequence comes from Cryptomeria japonica, assembly GCF_030272615.1. Taxonomy (NCBI): domain Eukaryota; kingdom Viridiplantae; phylum Streptophyta; class Pinopsida; order Cupressales; family Cupressaceae; genus Cryptomeria; species Cryptomeria japonica. Next base: position 415,902,020 of record NC_081409.1, on the reverse strand, counting down.
TATATATATGTATATAATTCATATTATGAAAAGGGGTGAAGAAAATAGAAGCACAGTATATTATTTGATTAAAATCTTTTTTTCTTAGAATTCTCTCTATTGGATAGGAATTGTATTATAGTATTAGAGCAAATACCATCCATGTGTGTGTGGTTATTGTATTTGTTTTAATGTTGCTATAGGTGTTTTGTTATTGTGTTGGATGTTTAAATCTATTACTAGGAGTGGAAATTGTCATTTGGTTGCTAAAATTTATGCTTGAGCATTCCAAAATGAAGCTGAGGTGTTCAAAATATTGTTGGAAGTTTTGATTCACTGTTGAACATTCAAAATCTTTTGTTGGGCATTTAAATTCACGTTGGAAGATTAAAACAGCATATCTTTCTCATTTCGTAACAAAATTTAAAAATTCAAAATGTTTTGTAAAGGTGATGAATGGGAGAATAAAACCCAAACATTTATTGTTGATTTTATTAGTATTTAGTGTCCAGTTTGTTGTAGAAGAAGGCACAACAAAATGATGGTGTGATAAACAGTTTTCTTTCTGCTACATGGATGTATTTGTTTTTCTGTTTTTCTACCAGTGTTTCCACCTTTAAGTGAAAGCTATGGCAGTATATTCCTTTAGGTTGTAGTATGTGCGATTTTGACAATTATGGTTGTTGATAAAGTGTAGATCTGCTTGCTGAAATTGGATGTGTTGGCATTCTATGCACACAAGAAACCATCGTGACAGGTTAATTTTTTTGTTAGAATATCATAGTCTCTTCCTTAAACATTCCAAAAATGAATCTTGGAATATAATACTCAAATCACCGCATTACACTTGAAGAGATTTATTATAATCAAGGTGCATTATCGGTGGAGCTTGACGCCTTCAATTTTCTTTTGATTAAAGGGGTACCCATGGATAAGTTAAGTTTCATCAAGAAATTGAAGGTAGAAACTTTTATGCATGGCAAATATAGAAAAAGAACTTTGTGATGTTAAATTGAACTCATTCTCACCAATTGATGCAAATGAACTTGCTAAGTGGAATATCAAAAACAAAAAAGCATCAGAGACTATTGGCCTCAACTTGTCAAAAGCATACCTACACCAAGTGGATTTCACAAAATCTAGAAAAGAGATTTGGGAGTTACTAAACAAGCTTTTCAGATCTAAAGCAGCAAGTGCCAAGACAACATTGAAGTAGAGATTGTATGGATTGAAGATGGATTAAGGTGAAAAAATGGCAAATCATATTAGTTTCACTCTCTACTAAATCAGTTAGATGACATTAATGAAAAAGCAAAAGATGATGATGCAAAAGTAATACTTTTGAATAGTATGCTTAAGAGTATGTTTAGTATGGTTTTTACATCAAGCAATGTAAAATATAGTCTTGAAAGAGTAATTTCTACTCTACTTGATCAAAATGAATGCTTAGAACCAATAGGAGTATTATATGTACAAAAAAAGGGCAATTACAAATCAAGGCACGCTAATCGAAAAGGAAAAATCAAATGTTACTATTGTAAAGAAGTAGGACATGTAATTTTGAATTGTAAGAAGAGGGCACAAGATCTATTGGATGATAATCTAGATCAACTTGGCTAAAGAAACAAATTGGAAAGAATATGCCAAAGATGAGGAACTATCTTGTCCTAGTGATGAAGAGTATCTATTTTAAATAAATAAAAAATGGAGGTTGGAGGCATTGGAGGAAGGAGGCTAAATAGAACCTCTCGTCAACCACCAACAAGGAGGTTGCGTTTTGTATTAGTGGCATTTCATTTTATTTCATTTCATTATTGTTTGCAAAATAAAATATTGTAAACATTTCCCTACTAAGTTTAAAAAGAGGAGAATGTAGATATCATTGATATTGTAAACAGTTGTATAGGAGAGTAGTTGGCCATAGAGATGTTTTGATTGCTAGAATTATGGTCGGTCGATGATGAGTTTATTGGAAGTGAAAGTGCAATAAGTTCTCGTATGTAAGTAATCATGTGCAACAAGATCTCAATAGTAGTATATAGACCTAAAAGTATGCATAGGCATACTAGTAGAATATTTAATTATATTTTAGTCACCTATATTTAGTTCCTTGTTTAATGGTCATTTAACTTTTTAGCTAATTAGCTTTTAAGCTTTATTTAGCATTTAGCTTTTTAGTAGTTCACTTTAAACGACTTGTTCTTAATTTAGAATGTCGTCTTGTAATCCCTTTATATACGCTTGTATATTGTTGAATACATTATCCGATTATTGAATCATTCATTCAATTTTTTTTTCATGGTATCAGAGCGGGTCGATGGGATTCTTTAAATTTGCCGATAAAAATTCACTGCCTTCTTTCTGGAATATTTTCCAGATTTTTTTTTATTGTTCTTTTTAAAAAAAAACGATTTGCTTTTTTGAAGGCTTTTTGAGGGTTTTGAGGGTTTCTGGTTCATGGGCGAATTTCTTTGTGCTGGGCAGCAGTTCATGTTTTTTTAGGGCTCTGGAGATTTTCAGGCCTGCAACTTGGAGGTTTTTTTTTGCAGATTGAAAATTTTTGTAGGGTTTCTGCAATTTTCGAGTAGGGTTTTGACCCTTCAGTTCAAGTCGAAATTTTATTTTGGTTGCAGATTCTTGGTGGGTTTTTTGAGACCTCAACTGGGTCGTCATCATATTTTTCTGGGTGCATTGTTTTCCATGACAATTTTTGAGCCGTCGGATTTGCATTCTGATTTTAGATTCTTGGTGGGTTTTTCGAGAGCTTTTCTAGGTTGGTCTCATATTTTTCTGGGTGCCTCGTTTTTCATGCCTCAAATTTTGTGGCAGCGAATTTGCCTTGCAATTTAAAAACAATTTGCGATTTCTGCTAATTCTGTGGATGTCGGGAATTGTGGTGTCTTCTGGGCGCCATTTATGAAAAATTTCAGGTTTTAAGTTTGCAGAAATTTTTTAATTTATGGGTTTCTTCCAAACCTCGAAATTCGTGCCATAATTCTCCTCTAGGGTTTCAGTTTTTTCAGTAACTGCTTCTATTCTGATTTTAAAAAAAATCAGATTCTTCTGTCTCTTGCTTTCACTCAGTTGACCTCGATCAACCTTGGTTTCCGTTATGGCATCTTTGACCAGCAACATGTTGGAACACAAACAAAACAACATCTTGCCACAACCCTTGCGATTTTTTTTTTAATTTATGGGTTTCTTCCAAACCTCGAAATTCGTGCCAGAATTCTCCTCCAGGGTTTCAGTTTTTTTAGCAACTGCTTCTATTCTAATTTTTTTAAAAATCAGATTCTTTTGTCTCTTGCTTTCACTTAGTTGACCTCGATCAACCTCGGTTTCCGTGATGGCATCTTTGACCAGCATCATGTTGGAACACAAACATAAGTTCAACATCTGCCACAACACCTGGAAACAGTGCATGTTCACGATATCTGAATATCGTTGCCTTGATTAGATTGATTTAGGCCAGACCTCGTCCTACAGGTTCCAGGGTTCTCACATTTTTTTTGCTCAAAAATTGTTCGTAGGGTTTAGAAATTTTTCCCTAAAAATTATTATCTGTCATTTGCAAAGCTTGCCTGGGTTTTTTGATTTTTCTCCACAAAAAATCATGGGAGGGTTTTGCTTGTTTTTTCCTCAAAAATCAGGGAGTGTTGTTTTACCACGCAATGTGTGCTATTTTGCTGTGTGAGGTTTGCTGTTTTACCACTTGATGTTTGCTGTTTTGTCATGTGGTGTTTGGTGTCTTGCCACATGATGACTAGTGTTTTACCGCCTGATGCTTGGGGTTTTACTGCGCGACGTTTCAAGGGTTTTTACCATTTTTTTCCACAAATTGATGATTTGTATCTTCAGTTTTGGAGGGTTTGCCGATTTTTCCTCAAAATCATGGTTTCAGGTTTCAGTTTGGTTATCCAACGTCAGGTTGGATGGATTCAGGTATTCTTGGTCATTAACACTTTTCAGATCCAGGGAGGGTCTCCACCGCAGCAGAGTGTTCTTTTCGTTTGTGATCAAAAGACTTGCAGTGTCTTCTATAGGGTAGTTAGTAGATAGAATGACCATTAAGGGAGGGTGTTAGAATATTTAATTATATTTTAGTCACCTATATTTAGTTCCTTGTTTAATGGTCATTTAGCTTTTTAGTTAATTAGCTTTTAAGTTTTATTTAGCATTTAGCTTTTTCTTTTTAGTTAATTAGCTTTTAAGCTTTATTTAGCATTTAGCTTTTTAGTAGTTCACTTTAAACGACTTGTTCTTAATTTAGAACGTCGTCTTGTAATCTCTTTATATATGCTTGTATATTGTTGAATACATTATCCGATTATTGAATCATTCATTCAATTCATTTTTCACATACGACTCTATTTTTAATTCATGTGATGTACTTTCTCCCCATGTTCGCACTAAGGGGGTGTTAGAAATTAATGTTAATGCTCACATGTATTAGAATACTAATGCATGAGGTAAAGTGAGTTTTAGTAACAACTCATGTAATTATTGTGGGTGTTACGAATATTGCATTTATTATAATTTGCTTTATTTGTTTATGAGTTTTTAGAAAAACTCATCTATGTGAAGGGAGTTGTTATAGGAGGTATAACAACTCTTGTATAATATAGAATATGAAAAATCCTATATATATGTATGCAATTTGTATTATGAAAAGGGGCAAAGAAAATAGAAGCAAAAGATATTATTTGACTAAAATATTTGTGCTCAAAATTCTCTCAATTGGATAGGAATTCTACTAGGCAATTTTTTTGATACAGGATAGTGGGGTGATGCTTTCGAGGTGTACTTGTATCTTTATACTGAGGATGCGTCCAAAAAGGCCGAGGACTTGTCCTCAGGGACATAAGTAATATGGTAATATGATATTGAATAGTAATCAAATTAATAAATCTGATAAAAATAATATGTTTTTACCCTAAAACATAAACTCTATATTCAAGAAAAAAATTGATTCACATAAACTTGTGTAAAATAGCAAAAAAGTTTACATAAATTGAATTCAATGCAATAAAATTTGTAAATTTTACATGCTATGAAATATTCAACATGCTAGAAATTAGAAATTTTTTATAAGCTTTAAAAAAAGGAAAAAGAATAAAGGAAGTATCAAATTTGGAATTCAAATCACCAATAAATCCTTGCAATTTGCTTTTTGTGTTTGTCTAACATGAGTGAATAGAGATAATAAAGCCACCAAAACGAGTTTTTCAATGTCTAAATCATGTTTTTGGCACGTTTATCCCATTTTTTGGTGTACAATGCAAGTGGCAAAGTTGGACTCACTGAGCACTCTACAAAAACTTGCAAAAATCCTATTAAAATTCAGTGATTAGTTTCGGTGAGTAAACCCTAGGAAAAATTGATAGGTGAAAACATTGGTGAATACTTGGTGAGTTGCTGGACTATGATTGAGAGGGCAATATATTAGTTGGGAAACTTAATGTATTAAAAGTGCCAGCAGTTGAACAAAACCCATACAACACAAGATTGACAATTATTGAATAGCTGAACAAAGAAAATTTCGTATTTCAAGTGAGCTTTTTAAAAATGTAGCCATTGTGTAGTTTTCTATATGGGAAATGGAAATGGAAAAATTACTAAAAATAGTAAATTAGGGTTTTTTGTGAGATTTGAAGAGTCATGACACAATCATATTAAGACAAACTTATTAAAAGACTGAAAAAGTTTGGAGTTTTTAACTTTTGGTGCCCATAGTTCTTGGGGGGCTTCATTGAGTAGTCTATTTGGAGACATTTTGGAGCTTTCATTTTCGGATCTGGGGAGCTGCGCATTTTAAGGGGCATCCTATGGCGATTTCGACCTCACCATTGCGTCTAAGAGGCCGTTTCCATGAATTTTTAGTAGAAATTGTACTTTCAGTATTTGGTCATTTTTGGCCTATTTGGTACTTGTAATTTGCTTTGATCTCAATCTAGATCACTTGCAGTGTTTGTTTCTCTTATAGCCTAATTGAGGCAGTTGTAAAGTTGACATCAGAAGTCCACTTTGCCTTTTTTTGCAAGTGGCCCATTGTACACGCACTAAGTATAAAGTGCCAAATCATCATTTGGGGGGGGGGTTGTCTTGAGTGATTTTTCATATCTTTTTCTTTGTGCTCTTTCATTTTGTCGCTATGGGTTCTCCTAAATTTCCACTTTTAACTCTACATAACTATTTCTCATGGAAAGTTGATGTATGGAGTAAGCTAATGGAAAAAGGGATTAACTCATTATATTGATGGAACTATCACTGCACTAGCTGATCCTAATGCTCACATGGAATGGCTCACTAAAAATGTTATGGTAATAGGGGCATTGAGGAAGTATATATCAAAGGATCTCATCTTTCACATTGACAAGTTTACAACAATTAAAGATGCATGGGATGTCTTGAGAAAATTGTATGGTCAAACTGACAAGATTAAAGGCTATCGACTTGATAATGATCTCACCATGTTGGATCCCAAGAACTTTGATACAATCCAAGATTATATCACCAAGGCAAATGAGCTAAGAGCGCAGTTGAAGGATTGTGGCATTGATGTGGACCCAACTTTGTGAGCATAGCTGCACCCAATTTGGAAACAAAAGTGGTGTGGCATGTAGTTGAAGCCAAAAGTCAATATAGCCCCACCATAAGAGATTGATGTGGTATTGGGCTTCCCACAATAGTGACCCCGACTTCATCCATTGTGGATTTGCTTTTTGATCAGGAGTTTTGCAATCCAACCAAAGATGTGTTTGTCCAAAATTCTTTGTGCCAAATCTTGAAGGAAATAATCGGTCATATGGGTTTGTTTGCTCCATGTCATGTCTGCAAGCACCTCCATGCCCATAATAGCCCTAACAAGCTCTAAGTCCTTCTTATCCACAATAGAAAATACGTTTGGAGTCTGTTGCAAGTTGAAGTGTTGTACTTGAGGTCACCAAGGGTTATGAACTGAGGGAGGGACGTGATGGTTGTTACGGATTCTTCCCTTTCTCATTGAAGGTCAATCTAGCCTATGCCAAAGCATGCGAAAGGTCCCTAAGGGGTATGGCCTTTGATCTCTATTGATGGGAGCCTCAATTGAGTGGCCAGCCTAAGGTCTTCCACTAGCACCTGTGCTTTAGCTTTCTTGTTTGTTCCTTTTGTAATGAATGGCAAGGTCACCATTGTTTCCCAAGGGCCATCACCTTGATCAAAACACAATTGGTTGTTTTATTAATATTTACTTGCCCCCCTCTTTTTATTTGTTTTTCTTTTATCCCTTGGGCTGAAGAGTGGCCGATCTCAATGATGAATATCAGGTAATACCATTAGCAAACCTTCCCACTCAGCTGGGTTAGAGCCAAAGATGAGGGAGAAGGGGCCCTGGGTTTCCCCCACATTGGTTAGCAGATCTGCAAGGCGTTTGATTTCCTTGAAGGAATGGGAAAGGTATCTCTGGTATTCTTGAGGCTAAATTCCTTGCCTCTTTTAGGATTGCATTAAGCTTCTAGCAGGGGTATGGCCTTTGATCTCTATTGATGGGAGCCTCAATTGAGTGGCCAGCCTAAGGTCTTCCACTAACACCTGTGCTTTGGCTTTGTTGTTTGTTCCTTTTGCAATGAATGGCAAGGTCACCACTGTCAAACTTCCATCTTGATCTCTGCTTAAGTACTTGCCCTAGCCATATCTTTTGAACTTCAGCTTCCATCTGCTATTGGCTGGTGGCGGCCATATGACATAACACAGTACACCTTTGATACTTGATTCCCATTAACAGGGCCATCTATTCTCATCAGTTATTAGTATAAAATATTTATATATCACATTTTAAGAAATGGAAATAATTGCACTATTCTATGCTTAATAATAACTTTCCGTTCCTTAATTTAATTGTATAAATTTCGCAACATGAATGAATGTGGTCTGAGTGATGAGTTATGATAATATTCATGGTAGTACAGAGAAGAGTGTAAGCACCATTGTTTCATTTCTGTGTGAGGCAATTTGCACTTTCTCTTTTGTAGATTGAGAGCATGATAAATTTTAAATGTTTTTTGATTTTCGTGTTTTATATTTGGAAAATGCAATGGGTTCAAGCAATAATGATGTAATTTCAAATGGCTGCAGATGTATGTATCTCCTCCTGATATTGATGTTTATTCAATCCCAGAAGTTGTGGGGAAAATGCCCAACAAGGTAAGCAGATAGCTTTTATAAGGAATGCTTTGGTTGACAGAACAAGGAACTCTTGACTGGTTGTTTGTCTATTTGTAAATATTTTCTTGTTTCTTGTAGAAAGATTTATTGACTGTTATATGACCTGTCATACAACAAAAGAGTGGGTGTTATAGAGCATTCCCCTACACAAAATTGGAGTTCTTGATTCACCTTCCAAAACATATCATATGTGATGAATTCATAAATATAGCAGTGATACAAATGTTTGGAGACACACAAAGACAACACTTTATCGCTTTCCATCAAAAACCTAGGGATCAGTTAAAATAAAACGACAATGCTTTAACTGGCAGTATGTGGGTAGGATTGTAACAATCTTCATCAGCTTTCTCCTGCTTATAGCTATCTTATCTGGTGAGGGAGATGAAAATCTCCAATTAAAGAGAATCACCATCATTGCTGAATTTCCTTGGGGTCTAGAAGGTGTAAGTCTTGGAATTTGACCTCTTGAGATGTCCCTACTTCTACTCCTCATGTTCTTGTCCCTGTGGTCAATTTAACTGTCTTTAGGAACTCACGTGATGCTGCATATGGTGGTGTCCCAATTCTTAAAACCAGAAATTGAAAACCCAATTAAAAAGTCTGCAACTTGCTCATGATCAGAATCACACAAATGGGGATTACAATTATGCATTTGGTTAATGGCATGAAATGTCCTACCCAGTTTGGCACTAATTTTTTTGCACTGTCTTCTTTGAGATATTTTGTCAAACAGATTGCTTATTGTTTGCTTGCACAGATTTGGTTTGACAATGGAATAGATGTTTATTCATTGCAAATTTCTTATCATAGGAAGTATTTTAAGCTTGCATTGAATAACAATAAATTTCTGCACAACAGAAAGGATAGATTTTGATTTAGCAAAAACTTAAGTGATATTACAAAGATAGTAATTTAATTTGCTAACCTCAAGATACATGCAACAATCTGAAAACACCGTTGCTGCACTCAGAAACATACAGCAGCAACTCTGTTGCCTCCTTTGAATGATATTTGTATCAACAATGTACTCAAACTGCCGAGACAGGAACTCATTCAGATTTGATGATTTGTGCAGGAGTCTTAACTATAAATATCATTCACTCTGCCCAAATACCCACTTAGAATAACAAGCAGTTCTAAAGAACTTCCATGCCAAGAAATAATGGTTGCACATTAGCTTCAGCAGAAGGCAATTTTTGAAAGCTCCATGATCTCTGTCTAACTTGCAGATTTGACTCTCACTTATTATAGGATCAATGAACAAGTCTAAACAAGTGCTCAACCAACTAGCTTACTGCTATTTGATAGAGAAATTTCCCTCACAGCTATAATGAAATACTAAATACATACTGCTCTGAAGCTTACAGAGATTATGAGAGAATTCAGAACTGTATTTCAAGCATATGGAGCTAATATTGATCAGCATGACTAGTTCACACATCCACCGAATGTAGAAATCCTTCAGCAAACTTCAAGAGGCTTCAGCAACAGCTAAAAAGGACATTCAACAAAGATTAATCCCAACCCGATTTCTCATTGCAAATAAATCTTTTGTCTTAAGTGCAATCTGATTTTTGTCTCTTTCTTAAATTTTTGTCTTATGTGATTTTTGCCTCTATCTGAATTTTTTGTCTTTTTCAAAGCCTCAAGCTGCGATTTCTTCAGGTGCTCACTTTTCTTTTTTGCCTTTTTATTCTTGTCTCTAGAGATGGTGATAAAGTCTGATTTTTGCCTTAATTCCTCTTATGACTGCTAGCCCAAAACCTGGAAACTTCAGCACTCTAAAGCAAATTTATTTGTTTCTTATAAATTGTCCTCTAGTGCCAAAACAACATCAAAAAAATTTCCCACGATATCACCAACATGTTTGAAAAAGCTACGATTTCCTTTACTTGAATAAGCACTTTTCTTTCTGTCCTTATGTGGCACTAAAAACAAATATGAGTTTTTTTGCCTTATTCCAAAACAGTATCTGGTTTGTCTCATGCCATGCCACAGCCCAAATTTCTCACGTCTCTTTGAAGGTCTTTGATTACCCCCTTTTATCTTCCTTTTTGTCCTTTGTGCCAAATCATTTCATTAGCTCCTAGCAATCAATTAAGAGCTGTGCCTCGCATCATTTTTCAAAAGAAGCCACAATGTCACATTAATATGAATTCAAGCTTCCTTAAATGAAAACGTTCCCCTTTCTAATTTCCTCTATGTAGTACGATCTTCAGAAAAGGTGTGGCTGGGTTGACCAGCAATTGATACGGTAGTGCCAAAATATTTGGAATGGATGGGTGGAAGTATTCAACAACAAATATTTTCTACTTAGATTCCCAGCACACATGCAAACGCCTTAAAGCCTTCCATGAAACCAGAACTATCAAACCAAAAAAACTGAAACCAACAAACTTCAATGAATCTGGCACTGCAAATACCTTAATCTTTGAAAGCACACGCTGAGACTTTGCATGAATCCCACAGCATCAACAACCAGGGTGGATCTCTCACAACCCATAGCCGCTCTTCTTCAAAAGGGTTTCCATCCTCTAGAAGGATGAGACAACAATCCTCAAACCCCAAGGGTTCCTAGAGAGAATTTCATAATCTTCCACACACCCAAAATGAAAGCCAAAGCCCCAATATATAGAAACTCAATGAAAAATTAGGGCAACACCAGAATAGGACAACTCAGAAAATAATAAAATAATAATATTTCCTTTTTTCCCTTAAATTGCCAAATAAGTCACTTAATTAAAGTAACTTTATTAAATTAAATAACGTTAGTTAAATATTAAATTTAACTCATATTTTAACATTATTTAAAATAATAACACAAACACCTTATGTCACTAAGATATCATCAAGCAATCCTTGACTATCTAAAAATAGTAACCCTGCCAACTGCCAAGTCGATGTCCAAAACTAACACTTACAATAAATAGTATGGACAAATTGTTTGAAAACCCTCTAGAAGTGTCAAACATTTTCAATAAACCATCCAAGCACATTGGCGACAACGGAAAACCCCTCAAAACTAGTTGACACGAACCTTGAAAGTCAGCTCCAATTGCATTGCAAGAGACCCTGAAAATTGGGACATTATATGGCAATACGAATGCTAAATCATAGGAATACTATAACATTGAGAAAGAAAAATTATAAGACAATCTTTTTTCAAGAACTTGGAAGCCACAAACCATGGTATCATAAGTAAGCAAACTCTTTACTAAATGGATATAATATGATTGTTTTGGAAATATCTTGCATTGACAACTATTGTGGTGGCCCTTAGCCATTGCCATAAAGATACTTTTAGTTTCATCCTTTTTATTGGAAGGTGTTGTCTATTTCCATTTCAGATTATTTCCCTACCCAGTAGCCTTTATTGATTACAAATGATCGTGTGGTTTGAGTGTCAATTGAATAAATATCATCCACATAGCTAGGACATTGTGCACAAGTATGATATGGAAGGCAAACTTAACATCCTCCTTTTTTTCTTGTTTTACTTTTCTTGTTTTTGTAGAAATATAAACAGAGAGATCTAGTCATTAGGAAACACATGCCAAAATTTACTACTACTTTTGAAATTTATTCACACCACACTAGTTTGGCGTACTAGGTCTTGATACTCTTCAGCAAATGAAATCTTTCTTCTAGCCTTTTTTTTCCAAATATATATTATTATAGTCAACAAAGAGTATAGGTTATTGATGGGACGCCTAGCCGATCACCAGAACATAATGAACACACAAGTACTTACAATCAAATGACAGGGCAATAATGATAGGAAGTTCAGGCAATTAACTAGTTTCTATAGGCTTTTGGTCAGAACTCTGACAGGAATAATAGAGAGTAACCGAATTCTATAAATTTTTTTTATTGGAGACAAAAACCATGAACAACTGAACTAGTCAAATAGCACTATGTTTGCATAAAGACCAGGAGACAACATATCAATCAACAATACAGATATTGAACACCAAAACCTTAACTTTATTACTACACATCATATGATGATGATTACATTCAATGATAAATGTCTACATTCAAACAGTTTGGCCATACACCCATTCGACCGACTTCCTCTCTGCATTCTGCTATGCCTCTGCAACTCACCAACAATCTTGCACTTCTTTTCTGTCTCTACACACCTCTTCTACTCTTCACTCTCAGGGCTCTGATTGCTATCTTTTTACCAGCGTATTTACTTCTTACATTGCCTGTCATTGTTCTACCTTTTATGTGCCCGATTATCCTCTTTAATTCCCCTCAATACATTCTTCTGTGTTTATCCTTCTCCTCGCTTATTGCTAGGTCATGGCTGGCCCGTATTCACCCATTGACTTCCTCTTTCCATATGGCCTCTCACCTTTCTACCCCCCTCGAATTCGGCTGGCTCCTCTTGCATTCAACTTCCTCCCATTCGGCCCATCCTGGCCTCTTTTGTCCTCTCTGGTCATTCCTTCCAACTATGCCTTCTACTTTCGGTTTTCCTCTCTTTTCCACAATTTGTTGTCCTCCTAAACTACTCCATCTTCCTTGATTGTTATAATACCATTCTTAACGAATTCTTTTAAACTGCTTATTAATCCTTAAATGTTCTTCTCTTTCTTCCAAAGGCAACTAACTGGTCTTGTTCGACCTCCTACCCATGTGGCGATAGGATCTGTGATCGTCCAAACTAAATCCTGGCTATACAAAGCTAACCAAAACACTAAACAAATAGGTTAACACAATGCTCCTGCATCAGACTCCCAGGGCACAAGAGAAAGCATGTGCTCCTTTACATGGGAGTAACAATTTTGAAACTACCTTCTTCCATTAGTTTTCTTCTGCTTCTTCCAACATCTCTTTGGCTCAATTGTCATGTTCCTCCAATTTCATTGTTTACTGCCTTGCTCTTCTCTCACGAGGTTATGCTGACTGTTTACCATCCTCCTCCAATCTCTCCCCACCCATTCATCAACATAAATGATTATATGGAAATCTATGATCTCCATGTCTTTAAACTCACACACCCCATACACTGACATTCCAACATTCACAGTATCTATGACACCTTCTCTGACTACCTCATTTTTTTCTTTCACAATCTCATTCGTCACCCTTTCCAGCTTTGCTTCCACAATGGCCACCATCCAATCATCTTCGACTTCTTCTTCCAAATTAGGCTTCACACTATCACTACTAGCATCTGCAGACACTTTTCCACATGCCATCTTAGCGGCAACAACTTCTTCATTCTGAATTACAATCTTCATCTTTGCGTCTTTCACAACCCCATCTATCTTCACACCTTCAAGCTTTTGTTCCCACTCTTGGTCTATCATTGTAAATTGTGTCCATAGATCATCGATACAGTTATTGTCCGCTTCTCCCCTTTTCATTTCCATCTCTGCAACTTCCTTGTTATGCATTTGTGTGCCTTCATCCTTAAACGCTACTGCTACAACATCTGCGGCTTCATTTTCCACTGCACCTTCTTTCTCCTCTTTACTCTTTGTGCCTTTATCAACCCATGCTTGTGCTGTTCACTTCGGGTTCCCATTCCTCTTGCCCAACTCATTCATTTTATGCATTTCATGCTTATATTTATCCATTCCAAGCTTTCCAACCTGTCTTCTTTTTCTTTCCTTTTTCCTCTTATATTTTTCCTTTCTTATGTCTTTTTCATCTGCAAGCCTCCATAGCACCATTTCCCATTCACATATGTCATCCTCAGTACTTTGTGCTACATCCTTCTCAGCTTCTTTCAAACTCTTCTCTTCAACAAAATCATTCAAAGATTCAAAAGCAAGAAAATTAAATCCATCTAATTCAGCTTGTTTAACTTTCATATTGCACGTGTTCTCAATATTCTGCCAACCTGATGCTGCAGCTATCTCAATCTTCTCCTTTGGTATTTCATCTGGCAATATTCTGGTTGTTCCAACTTCCTCTACATTTTCAATTTCAGCCACAATTACCCTTGTCTTCTCATCTTCATTTGTTTCCTTCATGCCTTCCATAAGACATGTTCCTACTGCAAATTCTATCTATTTTACACCCACAAACTCATTCTTCTCAGAAAAGTAACATTCAACTTATACAAATTGTCTTTGAACTTTCAGGAATCGTTATTGCTCTCAATACATATAAGTGTTATTCCATAGGGTGATAATCATACACAGTTTGAAGGATAACTTTTATATGGTTATAGTTTATTTCCTTACACATCTGAAAAATATTGTATATTAATCTAGAATTTCTCAAGCCTAGAGTAGAGTCCCTTATCACCTTCCTAATTGTTGTACTAGGTTGTAATGTCCCCTTCTTCAACCTAGGAGTCCAGAGAGGACCCATTTGCCTATTTTATTTTTGTAGGCTAATTTGGGGGTTTGGAGAGGGAATATTTTAATTAGTTAAATTTAAGTTGTTTTCCATTTTAATTTTACATACAACTTTAGTTTAATCAATTATTCTATTTAAAAGGTGACAATTTCTGTTTAAGTGACTTTTTAGGGAACCAAAAGCGAATTAGAATTTTTTTTTTTGAAGCAAAATTAAAAGGGGTCACTTTATGAAAACTAATATAAAAATTTCTTTAAAATTCGAAAGGAGATATAAAAGCTATTGCAAAGGGGAAAGTACACATCTTTGGTCATTTTCATTCTACATTGTGATGATTGGACTTTTGCTCGATTTGAAAACCCTAGGACGAAAACCCTAAGGGTATTTGGCTTCAAAGATATGATTTTTTCATTGTCAAATTAGAGGTGGATTCTAGTAGGATTTACAGGTTAGCTAAAAGAATATCGTGCAAGCGTGTTATATCTCTCCAATTTCATCTCTATTTGTAGGCATTAGGAATGAAAATCTTTGAGAGTTGTAGGCAAATAACAATTTCAACGAAATATTGAAAACTACTTATGAATGGACAAGGCACATCATTCAAAAAGGGAAAATTCTGATAGTTGGGCAATCCACAACTTCATTGATGAGGCCTTGTAGACCTCGGTAGCAAAGAGAGGTCTACAAGTAGAAGACTTTGAAGATTTTAGTGTAATGGTTGTGGATGGTTTCACAATGAATTGTACCAAGAAAGTTCTCCAATTGAGCATTGTGTTGGGAAATTATACAGTGATTGATGACTTCTATGTGGTAGGTATTGGAGAAACAAATGTTGTTTTGGGAGTTCAGTGGTTGCATTCGCTTGGAAAATATTCGCAGAACTTTTGAACTATGGAGTTGAAGTTTAGGTTGGATGGAAAATAAAGTTGTTATTTGTGGGATGTCTAATGCAGTTCCCAAGATTGTTGGGAAGTGCAATGCTTTATTTTCACAAAGGATACTTTAGACAAGAAGTGAGCATACCATGTGGATATTTAGTTCTTGCTAGATAAGCAAAATGTGGTTTTTGTTGGCGGTAATATTGTACGGGAATAAAACCGTAGTTAATTAGGTAGTACTTTACTTTGTTAGTAAGGTAACCGAGGGATGGCAGTTACGGGTGTGACGGTTGCCCCTCGCATCCCCTCGGTACCTTTATATACCATGGAAAGTAACTTGTAAACACACATGATTATGAATGGAATAGTATCTCTTATATTTGCTTGATCTTATCTAGTATCTATGACATTATTGTCTTTCGTTAAGCATTCTATCTGTATGTTCCAAACTGTTCACCCAGAGGGTAAACATTTGGTGTCGTTGCCTAAATTTATTCGGAGCATGGGAATATACTACATGGCACATGGATAATGGGACAACCATTGGCCGAAGGGACGAGTAGTAACCCTGACGAAGAGCCTGAAGAACTATTCGAGGGAGAAATAGCACTTACGAAAGATTTCTCATGCATCCTCCAGGTGGCGATTGAAACACACGAACGAAGGGAAGCCACCACCGAGGATGTTCCAGAGGATGCTGTGTGGAGTGCGCTTGGTGTAAGCCCAGCGGTAAATCGTTTGATGAGCAACTTGCCCAACCTTTTGGCACAGACATTTTTGGCTCTTCAAAACCGTAGGGAAGACACCTATCGGGAGAACCGATGCTAGCAAATCCTACGGGAGTTTCACGAGCGCCAAGAGGAGCAGCGCAATGAAACCGAGCGAGTGGTAAATAATCCCTGAACTGTGTACGGGCGAAGGAGAATAAACAAGAACACCCCCACTGTAGTGACATACATTGTATACCAGGGATGAATTAATAAGTGTTCTTTTCAATATGATGTCTTGTTCTATTGCATAAGGAGAATTCATAATTAATGCCCAATCTGCTAAATAAGGACAAAAATAAGAAGGAATACATAGGGGACTCTGAAGCCGCTCAACGAGCATTAATTCTCGAGCAACAAGTAGAATGAAGAAGATTCAAGAGGATTGCCGAGGAAGGAAGCGGCGGAAATGGCAGCAATGGCTCTGGTGAGGGCCAAGTTTCCACACTAATAGAAACCACCAGGAAACGGTTGGGGGGCCTTTCCCTAACATTGGAGGAGATCGGTGACGGGAGTACGGTAGAGTCGTACATGCCATACAGAGGTGCCGAGACCAGGAGGGAAGACGAGATAGAGACCGAGAACAAAGAGGCTGAGGATACCGGTGTGACCGAAGGTGTCGGGAGGACACAAGGTCACGGTAGTAGAAGCAATCTGTTCGAGGCAGGCTCATCACACCTTGGTAGTCAGAGCAACTTGGTGGGACCCAACGGACCAAATCTCGACGGAGTACCTTCGGGAGGACCAGTGTCTGGAGGATGAGTTCCTGGAGGGTCAAATTCGAGTTCCCGAGGGCAAATCGGGCCGCCGCCAAGAAATGTAATGCCGAATCGACAAAAATTGCCGAAGTTCACCGGAGATGGGAAAGAAGACCCCGTACGACATTGCTGTACATGTGAAACAATTTGGTCGGCCAATGGCGTGGCCGATAGGGTGGAATGGGTGGTGCAATTCCCCGCCACCCTACGAGGAGTAGCCATCGATTGGTACTCGGATGCTTACAAAACCCAACTGACAACTTGGGATGAATTGCACAAAGCCTTCGAAAAGGAGTTTTGACTCCTCAGAGATGATAATGAAATTGTAGCAGAAATCCTGAGCACCAAGCAAGGGAAAAGTGAGACCATCCGAGCATATAGACGACGCCTCAAGGAATTGTTGGGAAGAATGGATAACCAGCCCGACGATGGGTTGAAGAAAAGGTGGTTTGTGGAGGGCTTAAAATCGTCACTCAGAAGGAAAATGAAAATTGTACCCCCCACATCCTACGACGATGCCTATAACCGGGCAATGGACTTGGAGAGTGAAGGGAAGACATCCAGGAAAAAGAAAGACAGATCCTCTGAAGAGGACTCTTCCGACGGAAGTAGCAGCGACGAGGGGTCGAGTAAAAAAGTGCAAGCCCTTCAAAAGGATATGCATCGCATGATGAAGGAATTCAAGAGCATGAAGGGAAGCACCAGCAAAAATGAGGAAGTATGGTGCGCAGAATGTAAGGAGGAAGGTCACACAAAAGGCTCTTGTCCAAAAAAGGCCTTCTGCGATATTTGCCAAGTGTCGGGACACTCTACCAAAGAATGTCCCTACAACATGAAGACACGCGGGAACCAAGTGCTCTTCACCCAGGAGCAGCCGTCAGCGACAGCAGGCACATCACAGCCTCAAGCCAACACCATGACATCATCTGGCGGTTACAAAGGTAACCGAAGGGGAGGAAGAGGCAACCATAATAATAGCAATAATCGGAGTCAATTGCAGTATGATGCCAAGGGACGGCCGATGATTCAGTGTCGGGCATGCAACCAGTGGGGACACTTTGCGCGGGATTGCCAAAAAGAGGAGGCACCCCAGCACTTGTGCAGATGGTGTGGTCCTAGAGACCACGATGAGAAAAATTGCCCCAAGCCAGGGGTTAACCTCCTCAACATTGAGAAGACTGGTGATAAAGAAGTACTGGCAATCACCCGTGCTCAGACCAAAAAGGCCGCTTATCCCGACCCCCGTACGGAGGAGAGATTACGGGAGGCAAAAGCCAACATTGAGCACAAGATGATGACAGAACGACGAAACAAAGAGGTGGTGAGTACATCATCCCGTACTGAAGCTGAAAATAACATAATTGGGCAAGTACTACAGATAGAGGTGTCGATAAGAGTGAAGGACCTTCTAGACACAATGCCACAACTGAGAACCGCCATTTTTAGTTTCGTACAAGCCACTGCATTGGCACCTTCGGGTGCGACACGGGCGGAAGTTTCAGTCAGCCCCTCGGCTGACCCAATGTTGTTGGCCTTAAATAGTGGTCGACATCCTGCGGTAGTAGAGATGGGAATTCTCGGGGCTATCCTCAAAGACACCATCGTGGACAGAGGTTTGGGGGTGAATGTGTTACCAGAGGATACATCGAAGAAGCTCGGGAAGCCAACACTATGGCCACCCACATTCATCTTGGTAGGAGCAGACCAACACGACATCAAGCCACTCGACACCCTGATGGCCCAGCCAGTGACCATCGGCACACAACCCTTCCTACTGGATTTTGTGGTAATCCCAGTAAAGAAGAATGGGTATGACACCATCTTAGGGAGAGGGTGGCTGGTTACAACAAAGGTGAACCACAACTGGAAGAAGAACACTCTTTCCATGGAGAAAGGGGGGCGGAAGTACACCATTGATCTGGGGACCCAGGTTGTTGGCGAGGAACTCGCATCATCTGACTCGGTTTCAGAGGACTCAAATAGATGGGAGTGGGATTCCTATGAAGGTAAAGACGAGAGGGAACCAAACGACGAAGGGGTACTTGAACTCGGTGGATTCTTAGAAGATGACACTTCCTCATTGAATGGACTCTTCCACTGGCAAATGGAAGACTATGAAGTGTTTCACCCTGCTTGTCACATGCTGCAGATTGAGGACGAGCCAGGCGAGGAGGAGTTCCTGCCAGAGTACACGGAGTATAAGGAGGGAGACGCCAAAGTAAATGATGTCCCGATGTACGAATTTTCAAAGGACAGACCAATGCGGTACGAAGACCCCACTGTGAAGGAGATGAACTTAGGAGATACTACCAACCCTCAAAACATCTGGGTAGGCGACGATTGGAGTCCGGTGCTGAAGGCCGTAGCATTCAAAATCTTCATGGAATACAAGGACGTAATCGCTTGGTCCTACAAGGATCTGAAGGGGGTCCCACTAGAAATGTGCGTCCATCGGATACCATTGGTCCTGGGAGCCCAACCGGTACGGAAGAGGCCGTACCGAATGAATAAGAATTATGTTGCCAAGGTGAACGAAGAGATTGAACGGATGCTGGAGGCCGACATCATATTTCAGGTAGAGACAAGTGAGTGGGTCTCGCCGATTGTGATCTCATTGAAGGAGGCCAACCAGATCCGCATCTGTGTAGATTTTCAGTGCCTCAATGCAGTCACCATCAAGGATCCGTTTCCTATACCTTTCACAGATAGCATCCTTGAGGAGGTGGCTGGCCATGAAATGTACTCATTTCTGGACGGCTTTTTGGGATACAACCAGATTTCGATAGCTGAGGAGGACAAGTTGAAGACCACCTTTGTGGTGGAGGACGAAGTATATGCGTACAACCGGATGCCATTTGGGTTGTACAATGCTCCCGCGACCTTCCAGAGGATAGTCCTTCACATCTTCGATAAGATGTCTGTGGGAAATTTTAAAGCCTTTTTGGATGACTGGTCGATTTTCAGTAGCGAAGACGCTCACTTGGTGGCACTAAGAGAGTGCATGGAGAGATGCCGAAGGGCCAGGCTCGCCTTGAATCCACGAAAATGTAGATTTATGGTACCACAAGGAAAGTTGTTGGGCCATATTGTTTGCAAAGCTGGACTGAAAACTGACCCGGATAAGGTATGAGTAATTGTAGAAATGGAGTCGCCCATTGATGTGACGGGAGTCAAGTCCTTCTTGGGACACATTGGATACTACCGGAAGTTCATTAAAAACTTTGCCCAACTTTCATTCCCATTGGACAAACTGACAAGGAAGGGCAAACCGTACATATGGGAATTGGCACAAGGGGAAGCATTCGAGGAACTCAAGAGGAGACTGGTGGCAGCACTCATTCTGGCCTATCCAAACTAGGACCGAGAATTCCACGTACACGTGGATGCCTCGAACTATGCCATTGGGGCTACACTCACGCAAGAAGGGGGACATGGGTTGGATCATCCCATCTATTTTGCCAGTCGGTTGATGTCGAAAGACGAGAAGAACTACAGTACCACCGAGAGGGAAGCCCTCAAAATGGTCTATGCCGTACAGAAATTTCGACACTACTTGCTGGCGACACCCTTCACTTTCTATGTGGACCACCAGGCTTTGATGTACCTGGTAAACAAACCCATCATGCAAGGCAGGATAAGCAGGTGGCTATTGCTCCTTCAGGAGTTCACGTTCACAATAATTGTCCGGCCAGGCAAGAGCCATGTCATTGCTGACCAGTTGTCCCAGATTAGGTTCGGAGAGCCGTCAGAGGGTGTGAATGACGACTTTCCAGATGCTCACCTATTTAAGATCGCAGTACTGCCACCATGGTATACTGCCATCGGGGAATATCTCTCCACCTCCGTATTCCCCCAAGGTATGCCACCGGGAGAATGAAGAAAACTCGTGTTGAGAAGCCGCACGTTTCAGTTGATTAATGGATTGTTGTATAAAATAGGACCCGACCAGGTGTTACGTCAGTGTGTGATGGAGGAAGAGGTGCCAAGCGTTCTAAGGGAGGCACATGAGGGGCCAGCGGGAGGCCATATGGGACTAGACACTATGGCAAGAAAGGTGTTGCTAGCAGGCCTGTGGTGGCCTGCATTGTATAACGATGCTAGAGAATGGGTAGTAGGTTGTGATACGTGTTAGAGAGTGAGGAAGCCGCTGAAAAGGAATTTCATGCCCCTCAACCCTTCGCATGCTCATGAACTATTTGAGCACTGAGGGTTGGATTTTATTGGGCCACTCAAGGCCAGCTGTGCCAGGAGGTGTCGCTATATTGTGGTAGCCACAAAATATTTAACCAAGTGGGTCGAAGCGCGGACCCTGCCTGACAACTCGGCCGTAAGTACATCAAGATTCATTTATGAGAAAATCATTACATGGTATGGTATCCCTATGCAGTTGACCAGCGACAGGGGTGGACATTTTGTGAACCATGTCATCAAACTCCTCACTACTGAATTTAAAATTTTTCATTCATTGTCCAACCCCTATTACCTGCGAGCCAATGGGCAGGCTGAGGCTACCAACAAGATTCTCGTGGGGGTAATTTACAAGTCTTGCGGTGTCGAGGGAGAAGACTGGGAAGAAAAATTACCTTCGGTCTTGTGGGCCTACTGCACAACCTACAAGGTGACCACCGGCCAGACTCCGTTCCAACTCATGTACGGGCAGGAAGGTGTTGTGCCAGCGAAATTCATGGTACCAAGCCTTCGCATTGCAATCGAGAACAGACTGGGGGACATGGAGGCCTGAGGGAGAGATTGCATGTCTTGAACAAGCTGGATGAGAAAAGAATGATGCCCCAGTGGGCTACGAAGGCAACCAAACAAAGGAGGAAGCTGTGGCATGACAAGCATTTAAAGTGAATGAGGTTTGCTCGAGGACAACTGGTACTAAAATATAATGGGCGTAATGAGATTAAACCAGGCAAATTCAAGGTACGATGGCTAGGACCATATAAAGTCCGCGAGGTGGCAGAGAATGGGGCAGTGAAGTTGTGGACACTAGATGGACGGGAGGTTGCAGGCAGCACCAATGGGTCGAAATTAAAACTGTATCACGAGCAGAGGCGATCGACCGACCCCGAATCCTCCTGAAGAAATAATAATTAAAAAAAAAAAAACATACGGCAGGCAACTGTACGGGGGGAATTTAAAAAAAAAACAAAAGCAAAAACAAAACAAAAACATACGGTAGGCAACCGGAGTCGTACGGGGAAAAAAAAAAAATTAAAAAAACAAAACAAAACAAAACAAAAACAAAACAAAACACGAAAAAGTGCATCGTATGGTGGAGCCGTGTGCTCATCGTGCGGTGGCACTGCGTGCTCACCGCGCAGTGGAGCCCACGTGCTCACCGTGTGGTGGAGCCCACATGCTCCCGTGCGGTGGAGCACGTGCTCCCGTACAGTGGCGCACTCCGTGCCGGGTCTCCTGCTGCGTCCATTTATTTAATCAACCACACATCGTACGGTAAACACAGCAAAAAAAAACCCGAAGGAAATCACATCGTACGTCGTACATCGTACTGCAGGGAAGACATTTAGAAGGTGGATCTAGGAAGGAAGGGAAAATAAGAAAGTGGCACGTGCAAGGAGATTAAACAGCAATAAAATCAGATTAAAGTAATTAATCTCAGTTCAATGGACACAAACAGGAATAAGGGGGATTGGAGAAAACGGTTGCAACCGTTAGAAGAATAATTACAGGGAGGGAGAAGAACCTCTGAATCAGGTAAGGACATAGTCAAGAGAGTTTTGCCATCAGGTGTGCGTGTTGCAGGTAGCCTGGGGATGAGCAACACTCAGAAAGGCAAGAAACATCGTCCAAAGACCCAGTAGACAAAGGCGAAGGAAGAGGTGACAGTGGACAACATCGTGTTTGAGGGTCTTAATGGACTAGATTGCAGGAATTGGTGGACGAAGACATCTCATGACGACCCAATAAAGAAACATCTCCGCCAGGCACAGGTACATTGGGCTGTACAAATGCTAGTTTTTTGTATAAAAGATTTTGAGGTAGTTTGCGTGCCATGATTGGCACCTATGATAGACACCGCCACCAGTCCGTATTTGAATACTAGCACCAGCGGATAATTGTTACCTTCACGACAAGCGAGTTCACAAGGGTTTTTGGGATACCTGGAGTGAAGGGAAAAAAAATTGATACTTTGCAGAAAATCACTCGAGACGTCCGTGCCACCTTGCTACAGTTGATGTTGTGGGATAACCTCACACAAGCAGAAAAGGATAGCCTCAAAAGTGCTGGTAAGGGAAGGGGGGTCAAGAAATCATTTTTGGCGAAGGGAGTATGGAGATGCTTTTTGTTCGTGGTGAAGAGTCCCCTTATAGGTGCCAGCCATGCGTCTGATATAGCTATTGCACAAATTGTCGTAATGAATGGGCTGTGCAATGGAGTGGTGTACGATTGGGCATCATTGCTGGCGGATAGGATGGAGGAATTCATGACCCTCCAGTATAAGAAATTCTACATGCCACATCACGCCATCTGGCTATTTCTTGATGCAGTCCGCATGCAGATTACCCCAGGCTCACAACCATTGGAACCACAGGGTCGTGTTGCACCTGACTAGCCGCCTATATTTTACTGGTTGCATTTGGATGTCTTGAAACACGGCGTTGAAGCACGTTTGGGCAAGAAGCGGAAGAAGCCCGCCATGTTAGAAACGGAGTCGGAGACGGAGGAGTCTGATGCAGACGAGGAGGATGTTGATAGTGGCAAGGAGGAATCCGCTGACACCTCCCAGGTGAGCGGAGAGAGTTTCTGGTTGGCAGGTAGAGGGGGTGACCAGTTGCCGGATGAGGAGGTAATGGAATCTGCGGGCGTCGAAGGATCCTCATTAGTAAGCACTGCTCCAACATCGCATTCGGCTAGGGTCCAGTTTACACCAACACGCCTACCAATGACTTGCCAGTTGGCGATGCCACGTTCATTGGGGACAGTCAGTATAGTCACCACCGTGCCAGTACCTGGTTTTGGGCAATATCGGGTGATGATCGCTATGACACCACCGAGGGCCGAGACCACACCAGGGACCGATTTTATTACTATTGCAGACCCTGTGGTGGACTCCGTAGAGCAGTCGGGTATCTTGGAGGGTGCGGGGGCCTCCATTCAGCAGGATGTGCCGAGTCATATACTGGAGGAAATGGTGGAAACAGGCGCATTCCAGGATGACCTCAGAGCCTGGTTGAGCCGCTACCAGCTCACACCCGTGGCACCTGTAGTCGAGGTTGCTCTATCTCCACGTAGAGAGATGCATTCTTTGGATGTTATTGATCTGGAGGGAGGGAGTTCTCCAAGTAGTAGGGAGCTTCAGAGGGCTGATTTGCCCTCCCCGAATGTAGTGATGAGTCCTTGCAGAGATGAGGGGGTGACGGTTGGAGTACAACAGGGTTTGGGAGAGTTTGAGTAGTTCATTGCCGATATGACTCTAGGAGCTCAGTGGCTTGTGACCTCTGCGAGACTGCAGGAGGATGCCGTGGTGGTCGAACGGATGGAGAGATTGTTGACTTTTGTCAGCACTGGATGCCGCGAAGAGTTTGTGAGGTGTTTTGAGTCTGGTGGGTGGCCTGAGACGGAGAACCTGGGGATGCTGGAGGCTTGGTGCCTCACTGAGGGAGTTGGAGAGACCCGGATGCAGTCCTTATTGAGACAGGTGGAGCAGGCTTTCCGAGAAGGCTACCTTGAGCTCCGGAGGACACAACATATGGCATCCACTGCTGAGGCCTTGCGTGTAGCAGCAATGACGGCTTGGAAGGAGCTGGCTGCCAGGTTTCAGGAGGTTGAGGCTACATTGGCACAGACTCGGGCAGCAACGGACATTCTGGTAGCAGATAAGTTTGCCCTGGTTACGCAGTTGGAGGAGGAAAGGGCAACCAGGGCGAGGATGGAGACGCAGTTGGAGGAGGAGAGAGCATCCAGAGCTCTGTTAGAGAATCGATTGACTAGTACATTGGAGAGCATCGACAGGAAGGAGAAGGAGGTGTTGGAGGCAGCTTATATGGTTAAGACTGCAATGGAGAGGCAGATGGTGGCAGAATGAGATCTGAAGAGGAGGACTGAGCAGGTGTATGAGCCACGTGGGCGATTGGCTTCCACCACTACACCACCACCGGAGCCTTCTTCATTAGGGACGCCCTCTGCACCCCCTTAGTTTTTGATTTTGGGTTTTGTTGTAGCAATGTATTCCCCATTTTGTTTGTAAGTTGTTCGGAGACGACCTTCTTTTTTGGAGGGGATGATGTCGGCGGTAATATTGCATGGGAATAAAACTGTAGTTAATTAGGTAGTACTTTACTTTGTTAGTAAGGTAACCGAGGGATGGTAGTTACGGGTGCGACGGTTGCCCCTCGCATCCCCTCGGTACCTTTATATACCATGGAAGGTAACTTGTAAACACACATGATTATGAATGGAAAAGTATCTCTTATATTTGCTTGATCTTATCTGGTATCTATGGCATTATTGTCTTTCGTTAAGCATTCTATCTGTATGTTCTAAACTGTTCACCCAAAGGGTAAACAGTTTTCAATGACGTTCCTCCAAGCAAACTGCTAGAGAGAGGTTTTGAGCATGCTATTGGACCGGAGAAGGGAGCCAAGCTTGTGGTTACCACTCCCTATCATTACCTAAAAAGATACAAGGAGGGGATTAAGAGGGCCATCTGAGAGTTGTTGGATGTGGGGCACATCATACCTAGTTCTAGCTCCTTTATTTCTTCAATAGTCCTAGTCAAGAAGGATGGGACTATGAGGATGTTCATAGACTATCGTGCACTCAACAACAAGACAATTAAGAACATGTATCTGATTCCTAGGATTGATGAGCTTCATGGAGCAATTTATTTTTCTAAGATTGAGCTTTAGTAGGGGTACCATTAGATTAGAGTTAGGGAGGATGATATACATAAGTAGATGTCATTATGATCAATACGAGTTTCAGGTCATGCCTTTTGGTTTGACCAATACACCTATTACATTTCAGTCTTGTATGAATCATGTGTTTAACAAGCAATTGCAGAAATTCGTACTTGTTTTCTTCAATGACATCTTGATTTACAACAAGACATGGGAAGATCACCTTCAACATATTGATGAGGTATTGGGTAATATGGAAGCACAATCATTATTTGCTAAGGTCTCCAAGTGTGAGTATGGAATGAAATTTTTATCCTTGGGACATGTAATTGGTGTTAATGGGGTTAAAACTGATTTGGGGAAGATTAAGATCATCCTTGATTGCCCTCCACTAAAGACATTGACACATTTGAGGGATTTCTTGGGCTTTGCAGCTACTACATGAGGTTTGTTAAGGGTTTTTGTAGCTAACATCACCCTTGACAAATTTGACGAAGAAGGGATCATTCTCTTGGATTGATATAGCTCAGAAGGTATTTGATAGACTTAAGAACATGATGAGCATTTGGTCAGTATTAGTGCTCCCAGTTTTTTCTCAACCTTTTGTTTTAGAATGCGATGCATCAAGGGAGGGAATTGGAGCTGTGCTTATGCAAAATAAACATTTTATAGCTTTTGAAAGCCGAAAACTTAGAGATGCACAAAGACACTTTTCCACTTATGATAAGGAGATGCTCACAATCATGCATGCCTTGGTGAAATTTAGATAGTATTTAGTTGGAGGGAAATTCGTTGTGAGAACCAATCATAACAGCTTGACATACTTTCTTGAGTAGAAGGAATTGAATGAATGCTAGTAGAATTGGTTAAGCAAAATACAAGCTTATGACTTTGATATTAAGTATGTAAAAGGAAAGAAAAATGTGGTAGCTGATGCTTTCTTTAGGAGATTTACTTTATGCTCTATATTTGAGATATCAATTGATTGGAAGGCTCATTTGTTAGTTGAGTATTCCAAAATTACCTTGTCTTGTGAGATCTTGGATGGGAAGATTTAGGATG
Source organism: Cryptomeria japonica (assembly GCF_030272615.1). NCBI lineage: Eukaryota > Viridiplantae > Streptophyta > Pinopsida > Cupressales > Cupressaceae > Cryptomeria > Cryptomeria japonica. Next base: position 415,875,180 of record NC_081409.1, on the reverse strand, counting down.
ATAGATACAAGGTCTTGGATGACATCATATATTATAAGGATATGATTTATTTGGTAATTGAATAAAAAATGGAAGAGAAGATCTTGAGGGCTGTTCATGATACGTCTTTAGTAGGTCATTGGGAGAACTTTTAAACTTACAGGCAAGTGAGAGATAGATTCTCCTAGATTGGATTGCAAGATGATGTTCTTAGACACATTTGAGAGTGTGCAGTTTGCTAGTAGAACAAATCTTAGCACACTTTTTAGCAGGTTTATTGCAGCCTATGCCCATTCTTGGTCAGAAATGGGAAAGCATATCGATGGATTATATCATAGGTCTACACAAAGTATAGGTTAATAATTGTATTCATGTTGTGGTGAATAGCTTGGTCAAGTATGCTTACTTTTACGCCACATTGATTTTGAGTATAAGGCACCTCAAGTTGCAGACTTGTTTTTCAGTGAGGCTTTCAGGCTTCATGGGTTGCCTAGAATCAACCAAGTTCCTTAGTGTGTTTTGAAAAGTGCTTTTTAGATTAACAAGTTCAATGTTGACACTAAGCACTAGTTATCACCCATAGACAGATGGGAAAACAAAAATAGTTAATAAGTAGGTTGAAGGATATCTAAGAAGCTATGGAGTAGGGCATCAAAAGGCTTGGGTCAAATGGTTGTACTTGGGAGAGGACTATGACAACAGCACTGATCACATTAGTATAGGAATAATACCTTTCAAGGCTTTGTATGGGTATTACATAACATCTTTTGTAGACTTGGTCTTTTCTGATATAAGAGCACCCAAGGCTAGAGATTTGGGTATAGGAAAACTAGGATATTATGAAGGCTTTAAGGGAGGACATCCAACAGGTTCAAAAACACCAAAATATTTATGCTGATAGGCATAGAATCAAGAGGTCGTTTGAGGATGGTGACTTGGTTTTCTTGTGGTTGCAACCTTATTGGAAGTTCTACTTAATAAAAGTGGCGTAGAGAAGTTGAAACCTTGATTTTATGGGCCTTATAGGATGCTGAAGAGGATTGGAGAAGTTGCATATGATCTAGAACTACTTGAGCACATCAGAATTCACAACCCATTTTATGTTTTGTGTTTCAAGAAGGCACTTGGGCAGCACATTATTCCTTCTGTAGAGTTACCACCATTGGATGAGGAAGGAAAATTGACCTTGATCCTAGAAGTTATCATTGATACATGGGAGAAGAAAATCAAGAACAAGAGCATTTCAAAGTACTTGGTTCGTTGGAAGGATTTGCCTCCAAAAGATGCTACTTGGGAAGGGGATCAAATTCTTCAACATATGGATCTGCAATTGCTTGAGGATCAAAAATTTCGGGGACAAAGGACTATAATGTCCCCTTCTTAGACCTTTCAAAGAGTACCCTTTAGTCTATTGCATTCCTTAAGGCTAATTTGGGGGTTTGGAGAGGGAATATTTTAATTAAATTAAATTGTCTTACATTTTAATTTTACAGGCAACTTTTGTTTAATTAATTATTTTATTTAAAAGGTGACCATTGGTGTTAAAGTGACTTTTTAGGGACCCAAAAGCGAATAATAAAAGGGGTCACTTAATAAAAAATAAAATAAAAGGTTCTCAAAAATACATGAGGAGGTATAAAAGGAGTTGCAAAGGGGAAATTGTACATCTTTGGTCATTTTCATTCTACATTGTGATGATTGGACTCTTGTTCAATTCGAAAACCTAAGGGTATATTTGGCTGTGAAGAAGTGATTTTTTTCCTAGCAAAATTAGAGGTGGATTCATCCGAGATTCATAGTTGAGCTGAAAGAAGAAGATTGTGTAAACATTGATATATGTCTCCAATTTCATCTCTATTTGTAGGCATCAAGAATGAGGAAATATTTGAGATTTGCACGCAAATAAATATTTCAACGAAATATTGGAAATTATTTATGATTAGACAAGGTGCATCATTCAGTAGATGAAAATTGTGGGTTTTTGTGAGTGATTGAGATCTCTATGACTAGTGGCCTTGTGCTAGAGTGGTGTCTTGTTGCTGTAGGGACGATTATGTATTTGAAGACGATTCAACAGTCCAGAATTTTGTTGCTCCTTCCTTGGGATAGCATCCATTGTGATAGAGGCAACTAATGGCTTAAAAGGGGCTATATGATCATCTATATCAAGTTGCAGGCTTCCAATATTGGGCAATATTAGCATGTACATTGCCTTAGGATGTTTTTGGGAGTTATTTGGAGTTTTGGTGTATTGCTCCACTAGGAAAGGTTATGAGTTTGATGAGGAGCTAGTCGTAGGCTTTGGGGAAGAGACAAGGAAGCAAAATAAGGTGCGAATTAGTCCAATATTGCTGCTGATAAAAACTTACATCAGTCCCAATTGTGGTATGTTTGGTTTGAATGAGCTTACTGCTCCATCCTTTGTACTTGCTGATCTCTATACTCATAAATACTACTCCAACACCCTCTTTATCTGCTTAGAGGTCAGAAATTATTAATTTGAGCATTGTATGTCTGAATATCTCCTTCCACTACTTGAATGACAAATGTTCGTTAAATGGCTATGCATTTCTCTATGCCTCAAACTATTTGTGAGAATGCCTTTTATCATACATGAAATTTGTAGCTGATATACATTATAGAAACTCTAAATAATGTTAGTTTGCGGTTCTACTAAATGTTTGATGAAATGTTCATGTGATGAAGTGTAATATCCCAGTTATTTTTTTTTTGTTTTTTAGGCCAATAGTAATCATCAACAAACAGATAACCCATTAAGGTTAGAAAACATAAACTGAAAACTTGCTGGAAAATGCAACCCTTCCACTTTTTGATCACCAAGTGCCCAATGTGGGAAGGTGAGAGCATGCGGTGTTGGGGGGATCGTTAGCTTCAAATAATTGGAAACAATACAATGCTTGGGCGGCAAGCCAGCCCCTTCCGCTTATCCAGCGGGAATGCAAGAAACTTGGCGGTGAACCAGCCAAGAGAAACATACAAATGCACAAATCACTCAACCGCGATATTTCAGCGAGAGGACTGAAATTACAAAACAATCTCAACTCAACCGCGATATTTCAGCGAGAGGACTGAAATTACAAAACAATCTCAACTCAACCGCTTATGCAGCGGGAGGACCATTACACTCAGACATCACTCGACCATTTATGCAGTGGGAGGACTGAATTACAATTTACTTGAAAATAGGCGGCAAGCCAGCCTCTTCCACTTTTCAGCGGGGTGAGAGTTACAAACCAAACTTGGTTAGTAGTACTACTACTTAACCTTACAATAATCAAGATAATGTGAGAAGAGAGTAATGTTGAATATCCAAATAAGAACATGAAATTTCTGCTAACATCAAAATCTGCAGGCTGGAATTGCAAAACCAGCAGCCTATGGATTCACTAAAACGCTCATAACTCTCTCATTACTCACCCAATTCACCCAAAATCTGTTCTAAATAATTGCTATACCTGCTACAATGAAAACAAACCCAAGGAAAGCCATCGAAACACCCATATTTATTTTGCACGCTTCCCAATGCATTCACAAAACCCAACGCCTAACTTGCGAAGTTCGATTTGCAATATAAAAAATCCACACTCAAAATAAGATGCTAAAAACTTACAATATGCATCGCCAGTGGTAGGAAGGAAGGATGAGCCGATACCTAGAATGATGGAATCGCTTGGTCAAGAGGTGCTAGCAAAATACGCTTTCAGCAATCCCGCGACCAGCAACCAGAAAACACTCCAATCCCAAATAGAACACTCCACAATCTGCAACTCACTCACCAGCAGCACTGGGAGTACATGGACACAGCTAGGTACTATCTTGCAAGTGCGAAACTGAGACTTAGCTAGGAAGCCACACTTCGAAGCTCAGATTTTCAGTCGCCAATTCGGTAGCATAACGATGCAAATTCATTTGATACCCAATGAGAGGCCAAGCACCTGTATTTATAGATTTTTCCCTCTGAAATTCAAATGCAAATGGCGCCCAGAACCATTGAAATTCAATTTCATTTCATGTCATAGCCTCCCCTAGACATGGCGTTAATTTTCCCAAATTCCGTAGGCAAAGTTCGAACTTTTTCCTAGGTGACAACTTTGCGATATAAAATAATAAAAACATGAAATATTTCATCTTTCTCAACGCCACCTTTTTTAATGCCATTGACTTAGGAAAATAACAATATTGCTGGCAGATAGATATTTTTCCTATGTTGCCCCATAACACAATTAATCAGTAATAAAAATAATTAAATATTAAACCTTAGGATAAGGAATTAATATTAAATTAAATAACTTATAACTCCAATACTGATTAATACCAAAATCAAGGATGAAGTTGTGCGATGAAGATCATTGAACTGTGTTGAGTCAGGACCTTGTCCGAGACTACTAAAAATAGAAATGCTCATCATAGCCACTTACTAAAAATAGTAAGTCAAGAAATACTGCTTCGAAAAACATAATCTTCGCACCTAGAGAAAGAGCTTGAAAAGCTCAGTAAAACTGCATCAACCAAACAACCAAACCCTAACTTACTAAAAATAGTAAGTTCTGACTTCACCAAAGAATCAAATGCATGTTATGCCACCCTGGAGTTCATGGAAAATCCAGAAGGAAACCAGAAGCAGAATTGAAGAATTCCCTCCTGACAAACCCTCAAAAGCTCGTGCAAAACTCCACAAAGGTTGGAAACCCTAATTCTCTCTTCTAAATAGCCTGCGGGTCTTCGGAATAGGCCAATGGACCACTGAACTAATCACTGCGGAGAAGGGGACATTACATGAAGGGAAAGATTTTTGCAAGTTTGTGTATTTTTTTTGGATAGTACATTGTGTAGGCATACCAAATGCTTTTACTATATTTCGTAGATTTCACTATATGGTCAAACATATTAAGTAAATTTTTTTATTTGGAGTAGAACAAAAACTCATTATCCTTCTAAAATAATGTTAGTTTGCGGTTCTACTAAATGTTTGATGAAATGTCCATGTGATGAAGGGAAATTTTTTTGCAAGTTTGTCAGTTTTTTTTTGGATATGACATTGTGTAGGCATACCAAATGCTTTTACTATATTTCGTAGATTTCACTAGATGGTCAAACATATTAAGTAATATTTTATATTTGGAGTAGAACAAAAACTCATTATCCTTCTAGGAAAATATATTCCCTTCCTCATCTTCTTTATATTCGATCATATAATAATCTACATCAATGATCCATGGTAATCTAAGTAAATTAGAATAAATCTACCTCCAAATTGACACCTTTCTCCTTACTCATTTGAGGCATAGAATGAAGCAATATCAAATTTCATGCTACCATTTTCAAAAATAACTTAGAAGACTATTGCAAGGAGACCAATTAGAATCAATAATGAAAGGAGCAATATTCTTACAAATCATAATAACAACATTCCCTTCCCTTTATCATGGTTCGAATTAAAAACCTTTGCCTCTTGATACCCATTGCATTAACTTCCCAAGTCAAAAGACAGTCAAGGTCTTTATTAGAATTATAGAGAGTTCTAAGGACATTTTTTGTCGTGAGCCTCAAGGCTTATGACATTCCAACTTATAATCTTAATCTTCATTCAATGCGGGATAGGGGGCTTGGGACCTTTATAAAGCCTTTTTAAGCAACTTGGAATCTTCTTTGCTTTTTCTTTTTTCTCTTTTTCTATTCTAGGGATCCTCCTAGGTGACTCAACAAATTTACTTTTCCTAAATTCATCCACAATTTCCTTATCATTATCATCCATGGAACTTTGACACACATATATTTATTGAAGCATTTTGTTTTTTTTAAACCCCCCTGAAGAATATTTTTTTGCATTCCACCTAAACAACAAAATTAGTTTCCAATAACATTTGGGTCTCTTGGGAAACTTGAGACTTGGTCTCATCCCAACAATATCATCCTCCCCCTTAAAGTTCATTTTATGAACTTCCTCCTTAACACATTTGTTATAGTTAATGTTAACATGTGTGGGATCATTTAGACTAATATTATTGCCAATATTTGCCTGCATTCCATTGTCCTTATAGAGACTATCTTCCATTATAGCCTCTCCAAAATTATTTAAATTTTGGTTTGGCCTTGAATTCTGATATCATTATTTCTAGGTACTTGTTGACGTTCATCTTTCACATGTTTTGATTGATTTTAAATAATCTTCAAGCAATCTATTTTTTGATACCCAACACACAAAAAACACACATTGAGACCACCAAGTTGGTTTACTTCACATTGGATGTTTTTTCTAGCTACAAACATATGTTGTCTCAAATAGGATTCTCTAGATTAACAACTATTAAAACCTTAGCATTCATGTGAGGTAAGGTGGCTTTAATACTTTCAACTTGGAGCACATCTCATAGTTTTAAGAGTGTGGGCCAAAATAGCTCACAATTGTGGGGGAATGTTTTTATTTTAGTCCACTTGAGTATAGGTATGGACAATTCTTCACAAGGGGCAAGCTCAGGGTTCCAATAATCACTCTAGACATAGACCTATTCATGTTTCAAAAATCTTTATTTAAGACTCTTTTCTGCGTATTAAAGTTTTTGAAGAAAAATACGAACAATCTTTGGTACACTATTCTATAGAAGAAAGCATACAACCTTATCTTTTTACCCCACATATTGTTGTTAATGTTGTGTAGCTTCGGTCAGATAATTCTGATCATCGAAATCAAATGCTTAAGTGGCCAATTGGCCTTAAGCATTTGATAGTTGCTTTATCCTTGCAAGTTATGTTAAATTAGCTTATATGTATTGTCACCGAAGTATTTGTAATTGATGATTGGATTTAATACTCATATATTAATATATGTTACAAATGTATATATGTATCTATATATCTATAAATACAATAATGTTTGTGATTTACATTATTGATATATATTTATATATAATATATACATATGTTTTTGTAATAAAGAAAAAGCTGATTATTAAATATGTTTATTAAAACAAATAGTCGATATAATCGACTTGTTACATTTAATCGCTTGACAAACATTAGTCGACTTAAAGTCGAATTGGTTAATTATACCATCTTGCATCTTAGCGTATTGTCTTTAATGTTTATTGGTCTAACCCTCACGGGTTCGTGGAGACATGTCTCTGTAGAGACATGTCTCTACGTGGATGCTATTCCACGTAGAGGCATGCCTCTACGTAGGCATGCCTCCACACCATTGTATATATGGTGTATAGCTGCGGTTAAGGGACAATATAGAAATTGGAAATATTGAACCAGCCGGCCTGCACAAAAAATAACGAACATTGCTGTTACATATTCATTGAAATACAAATCATAAATTCTGATTGCTGTTTCTTACTTGCTTATATTCAAAAGAGATCAAATCAATATATGATAAAAGAAGTACTTTGATAAATAAAATAACCCTTAGCATTCTCAAATCTGATAAAATAAACAATTGTAAGTTCAATCATCAAAAGGCCTTATGGAGGGTAGGTATCCTTATCGAGACAAACAAAAAGTGTGCAATTTTTTCTAGTCTTTCTTCTTCCTTATTAATCACTTCTTGCATCAAATCACCAGACTTGTAATGAATGTTAAGACGAAGAGAATCCTCACCATGTTCATGTTCTTCATTGTTGCCATTTTCTCCTTGGATGATGATGTAGACATAGTCTCCATCACAATATTTTGCTACAAAAATGACTTTCGTATGAGTAAATTTGTCACTTGCAAAATGTTCTTGTGCTACCATTTTCCACCACCTAGAATATGGAACATTTTCTGGGTTATTACTACCATTCTCATCATGGCTCTACAATTTATCTTCATTAAAGTTATTTGATCTTTCATCTTCATAATTTTCCATACAACCATTCACATCCCGTCCACTAGTGAAATTTTGATATGCATTAATCTCTAGTGTGAGTGAAAGGTACAATGGGAAGGTAAAATGTATTGTTATAGTCACAAATCCAATGAATATCAACACAATAAATGAAGGGAAAAGGGTGGCTATGGGGAATAAACCCCACCAAAATAAAATTTAAAAACATACCTAAACTTTATACAAACAACACCATAACCTAGAAAATATAATCTTAACGAAAATACACAATAAACACAACCAATTCACAATCATAACAAAAAATACTTAAGTCAACCAGTTCAATTCAATTGAAGGGAGAAGTGCAGCTCCAAGAGCATCAACAGAGGTTCTGTTTTCCCTACGAAGTTCTAGAGTGTTCATGTTTCACCCTCTTTTTCTTTTCATCTTTCACCCTCTATCTCCTTTTGTTCTCTAGCCTCCTTTTTATTTTGCTTATTGTATCTAATTTTTGTAGTACCTATCATGGTAGAAAGAGGAAAGCGTTCAACTTTTGTAAGTTACAAACTTGCACATCTTTGAACCATGCTTTAAACTATTTAAATGTAGAGAGATGGGAGCTCTGTAGCATAGTGAGGAAGATGAATAGTCATCCCCCGTTGATGCACTTGGAGCTACATTACTTCCTACAATTGAATCAGATTGGTCTTCTTCATCATCTCGTGACTTCATTCTTAGTCTTCTTCATGTGTTCTTTTATGTATGTGTAATGTCCCCTTTTGGCTTAAGATATAATTAAATAATTAAAAGCATGTCTAATTATTTAATAAGCCATTAGTGTAATTATTTAATATTATTCCTTTTAAAAAAGTACATCATAAGGATAATATTATATAATTACTTAAGTGACTTAATAAAGTGGGAAATCAAATTAAGTCACCTTTAATTCAAAAGTGAAATAAAAGAAAAGAAAATGAAAAGGCAAGAGGAAATGGAAGGCCAAGGGACATTTAGAAAGTTATAAAAGAGCATTGGAGGATTGTTAGAGCATGTTGAGTTTATTCATTTCATTGATTGTAACCCGGCGTGGTTTTGGAGATCTGGACGTTGTCCATCTTAGCCTTCCGGAGGACAAAATCCCTCTTGAAGAAGACTAGCTATGGTAGTGAAAGATCTACTCTGGTTGGTGTTTGCTGAAGATAATAGATTGATCTGCTGTTGGTGTGTGGATTTCCAATCCAACTCAACATCCTATATCTGTGATTGGGGGGTTTCCTGTGCATACAATTTTTCTGTGGCTACGATTGGGAAGATAATTCTATTATTTTGTTGAAGGTTGTAATGATTTATCTATTTTGATGACAATATTCATTTTTAATTTCAGATCTCTATTTCAGTCTAATATTATATGATTTTCATTATGATCTGTTGAATGAATAGAAATCAGTTTTCATGCAAACTGTTTTTTTAAATTATTGTGGAACATTTGGTAAAATCTGGAGCAAATATCCATAGGGGATATTTCAGCATGTTATGCTTGCATTTGATTTTTTATGTCTTGGAAGGTTGTGGTTTTGGTTTGTTTGGAGGTTTAGTTTTTCTTTTTAATTAATTTAATTTGGTGGAGTTTTACTCCCCCCCACTCCCAACAACCCCTTTTTTCTACATTTATTGTGATTGATTCTCTTTGGATTTGAAGACCATAGCAACACTATTCTGCTTCTCATTGTTCCCCTAGCTCAAGTCATAGGTTAATGCATATCTTAAAGTTGTGGGTGGATGAGATGTGAGTGTCTATAGAGAAATTTAGTAAATGAAGGGGCAGCTGCATTTAATGAAGAGAAACTATATAACCATGACAATTGGAATAGTAGTAAGGCAAAAGATGTTAATGATCTATAAGAAGGAAATTAGACCTACAAGATCACTCCGTGAGTAGATGAATCTACTCTTGTTCCTAAGGAAGCCCTTGTTGGAGTAAGCTGCAATAGTGGAAGAAGACAGCATGGTAAGGAATCTCTTGTCTTAGAACACTCATTATCAAACTCAATCATATGATACAAGAAGTTGTTAGTAAGGAAGAAGAAAAACTAAAAAGTATTGTTATCTCTTTCGTTTGTCTTGATAATGATGTATCGCCTTTCAAAAGATTTTTTGATGAGTGAACAATTTGTGAAGTAAAAGAATGGTGCTGTATGCTAATCCTTTTGTAAAATATTGTAGCAGCGGTTGCTTGTGATTTTCTTCAGAAAAATTCAAATTGGCCCTTTGGAACCCTAAGTTCTTTGCATGCGAAGTCTTGACTAGGTCTATACCAAAATAGATTAAATAAAAAATATGCCCCCAAAGTTCTGGGCTCTTAAATGCCAAGCTCTTGAATCGTTGGGTGATGTGCTTCAGTTTGAAAACATGAAAGCCACCTTTCCGTTAATCCTAGAAATCCTATTCTTGATAATATTTGTTTTCAATTGGAAAATAAAAATGTCAAATGAGGTAAATTAGGTTGATAGACTCAATGCTTGCTTTTTGTGTAATTTTATAGGCACAAAAAAAGTTAATGCTAGAGAATTGCCAAAAACTGTCTAGACTTGTAGAAAGCAAAGGGCCCTAGCCCCTTAGATAATGATATCAAGATTAAGGAGCCTGAAAAAAATTGAACATTATTGAAGATGTGGTTGTAATGGAGGAAAGTCTAGTAAAGATGTTGGTTTTGTGATAAATAATAAATAATGATAATAAAATTATCTTAAATGAGCTTTCACTCGTTGCCATGAATAGTGATAGTTTTGTTAACAAAATATATTAGGTTAATCATTTTAAACTACACTCCTTGTTTGTCTCAATTAAAGTTCCAAGAATGATACATGTCAGCACCATGTGGCGGTGGCTCTTGGTTCCCACTTAGAACCCTAATTTTCTAATTATAGCAATTTTTTAGTTTTTGTATTAACAAGCTATACAAATATTAGTGAATTGGAATAAAAAATACAGAGTTCAAGGCATATCTCTCTCCTATGAAGATTTCCCTCTTTGTGTGCACTCTTAGTGTAATAGAATCCTATTTTGTTGAGCAGTTTTAATAATTGTCAATTCTGTTTGGTATTGTTCAAATTCTGCTTTTATAATACATCAAGTTCCATAGCTAGTGGGTTGTCCTCTGAATTACAAACTTATATCACTTTTTTTTTTTGGCAAATTTTAATTATTTATGGCTACAAGGAGAGCTAAAATGAATTCAGCAAGAGGCGAGTTGAGTATTGACCACTGTTTTGACTTACCATTTTGCTTTTATTAGTAATTAGTTGCATTTTTGACTGCCATGCTGACTATCTTAAGAAAGTTGACTGGAATAGTGTTAGATGAATTTTTTAAACACTGGTTTATGTTGTCATAATTACTGTTGACTTTGTGAATGCTTAAAACTGGAATGTTTACAATGTGTAGAATCACCAGGGTGTTACATAAGGATGAAATTGTTGAACTGTTCTTAGAGGGCATGCTGCATGGCACTTCAAAGGATGCAAAAATATTAGAGTGCACATCAATATTTAAACTTAATTGAATTAGAACTAACACCTTGAGAGGCACATGTGAAGGAAAGTACTTGGTTGGATTGCATGGAATTTGTATTGAGTGGTACCAGTTGAAAACTGATTGCTAACTTTCACAAACCACTTAAAACTAACAAACAATGTAAAGATTCTAATATTTGTTCCCCTCTATACGTAATACACTAAAAATAAAAATGAGCATAAATTCATACGCAGTCTGGTAGCTTATATGTTGGGCAATGGAAAGAAAGAAACGAATATTATTGATGCCCATGGATGACCAAAGTGGGTCAATTGGACTCAAAAGCACAACCAATTACACTTGCAAGAGAGAGTAAAATATGCACTGTGGTAATACATAGGATAAATGAATTTCAAGGTACTATAATGGAAAGGAAGATTGTGAGAAATAAATTTAATGTAAGAGGATAGATGAAGGTTTGGCATGAATCTTGGAAATGTATTTCATAAAATGCTTTTCTGGATACATTCTTGAATGCTCGACTTCAAAGGCTAATACTATTTTTCTTAACCAGAAGTCTATTTCATTTCACTCTAAACTGATGTCATCATAGACAGCAACTCTGAATCTTAATATGACAAGCAACTTCTCTTTAGTTGCTCACTTCAAAGTTAAAGAATGACAAATTTATTATTATAATTTTGTTGTCTGCTAGGAATAATGAAATTGCAGTGTTGTCTGAACTCTGATACTTTTGGATTAGCATATAAATGTAATTAGCTTATTTTCTTGTGATTGCAGTATATCCGTTTGAGGAAATCTGATTATGGGTGCTACAATGTCATTGAACTACCAGTGTCTCGAGTTCGGGATCCTTTTGCTAAAACAGAGTTTGAAGTGATGAAGGTAAATGTAGCTCTGGCCTTTATACTTAAAATGATTTGGGAGTTATTTTCCCTCTATGTAATTACTTGCAATGTTTCAGCATTTGATAGTGATTATTGCTGTAAATGAATTCATTTTCAAGATAAGAAGAATAGCCTTGACATATCTTCCTAGTAGTTGTTCCTAGAAGGATTCTGTTCCTGGAGATCGTTTTTGAAGTGTGACAATCAAGTTGAAACTGGCTCATTAAAGGTGGAGCATGCCTAATGTAATGGGGGAGTTCAGTTTGGCATCAACAAACTCAAAGAGGATGAAAGCTCCAACTTCAACTGTGAAGTCGCAGAGGGCTCTGTTGTATAATTGATGATTTAAAATCTAGTCATGCTTACAGGACTTTCTGGGAACTTGTCAGATACACCAAATACTGAGGTGAGGCAGGTCAAATAGGGCTGTAGACTTGCCAGTATGTGCTGATGAGTTTCTGTCAGATTTACCAAGATTCATGAGCCCTGTGGTTGTGTAAAAGATCTTGCTAGCTACTGTAAAAGTCCTATTGTGTAAAAGATCTAGTTAGGTTATAGACCCATTTAAGCCGTGCAAAAGTCCCTAACAAGTTATTTAAAGTATTAGCTTATGGTATCAGATCCTATTAGGTTACATAGAATATCCTCACACCTTTTTTTTGGATCATGAAGATCCATAGATTGTGAAGATCTCAATGGTCACTATTGTTCATTGATACTTGTATTAAACTTGATCCCCTTGGATTAATTGTTTATCGTTTATCATTGTGATGGTTATTTCATTTTTGATAACCTATTGTTTTGGTGTTAGTCTTGGTTCTTTTTGAATTTGTGAGTCTTATTATTTATTGTTAAAATCGATCATTTATTGTCATTATTCCCTTTTTTATGGTTTATTGATTATGGCATATTGTCAAGAAGTTTATCTTATTGTTTGGAATTGAATGGTGATGGAGGAAGAGCCCCATTGAGTTCATTAGTGGTTAGCAATGGTGGTTTAGCCCAATGAATGTATATTATTGGCATTAGTAGTGCAGTCCCACAAATATTTATTCATTGTAGGTAGTGCAATTCCCCGAACATTAAATGTGATTTGACATAGGTGTTGTAGTCTCACCAATGATTTGGAAGATCCAGCATAGCTAGAGTTGTCTCACTGATGGTTTATGAAATCAATGTCTTATTGTTGTAGTGATTGTAAATGATTTATTGTTTATTGTTGAGAGATCTTACTTTTTACTGCAATGATGATTGTATTGAAATTTGATATGACCTACTTTTATGATTCTTTAGTGATGAGTCTTACTGTCTTCTGTTTAGTTGGTTATTTAATGCTTATGGATTTGGATATTATACCTTCTATTGTTATGAATTGAGTCATTGTTTATTGGTCAAGTTTGAGCTTATGTTGATTGCTTTTGGTTGTCAATTTTCAATATTGGTGATCTTCACTTGTAAAGTCAACAGCCATGAAATGTATTTGAGGTTTTCTTGATTGTTGTTGGTTTTATTGACATAGTGTTCAGATTGAGTTTTGAAAGGTCTTGATTATGAGTTTAATAAGGTTTTGAGATTTTAAGATTTTAAAGGTTTTGACTCTTTGAGATTTGAGTTCTGATAGGTTTGTTGAGGAGGGCTTGGCTATACATATGGATAAGGGAATAAAATTATGAACTATATGGAAGGCTATATTGATTATCATTCTTGTGATATGATGCCATCATATGAGTTACTTGTTAGAAGATACTATGAAGAGAATGATTTGTAAAGTTACAGAGAAGAATGAAATCTAGGTAAGCTAGTTATAATGATGGTGAGATGCTAGGTGGATGATGAGAAGAAACAATATGACACATCCTTTTTTGTTATGTTATGTACTATGCTTGTGATTTTATGTATGTATGCAAGGCAAGAAAAATATGTGGTTATTGTGAGGTTAGTGACTCACTCTATTGGGTAATTACGCCCTAGAGATGATTATTGAATCCACTACCACAACCCTTTCTTGTATCCTCTATAGGGTGATTGGAGGATTTTCATATGCACAAGTCAAACATTTCATGTTTGAGTAGACAACCTACTATTTCCATTTTACAATTATATGAAATTTGTTTGAAAATTTGTATTTGCCTCTTAAGAGATCAATGATCTTGAATCCAAAATACACATGCCTTCTATCAATGTTCCTAAGCATTAATTTACCACCCCAATATGTTGACAGGGATGGCTTTTGAGAATTGCTTGAGGTAAAGTTCTCACTCTTTGTGGAAACATTTCTTGTAAATGTTTTTGTAAAGCTCATACGGATATAATGACTCTCGATAGGGAAGATTCAAACTTGTGGTCTTCGTACTAGAAAATATTTTCCTATTTGTGGAGATGGAAGCTTGGTTCATTAGTATAAATATATTATGAAAACTATAACAAAGAAATATTACTAAGATATTCATTCAACTAAATGAAAGGAGCAAAAACATTCTTATATGAGATTATAAAAGACAACCAAAGTGGATAAGAACAACTAATCTAATAAATAAAAATGAAAAAAGAAAACTATAGTTGGAATAACTTTATTAAAGCCTTAACTAAAAGCTAAGTGACCCAATATAATATACCCTCCCTCAATGGTCAATCTACTAACTACACCAATGCTATCTTGAAATTTTACAAATTTGTTAGGACTCGAGACTTAGTAAAATGCTGGCAATTTGATACTCAATTGGACAATATTGCAACATAACATATCCATTTTCTACAAGTTGTTTGATTAAGTGACAATGTAGTTTCACATGTTTGGTATGCTTGTGGAAAATTGGATTCTTGTCAAGTTTGAGCACTTCTTGATTTTCACAAAATAGGGGTGTAGGCTTTGATTGTGACATCTTCATGTCAGGTAACATCTTTCCAAGCTAGATTGCCTCAAATGCTACTTTTACTAATCCTTGATATTCTAGTTCAGTTGAGAAAAGAGCTATTACATGCTACTTCTTGCTGGTTCATGTGACTACACTTGTGCTAAGGTTGAAACATATTTGGAAGTAATTTATTTCATCTACAAATTCTGCCCAATCTTAATCTATAAATCCACATAGCTTAAGGTTTTCAGTTTTGCAATAGAAAATGCCAAAGTTGTAGTTGGCATAAAATGCCTATTGTTATGTTCGATAATATTGGTTATCTGCCAATGTATTAATTGTTTGTATTAAGTGGGTTGTTACTTTCGGGTAGTTGTAAGTGTTGGTTGGTTGACAATTGTGTTCCTCTTGGCAACCATTGGGTCCTTTAAATATGTTGTGTACGGACAAGGAAGGTAGTAGGATAGAGTTGGATCAATTGTAATCCTTGGCCAACCATCTCAAGTCTTCTTCTCTATAATAATTTCATGTGTGAAAAAAGATATATTTTACTCTTGTGTTTGGTATGCATTGTCATCTGTATTATTACTTTTTTATTTAATTACCAGATATAGCAATAAACAAAAGTCAAGTTTCCCTTTCACATATCTCAATACCCTCTTCATTATAGTCCAATGTTCTTCTACCTTTGGTGTTGTCATGAATCTAAAAATGAACTCACAACATAGGTCAAATTAGGTCTAGTGGTTGTAAGATATGTTAGGCTCCCCACTAGTTGCTTGTAAGCTGACTCATTAATTGTCTTAGAGTTAGTTTTGGTTGAATGTTTTAGTCCTTTCTCTATAGGTTTAAACCAGATTTTACAATTTGTCATTACAAATTTATCAAAAAAAACTCCTGGCATATTTGGATTGTGAAACAAAAATGCTGTCACCTATTTGCCAAACTTCAATGATATCATCTACTTATATGACTAGTAGAATGAGATAATTTCCTATTCTTTTGATGTACAAATCGGAATTCAAAAGACTTCTCTAAAATCTTTATTCAACCAACTATTTCTCAATTTTGATTTACCATGCCCTAGGTGTCTACTTCAGCCCATATAGAGCTTTTTTCGGCCGACAAATAAGATGCTCCTTCCTTGTACCCTAAAAACCTTGTGGTTGAGACATGTACACTTTCTCCAAATCTCTATTGGGGAAGGCACTCTTCACATCCATTTGATGGATTGTTTAGCCAAACAAAGTTACCATGGCTAGGACGAATTGAATGGTGCTCATCTTCATTGTAGGAGTAAAGGTCTCTACATAGTCAATGTCCTCTCTTTGTGAGAACCCTTTTGGAACCAAACAAGCTTTGTACTTGTTTGATGTACCATTTTCTTTATTCTTGACCTTGTACACCCATTTGCAACAATCAGATTCTTCCCTAATGGAAGCTTTGAGAGATATCAAGTCTTATTTTTCAAAGGACTTATGTTTAGTGGCCATGGCCTTTTCCCATTAAGGTTTCCTTTTGCCTCCTCAAATACTTGTGGGTCATAAACTCCTTGAATATTAGTCATCAAAGCAATGTTAACCATGTTCTTGTTCTCGTTTCTTGATTATTGTTTCTCACTTATTTGCTCACTTGAATATTATCAGTGGTGCTTTCTAACCACTTTGGTCTCTTCTTAGGATTCTCTACATCCAAATCAGTGTTGTCAACATGACTTGGGCTATAACGTTTGGATACTAATCTAGGTTATCATCAATGGAATCTATGTCTATTATCGGCTCATGGCTTTGCATGCTTTGAATCCTCCCCTTTAGGTGGAGCTACTTGAAGCTGAACACCTAAATCCTGGGCCTTAATAAGCTGTTCTTCAATAATCTTGAACTTTGGAGAAGTGTGGAAGTGCCTAACTTCTTCATCAATCACAACATCTTTTTTTAAAGTCAAGCAATTGATGTCAGCATCAATAAATTTGAAAGCCTTATGGTTGTCACTATACCCTATAAGCATTTGTTTCTTACTGTTAGGATCTAAATTGGTTCCCTTTTTGTTTGGAATCTAGACATATGCAGTGGAACTAAAGAACTTAAGATGAATTATTTTTGGTTTTCTCCCAGACCAAACTTCCTTTGGGGTCATTTTCTTCACTACTTATGTTGGAGATTTGTTTAGAAAATATTTTATTGTGTATATTGCCTCCACCCAAAACTTCTTGGTAACATTCTCGTCCTCCATCATATATTGGGTCATCTTTGTGACAGTATGGATCCACCTCTCAACTACTCCATTGTGTTGTGGAGTCTAGTGTAATATATTGTCTTTTAATGCTATGTTTAGTACAAAATTTATTGATTTCTTTGAACAAAATTCTCCTCCATTATCAAATCTAAGAGTAGTTATTTCACAACCTAACTCTTTTTCACCAATGCTTTGAATTTTTGGAATTCTTTAAACACATCTGATTTTAATTTTAGAAAATACACCCATGCTTTCGTACTAAAATCATAAAAAAATAGAAGAAAATACTTGGCACTGGTGATAGATGTTATGTTCGTTGGTCGACATATGCTTGTATGAACTAGTTGTAGCACACTCTTGGCTCTCTAAGCTTGTCTATCATCAAAATGAACTTTTTGCTACTTCCTTGCTTGGCAAGCTTTGCAAACACCTTGTATTTGTTGCTTTATCTAAGGAATTCCATCTACCAAATTTTCTTAGGCCAATTGAGATAGGATAAATTGAGGTGCCTATATCATTCATGCCAAAGTACACTAATGTTAGATGCACTCTTGATTACCAATGCATGTTCTCCGACCTGTGTAGTGCCAACTTGTCTATATAGTCCATGATCTTCTATACAAAGAGTAATAGTTTTCTTCATCCCTTTGTCCATTATAAACATTTGTGTTTGTTGAGAATGGCATCTAGATTGTGACTATGTTGCATGATTTGACTTATTGAGTAAATTAAGCCCCATTCGCGGTACATATCACACATTGATAAAAATCAACTTTTCCTCTTTAAAGGACATTTGCACATTCCCTCTATTGATGACCATGTACCCCTCACCACCATTGAAGATCATTAAATTAGAGCAAGTAATGTACTTTGTGAACTAGTTTTGTTTGTTGGTGAAATGACATGATGCTCTTGAATCTATGTACCCATGCAAATGACTTGGAGTTCTCTAGTGGTCTTGTGCCACAAATGAGAAAAAGGTTGACTACATTTTCTCTACAATATGGGCCTTTTGCTAAGATCCTCCTTGGTTGGATTTGTGATTGCCAACCTTTTTCTGTAGTGCTTCTTCATCTGACCCATCTTGATTCTTATCACAATAATGACATGTGATGTTCTTTAGATTTTTTGATGCATCCTCATTGTCGCCTTTTCCTTTCTTTTCCAACCATTTTCCTTTGTTGTTATCATTTGTTGCAAATGTATGTTTCACACTCTCTATCTCATTGCAACTATCAAACTCTTTTTTCCATTTGTCTTGTTGAAGAGCTTATTTCATAGCTCATCAAACTTTAGGTCAACATTTTTATAGGTTATATTGAATGTCTCTTGCTCAGTTTTTGAGCATGGTGACTTGGAGGTATAGGTCTCTCTTTGGCAATATTTCTTGTCAATGTAGACCAAATAGGTATTTTGCCTCTCAACCAGGTAAATTTGAAAGACCTGATCTTGGTCTTAGATGATTTTCCTATCCCAAGTTGATAGAAGATATAGAATTGCAATTAGAGCCCCAAAGATGGATGTCTGCTCAGTGGCACAAATCTTCTCTTTACTACAAAAAATCGTGTTTTCAAATTAATTACTAAATCTAATACTACTGGATCATCTCTTATTCTTGAAATATGTGATTAGGGGAATCAAATCATTATGTATTGAATCTTTCAGTTTAAGTAAAAGTTATATTAAGTTTTTCTATAAAGAACACTTGATTTGTTAAAAAAACAATGCTCTTGAATCCTAAATAGCTGTTCTATTTCTCAACTAGGGGGATTGTAAAAATGTGATCTTGTCAATGTTATTCACAACCTCAAACATATTGGAAAGGTCTGTTTTCAATCACCTCACAACTACTCAAATGTAGAATTCTTCCTCTTTGGAAACATATCTTATCAACGTTACCTTAAACCCAAACAGGTATGTCATTTCTCAATTGGGTGAATTTGGAGGATGCAGTCTTGGTCCTAGAAATTAATTACCTACCTTTAGGTGATAGAAATGACAATTGCAGTTGGAGGCCTCAGATATGGACATCTTAGTTGGATACTGCACAAAAACTGTATTTTCAAATGATTACTGGATCCCTTGCCATAATACTATCTCATTTTCTCAATAGACATGCTCAAAGGGATGATTAAAGGAATTTCATATGCACATATTGGATATTTCTGTTGGAGTAAATGATTCACGGTTTCTTAATTGGCAAACACGTATGATGTATCTCTATTGGGAGCAAGGATTTGATCTTGTTATTAGGAGTGTTTTGACAACCTTTGGCAAGTTCATTTTTTGAGCATGGCCACTTGAAGGTTGAGTTCTTTTTCTTTAAAATATTTCTTGTCGATGTTAAATTAAGCAAAAACCAGTATGCCATCTCCCACTCAAGAATATTTGGAGGACTTGTATTTGTAATAGATCTTATTATCCTATCTTGAGGTGATAGAAAGGAAGGGAATGCAATTGGAGGCCCTGAAGATGGTATTTGGCTTGCTGGTACGTACCTTGTCTCATAACTACATAGAAACTCTGTTTTTAGACTGATTACTAAATTGGCTGCCTCCAAATTATCTCTTATTCTTGATAGTGTACTTTTAGTGGATATTAGAGGATTCTCATATGCATTTATTGAATCTTTTTATTTGAGTCAATTGCCTACAGTTTTTATTTTAAACATTGAAGTTTATCTTAAATATTGAATTTTTATGGTTAAGAGACCAACAATCTTGAAGACCAAACTATTAGAATATTTAATTATATTTTAGTCACCTATATTTAGTTCCTTGTTTAATGGTCATTTAGATTTTTAGTTAATTAGCTTTTAAGCTTTATTTAGCATTTAGCATTTAGCTTTTTCTTTTTAGTTAATTAGCTTTTAAGCTTTATTTAGCATTTAGCTTTTAAGTAGTTCACTTTAAATGACTTGTTCTTAATTTAGAACGTTGTCTTGTAATCTCTATATATACGCTTGTATATTGTTGAATACATTATCCGATTATTGAATCATTCATTCAATTTATTTTTCATGGTATCAGAGCGGGTCGATGGGATTCTTTAAAGTTTGGCGAATTTTTAATAAAAATTCATGGCCTTCTTTCTTAAATATTTTCTAGATTTTTTTTAGTTGTTTTTATATAAAAAAATGATTTTGCTTTTTTGAATGCTTTTTGAGGGTTTCTGGTTCGTGGGCGAATTTCTTTGTGCTGTGCAGCAGTTCATGTTTAATTTAGGGTTCTAGAGATTTTCGGGCGTGCACCCTGGAGGTTTTTTTTTGCAGATTGAAAATTTTCCTAGGGTTTTTGGAATTTTCAACTAGGGTTTTGACCCTTCAGTTCAATTTGAAATCTTATTCTGGTTGCAGATTCTTGGTGGGTTTTTCGAGACCTCAATTGGGTTGTCGTCATATTTTTCTGGGTGCATCGTTTTCTGTGCCTCTATTTTTGAGCCGTTGGATCTGCATTTTGATATCAGATTCTTGGTGGGTTTTTCGAGAGATTTTCTGGGTTGGTCTCAGATTTTTCTGGGTGCCTCATTTTCCGTGCCTCAAATTTTGTGCCAGCGAATTTGCCTTGGAATTTAAAAACAGTCAGCGATTTTTGCTAATTCTGTGGACGTCAGGAATTTTGATGTCTTCTGGGTGCCGTTTATGTTGTACATTCGACCTAGGGTTTTTGTCCCTATTTTTTTTGGAATAAAAATCGTCAATATTTTTTCGGTTTTTTTCAAAAAAAAATCAGAGGTATTTTTTTATTTTCTACAAATTATTATTTTATTTTCTGATTATTTTCAGGAAAAATTTCAGGTTTTAAGTTTGTAGAAAATTTTAATTTTTGGGTTTCTTCCAAACCTCGAAATTTGCACCTTGGAATTCATGCCAAAATTCTCCTCCAAAGGTTTCAGTTTTTTCAGCAGCTGCTTCTATTCTGTTTCCGTGATGACATCTTTGACCAGCATCATGTTGGAACACAGACAGAAGTTCAACAATTGCCACAACACCTGGAAACAGTGCATGTTCACAATATATGAATATCGTTGCCTTGATCAGATTGATTTAGGCCAGACCTCGTCCTACAGGTCCCAGGGTTTTCACATTTTTTTTCCTCAAAAATTGTTCGTAGGGTTTAGAATTTTTTCCTTAAAAATTATTATCTGTCATCTGCAAAGCTTGCATGGATTTTCTGATTTTTCGCCATAAAAAATCATTGGAGGGTTTTGCTTGATTTTTTTTTCTCAAAAATTAGGGTTTTACCATGTGATGTCTGGTATTTTACCATGTGATGTTGTCTGGTGTTTTCTTGCATGATGTTTGATGTTTTACTGCGTGATGTTTGGTGTCTTACCACGTGGTGTTTTGGGTCTTGCCATGCGAAGTTTCAGGGTTTTGTTCGATTTTTTCCACAAAAATCATTTCAAGGGTTTTTACCATTTTTTTCCACAAAAATTATGATTTGTATCTTCAATTTTGGAGGGTTTGCCGATTTTTCCTCAACATCATGGTTTCAGGTTTCAGTTTGGTTACCCAACATCAGGTTGGATGGATTCTGGTATTCTTGGTTATTAACACTTTTCAGATCTAGGGAGGGTCTCCACCGCAACAGAGTGTTCTTTTCATTTGTGATCAAAAGACCTGTAGTGTCTTCTGTAGGGTAGTTAGTAGATAGAATGACCATTAAGGGAGGGTATTAAAATATTTAATTATATTTTAGTCACCTATATTTAGTTCCTTGTTTAATGGTCATTTAGCTTTTTAGTTAATTAGCTTTTAAGTTTTATTTAGCATTTAGCTTTTTAGTAGTTCACTTTAAACGACTTGTTCTTAATTTAGAACGTCGTCTTGTAATCTCTATATATACGCTTGTATATTGTTGAATACATTATCCGATTATTGAATCATTCATTCAATTTATTTTTCACAAACTACTATGTTGTTTCTCAATCAGTTGGATTTGGAAGATATGGTACTACTCCTATATTTTATTTTCCTAGTCATTAATTTTCATCCACAATGTTTTGGGAAGGTCAATTTTCATGCATATGAACGTGGAGGTACAGTTTTCACTGATAGGCATTGCCTTCAGACCAAACAAGTATGTTGTCTCTCAACTAGGTGGAATCGGAGGACGTTAAAATGGTAATGGATGTTATTCACCTATCTCGTAGTGATGAAAGAATTACAATTGGGGGACTAGGAGACATATTTCAAGCTCATTGGAACAAAACTTTTTTGTTTACAGTACAAAAAATAAGTTTTTGAAATGATTATTAAATTGGCTTCCAAAGGAGCATCTCTTATTATCAATGAATGTGATCAGTGGTGTGAACAAAGGATTCATATACTCAAATATAGCATTTTTAATTTTTTTAAAGTGTTTTAATAGAATACCTACAATTTCCATTTTACAGTTTTTCAAAGTTAATTTGAAAAACTGCATTTTTTTGTTCAAGAATCAATGTTTTTTAAGTCCACACAGGTATCTATCTCTCAGTCGTGTGGATTCATAGGATGTGATCTTGTTTGTAATCATTATTCACCATCCCCAACAAGTTGGGGAGGTTGATTTCAAGCACGGTTAGTTATTTATCTTCAGAAACATTTCTTGTAAATGTTGCATTAAGCTTAGGCAATTATGTAATTTCTCATTAAGACAGATTTAAAAGATATGTTTTTGTTATTAGATGTTATTCACCAATCCTAAGGTGATGTAAGTGACAGAATTGCAATTGGAGGCCCCAAAGATGGATTTTTGGTTTGCTGACACAAGCATTATAGACTGTACCACACAAAAATTGATGTTTTGGAATAACTACTAGATCCTCTTGCATGTGAGTGTTTTTTTTTCTTAAAAGATTTTCTGTGCAGGATGATTAGAGGACTCACATACCCAAATATGAAACCTTTATGTTTGAATAGAAGAACAATTGTGTCAATTGTTCATTTTATGGCTCTCTGAAATTCACCTAATAATCTTACACTTTTTGGTTAGTTATTGAAGCCCAATCAAGTATGTTGTCTCTTAGACAGTCAGACTTGAAGGTCATGGTCTTCATCCTAGATGTTGTTTGCCAACCTTAATATGTTGGCTAGATCAGTTTTCCACCACAGAGATTTGAAGGGAGGGTAATTTCTCTTTGTTAACAATTTTTGTCAATTTTACCAAACAGGTAGGCCATCCCTCAACCACGTAGATTCAAAGAACTTGATCTCAATCCCAGATGTCTTCACCTATTTTGAGGTGATGGAAGTGAGAATTTAATTGGAGGTACCAGAGATAGATGTTTGGCTTTTGGCACAAGCCTTGTTTCTTTACCACCAAAAAACTATGTTTTTGGAACAATTGCCAAATCCAATGCCATGAGAAGATATATCATACTTGACATATGTGGTCTAGGGATCATTAAGATGACTCAAATAATCACATATCCAATCTTTTAGTTCAAGTAGAAATCCTACAGTTTCCATTGTACAACTAGCTGAAGTTTTTCTTAAAAAATGCACTTGTTTGTTAAGAGACTGATGCTCTTCAAGCCCAAATGGGTGTATCACCTCTCAATTGGGTGGATTTGAAGGATTTGAGCTTGTTGCTAGATGTTATTTCCCAAACCAATTTGTTGAATGAGGTCTATTTTTTAGTACAACTTTTATGCATAGTTCTCTCTCTTTGGGAACATATCTTATCAGTATTTCAATAAGCACAGATGGGTATGCCAAAGTGCTCATGCGAAGTGTTTTGCTTGTGCTACTTTGGTATCTTTGATCTTTTGCAATATTCATGTTATCTTGGTTGTTCATGTTGTTTCTTCATTTGTTCTTTTTGGTTATTGTTCTGCTCATTAACACACATTAATTGGTATTAGATCCAAACAATCAAACCTTGTACCTACTTCGATTTTTGTTAAGAGACTGATGCTCTTCAAGCCCAAATGGGTGTATCACCTCTCAATTGGGTGGATTTGAAGGATTTGAGCTTGTTGCTAGATGTTATTTCCCAAACCAATTTGTTGAATGAGGTCTATTTATTAGTACAACTTTTATGCATAGTTCTCTCTCTTTGGGAACATATCTTATCAGTATTTCAATAAGCACAGATGGGTATGCCAAAGTGCTCATGCGAAGTGTTTTGCTTGTGCTACTTTGGTATCTTTGATCTTTTGCAATATTCATGTTATCTTGGTTGTTCATGTTGTTTCTTCATTTGTTCTTTTTGGTTATTGTTCTGCTCATTAACACACATTAATTGGTATTAGATCCAAACAATCAAACCCTGTACCTACTTCGATTTTTGTTCAATTTTCTTTCAACAATCTTACAATCAAGCTTTGGGAAGAGATGCCAAACTCAATCTTCTTCATCTGGTCTGAAATGATTTCTGTCCTCAGTCTGTCATGCATCATAACCAAGTTCAACTCCTGTACAATGTTTTTGTGAGACCTCAAGATATGAGCTTCACAATTTTGGCATTAGAATTGAGTAGCTATGTAATAGATCTAGATGTTACCACAATTGTAATATGTTTGGTCAAGTTTGGATATATCCACTCCAAGAAGTGTGATAAATTCACTTCCAGGCAGATGGATGACTTTGTGTTTTGAGTCTGCCCTAAAAAGTGGACGGAGCCAATGTGGAGGTTATTTATTTGGATAAGATTAAGACAATGTCACATTGGATGCAGCAGAGGTAAAGGCAGATAAAATTCAACAAATCAGTAGATACATCAACTCCTAGAACATTGTTGTGAAGACTGATTTGAATGGCATTGGCCCTAGTGGCTCCTCTCTTGTTGATTATTTTCCCTTGATGACGTTTGCGCCACATATCCCATATTTTGTGAATTTGGGACCTGTAAACCATTTTGAGAGCATTTTAAATAAATGGAACTATTTCTTTGTGTTATCTAATTCAATTGCTTTTTACTAGTGCATATTCTGACATGAATTTGTTTTTGTTTGGATGTCTTTGAATTTGATTTCTTCTGGAATGAACGGTTCACAATTTTTTCAGAATTTTCAAAATCTTGTGATCTTTCAGTCTCTCATTTTTTTGTTTGAGTAGGCTGCTGAACCTTAGATAAGTCCAAGTTGAATTTGATTATTTGCCTTGCCGAGTCCTTACAAAGTTCGAGTCTTAATGCTATGAAGTATGAACTACCTAGTTGAATGTTTGACTTATAATAATCAGTTTGAATATCATTGTATTGGAAGTATTAGTTGTAATTTGCCGTATTTCTATAATTGAAGGTGATGATCTAGTATCCTTGTCATACTGATATTATATTGAGTTCTTGTCATCAATAACTAGAATGAAATCCTTATGTCCTTAAGGATGATGGCTTATCCTAGCCTAGCTTCCAACGGGAGATTGTACTCAAAATGAAATATTTTTGCTTCAAACATATTGCCTTATGTTAAAATGGAGGTCCAAGAATCAAGATCATGTGTATTAACTATTAAGCTATTAACTCTTAAAATAGTATTAAGGGTTTCCAAAGGTCTTGTGATTTTGTTTCTTAATTCCTGTTCAGAGGTGGCAATGGAAAAAATCAATACCCATGCAAAATAACTCATACCACTGTTGTCACATTTCACTGGGAAAAGGAAAAACAGCTTTTCCTGATTTTATGAACCCATGTACTTAAAATTGAATTACATTGTCAACTATCTTCAGTGATGCATGAATTTGTTTGCCTTCACATTCTCTCCGGAGTCAAAAATATTAAATCGTGAATACCTCTTTTTTGGAGTTTCTGTTGTCAAAGTTGGTGAAAATTATATTAGCATAACAGCTTAGCAGACGAATAAAGAAATATTGGGTAGGAAAGGGTATGAGTAGAAAAATGCTATGTAGTCGTAATACTTGCCAAAAGTCATAACATATAGTTTTCTTCCTTCTGCCGACACCTCAAATTTATAGTTTATTTTGATTGTTTTTTTATATTTACCATGCTTACTACTCCTGATCTACTTTTTTGTATTTCCTTGCAAATGCCATAATTTTGGGTTTTATACTTTTTAAAATTAAAACAAGTATTCTAAATGCATATACTATCGTCCATTTTCATATCATAGAACTAGCCTTAGGGATAGCAGACAACTTCGTCATTGATGGCACATTTTTAGGAGCTCCGAATTGTGACATATATTTACACCACTTTCATTAGAAAACATAGGGTGTTTAGCCTTATAATTACAATATTACAAGTTACTTTGCTTGCTTATATTTTGCATTATCTGTTTTCTTGTTTTCTCCTTTAACACATCTGTAATTGTCTCTTAGGACAGGTATTCTTGATGAAGCATTATGAGAATAGAAGGGCAGATGATCCTAATTTTGTGCTAGATTTTGAAGAGATTTATGTAATAGATTCCAAGACAAAATCAATTTCAAGAGCAAATGTTCTGGTAATAATTCTCTCCTTTGAATAACACCGTTGTGGGGTTTACTCTAAAAGAAGAAAGATGTGGAAACATTAGTTTAAAAGCTTGTTCCGGTAATAGTAGGACAAAAGTGATTGCATTGTATGCCTAATTATTAATTACTATCTTTGCAAATTATTTTGTTTTAGCTCAATGCTGTATTAATAATCTGGTAAGAACAGGTCTACTAAAGTAATGCTCAAGTCCTTGAAGCTCATATATGAACCTTCCAGTTATGAGTTGAACTAATTAAACTATATTCTCTACCACTAAAGTTAAGAAGTGCATTTTACATTTGCCTGCTTGCCAACAGATTGCAAGAAGCAGATATTTTTTGCCTTATTAACCAGGAAATCGGGGCCCATATCTCCCACCTCATTATCTGCCAAATGAGGGAACCAATAATGCACATTGGGCACTCTCTTGCAGATAATTTTGCCCCCTAAGTGTACTCTTGTATCAATTTGTCATAGAATCTAACATAATAGCTACCTTCAGTTTCCACATTATTGGAGCAATGGAGAGAGATATTAGCCAATAGCTCTTCTGAGTAGATGTCTGCATTTTCTTATTTTGAGCCTCTCAATATTGTTTGTGAAGTCATAGTTGGAAAGACTCTGCAAGCCCAAAAAAATACGACTCGACAACTTAAAAAATTGCTTAAATTTCATTAGAAACACTTTTTTTTTTAAAGCAAAGTTCAATAACAAGATGTATCCAATGAGTATAAAAGTGTTTTATATTAAATTTGAATGCAAATTGAGTACAAAATCGCATTCTTGTGTGGAATTCTGATATAATAGTTTGCTGACAACTATTATGAATATGTGATGATTGCCTTTGAACATCATCATGATTCAACATAATTCATAAATTGCATATTACAACATTTTACATCTTCCTCTCCCTAGTCTAGTGAAAACTTTGGAAGAGTTTTTTAAATTTCTAATAATTACATTTGAATCTTTGATACTGATCGTATGATATGTCATAATTGATCAATGATATTATGATAGTAGTAAAATTAGTTGCCTAAGTTCTCAATTCTGGTCCCCAATCCTAGACCCCCTCATTGTAATCAAATTTCTTATATGACAAGAGATCCCAATAACTAGTGGGGGCTTGGGAGTGGAGACACCAATGGGTTTGAGGGGCAGCAATGGCAAGTTGCACAAGGTGCTAGATGTGAGAAAAATCCAATGATAATTTTCACCAATGGGTTTGAGGGGCAGCAATGGCAAGTTGCACAAGGTGCTAGATGTGAGAAAAATCCAATGATAATTTTTCTTTTTAGATAATATTTTGATGCATTTGGGCCTTTTATATTATGCAGGCAATTTTTTGTGAAAAAATGGCCAAAAACTTGGCAATTGTTTTGCAAGTTTTGAGCTGAAAAGCTCAGGGCCCTAAAAAATTCGCGAGTTTTTCATGACTCGCTGAGTTCTCCCAGAGTCTGCCAACTATGGGTGAACTTTCCTAATGGGTATAACTAGCTTATCATCTCATTTTCTATGCTAGTCTAAATAACTTTCTCCATTTCTTCTATTTACAGTGTAATCATGAGAAAGTAGCTCAGAGGGATGTAACTATCTGCTATTTAAGCCTCTCGATTGTGGGGTGAAGTTCCTAAATCCGTGGAACTAACTTATCATTTCATTTTCTATACTAGTCTTAATTACTTTTTCCATATCTGCTATTTACAAGATAATCATGAAAAATAAACTATGTAGCCATGCAGATTTTTTGTATCTCCGGAATTGGTTTAATATCAGTGACTTAATACCAGCGATCATTTGAGGATGCAATCTCAAGCAATATCCTTGCGTAACATGTTACAGTTTTTCCTTTACTAATCGGATTATTTGCATGCATTATAGAAGTTAGATGGGACAGAGTCTTTCAGCTAGAGATCTTTGTTTAATTGTTGTAGAAGGAAATGGATGAAACTTGCACACTTTATAGTCAACTCAAAAGTCTGAAGTGATTATGTATCAACTAATTCAGTATCCTTTATAACCTAGCAAATGTAGACAGAATCCCTTGTGCCAAGCTTACATGCAGGAATTCTCAAACTATTATTTCAGCAGGTCTTTACTGTTATCTTCTTTTGAACCACAGGAATTTTGACTATTGTCTTGAATTTTGACCTAGAAATTTACTCACTAGAGTGAATGGGAAAACAATGGAGAGCATTTATCTTTTCAAATTTTCTAGTAGATTTTAATGTCACTTTGGCAGTTCTGTACTGTTATATTCTTTCATACAATGTGGATTTTGATTATGTTTACTTTGTTTGCCTCTAATTATGACCTGGAAATTTAATCTCTAGGGTGGATGGCATAGCAAGGGAGAGTAATTATCTGTTCAGAATATTTAGTAGAATGTAGTCAGTTTACTGTTTTCCATGATAACTTGTAGTTTGCTTCCATGATATTTTGTTTTTGTGAGTTTCAGGTTATTAAATCAGTGGCTTATTTGGCATTGTCTTAGTTAAGAGTGTCTGTGTGTGTTGTCACCGTGTTACATTCTGAAACACAGTTATTACATCACCCCCATGGTAGTGGTCTGCTTTGTGCACCTGAGAAGGGGATTGCATATTGTTTGACTGCTGGAAAATTTCAAAAGACAACAACTAGACATGATATCAATTTTGCAGTTGGACTATAATATAGAATGATGAATTGTTCTGAGGTAATTCAATGGAATGCAGCAAAATGAGTACTGAGGAATATAAAAGGGCTTCACATTTTGGCATCATTCTTGAACAAAACAAATATTTGTGGTTAAATGGATTCACAGGTGCAGCTTGAGCAGTTGCGATAGATGAGCAGTTTCAACACTTCATTCCTTTTAATTTCATCAATCCCTTCAATTATTGTTTGAATTTCCCTACTCCTTGTATTATCTTCGTGTTCCTGAGATCAGCTAGGTTACCGGGTTCGCCCCTGGGACGCCTTGGTATGGGTCCGGTTTCGACCGGGTCTGGTTCAACCAGGGTTCGAAAAAACCAGGGTGGGTTCGACCCTGGGCGAACCCAGTCGAACCCGGGCGGCTGGGTGGCCCATAAAGTCAAAAAACAAAGCAAATTTTTTTTTTTTTTCAATTCCGCCTTGTAAAAAGTGAAAATTATAACCTAAAAAACACTTCTAAAACATTTTATTGACTCATTTCACCTCATTTGTGTTGCAAACAAAATTTTTATGAGAGCAGGTTGAAGAAAGGTTGAACAAAATTTGGCTTCCAAGATCAAAGAGGAGGAGTTGAAGACTGATTTTAGAAGCTTCAACAAGTGTTGCAGCATCATTTCCATACATTTTCAAGCTTCCATTGGCTGCAAGAGGTAGGTTTTTAAACATTTTTTTCCAACTATTTTTGTTTCACAAATTGTCAAACATGAAACTTGAATTTTTTTTCATTATTTAGTTTTTGTTTTTGAATATGTTTATTTTATTTCTTGCCATAGGAACTAGAATGACATCTACATCTTCCTCCATTGGCAATGAACAAATAATTGCAAAACAAAGAAATGATCCAAATTCTCCCTTATGGAAATATGTGGACATTATAAAACAACTTCCGGGAGGTGGGGGATTCCGTTGGAAATGCCATGGATGTGATATTGAACGTAATAGTTCATATTATCGGGTGGTAGGCCATTTGTGTGGAATAAAAGGAAGAGGCATCAAAAAATGCCCTAGAAAAAATGGTAAACCTATACCAGATGAGACAGTGATGAAATATATTAGGGAGCATGAGGCGGCAAAAGAGAGGGAAGCCCGTAGATTGAACCAAACCGCATCAAAGAAAACAAAGGGAATGCAAGGCCCTTCTAATCCCAGTATTGTAGTAGAAGACCACCCCTTCTTTGCCACAAATGAACCTCAAAGTGAACCACCCTTGACACGTAAAAGAACAAAGGGGCCTTTAGAAACCGCATTCCAAAATGAGAGTAGAGACAATGCTGATCAAGATATAGTAAGGTGCATTTATGCAAATGGGTTGTCATTCAATGTTGTTCGCTCCCCATATTGGAAGCAAATGATAAAAAGTGTTAATGAGGCACCAAGAGGGTATAAGGGCCCCGGTTATGAGAAGGTACGTGGAACATTATTGGAGAAAGAGGTGAAGAGGGTTGAAGATGCATTGAAACCTATAAGGATTCATGGGTTGAGACAGGTGTAACAATTGTTTCAGATGGGTGGAAAGATGCTAAAAACCGTCCCTTGATCAATGTCATAGCGGTGTCCCCTAAAGGGGCAATGTTTTTGAGAGCTGTGGATTGTGAGGGCCAAATAAAAGATGGCCAATTTATTGTAGAAATTCTCATCTCTGCCATTGAGTCTGTGGGACCCTGCAATGTTGTCCAAGTCATAACGGACAATGCAAAAAATTGTAGAGCTGCTGGTTTGTTGGTTGAGCAACGCTATGATCACATCTTTTGGACACCTTGTGCGGTACATTCACTCAATCTTATGCTACAAAGGATTGGGCAAAAAATAAAATGGATCAGAGATGTGTATGCAGAGGCTAAGGACATCCAGATGTTCATCACAAACCACCACATGTCTCAAGGGATTTTTAGAACCTATTCGAATTTGGAGCTATTGAAGGTAAGTGAAATAGTAATTTAATTTTCCATTTTCTGATTTTTTTGAATTTTCAATGTTAATAATATCATTGTGTAAGCTATATTGTGTATTCTTCTTTAAAGTTTGGCTTTATTTTTTAATCATTTGGCATTAATTTGTGTTATAGGTTGCTGAGACCTGTTTTGCATCAAACACAATCGTCTTAAGACGACTTGTGAAAGTTAGAGTGGCACTATGCAATATGGTGATCAACACCAATTGGACTGTATGGAAGCAAAGTAGCACTGAGAGGGCAGAAAAAATTAGGGATAGAATATTGAATGAGAAATGGTGGGATCTTGTTACATATCTCCTAAGTATCACTGAGCCCATCATGAGCATGATTCGCTATACAGACATGGATAGGCCTTGCATAGGTGAGATTTATGATGGCATTGATTCAATGCTTGAAAAAATAAAGGTCACTATAAATGAAAAAGAGAATGATCCTCAGGAGAAATTCTTCAAAGAATTGGAAGTAATTATTGTAGAGAGGTGGAACAAGATGACCACTCCTTTGCACCTTCTTGCCTATGCCTTGACACCTAAGTACTATAGCAATCAGTTTCTTGATAAACTAGGAAGGATTCCACCTTGGAGAGATATAGAAGTATCTGATGGGTACAAGGCAACATTTCTTAGACTATATTCCGATGATGATTTGCGAGATGTTGTTACAAATGAGTTCATAGAATTTGCAAATGGGAATGGTCTAAGTGTTGATGCACTTCGTCATAGATCCAAGAAAGATGCTCATAGCTGGTGGTACTTCCATGGCACATGCTTCCAACACCTACAACTCCTCGCTATAAAAGTTTTATCACAAGTAAGTTTAATTAATTAAAATTTTAAATTTACAAGTTTTAGTTTATTTATAGTTTACTTTGTCTTCATAGGTTGCTAGTAATTTTATTTTTATTAATGTATAACTTTAATTGTTTACTTTGTCTTCATAGGTTGCTAGTTCATTTGCTTCAGAAAGAAATTGGAGCACATACTCTTTCATCCACTCAGTAAAGCGCAATAGGCTGCTATCAAAAAGAGCGGAGAATTTAGTATATGTGCATTCCAACCTACGTCTTCTTTCACACAAACAACATGACTACACACAAGGGGAAACAAAGATGTGGGATATAGAGCCAGAGCATATTAATTTGGATGCTCCTGCTTCTCAGCTTCTTGCATTGACACTTGATGACTCGGAAATTGAGCCAACTTATAGTGCAAGTGCAAGTGGCATTGGCTCATGTAATGTCAATGTCAATGAGGAGGAGGAAGAGGAGGAGGAGGAGGATGAAGAATTAGATGATTAAACTTTAAGTTTATATTGTTGAAAGTTGAAACAATGATACTTGAATATTTTGTCATTTTGATATTAAACTTGATGTATATGATGCTATTATCAATTATGGTATGATCATGATGCTATGATTACAAGTTTATGTTTGTTTTGTTGTTTATATGATGCTATGTGACATGCATATTTTAATTCATGCTTATAGGCTTCACAAATATCAAAAAATATATATATATATATAAAATTTACATGTTTTTGTACTAACGAACCCAAACGAACCCAAACCCCTTTTCAAAATTTTGCCGTACCAGCATACCGGGTTCTTCGAACTGGAACCCGAATCGACAACCTAGCTAAGATGTATCTGCACTAGTTAACTGATTTTCTACTTTGTATAGGGAGTAGTGAGCCGTACCTAATTGATAGCACACTTCATCAATTTTGTTTTCCTTGTCTTCAACAAACTTGATGGCAAGGTCCCTATCCATAAGTAGCTGCAAGTAATCTGAATTCATCATTTTTGATGCCGCTTTGATTGTTTGTAACTGTGCACCATTATTTCCACTTGCAATCCCTTTCTGAGTTTTCCACATAAGATCTTCAATGTGTTTATGAGTGTTATCAGCCCTTGATAACACTTGCACAATCTTCCCTTTCGAGACCAACAATTGTTCCTTCAAATCTTGCTCTACCAAATTGTTCTTTTTCTCATTAAAGTGACTAGAACTATCACACAACAAATCTTTTGATTCGTTTTCATTTATAAGAACACTCTTCTCATCAATAGCACGTGACTTACTAGAAGACACCATATAATCCTCAGAAGGTGAGATAGCATTATGAATGAAATCCATCCCTTCATTATACTTATCAATATTGATCTCCAAATTACCTACATAAAAACTTGAGTATTCATTACCTGTAGCAACATCTTTCCCATGACCAAAAATTGCACTTTCAAATGAAGATAGCTCCTCGGATGTGGCTGCAACTGTTGACTGATTTTCTGATTGGTCTACCCCATGATGGCACCTTGTTGTGACATTTTCACACATTGCCCTATTGCAAATGGGGACCCCCACTTTTTCCTGCTCTCTAGAATAGTGTTAGAGTCTTTTGCTGTTAGCCTTTCGTTTGAAGAGTGCACCTTCTCAGGTAGCTAGATAGTGGTAGAGTCATTTCTCTCTCCTTAGGTTGGAAAGAGATCAAGTGGGGTCAATTTGAGTATAGTAGGTAAGGAAGGTTAGTTGGGCAAAATTTGACTATGGGAAAATTTCCTTTGCTCCCTGGCAGGAGCGACACCACTTCCTTTGCCCTCTCAGAGGAGCGAAAGGACTTCCTATTCTCTTTCATAGCATTGGTAGTCATTTCCTTAGACCTCATAGAAACAATATGCGAGATGGAGATAAAGTGTCAAACAAGGTGTCAATTTGAGCAGGACAAGCAAGGAGGTTCAATAGATGCATCCCTTGGATGAAATTTCACCAATTATATGAGATTTCCTTGTCATCCAAGAGGTTTTGTGAAGGCAAAATTGAGCTAAGTACATGATGATTTCCTTTGCTCCCTGGGAGTGTAATGTCCCTACTAGTTAGAGATCACTGTCCTGCAAAACAGATTGTTAGAATGCAACAAATATATATATAACTAATCTAATTTGCAATTAAATTTCAATTACTTAATTAAAACTAATCTCAATTCTTATTTAATAAAAAGGATACGAGTGCAGTACTGGGACATGTCCTTAGGCGGTTGTAATGCTCGCCTTCTTGGAACCCATCTCAGTTCCAAGCCATACCAGGAAATCGAGGGATAATTCGATTCCTATCTTGGATGTAACATCTTACATCCAAGCCTACCAAGGAAGACCATCATATATGATCAATTCCTTGCCTTGGATGATGCATCTTATCATCCAAGTCTACCAGAGAGGACCGGCCAGATCCGTCTCTTCTTGGATGAGCCTTTGTCACCCAAGCCATAACATATATGCATATAGATACTTAGTATATACTGCCTACCAGGGATTATCATAATCCCTGAATTAGGCTAAGGGAATTTCCTCCCAATAGTCTCCATCATATAACCACATTATTCACATAACATTCTACAATTCATTTTCATTTTTCAATCCATAACTTATGCCTACATTTACATGATCCTACATACATATAAATATTCTGCATACATACCTATATTCATTGCTACATACACATGAGATAATATCACTATCCTACCATAGCTCTGTTAAAGGAATTGGTATATATTTATGTATGACAAAATATTCAGTAATATATATGTGTGTGTGTGGCACACACGTCCACACACATATATACCCCTGTGGCCAGTAAATACCGCTTACCTGTTCGCAGTCCACAGCCCGCAGTTGCAGTTCGCAGTTCGCAGTCCACAATTGCTGTTTTTTCCTCCTCACGTCTTCGTCACTTCCCTTTTATATCCCCCAATATGAGGGAGACGTCACACCTCTTCATCATGTATGCCCTTTGGCAAGAGATACACTCTTTCACCATTAGCACCCTTTGAAGGAGTGCAACTCTTCATTAATTCTGCCCTTTGAAGGGATACAAACTTTCACAAACAGATCTGCATTTCCATCCCCCCATGTTTTCCCCTCAAATGAGGTTCTCTTCTCCCTTTAATATCTCATGTTTGAGGGAGTCACAACTTTTCATTTTATGCCTTTTAACTATTCATTAAACTTAACTAAATTATAATTATTTTATTTTAATTTTTATATTTTATATTTTAATTTTATTATTAGTATTTATTATTAAATCTTGCTTCAAAATGGGGACATTGCATATATACAACTTATTCTTCTTAAACTAATTAACTTAGGAGTTCTTTCTGATTATACTCTAATTTTATTTGTCTAACCAAACATTAATTTTATATATATATATATCTGTCATACATACTGCGGTCTATATTAATATTACTAGATTGTCGCATTAGACCGCAGGTTGCTTATAGCAGAGATGTTCTAATCCAATTCCTTCCACATAATTATTTACGCACAACCTCCATAATTGTATTCACCGTAATTCTTTCATCGACTATCAATGGCTTGATGCTAGTGTTGACTCCTCATTACTGAGTCAGGGGCTGGCTAATATCAATCTGTGATACTTGCAGTATGGTCTGTAGGGAGTACGAAGCCTCCACGTGGGTTATCCGTTGCGGAGATGGCACTTATTACTAGCTTCTCCCTTGTTATCCCTTGATGAGGTTTTTCTCCCCACCCCACCCCCCCCGCTTCTTGGAATCATCGTGATTTCCTCATTATATCTTGTATTTAGGGAGATTGCACCTTTTCATATTAGAGGAGACACAACTCCTACTAATCGATCCTCCTCATAACTAAATCGGCTTATACTAACGATATCGAGTAGTGTTAGCACCATCTTTATTAGTAATTGCTATTATCAGTGATGCTAAATGATCTGATATAGTTGTATTATTCCATTAACTTGTGACCATTGATTAATTCCCATGCCGGTAACTAATCAATATCGTATCTCTTCATGAAGGTAATTATTTCTTCTTTAATTTGATAACTAATAGTTAACCTTCGATGTTTATTCAATCGATATTTAATAAATTTTAAATAATCATTCATTGGTAATTATTATATTAATTAATAATAATAATTGCTTCATTTCATATGTATATATAACGATTAAGGAGGGGACATGACAGGGAGTAGCGAACTTCACTTCCTTTTCTCCCTTGTCGAGCGAACTTGACTTCCATTACCCAAGTCTTGGAGTGAATTTCTTCCTTTGCAATCAGAGAGGTTTAATTGCACTTTATTGAGAGGTAGGTCGCATGAATAAGATTTGGCTAAGTGTACGAAAACTTCCATTGCTCCTTCTTAGGAGCGAATTCCACTTCCATTGCTCCTTTGTAGGAGTGAAATCTACTACCTTTGCTCCTCCTCAGGAGCGAACTTTCCTCTCCAAGCCTTCTAAGACATCTAAAATCCCTTTGGCCATCATATCATGTCTTTGTTTGAGCAATAAACTCAATCCTCAATCGGTGATCTTGAATTTGGCTAAATATAGAGGTCATTTCCTTTGCTCTCTCTCAGGAGCGAAATTGACTTCCTTTGCTCCCTCTCAGGATTGATTTTCACTTCCTTTGCTCCTTCTTTGGAGCAATTTGGACTTCCTTTGCATATTTAAGGGCAATGAACAAATCTAAAGCCTTCAACATCGTTCTGATCATTAAAAGGATCAAGTTCTTGGAGATTTTTGACAAAGGAAAGGATGGAGATGGTAATATGAAGTGACTTCCTTTGCTCCCATTTAGGAGCGAAATTTACTTCCATTGCTCCTCAATTAGAGCGAATTTCTCTTCCTTTGCTCTTTCAAGAGAGCGAAGTCACCTCTAAGGCATTCATTGAGGGTGATTTTGTAATATCCCAGTTATTTTTTTTTTGTTATTAGGCCAATAATAATCATCCACAAACAGATAACCCGTTAAGGTTAGAAAGCATAAACTGAAAACTTGCTGGAAAAAACAACCCTTCCACTTTCTGATCACCAAGTGCCCAATGTGGGAAGGTGAGAGCATACGGTGTTGAGGGGATCGTTAGCTTCAAATAATTGGAAACAATACAATGCTTGGGCGGCAAGCCAGCCCCTTTCGCTTATCCAATGGTAATGCAAGAAACTTGGCGGTGAACCAGCCAAGAGAAACACACAAAGGCACAAATCACTCAACCGCAATATTTCAGTGGGAGGACTGAAATTACAAAACAATCCCAACTCAACCGCTTATGTAGCGGGAGGACCATTACACTCAGACATCACTCGACCACTTATGCAATGGGAGGACTGAATTACAATTTACTTGAAAATAGGCGGCAAGCCAGCCTCTTCCACTTTTCAGCAGGGTGAGAGTTACAAACCAGAATTGGTTAGTAGTACTACTACTTAACCTTACAATAATCAAGATAATGTGAGAAGAGAGTAATGCTGAATATCCAAATAAGAACATGAAATTTCTGCTAACATCAAAATGTGCAAGCTAGAATTGCAAAACCAGTAGCCTATGGAATCACTAAAGTGCTCAAAACTCTCTCAATACTTATCCAAAACACCCAAAATCAGTCCCAAACCAACACTAAGCTAGCAACGATAAAGACAAACCAAAGACAAGCTATCATAACTCCCTTATTTATTTGGCACGCATCCCAATGCACTTCAAAACCCCACGCCTAGCTAAAGAATTTCGCAATGCTCAACCAAAGGTGCCACAAACTTACAGTGTAAATCGCCAGTAATAGGAAGGATGAATGAGCCAATACCCATAACGGTCAGTCACTCCAGCAGAGAGGTATGATCAAAATGTACTTCAGCCACAGGCAAACCAGCAAATTCCAAGAATCGCTCCAAACACCAAAAAGGACTAAGATACGCACTGAGTATGGTAGATTACAACACACAGCTAGGTACTATATTTCAAGTACGAAATTGGGAAGCACTAGGGAGCCGCACTCCGAAGCCTCAAAGTTCTGATGCCATCCGACAACATAACAATGCAAATTTTCAAGATGATCAGAATGGGAGCCCAAGGCTCTTATTTATAACCTCAACATCACCAAATTCAAATGCAAATGCTTCAAATTCAACTTTCCCATTTGCATTTCATTACTCTCACGTGGACCCCAAGGATGGCGCCATTCTTCAAGTCAAACCTCATGCCAAGCAGCAAGGACCACGATTTTACTTAGCAAACACTTGAGGTGAAATAAAATAAATCCCCATTATCAATTTGACGTCCCCTTCTAGACATAAAATTCGCCTAGCACTTAGGAGATATTATGTGCCATTTCCAAAGCCAATAAATCAGTAGTAAAAATAATCAAATTAATTAAATATTAAACCTTAGGATAAGGAAATAATATTTAATTATGTCACTTATGACTCCATTACTGATTATTGTCAAAACCAGGATGAAGCTGAGCTAGGATGATCACTGAACTGCTACAGGATCAGGACCCTGTCCACTGCCAAAAATAGACATATGCCATACTGCCACTTACTAAAAATAGTAAGTCATGAGCTACTGCTCCGAAAAGCATGATCTTCGCGCCCAGTGACAGAGCATGGAGAGCTTAGTAGGACAGTATCACCAAAATGGCCAACCCCTGACTTACTAATAGTAAGTTCTCGCCTCATCAATGCTTGACCCTCATTCTTCATTCCACCTAGCCTACGGGTCTCAGGAATAGGCTAATGGACCATTGAAAGGACATCAACGAGAAGGGGACATTACAGTCCGCCCTCCCCAAAATTGCTTGTCCTCAAGCAACTGTAAGGCTGGATGCAGTAAAATCTCCTCATTTTCCCACGTAGCATTCCTGCTGGTAGATTTTTCCATTTGATCAAGTATTCCCTGATCACTCTTCTCCTCAAAGATCGTTCCCTGTAGTCAAGGATAGCTTCAGGAACCAAAACCAACTCTCCCTCCTCATTAAGCGGAGGTAACTCAGCTGAAGCAACAACATTATGTCCCAGGGCCTTCTTAAGGCGAGACACATGAAATATATTATGGATCCTGCAGCTTGCTGGTAATTCCACTCATACGCCACTTCTCCAATCCTCCTGTTGACTCTGAAAGGCCCATAGAATCATGGCTTCAATTTCTCAACCCCACTCTTTTTGAGAGTAGACTGTCTGTAGGGTTGGAGCCTCAAGCAAACCATGTCGCCCACCTCAAAGGTGCGCTCAATTCGCTGCTGATCAGCATACAACTTCTGCTGATTCTGTGCATGCTGGAGATTGTCCCTCAGAATCCTCAGAATATCTTGACTTTGTTGCATCATATCCTTTGCCTGAGGGGTCCTGCCATCACCAAATACCAAGTCCGCGAAGCTAGGAGCTTCATAACCATATAGTGCCATGAATGGTGACATCCAGATGGACATGTGATAGGAGTTGTAGCAATACTCTCCTAGGTGAAGCCATCTCACCCATGTATTCAGCTGCTCCGAGACATAGTTTCTAAGATAACCTTCCAACCACTTATTCACTATCTCGGTCTGCCCATCAGTTTGGGGGTGATAACTGGTGCTTGGAGTGAGCACAACCACATAATCTGAAAATCTCCTGCTAGAAAGCACTTAGGAACTTGCTGTCCCTATCACTCACAATGTTCTTCGGTAACCCGTGTAATCTGAACACCTCCCGAAAGAACACTTTAGCAACTTGAGCTGCTGTGAAAGAACTGGTGATGGCAAAGAAATGAGCAAACTTTGTGAGTCTGTCCACCACCACATAGATACTATCCTTCCCTTGAGCCCGAGGCAACCCAGTGATGAAGTCCATGGAAATACTTTCCCATTTTTTGACCGGGAATAGGCAAAGGTTGTAACGAACCAGTTGGCAGAGTGTGCTCATCTTTGTTTTTCTGACATGTATTGCACTCCTTAATGTACTTCAAAACATCATTTTTAAGTCCCTTCCAAGAAAATTTCTGTCGGATCTGCTTGTACGTTTTGAAATAACCTTGGTGACCAGCGAGGGGGATGTCATGGAAAGTCTTCAAAATTCTCTCTTTTAACTTAGATTCAGCCAGTATGAAGATTCTTCCCTTGTACAGTATCAATCCCTCAACCAATTTGTACCTTTCATCATGAAAAGTACCTTCTATAAGGCTGGTTGCAAACTGATTTTTGGTATAATCAGCAAGCAACAATTCTCTCCAATCAGCAGTAAGCTCACATAGTGAGCTTAAATGAGGTCTTCTGGATAAGGCATCCGCCACAACATTGTTTTTACCCTTAACATACTCAATATCGAAATCGTAAGCCTGCAACTTACTCACCCATTTCTGCTGTCTTTCATTCAAATCTTTCTGATGCATGAAGTGTTTAAGACTATTATGATCAGTCTTAACAATGAATTTACTCCCCACCAGATACTGCCTGAATTTCACAAGGGCATGCATTATGGCAAGCATTTCCTTGTCATAAATTGAATACAGCCTCTTAGGTCCTCTCAATTTCCTGCTCTCGAAGACTATAGGATGCTTATCCTACATGAGGACTGCACCAACACCCTCTCCAAATGCATCACACTGCAGCTCAAAAGGTTTGGTGAAATCAGGCAAAGCCAAAACAGGGCAGGGACTCATGATCCCCTTAAACTGCTCAAACACTGTCTGTGCCTTTTCGGACCACTCAAAAGCTCCTTTCTTCGTAAGATCTGTGAGGGGGGTAGCCAACTAAGAATATGTAGTATCCCAGTTTTTTTATTTTTTTTATTTTTAAGGCCAACAATAAACATCAACAAGAAATTAACCCGTTAATGTTAGAAATAATAAACTGAAACATGCTGGGAAAGTAACCCTTCCACTTTTTGATCACCAAGTGCCCAATGTGGGAAGGTGAGAGCATACGGTGTTGAGGGGATCATTAGCTTAAGAAACTGAAATACAATGCAATGCTTGGGCGGCAAGCCAACCCCTTCCGCTTATCCAGCGGGAAAACAAGGAAACTTGGCGATGAACCAGCCAAGTGAGATACACAAAATAAGAATCACTCAACCATAATATTTCAGCGGGAGGACTGCAATTACATAACAACCTCAACTCGACTGCTTATGCAGCGGGAGGACCATTACACATAACTATCACTCGACCACTTATGCAGTGGGAGGACTGAAATTACAAAGTTGCTTGATAGTAGGTGGCAAGCCAACCTCTTCCACTTTTTTAGTGGGATGAGAGTTACAAAGCAGAACTGGTTAGTAGTACTACTACTTAACCTTACAAAAATAGAGATAAGAGAAGGAGGGTAATGCAGATTATCACAATAAGAACATGAATTTCTGCTACAACCAATCTACAGGCTGGAATTACAAATCAGCAGCCTATGGAAATGCTAAAATGCTCATAACTCCTTCAATATGCATCCAAATCACTTCAAACCAGTCCCAAACCCACAATATATCCCGTGCAACAACAACCGACTAAGACCACAATCCAAACAACCCCATATTAATTTTTGCACGCATCCCAATGCAAACAGAAAACCACGCTATGCTTGGGAATTTCGATTTAACATATAAAATTCAAAACTCAAACAAACGAGCTATAAACTCACAAAGTATATCGCCAGTGTTGGGAAGGAAGGGAGAGATGATGCCCATAACCGTCAGTCACTTCAGCAGAGAGGTATGATCGAAAAGGTACTTCAGCCACAGGCAAACCAACAAGTCTCCAGAATCACTTCAACACCAACATGTCTAAGGCAGCTCTGAGAATGTAGTAGAATATAGCACGCAGCTAGGTACTATGTTTCAAGTACGAAACCGAGAAGCACTAGGGAGACGCACTCCGAAGCCTCAAGTTCTGTCGCCAAACTGACAACATAACATTACAAATTTTCAAGATCATGCAAATGGGAGCCCAAGTTTCTTATTTATAACTTCACACCATCAAAACCAAATGCAAATTCCCTCAAACTCAACTTCTCTCATTTGCATTTCATTCCACCCCACGTGGACCCCAAGAGTGGCGCCATACGCTCAATCCAACCCTCACGCCAAAAGACATGGGCCCACGAAATTCACTTGGCAACATTAGAGATAAGTCATAAAATAATATCTCCCTCAATAATTTCGACATCTCTTTATTAAACATGAAATTTGCCAAATACTTAGGAGAATATAGACATTAATCCCAAATTCAATAATCAGTAGCAAGTAATCAGATCAATTAAATATTAAACCTTAGGATAAGGAAATAATATTTAATTGTGTCACATATGACTCTCGTACTGATTACTGTCAAAACTAGGATGAAACTGAGCCAGGAAGACCACCGAACTGCTGCAGAATTAGGACCCTGTCCATTGCCAAAAATAGAATTATGCCACACTACCACTTACTAAAAATAGTAAGTCAAGAACTAATGCTCCGAAAAGCATGATCTTCACGCCCAGAGACAGAGCATGGAGAGCTCAGTTGGACAGTATCACCAAAATAGCCATTCCTTGACTTACCAAAAATAGTAAGTCCTCGTTTCATCAATGCTGGACCCTCATTCTTCATTCCACCTAGCCTACGGGTCTCAGGAATAGGCTAATGGACCACTGGAAGGTCGTCAATGAGAAGGGGACATTACAGAATATCTCTTCACAAACCTTCGGTAAAACCCACACAAACCCAAAAATCCCTTCAAATGTGTTATGTTTTCAGGAGGAGGCCAATCAATGATGACTCTCATCTTTTCAGAATCCACCTTCACACCACTTTGCACTGATAATGTGACCAAGGTAGAGCAACTCTTCCATCCCAAACTCACATTTGAACTCCTTGGCAAACAGGGATTCGGATTCTAATATGCCTAACACCTCATCCAAGTGTTGTAAGTGTTCTTTCCAAGATTTGCTGAATATGAGTATGTCATCAAAGAATATCAAAACAAACTTCCTTAGCTGTTCTTGGAAGATTCTGTTCATACATGACTGAAAGGTAGCGGCCTCCCCTATAAATGGACCAATCAGACTTGCAACACATAAAATCAAAGATCATATCAAATTAAGAGGGTATATAAGGGTTATATATCATGTGTGCTTAATACCATTTTTGTTTATTTTGCGGGGATGATTAATGAAAAGGATGAAGATGCTGACGGAAAGCAACATCATGTTGTCCTCAATTTTTTATTTCAAAAATTGGACTATCACATGGAAATTTTTATTAAAAAATGAAAATTTTTACTCTATGGCACGCTTTCCGAGGCAGAAATTTTAACCCCATCCTTGGACTAGATCGATTGTTGATCCATCCCCAAGCTACATTTCAAATTTCGTCGCGTTTCGAGTCCGTTTGCTATGTTTTTGCTTCAATGTAGGGGAATTTTTCGATAATTACCAGTAACTGGTAATTTGTTTTTCAAAACCCCCTTGAAGCTTTTGGTCTTGTAGGGGAATTTTTCTCCAATTACAAGTTTTTGGAAACGGGTAAAAAGGGTTTTAAAACCCCCTTTACTAGTAGAATGACTTTAAGTGTTTTGTAAAACTTGTAAATGGGTTTTTAAAACCCCTTTACATGTTTTTATGACTTAAAGTTATTTTTACTTTTAAATAGAACTTGTAAATGGGATTTTAAAATCCCTTTACATGTTTTAAGTAAAATCACTTGTAAAGGGAATTCTATTTCCCTATTACAAGTAATTTAACTTGTATTTCCTTTTCTAAAACCCGAAATTTGCCTTAGAGGCAAAAATATGAACATTTTGAAAACTTCTTGTTTCATTTCTAAAACCCGAAATTTCTCCCATGCCTTTGCAAATTGATTTGGGTTCGAATTTTTTGGAGGAAAGATAGGGATTCCTTCCAAATGTAGATTTGCTGCAACTTTGAAGGATTCAAACCCTTGTTCTACGCATCTATCAAATTGATTTTCGCCATTTGTCTTCTTCAACGTTT
Source organism: Cryptomeria japonica (assembly GCF_030272615.1). Taxonomy (NCBI): domain Eukaryota; kingdom Viridiplantae; phylum Streptophyta; class Pinopsida; order Cupressales; family Cupressaceae; genus Cryptomeria; species Cryptomeria japonica. Next base: position 415,831,068 of record NC_081409.1, on the reverse strand, counting down.
TTTTTATCTGAATCATGTATTCATGCCATTTGCCATGGTTTGAAGGTTCGAATCTACCCATTCCTAAGGCGTTTTTGATTTAATCATAAAGGCGTTGGATTCCAAACTTCATTCAAACCGTTTTATGCGCGTTTTGGGTAATCGATTTGCAAAAACACCCTAAAAACCAGTCACGTTTTTTTGCAAGTTTCGCACCTTTCTCATTCAAGGTATGCTTTCAATTCTAAATCATTTTTGCTTCCTCTTGTATTTAATGATGAATCAAATCATTTTCGAACTACTTCCTTGGCATTTTTCATGGCATTTTTATAGCAAATCGGTTTTTCTTTGGTCACCATGCGTGGCTAAGTTTCTTCCTTTGTTTAAATTCTATTTAAAGGGTTTCATCTTCTATGTTTGGTTGACTCTACAAGCTTGGATCTCTCCTCATCTTTGCAAGGTAATTTTTATTTTTGTATTTCTTTCTTGTTTCTTTCCTTGCATTTTCTTGTTTAAGTTTTGGTTTTGTTCATGTTCATATTGGGTTTATGAGAGGAAATTCCCCATTTTACAAAGAAATTTGTAAAGTAAAAGTTGTTCTTCCCCTTTGAAAATTCTCTTTCTTTACTTGCATTCGGGTTTTAGAAACCCGATTGCAAGTAAGAGGAAAATATGTGTTCTTCCCTTTTTTGGACAAAGACTTAACCTTCTTTGATCCAAAAGATCAAGTTTCAAAACAAGAAAAATGTGTTCTTCCCAATATGTTCTTCCCAATTTGCAATCTTCCCAATTTGCAAAGAAATTTGCAAGTGTGAAAAGTTCTACCTCAAAATGTGTTCTTCCCTTTGTTGGACAAAGACTTAACCTTCTTTAGTCCAAAAATCAAGTTTCAATGGTGAAAAAATCAAGTTCTTCCCAATTTCGGGTTTTGAAATCCGGATTGCAAGTTGAAAGTCCTTCCCATTTTGGCATGACAAAGTTCCAAGTGATCTTCCCGAAATTCATTTTTACCTATCCGCTTCCAATTCCCTCATCCGTACTTATCATCTTCGTCATTTCCCACATGCCTAAATACCTTTTTTTCGTCCATTCCTTCGATTTTCAGTTTGTAAATAAGTTTGCATTTGGATTTAGAAAACCAATTGCAAATGTGTTCTTCCCAACTTCCAAACTGAAAATTCATTCTCCTTCCATTTATTCATGCTTCGTGTTTCGCAAGTATAATTGCATTCGGAATTTAAAACCCGATTGCACGTTTGTACTTCCCTCTTGTGTACTTGCGAAACATGTTTCAAAACCCGAAATAAGTCAAAAGCTTATTTTTCCACCTCTTATATCTCCTCTCACAAAGCCAAAATACGAAAGTTGAACTTTCTCATTTGGAGGAGTGAAAATGTCTAAAGATACTAACTTTGATATTGCCTTGATACTCTTGGATTTACATTGCAGCATTCCCAGTTGTTTCCAGATGACAGATGTATCATCATCTCCCACTCCAAAAAAGATGAAATACAGGTATGATAAATACCAAAATGAAGTTCCGTAGTCACAGATCTCCTCCTCCCTTGATCATATCAAGGATACTGAGATAGGGCATGTTGACATGTCCAAATTCATACAAAGGATTGAAGATCCGAAGGAGGGTGATATGCAACGGTTGCTGGACAGCCATATCCATCATGCCGCATCCTTTCCAGTTGCTGCCCTAGAACCAGAATTTATTCTAGCATGTGCTCATCATTTTGACAAAGAGACACGAGTCATTAGAAATGATGATGGGGAAGTGATCATTCGCCTGGATGCAGAAGCTATAGAGAGGGTTTTTAAAATACCTTCCGAAACCATTTATATAGAGATCTCTAAGCAAAGTGCAGCTGGATACTTTGCCAAAAGGGAGAAAGACTATAAGCGTCATATCAACAAATGGATTCATGAACCTCGCACTGCGCTTACCAGATGGGCAAAGCTATATTGGTCTGATTTCAAGAATGAGATCGGTGATACTATTACTCTTCTTAGCCGTATGATGGGATTGGAGCATTCCAATGTTTTTGAACCTTGGATGTACCAATTTATTATGTTAGTAAGGCAGTCTCAGCACATCTGTTGGGGTGAAATCATCAGTGATGCTTTGTGTGAACAACTTGCGGTCGTCCCTACTACCTTCACCTTTTACATGAATTCATATCTCGTGTATATTGCTGCGTCACTTAGACATTTTCCAGGTCTTTCCACCAAGGGTGACCGCATGCTTGTACCGGCTTGGGAATACTATGATCAGTTGCCTCTAAGATCAAGTAGGTCTCATTTCAGAAGGGTTCAGGATGCTTTCTTTGGTCATTATTTGTGTCAATTTGACAAGAACCTGAAAAACAAAAGAGTCTCAGATGAAGCATGGGAAAAGATGAAAGAATATGGTTGTTTGTTTCTCCAATTTTCAACTTTTACCTACATGAGAGCTGGATGCTATGGCGGGCAGCCTTACATGCTCCCACGGTACCCAACAGATAAGATTATTCTCATGGAATTGGGAAGGCAGATCATGGCTGTGCATACACACCAGTCAGTTAAGCACAAGGTTGGCATGGGTATTTCTTCCAACAACCCATTGAAGATTGGTCAATATTCTCTAATGACTTCAATCAAGGCCAGGGCTATGGAGACTGAGTTGTAGGAAATTAGAATCAAAAGATTCAAACCTAGAGCTGATTTCGATTACTGAGGCATGAAGGAGAAGATCAAGAAGACCTTCATCCATGTACACCGGATAGAAGATATCTGGGCTGATCTTCGTACCGAAAAGGAGATTCGCAAGATGGATTACTGCCGACTCACTACAGAACAGATTGTGGATCTAAACCTCGTGAACGTGCCACAAGGTATGATTGATGATGGTAACGTTCTTGATCCTGAGTTTGTCAATCAGAATGTTGATGAGGCTCCGCTTCCTTCTATCCACTGGTCCCACAAGGAAGTCACTTCTATCTTGGATAGATTTCAGTCAGTTCTTGCCAATACCAATATCTGGCTTAAGAATAATGGTGTCAAGCTCATTAAGATTAAGGTTGGGAAAGAAGATGATTCTACAGGTCCTCTTGGGCGGAAGTCTAAAATTCAACTAGACAACAAAGAAGGTGCATCCTCTTCTAGTACGAGGATTAAATTGCGAGTCAGCCGTGCAATGGTGCTTCCTCCTCAGGAAATAACAGTTCAAGGCAAGGAGAAGCCACAGTTGGAAATTCATGTGATTGATCCTGAAGCTTCAGAGGAAGAAACTCAATCTGATAATGCTCCTCAGTCACTTTCTACAGAGTCTCCACATAATTCTCTTTCTTCACTTCCTATTGAGGTACCCATGTTTCCTCCTGTGATAGATGTGAGCTCTCAATCTGCCCCTTCAGTTTCAGAATCTCCGCAGAACGTCCTCCCACTTTCAGCAGTAGAACCATCTCAAGACCATCCTCAGGAAAATTTGTTGAATATCTTTTCGGAAGATCCTTCATATGTACCTGTGTCTGATATTGATACTTCTGTGACCTGTTTTGATGAGTTCATGACATCTTCATCACATCCTGTCGTCACTCAGCAGACTATGGTGGCTATCCAGACAGACACTTCTCCCAAGGCCACCACTGTTATTCAAACAAAAACTGCTTCTCCCTCTATCTTAGAATCAGAGTTAATGGCTTTACCTCCATGGCTCAGTTCCTTCACTGCAAAGAGGAAGAAACAGGCGATCTCACCTGATCCCTTCGACTACCAACAATTGAAACAATCAAAACCTAAAGCTGTTAAGAGGGCAAAGATAGTTTCAAGGGTGATCGTTGATGAAAACTGGATGAGAGTGGCAGAGATTGCTGAACCAATATCAGATAAACCAGTTGAAGAATGCAAGTAGCTGATTATCGGGTCACCAAAGTTCAACTGGGTAAGCAGACTCATGAGGTTGTCAAGCACGATGCTCAACAAACAGTGGCTACATTGGTACAACGGTATGATGAGGTGTTGACCAAGAAAGATCAACTGGAAGTAGAGAATCAAAGACTCATGGCAGCCATCCAAAGTATTACTCAACCTTCAAGTGGAGAAGGCCAAGTACCTATTTCTTCCAGGGTTAGCGAACCAATCCAAGGTATCGAGAGAGCCGCCCAAAAGGTTCAAGCCTTAGACACCTGGGTTGATCAACTGCATGACTTATGTTCACAAGTCATAAGACAGGTATTTGAAACGATGGTTAAATTGGAGATCATTGAAGATAAGTTGAATCAAATCTTGGGTGCTTTCAAACTAAATTTGGAGAAGGTTGAGGGAAATTTAGTTTCTTGGCGAAAGATGCCTCAACATCAGTTGGGCGTTCTTCAGGTGCATGACGTAATTCCTTCTAGAGTCACGTACATTGAATATGAGGAACTTCTGGAGAACAAATCTCTTGTTCTCAAATCACTCATTGAAGAAATTGATGAAACCTTAAAGTTGCGTGAAACAGTCTTTCAAGATGTAACCTCCCATTGTAAAAAGGCATCCTGCGACATTTTAAATCAGAATGATAAGCTGCTACCTGAGGAAGAAGTTCGTGCAGACCTACAACTCAAGATTCATGATGAATGCAGAAGTGAGCAATTCTCAGTCACTTCCATTCAAATATTGATTAAGTATCAAACTGAGTTGCAGGAAATCCGGTCAGCATTGGAAAAAGGGAATTCGACGCTATGCCAATGCCATGATGTCATCATAAAAACTAGGGTGGTGGCTATGAACACTCATGAACCAGATCCTGATGAATTGCAAAAAGTTATTCAGAAGTTCAAATTGTTCGTATCTTCAAGAGTTGCAACTTAAGTGTTTTTAACACTTGTTGTAAAATTTTAAAATTGTAATTTCAGAATTGTAGTTTCCCTTTCGGCAAGTTGTCATCACTTGCATTTTTGTAATTATTGGTAAGGCAACTACAAGTTGTGTCCGATTAGGACTGTAGTTGGAATAAGTCTTAGTTAGTTAATGAAGTCATAATTAGTTGTTGAATAGGTCTTGGTGGTTGAGGGAATTTCTCAAGTTAGTTAGGATCCTCCCACCTTTTTCTCAAGGCTCCTCTCCTATAAATAGAAGAGAGGGTCCTTTGTAATCTTTATCTTTTGGGAAAGCAAGCAAAAACTCTGCCAAATTTACAGCAAGAAGTCTTTGAGCTTATGTATGTGAATTGAAGGTTTTGAAGAATAATAAAGAAAGATTACTCAAGTTTTGAGTCTTTGAGCTACAAGTTTGAGTTTCATTCTTTTTATTTATTCTATGCAAAGTGTTTCTAAAGGAGCTTAGTCCAATCTGATTTGAAGTCTTTGAGCTGCAAGTAGAGAAGATTAAATAAAATAGGAAATCTCTAGAAGGGGCAGCAAGTCTTTGAGCTTGCGTCTGTTCTTGAGAAAAAATTATTGTTTGATAAGAAATAGCAGCAAGTCTTTGAGCTTGCATCAGTTCTTGTCTTTGTGTTAAAAGAATAAATTGTTCCAGTCTTTGTGCTGTCGTCTTTTATTCATTGTAAAATTTAGAATAGCAAAGGGTAGATAGGACTTCCAATAGTCAAGTCTTTGAGCTTGATATTGTTGTCCCGTCCCGAAGGAAGTGACGGAAGTCTTTGCGCTTTCAGGAAACTTCATTTCCTTTCTCTCATTTTACTTAAAAGTGGTTATTACTGTTCATATTCAATCGCTATCCTTTTCTGTGAAGAGAAAAAGATATTGTCTTTCTTAAAGAAAGAAAGAAGACTGCTGTACCATCCTGTTTTTATTTCAGTTTTAGTTAGATAGGGGGAGCCTTCCCTTAATTAGGAGAGTTTTTTACTCGTGTGCTGTGGTTGAAACCACAATTTTGTATATTTCCCCAAGTGTACAAAATTTTCAACCAACACATCAAGAACACTTCAAAAGCATGGAAGAAGACTCAAAATATTGTCAGGATGAAGGACTTCAAACATCTTGACAGCTACAGCATGAACCAAGCATAACAACAAATAGAGCAGGATACCTTCAAAGTTTTAATTCTATTATGGTGACATGAAGAGTGTAATATCCCCCTTAATTTTTTACATTTTTTTCCCACAATTACATTCAACACAACACTTGTTATGGTTAGGAAATGAAAACCAAATGCTGCTGAAAGTAACCCTCCACTTTCTGATCACCGAGAGCCCAATCTGGGAGGGTGAGAGCATACAGTGACGAGGGTATCGTTAGATGCCAATAACTGAAAATGATTACAATCTTCGGGCGGCAAGCCAACCCCTTTTGCTTATACAATGGGATAATGAAAACAATGCAATCACTTGGCGGTAATCCAGCCAAGGACAAGCCAAAGAACTGAAGAATGCAATCACTCAATCGCTTGATCAGTGGAAGAACTAGAAATGAAATTCAAATCAACTCTACCGCTTATACAGCGGGAGGACAGTATTATAATATCCAAAATAGGCGGTAAAGCCAGCCTCTTCCACTTATGCAGTGGGACTTAAAGCAATAATCCAATAAGATGGTTGTTAGTACTACTAACCAGCTTACAATGCATAATATGGATTAAAAACTAAGGGAAATCACTATTCCAAGATAGGCGGCATGGCTAACCTCTTCCACTTATGTAGTGGGACAAGAAAGAACAATAGGAACTGCTGTTAGTACTACTACCAGCATTACAATATGAATCATAGAAGTAAGAATTGAGAACCAATAGCTGCAAATGATAACCAAGTTCCTTCTTTCCACACCAATGAACTTACTGTTTACTGGTACAGCTGGTAAATTAAATATAGAAAATAACAATGTACATGACAATGCATACTAGACACGACAATAAAATATATCTTTATTCGCACATGCAATCATTATAGAGAAGAAGACCAGAGATGGTCGCCCAAGGATTACAACAGATCCGACAATACCGTCCCCCTTCCTTGGCAGTACACGACATATTTAAAGGACCCGACGGTTGCCGAGAGGTACACAACTGTCAACCAATTGACACATAACTACTCGAGACTGACAACCCACTCAATACAATTAATTAATACATTGTCGGATAACAAATTTTATCAAACATAACAACAGGCAATTTATGTCGACAACATCATCCCCCCAAAAGAAAAGTCGTCTTCCAGACGACAAGCAAACATCAAGTGATATTCGGGAAGACTAACGACAGATAGTGACTTCGATTGGACACCCCAACTTGTAGTGTACCTGCCAAATCAAATGGGGGTCAAGGGGCAGCACCCCTCGCAGGGTCCTGGGGCAGTGAACCCACACGGAACTCCATGGCGTGCATCAATTTTTCGCTTTTTAAAGACGTCAGGAACGAGGCCAATGAAGTCAAAATTCTGATCAAGGCGTATTCTCCCTTACGAGTATTGTGTTTTCTGACTTGTTCTCCTTCCATATGGGCTTATCCTCCTTGCGTACAGACTTGTTCTTTCGTATAGGCTTGTGCTTCTCTCTTGGCTGTACGATGGATAGGTGTGTAGCTTGAGACTCCCTTCATCCAACTCAACACTTCCACCGTACGGTACAATACTTCTGTTGTACGGCTCAAGAATTATCTCATACGGTGCAGCTCTTTCTTCATACGGCCTAGCAATCCTTGTGTATGGTTCAACTTTTCCTTCGTACGGTATGTTTATGCTTTTTCTATACGGCCTTATCCACACTCACCCGCCGTACAACATGTTTATGGTTTTTTTGTACGACCTTCTCCACACTCGCCCCGTACAATGTACTCATGTACGGCCTTCTCTTCTTCACGTACGATATACCTATGGGTTTTCTATACGGCTGCCTCCGCACTTGCTCGTACGGGCACACAACTTTTTGAGTGTAGCACTTATTCGTACGGATTGGCCTATGGGTACCAACCGTACGGGGTATAGTATCAAGGCTTTGCAATTTGGCTTTCTTGAGCGTACGGATCTCTAGCACTCCGCTTCTCTAGTTTGTACGATGTAGCTGGGGCTCTTAGCTTCGTGTGGTAACCTCATCACGTCGACGTAACTTGGACTCTCAGGAGCCAACTTGCTCTTGTCTGCTCTGAACCATACGACGTACGATATGTACTTAGTCAATCGTTCGACAACTTTACTCTCCGCGTACGGTGACAATTCTTCAAAAACTTTACTCTTGGCATATAGTGACAATCCTTCAACAACTTCACTCTTGGTTCCTGTGGACCGTACACTCCATGTACTCTCGGCTCTTATGGGTTGTATGGTCAACTTACTCTCGGCTGATTTGAACCATACGGCTGAATTACTTTCGGTTGATGTGAACCGTTTAGCGTATAGTATTAACTTCTCTGGGGCATCTCCACCAGGCTCTACAACATCCAATTTCGGATCCTCGCCTTGTGAATCTTCTTCGTACACCTTAGATACTTCTCCATTCTCATTCGGCGGCCTCTGTTCATATAGTACAGGCTCACTTGGCAACTATTCGTACAACCCAGACACACCAACATCGGATGTGCAAAGATGAATATCGTACGATGGACTTAACACTTCCTCAATTTGGCCAATTTGTAGAAAGTCACAGTCGGGGTGGAAGACTTCATAATCCTCCATCTGCCAGTGAAAGAATCCATTAAGAGAACTCGTCTCATCCTTGAGCAATCTTCTAGTTTGAGCACCCCTTCATTGTTGGGTTTCATGGATTTCCTTCATCCGTCCATACCTAACTCTCCACCCTCAGACTCAGAGTTCGAAGGTGCCAGTTCTTCACTCACCGCCTAGTTCCTCAAGTCAATGACGTGCTTCCTCCCATCACTCTCGATCGACAATGTGTTTCACTTCCAGTTAGGAATCGCCTTGGCAGTAACCAACCATCCCCTCCCGAGGAGTGCATCGTACGCCTTCTTCTGTAACCGGATGACTACAAAGTCCAAGAAAATTTGTGTCCCAATCATTACTTTTTGTGCCATCAATGTTCCCAATGGCTGGATGCCGTGCTGGTCGACACCTACCAAGTGGAAGCTTGGCGGCCAAAGATTCGACTTCCCTAGACATTTCCACGTGTCTTCTGGTAGTACATTTACTCCCGAGCCTCCATCGACAATGGTGTTTGTCAACTTCTTCCCCTTTATTTCCATCTCGACGACCGCCGGCTTCCTCTCGATGCTCACCGTTAGCAACATTGGATCACTCTACTCCTTCCCTTCGGGTGATGGTTTTCTCGTCAGTTCCTCCTTGTGTGGCTTACATTGTTTTTGGGCAACTATGACGTCACTGATTGTATTGGCAATTGCCATTCTTAGTTGCGGCATAGTTTGAAGAAGGTTTGCCACCTTGATGGGTACGGTTGTTTGTAGCACCTGTCGGACTATGTTCTTCTCTGACTCCCGCAATGACATACTTGCAGTTCCATTGGAAGTTACTCGTTCCTTCGCCAACACTTGTTCTACTTCGTCTTGTTCCTTTTCCGTACCAGAGTTTGAATACATCGCCTTCTTTGTTTGTGCTCTTGTGATTGCTAAAACTGTGGCCTCTTGTTCCTCCACGTCCAGCATATTAATACCCTTCTGATTCGGGCAGTTGATGTCTTCATGGTCACCTGGTCCACACCATTTGCACAATAATTGTATGTTGTCTTTCTTGCTATTGAAGTCTCTCGCAAAGTGTCCCCATTCACTACATTGTATGATAGGACGTCCTTTGGAGTCGTACTGTATTTGGTTTTGCCCTCATTGATTTCCATAACCACTTGGCGATACATTTTGTGATTTCGATGGGCTAGACTCTCCCTGTGTGAAGAGTACTTGTGTACTTCTCATCTTCAAATTGTACGGGCACTCCTTGATTGAATGCCCCAGCACTTGGCAAATTTCACAAAACATATTTCTGGGACAATTACCTTTCGTGTGCCCCTCCCTTTTGCACTCAATACACCATAGTTCATTACCTTCTTTGTTGGTTCCTTTCTCAGCCTTCAATTCTTGCATCATTCTCAACATATCCCTTCGAAGGGCTTGTGCAGTTTTGGATTCTTCGTCACTGCTACCTTTGGTGTCTCATCATCATCGGTCTTCCTCTTCTCTCGGGAGGAGGTTTTATTTTCACTCTCGATGTCAATCGCTCGATTGTACACGTCGACATATGAGGACGAAGGCACTACTTTCATCTTCTTGCGCAGTGAGGGTATCAATCCCTCCGTAAACCACCTCTTCTTCAACCCGTCGGCTGGCTGGTTCTCCATCTTGTTCAACAGTTCTTTGAGCCTACGGTTGTAAGCGCGTACATTCTCATTTTTGCCTTGCTTAGTATTATAGATTTCGGCCATGATTTCATTGTCATCCCGTAGGAGTTTAAACTCCTCTTGGAAAGCCTTCTTCAGGTTGTTCCATGATGTTTTATACTGGGTATCCAGGTCCGTATACGAGTCAATGGCGATCCCCCGAAGGGTGGCCGGAAATGCCTTTAGCCAATAGTCCCTGTCATCTTGGCCATTTGCCTCCCAAATGGTTATGCATGTTTTGCAATGCCGTATCGGGTCCTCGGACCCGTCTCCCGTGAACTTCGGCAGTTTTTGCTTCTCCTGGGTGTTCAACATTGTTTTCACTCGGAAGGTACGTGTGTATTCGCCTTGTGTGCCGGACCTGGGTGGACTGTTTCGACCGCTACGTTCCGGTGCTTTCCCTGCACTCTCGGCCACGCAGGCGTCCTCTACACGTCCACCTTCAGCGTCCCCAACACTTCGAGTACTTACACGTGTGTCGGGCCTGAGTGAACTGTTCTGACCACTACGTTCCGGTGATTTCCTTGCACTCCCAGACACGCGCGCGTCCTCTACATGTCCACCTCCAGCGTCCCAAAACTCCGAGTACTTCTAGGCTTCGACTCGTCTCTGTGCTCCCTCCAACCGAGGGTCGGCGGATCACCTAATCGCTTGGTCTTGACCACCCTGTGGCCTCTTCTCACCTTTGATGGGATCTACGGACATGAATCACTCAAGGTTGACCCGATTTCTTTTAAGGCAACGACACCAAAATGTTTACTGGTACAATTGGTAAATTAAATATAGAAAATAACAATGTACATGACAATGCATACCAGACACGACAGTAAAATATATATTTATTCGCACATGCAATCATTACAGAGAAGAAGACCAGAGATGGTCGGCCAAGGATTACAACATATCCGACAATACCATCCCCCTTCCTTGGCAGTACAAGATATATTTAAAGGACCCGATGGTTGCCGAAAGGTACACAACCGTCAACCAATCGACACATAACTACCCAAGATTGACAACCCACTCAATACAATTAGTTAATACATTGTTGGATAACAAATATTATCAAACATAACAATAGGCAATTTATGCCGACAACACTTACACACCCCAATATCAACTCCCAACACCAAAAGCTCAAGGCACACCAAGAAAGCTCTTCACACAACCAACTTCAAATTCTGAAATTAACAATAACACACTGAAAATATGCAGACCGGCAAGCTACGGACACACTAAAATGCTCGCAACTTCCCCAAATCAACTCCGAATTGCACCAAATTAAAAGCAAATGAGAGATATAACATAGATAACACAAACAGAACCTTAAAGTTGCACCGCGAACACCACAAACAATCAGAACGCAACCCGAGGCAGCCAAGGAAAGGGGATGGCTCCGTTGGGAAGTTCGACTTGCTACATAAAATCCAAATCAGCTTTTCAAGATCGCAAAATGGTGAACTTTATTGCCCAAGGCATAGGAAGAAATGGAGCCGATACCCAAAACCACACGTCAAGCACACAGGGAGCCACGAGCAAAAAAGCACCTTCAGCACACACCGCGACCAGCAACATGAACACTAAAGAAAACACTCCAAAACATCTGAAACTGACACAAAAATTCTGCAACATTGTTCTCCAATCCACTCCTCTGAATGAAGAGAGGTCACAAGCTCGACTAGTTGTTGTATTGCAAGCAAGAAATCAAGTGGCAGCTAGGAGGTATGCATTCCTTGAAGCTTCATTCCAAATTTCGGCAGCACTTCATTATAATTTCTTCATAGATGATTGAAATTCGCCCAAGTCTCCAATTTATAACTTTTGCCAAGCCAAATTCAAATTCAAATCCCCTACATGGCGCCCAAATTCATTTCATTTCGTTTCACCCTCCTAGGCAAAGTTCGCCCAAAGCAAATGTCACCACAAAATAGCCATTTTGGATAAATAATCGTTTATAACATAAAGTGTAAAGAGAGCGCTCAAAAATGACTGTGGAAATAATATAACTCAGGCATAAAATCGCCCCCTACACATAAGTTATATTTTTTTTGATTTAAATACCATTCGACCCCTTAAGTCAGAACACCAATTACGCCAAGGCCAAGATAATTAAAGTATTTTATTAAAAAATACCTTTCCCCTTCCAAAAGCTGATTACTGCCAAAAAGCGCTGAGACTAAGTCAATTGTCTTGAACAATTGAACCTGCCAAAAATAGGACTGTCAGATATAGTACATACTAAAAATAGTAAGTCCAGGAAACTTCACCAAAAATATTGTTCTTCGAACCTTGTAGCTCAACTTGAGAAACCTAGAAAAACCCAATAATCAAGACAACTGACATCAACTTACTAAAAATAGTAAGTTCTGCAAACTCCCTTGAACTGATTGCATGTCATACCACTGCGAAGCTTACAGAAAACCCAAAAGGAAACTTTGATTCATTCTGCCAAACTCCAATCAGAACATCCCTGAAAACTGCGAAGAATCCTCCTAGAAAATAGGAAACCCTAATTCCTCATTCCAAACAGCTTACGGGTCTCCAGAATAGGCCAATGGACCTCTAATTACTCCTTACTGAGGAGGGGACATTACAAAGAGGTCAAAACCTTGGAGTGTAAAGGAGAGATCATACAACTACCTCAAGGCAAGATAAGCATGCAAAGATGGAGGAACGACTTGACTGTAACATCACCACATTGAGCAAAGTGACTAATGTTGAGTATCAAGAGATATTGCTCAACACTCTTTCATGATGATGAATCAAGTCTACAAGTGCAAGTTGAGGTGGCATCCCGATCACTACTACACCAATCAAAGAAGTTCTACATCAGCATGTCCGGATTCAATTAACTGGGCTCATCCGCGGGGACACAAACTCCAATGTACCTACCCCTACTATCTATTGGTCAAACATTCAAGAAAAGACACGTGTCCAAACTTTGTAATTATTTCATTGGCTAAGAAGAGTTTGTTGTAACAAACCCTAATTAGGGTTTTCATCTTGTAATCTTGGCCATTGATATGAAATCAATTCTGGCCACTTATTGTAATGAGCTCTTTATATAAGGCTCAAGCTTCTCATTTGTAAAGGTTAATAGAGGTTAATAGGAGAAGAATAGAAAATAATTAGTTTAGAAATAGTGAATAGGAAGTTAACAACGAATAGTAGATAGCAGCTAGAGTAGACTAGGAGAAGGCAAAAATTGTTGCCAAAGTTGTAAATGAACTTCCTTTTCATTGAAGTTATGGTGGAATGTGTTGTTTCTTTACAAGCGCATGGTTTCTTTTTGGATCTTCATGTTAGATGATGAGTAATTAGATGAATAAAAGGAGTCGTGAATGATTAATGATGAAATTCATTTATCCACACCACTAGCAATTTGTTGATTGTAAGTTTGCCTTGTGTGGTCAACTGGAATTCTCAATGAGCTTAACTTCAATTGCTATTCACACTTGGATATGCATTGCCTTGATGATGTCTTTATTGTTGATAGTAATTTGAACATCACGTGCCTACCTTAGGAGATCGCACTAGCTTTGTAGAGTTGTTTGTTGATGGCGAAGCAAAGCTTGGTTGAATTTCATCTAATCGTTCATTGTCTCTTGCACTCTTAGGAGTAGTGTAGTCTTCCTAAACCCTATGCCTTTTACCCTTTTTTTTAATTCTCCAAGCAAGTAGATAGAATCTAAGTTCCAACAATTCAAGCATTCAATTATTCAACTCAATCACATCAACCACTGTGCTTATCCACACATCATGACCCGATATTAGGAACCTTGGAGTCGTCTCATTTGATCGCGAAGCATAGCATTTGAGAGACTTTGTTCAAGAGAGGATAAGATACTTTTGGGTATTTTATTCTGTGTTCGCATGTGCCTAAAAACCACATCAACACACCTCCTTCAATCTTCATGTGCTCTTTGACATCAACTTGACAAGAGTGCTCAATAGGATTAACATTCTCATGAAGCCTCTGCTCAGAATCAACCCTAGGCAATAAAAAGTCAGGTTTGCTTTTCAAGTACATCTAAAAAAATGCTTTCTTCATGCCCTTCATCTAAAGGAATATTAATGACCCCATCACAAGAAACATCATGGAAGTCATTATTCTTAGAAACGTCACTTGAAAAATATGTAATTGGATTCGAGGCTGCTCTTTTATCCTCTTTGTCATGCACAACTCCAACCACAAAAATTGTATGCCTATCCAAAGAACCATCCTGAAGCCTTGTCTCATGATCTTTCTGTATCAAAGCATCTTCTTCATTATTTGTCTTTGGTTTTAACATCTTATTCTTCAACCATTTCTTATGTTTAGATTTTGTCACAGTCTTTAGGTACCCTTTGATATCTAGGTCTTTCATAAGTTTGGAGAGTTCTTGAATTAACGCAGAAATGGACTTATCAGTATTCATCTTTGCCAATTTGTTGTGCAACAACAATCAAGGGAGGTTTGTAAGATAAACCACTAAAACTATTAGGTAACTGAAGACCAGATGCAACCACAAATCAAACTGGAATATTTCAAACACATGATGGAAGGAAAACCGCTTTGATACCACTATAGTGTCCCACCCTGTTATGGAACACTGAATTGCTAACTGTTGCAACCTGCTTGTTCTTTTAATTTAAAATACTATATTCTTTTTTAATTTTGTGATCTTTCAAAACTAGACGGGAATTGCAGAAGGTATTGTTCTTGTTTTGAAATGTCAATGTTGACCAAGCCATATTTTTTGCATTAAATATAGTTCTGAAATAATACCAAAACTCTGCAACTTGAACTGAGATTTCAGATTACTCTTTAGTTTGTGAGGTTACAAATCTGATGTAGTAGAATAAGAAATAGGTCTGCAGCATGTTTTACAATTTAGGCTTAGGCATAACTAAGTCGTTTCCTTCGAAAATTGGATGTAGAAAGGGTTTCTTAGCCTGTTGTCTGCAGGTCTGATATGGAGTTAGCAGCCAATCAGATCTCTCAGAAAACACTTGAAACTCCTCAGAAACTACCCCTAAAATGAACCAGAACTGACCAAATGTTGATATTGGAGTTAGATGCCTCCAGTATTGCAAAATGGTACCCTAACCCAAGGCAATAGTACTCAGTAATGCCTTTAATATGTACGGCCAGGCTTTTATCAAGGGAATGAATGAATGAAGGGATTTTAATAACGTCCACGAGACCAAGTGGTCTAAGGGACCAAGAGCTCCAAAAACAACACTACTTCAGGTTTCTCTCCATGTCAGCTCTTTTTTTTTATGAATCTTGACTAAGAAAGTTGCAGTTTTTTGAAGCCTTGCTTCCTCAAACAGCTTGCTCAGATTGTCCACCTTCAGGTTGTTTTCAAACTGTTTATGGATATCCTCATAAGCCACACACTCCATGATGAAGTACCATTCGGTTTCAACCACTCCTTTACCACAAAAGATACAAGTCCTTTGTTTCCACTTTTCTTTGGGAGTTATCCATCTATCCGTTTCACATTGAAGATGATGCGACCCAATCCTCAACTACGCCATTAAGATTCTAGCCTTTCCCTTGATTTCAGCTCTTAAATAAGCCTTTTTGTCGTGTCCACATGGGATTGAATTCTTTAACATAGTGTCTTCTTTCGGCCATTCTGTTTTGTCCACATGGCAGTCTAAATTTTTTCCAGCACCCAAGTTTTTATATCCCTATTATAATTAGGGCAATCTTGTCAGTGGATTTCCCATTTGTTCATCCACTTGTCATTTTGTTTTCTCCACGTCTTCTTCCTGCGTTTTAATTCCTCCATAGTAACCATTTTGGGCCATCGTTGTTCATCCATGTTTTCAACCTTTTTTAAGTAACTTAACAAATGGATTATTGTTGAAGCCTCCATTGGGAACATACCAGCCTCAGTTAAAAGGATCTCATAGGGAACTGCTGATTTGACTTTGAGGCTAGTAGTGATTAAGTGATTTTGAGTTCTTTGTAATTGTTTCCACTTGTTGTTTTATATGCTACTCCCTCAGACTTCACAACCATAAAGAACAATTGGAACGACCAATCAACCAAAAAGTGCTTTCTTGGTCTTCCAATCCCATAGTTCTGCCTTTCTGCACCTGTTTTGAAGAAGGAAAGAAGCTCTCCATTTCCCCTAGATCCTCGTTGTCCTACATGTCTCCCAACTGAGCATGTTGTGAAAATGAATTCCTAGGTACTTGTACTCTTCCACTATCTCCAGGGAGTTTCCTTCAAGGATAAAGTTAACCTGTTGCTTTTTCCGCTTCAAAGAAAAGATCATGACTTTGGTTTTGTTGGTGTTTACTTGCATCCCAACCCTTATGGCAAAAGAGCTCTAAAGCTTTCAAGTGTTCTTTCAAACCATGAGCAGATTTTGCAATTTATATAAGATCATCCGCATACAAAAGAAGCTTCATCACGTATCCTGCTAACTAAATACCCTCTCCCATGGTGTTGCTTAACCACTCTTCCAGGTTATCCATATATAGACCAAACAACGTGGGGGAAAGAGGACACCCCTAGTTGACTCCAATATCACTACAAAAGCATTCAAAAAATCCTTAGTTTTGATTTCAGCTTTGACTTGCTCATAAAGCTTATGGACAACTGCTCTATACTCGTTTGGAATCCTAAGCTCTTCCATTCTATTCTAGAGCTTGTCCCCAAGGACAGTGTCAAAAACCTTCTTGAAATTAACAAAGCAATAATAAATCTCTCCACCTTGGGTGTCCCAAACCTTTTTGATGAAGTGTCTAAGAGTGATGCAATGGTTAATGGTAGAGTGCCGTGGCTTTAAACCAGCCTGCCCATTTGCTCTTTTGCCTTCTTTTTCAGCCCAACTACTAATTCTACATTTCACCAAGCTCCCAAATAGTTTTCCAAGAAGAGCATTGATCATGATAGTGTTGTAATTGGAAGGGTTATTGATGTCCCCACTTTAAAAAAGAGGATGATGACACTGGTATGACACTAGTTGTCCATTCCACCAGAAAGTTTCTTTGAGTAGTGCTGTTAAAAATTCTTTTGATGTGCGGAGTCAAGTCTCAACACCCCATTTTAAAAATTCAGCCTACAACCCATCAATGTCTTGAGCTTTACCACTTGCTAAATTTTTTATACCATGTTTGATATCCTCCACTTAAAATAACTGTAGTGTCAATTATGGGAGGGTGACTTTTCTCTTGTATCTGCTCATATAGACTCTCCACATATTCTAACTGTTGAGACATGGACCAGCTAGGACTCGAACCTAGGACCTTCCATACGCTGCTGGAGTGCTCTACCACTGAGCTACTGGCCCCTCTTGGACCAGTCCATCGTCGGTTCGGGTGTGGCTTATTTCCAACACCAACACCCCCCCTTAAGCCACACCTCTCGTGTGCTTGGGGCTCCTAGCCTGGACCTGGCTCTGATACCATGTTGAGACATGGACCAGCTAGGACTCGAACCTAGGACCTTCCATACGTTGCTGGAGTGCTCTACCACTGAGCTACTAGCCCCTCTTGGACCAGTCCATCGTCAGTCCGGGTGGGGCTTATTTCCAACACCAACACTACCCAGTGCGTATCCGTGATGTTATTTGCTTTTGTTACTCAGCAACCTCTTGAAAACTCTGCATTTAGAATTTTTGCTCCTATTTGTGAATAAGAAACTATCTTGAAGCCCCACTAAACAACCATAAACCGATTTCAACAAACCCCAAAACTGCCGAAAAGTGGTCTGCCCAGCACAAAGGCTGCTCACTCAGAAAATCTGCATCAAATGCTTTTGGGTCTTCAAAAACTAATGTAACCTAACCAAAACTGCTGGTATTAAATGAATCTTGCAAACCTCGCACTGAAATGCAAAGGAAGTGACTTCTCCTTGCTCCAAACAAGCCAAAGAAGGGGTCGGCCTCATAAGCAAGCACCTCGCTCAACCACAACCAACAAAATGTCTTCAAAACTGATTTTCCTTTGATGCTCCAATGAGATCCCTGAAGTAGAATCTCTGTACACACCTTGAGATGATTTTCCACAGCTACAGGTTTAATGACTTGTGAAGGGTGCTCCAAACCCTAGGGTTCAGCCAAGCTCCTCTTAGGAGACGAGAGTAACAAAATATTTAGCCAAGACCTCTAAAATGAATTCCAAGTTGGTTTTTATTAGACTTAAATCCAAACACGCTAATTAGGGTTTCTTTCCCAAGTTCTCACTTTAAGATTTTAACTTGAGTTTTTAACTAATTTCTAAAGTCTCATTAATACCTTTTCTCTCTCCATTCTAGCGCCCACCTTTTCTTTAACTTAAGTTTTATTTAGTTTTCACTAATACCTTTTTCTCTCTCCTCAAAGGGTGCTCACTCTCTCTCTAGACTTAAGTGAACTTTGGAGGAGTATAACTTGGACTTTAATAAAGTTTTAACTTGGCAACTTAGAGATTTGGTAAATAATAATTGATACCTCTCGTTCCACTTGAGCAAACCATCTGAACCTAGAGAAAACTAATCCAATCATATGTCCTCTATCCAATATGTTAGTTTACGAGGACTTGGTGATAGACTACCCTTGATTGGTTGACACTGGTTAAGAAGGGGACATTACAACTTTTTTATTTTATTTTTTCATAAAGTGATAAAATAATTAATTAAAATAAAGCTGCCCATTAAATAATAATGTAAGACAACTTAAATTTAATTATTAAAATATTCCCTCTCCAACCCTTGAAATAATCTACAGGAATGAAATAGGCTAAAGGGATGACCCCGAACACCTAGGTTGAGGAAAGGGACATTACAAATTTGTTGAGGTGTAGAATGGAGGCACTCCTTCAACTTTTTCCTATCAACCCGTTCTCTTATATCTTTACAACAATATTCTTCTTTGATGCCTTTTGAGATCACCATAAATTTGTGTTCTCATGCTTGTGGAGTTTATCATTGTTTATTTATGGACTTGTGCAATTAGTCTCTCATGGTGGTAGAGCTTAGGGATTAAATTTCCCTAGCTTCTAGTCTTTGTTGTTGTGAGGATGCATGAAGGAGTAGGGATACCTCACAAGGAGTCACACAACTTTTCACTCTTTAAGGTCATTTTTTTAAAGAGAAGATATCTAGGAAGATTGTGGGAAATGGACATTTTTTGAATGCACATCTGAATTTCTTGTTGGGCATGGAGATAATAAAAGCTTGTTTGAAGAGTTTTGTGGGAATGTCTTGGCATGTTTTTTGTCCATATAGAAGTAGCAATTTTAAAGGAACTCCCGTAATGTCCCCTTTTCCGCTCTAGTTGGTTTTGGGGACTGTTAGTCAATTCCGAGACCCGTTGGTCAATCAAAGGCATAAATTAGGGTTTCCTATTTTCTAGGAGGATGCTTTGGCAGTTTTGGTGGCTTGCATTTTGGAATTTTACAGTTCTAATTCTAGATTCCTTTTGAGTTTTTAGAGAGCTTCGCGATGGTGTGACATGCAACTGAATCTGAGGACTTTTCCGAACTTACTATTTTTAGTAAGTGGGGGCGATGACAACTTATTTTTTTGAGTTTTTCTAGGTTTTTAGAGAGCCTCGCGATGTTGTGACATGCAAACGAATCCGAAGACTTTTCCAGACTTACTATTTTTAGTAAGTTGTGATAGCTGCTCAGAATGTGGTTAAAATGCATTTGGACACAATTACTATTTTTAGCATTATGCTATTTTTAGTAAGTGCTATTTTTAGAAGGGTTTCAGTAGGTCAGTTTAGATGGCTATTTCCGGCAGGTCAGTTTGAGTAGTTGGTCTTCCAGCATTTTTGGAGCTATTTTGGCAAGTCTGAGCTTATGTTGCGCGACTTCATGGTTGAGGAAAAATATTTTATAAATAAATTATTTATAAGGCATGATGGACACCTTAGAAAGAAATAAGTTAATTTTATGAAACAATTCACTTTATTACCTTGGACGCCATAACACACTTTATTGATATTTTATGAAGTATATTTGCTACCTTGAGGGGGTTGATTTGTTGGAAAATGTTGTTTAAAGTTGGATTATAACTTAAGGCAATATGGACGATTTATTAAAGGGATTGCTTAAGTTATATTAAAGTCATTTTCTCAATTATATGTTGGGCGCTCACATTATGCGTTATTGGCATTTTAATAAAGTGTCTTGTCTAGGCAAAATGGGATGAGTTGGTGAAGGGATAAAATGAAATGCAAATTAAAGTGAATTTGAATGTCATTGTTTAGTCCCACATTGGAGGGAAAAGGAGGTTTGATTTGGAGAAGGTTATAAATAAGTTCCTTGGCCTTCATTTGAGACTATCTATTGCTTATCATAACGAAGTGTTGCTGTGATCATTTCAGACTTTGCTTCGAGGGATGCTTACCTCCTAGGCTCCTTCAGTTTCGAGCTTGAAAGATAGCCCCTAGCTGAATATTGTGAATGTTTCTCACTCAGAGGAGCAGATTGAGCTTAAGGAAGATGAAGTTATTTGATGCTTTTGATTTTTGGAGTGTTGTTTTCAGTGCTGGAGTTTGCTGTTTGGTATGGAGCTGATCGTGAAAATCATTCATAAGTCTCTGGGAGTCCAATCGCCGCTTCTGGGTATCTTTCCTATGTCTTCCTCTGTGTTAGGCGATTCATTTTGCTAAGTTGCGTGCGTTTTGGAGTTGATTTGGATTTTCTAGAGAAAGCCGCCTTACTTCCCAGGTCTTACCATGTTGGAGAGTGTATTGGAAAGCGTGCAGTGACGATTTGATACGTTTTGCAGCGGTCTATTGGTTTGGGAGTGGATGTCTTGTCTCTTGTGCCCCTTTGCATTTGATTTCACATCATTTGGAGCTGCAAGGACGAAGTTATGAGCATTTAGGTGAATTCTAGTCTTGCTTGTCTGTATTTTCAGATTGTTGTTTTTCATATCAGACTTGGGTTAATTACTTGTTTAAGTACTTTCATATGTTGGATAGTTCTTATTTGTTAGAGGATTGATTCCTAACATTTTGGTGTGTCTGGATATCATTTTCCTATTGTAATCTGCAAGCTAATGTTCTCATTGTAACGCTGAATTTAGTAGTACTTATCAACCTTTATTTAATTGCATTTTACATTTTGTATTCTCACTGAAAAGTGGAAGAGGATGGCCTAGCTGCCTATTTGTTACTTTTAGAAGTTTTCATAGTCCTCCCGCTGAATAAGTGGTTGAGTGATCTATTTCCATGTTTGTAATAACTGTCCTCCCACTGGAAAGTGGTAGAGTGATCTAGTTTTCAGAATTGTAATGATTGTCCTCTCACTAAAAAGCGGTTGAGTGATTCTACTTTAAGTTGCTCTTGCCAGCTGGACAAGCGGAAGGGGTTGGCTTGCCGCCCAACATTGTATTTTAAGTTGATTATTGGAGCTAATGATCCCCTATTCACCATATGCTCTCACCTTCCCACATTGGGCCCTTGGTGATCAGAAAGTGGAAGGGTTATCTTTCAGCAGTATTGTGATTATCTTTCCTAACTTTAATGGGTGCTTTGTGATGTTTGTAATTGGAAATAATTGAAAAAAAAGTAAGGGGATATTTCAGTGGTATCAGAGTTGGTTTTCCTGCCAGCCTATGTGTTCAATTGATTAGAGCACAAGTTCTCCCTACCATCTCATTGGGTCGTGGTTTTCTTGTTTGCATATCACAGTTTGGAAGAATGTCTACAATAGATAAGTCTATGTGTGAGATAATGCAAGGATTGATTAATTTGATGAAGGATCCAGATGTTAAAAGGGGGTTGGTAAAGGTTCTTGCAAAATCCAAAGACAAGGAAGAGTTTGAAAATAATATCTTTAATACGAAGACATGTGATGGAGTTGGTGCTTTGACACATAACTTTGAGACATTGCTTCATGAAGACTCTTTGGCGATGCATGCAACTAATGTTGATGAGGTTGTCATTCAAGAAGAAGAAAAATCAATAGCTGAGGTTGTGCATGATAAGTTCCTTAATGCTTCTTATGGAGCTAGTGACGGTGTTGAATGCACTCATGTGCTTCCAGAGGAAGAGAAGATGAAGATCAAAGAAGGTACTATAGAACCAGCTATGATAGATCAGCCACGAGGAGGTGTGAATTCTTTTGGTTCCCCTCTAATTGAGTCTAGCGTGCTTTCATCACCTTCACCTCATCCTGGCAAGGAGTCAAACTATAGTTCGGGATTTGTTGAGTATGATGATGTTCACCAATTAGCTAAAAATGACGATGATACAAGCTTTGAAGAGGAGTTACATGAGACTTGGGGCAGCCATGGAGTCACTGCTGGAAACTATGACAAAGATTCTAATTTTGGTATTCATCATAGCAGCTTGGAAAATCAGTTTGTGGTTTCCAATGATAACCCATTGTTTGAGATGGGTATAGAGAAGACATATGACAATCTATTTTTTGAGTGGGAAGATGGAGCATCACTTGGTTCTAGCATTGCTCTTGGTGAGAATAGCAATGTGTGGAAACCAAGAGAAGATTCAAGATCTGAGTTGGAAGATACTTGGAGCTATGGTGAGCACTTTTTAACTAAACAAAGTAATCAGCCTTTTAGCATTTGGGATCCAGGTGTAAAAGAAACTAAGTTTGAAGAGGATCCAACATGGGATGAATTTACTTTTGATCCTAATATTGTATTGGTTTTAAAGAACAATGTTTACATGGAAGATGGCATTGATGGCGTTGATGACATGACTGATTTATCAATGCATGTTGTTGATCTTGAGCATAGACATAGTGGCCTTGTTGATCTAGATTCACAGTTCATTGTTGAGGGTGATAAAGAAGAGGTGCAGGTGATTTGTGACAGCCTAAAAGACTTTGATGCCCAATGTGATAGTTGTGATTTTGGTATTCATTATAACAGCAATACATTTGCCTTGCATGATTATGATTGGAAGAATGAATTGTTGGTGTCTGCTGAAAATGAAATACACACTTTATCTAGATTGGATGACATTAGAAGCCTAGTTGAAAAATTCATCTTCGTCATTTGTCTTTCATGGGTATTTCATGGTGTTTATTTTTCCTAAGCAATATTGCATGAATTATCTATTGTTGCATCATTATATTAACTACCAAAGCCCTCACATTTGGCATTCAGAAAACAAACAAAAACAAAAAAAGTAGGGTGCATATTACAGAAAGAGTCTGATTGAGCTGATTACAAAATGGAACATGTGCCATTCAATGGCATCCACTCTCTAGATTAAATCCACTAAAATACACAACTACCACCCTAGAGAGTTGTATCGTGGAATTGGATGGCCAACAACCATGTTGGGATTTTTGGGATTGTTGGCGGTGACTTTAACATGATTGAATTTGATTTTGATAAAGAAGTGGGTGTTAAGTTTGGTCAGAAAGGCAATGAAATTTTTTCTTGTCCAAGATGAAAAGGCTCCTTAAACTTGAGCATCTTGAAAACAATATGAAGAAGAACAAAGACATGGTTTTCTTGGTGCAACCAACAAAGTGAATGAAAAATACAAATCCACTAAAATAAGGATAATGGTTTTGGTTTGTTCAAATTGATTTCCTCTATTCTTAAGGACAAAGATCGTCTTTGCATCCAAGGTGGTAAGGGATCTTATTTAGGACTAGGAGAAAAAAGTTCTCTAATTACAAAATGGAACATGTTTACTTTTTCTTGGCAAATTTTTTTAGAGTTGTTGGTAAAATGGAAGTTGTTATTAGAAAAAAATGTATGAGGAAGTTAGGAGATCCTCTTTTAGCAGAAGAAAAGCTCCAAACCAACCTCAAGATATTGTTAGTAGAAAGAAGCATAGTCTGAGATATAAGCAAATCTTTATTAAGTATTAGAGCTAAGGCTTATTGGATAAAATATGATTATAAGTGAAATAAGCACTATTTCAATTTGCTTAGGAATAAAAATAGGGAGAAAATTGGCTCGGAATTTTGAGTGATGATCATGAGTTAATAAGCAAAGAATTTCATTCCTGTAAAAAATTGTTTTCTTTAGAGGAGGTTAGAAATCCTTGCAAGAGGATTATTCCTGGGGGTTTAGATACTTTGGAGGAAAGAATAAACATTGAGGAAATCAAAAGTGCTATCAGCCTCATGAAGAATGGTAAGTCTCTTGGCAGTAGTGGTTTACCTACAGAATGCTATAAGAAGAATGTCAGCTGGGTTGCTAATGACTTGTTAAGTGTTTGCAACGAGTCTTTCTAAAGTAGTACTCTCAATGAATAGATTAACAAAGGAATTATTAAACTTCTTCCTAAAGATGCTCACAAAACCTTAGTTAAAAATTGGAGACCAATAACCCTTCTGAATGTGTCTTATAAATTCTTGTTAAAGTTATTGTTGAGAGGTTGGGAGAAATTCTTCCCAAGGTGGTAGTGGTACCATGGTCTCAAATTGGTTTTTTTAAAAGGCAAATATATCTTAGAGAACCTTATTACTAGTTGAGAAGGCTTTGAATGGGCAAAGGTTTTTGGACAATCTGTTTGCATGGTTATACTTGATCTTGAAAAAGCATATGATAGGGTTGAATAGCCTTTTATTTAGCTTGTTTTGGAAGCCATTGGTTTCAAAGAGAAATTTTGTACATAAATAAATATTCTGTTCTAAGATGCTGATGCTCAGGTGTATATAAATGGTAAACTATCTCCTCCTTTGATCTTGCAAGATCCATGAGACATGGGTGTCCTCTTGCTATAATGTCCCCTTTTTAGCAGTTATCTAGCGATTTGTCATTAGCCCATTTTTTCATGGTCTCGAGGGCTAACCAGGACTTTGCAGGGATTTGCGTTGGATTTGGCCTAAGCAAATTCAGTTTCAGGCCAAACGGAGTTGATTTGTTAGGGTTTCCAGGAACTTAATATTTATAGTAAGTCAGTTTGGGCACAGTGTCGGGTAAATTTTGGTGCGATTTTGATCAACTTTTCTTTGGTGCATTTATTCATTCGCCTGGATTGCATTTTTATGAAGGAATTAATTATTCAAGCAAAAAACAAAAGTTTCTAGAGTTAAATTTAATTATTTAACTTAAGGGGTTATTTAATGCTGAAGCTAATGTTTAAAAAGGAAATATTAAATGTACCCCTTCTTTTGGAGACATAAGGGGATAATAATATTTTATTCTACTTTTCCTTTATCTCACATTGATGGTGCTTTGGAATGTGTGCCCAAATGAAGCAATAATTAAGTGCATTTAATGAAGTTTCAGACATCTTGGGTTTTGTGTTTATTGGAAATTGTGAAGCTAATTTTCTGGAGAAAATCTGGAAAGTCTTCTGGCATTTGGGGACAAAATCCCTCAAGTGTGGCATTTCTCATGCTTGTCAAAGATCAAGTTTGGGAAATTACTCAAAGGCAAAATTGGTATTGGAAGGAATATACGATGCTGAAGGAATCCATTATGAGCACAGCTTGGTGAAAATTCATAGTGACCAGGCAAGTAACTACTTTCTGATTTCATCTTGTTGCAAGTACTTACAGTTTGAACAGTGTCTAGTGGATGTGCTTTGGCAAACATACCTTGGGCGTAGTCATTAAGGAAAAGAAAAAAACGGCAGTCTGGAAGTTGCAGCCATTTCAGAGTCTAATATTAGACATGGCGACACTCAGAAAAAGGCATATTCAGCAGAGGCAAAACCGACTCAGTATATTGGTGTGTGATTGATGGTTAGACGTCTGAGTTAGGGTTCAAAATAAGACGTACTGGAGGGAGTTCGATAATTCTGATTGGTGTTCTATGAAGGGTTGCGGATTGAACTGGGAATTTCTCACCTTCTAAAAATCCATTTTCAGCGTGCTGGAATTTACTTGGAGCGGTCAGAGATTGGAAGAAAGTAGCCAACGTTAATTAAACCCAAAACGCTGCCAAAGACACTACTGTGCGTGGAAACTGGAGCTGGGCGTAATAACAGCCACTGGAAATATGCCACAGTCAGCTGGGAACTCACATTGGGGATGTCAAAACAGGTTCTATGTATCGCCCTTCATTGCTTAATGGTCTCAAAAAATACCGTATATATATACTCTTAAGTTTGGTTCACTGTTGTAATCAAGGACAGTAATTCTGAGAATGACATACGTTGCTCCAGCATTTAATAATTTTCAGTTTGATGTTTAAATGAATGATTTTTTGAAAGAAAAGCTTCTTGTATGATTTGCAAATATTTCTTGAATGTTAGCAATTCTCTATGAATGAATCCCATCAAACACAAAACGCAACAGGGGCAACTTAACCACAGATAACTCAGGAAACAGAAAAAAATCAGACCTCCATTGTCAGCCTGCCAACTGTTTGACTAAATGCTAACCCAAGGAAGCTGAGCTATTTAGTGCAAAAGGACAGGGGTCTTTACACTTGCCTATTCACTATTTATTATTGCTGTTGAGCACTTCATTATTTTTTGAGGGATTTTGAAGTTGGGCCTATTGTCAAAGGTCTTAAACTCCCTAGTGGTGTGGAGCTAATTGACTTACAATTTGTAGATGATACTTCAATATTTCCTGTCATTGATGAGAATAATTTCTCCAATTTAAAAAACAAAATGAACTCGCAGTTTATTGCTCTGGTTCCAAATTATCTAATAAAAAATCTGTGGTTGCTGGAATGAATCTCCACCTAATTGGTTTAAGAATGTTGATTGGGCTTGGTATAGACCTAATAAAATTGTTAGATACTTGGGTATATCTTTGCTGTTTCTCCTTCACTGAAAGACATGTGTTACTGGGTTGTGATGAAAATTGAAAATAAATTTGATAAATCGTAGGGGCATATGCTTTCAATTGCTGGGAGGTTTCAAATTTGTAAGAAAATATTTTCCTCTGATTTGTACTATGCACCTCTTGGTTATTCAGTTGTTATCAGGTTGAGAAGATTCATAAATTGATAAGCGATCTTTTATGGTTTGATGGAAGGGGAACTAGGAAAAGGCATGCTGTTTCTTGGCAATGGTGTTTTATGCCTAGGAAGCTGGGTGCTATAGGACTTAAAAATTCGAAGTATCATGGTATTGCTCTGGCTGCTAAATGCATTATTAAATTTTTTGATTGGGATGAGCTTTGGAATGTGTCAATAAGAAATAATATCAGTAATGCTGTGCCAAAAGCTAATAAATCCTTGAAGGGCATCCTTATGATATTCTGTTTGGTAAACTTATGGCAAAACCTTCAGAGTCAACTGTATTCTGCAGCATTTGGAGGGTCTGGGAGTTTATTAAGGTGCATTTGAAGGGTCTGAGACCTATTTGTAGAAAAGGAATAAAATCCATATTTATAGATTTGTTTGGTGGTTCTTGCAGTACAAGAATAATCCTTTGGCCTTTAATCAAGGGGTGCTCCTCTAAGGAATTGTTCTCTAAATTATTCAACATTTTGGTGATATTTTTGACAATGGTAGAATGCTATTTTGCAAAAATCTGAGAATGAGATATAATATTCCTAATTCCTAGAAAAGAACCTTCTCCATGCTTATGAAATCCTTGGGGGATTAGTGCAGAAACCTCAGATGGTTTTTAATGCTGACATCCTTGATAATATTTCTTGGGATGATGGCATTTCAATTTCTAAGATTTCTAGCAAGATTATCTATGAGAAACTAAATAATACCCAGGAGATATTTTCCGACATCAGTATTAGATGGAATATGACTTTTATTGTCTCCAATTTGGAATAGAATCTGTCAAATC
This sequence comes from Cryptomeria japonica, assembly GCF_030272615.1. Classification (NCBI taxonomy): domain Eukaryota; kingdom Viridiplantae; phylum Streptophyta; class Pinopsida; order Cupressales; family Cupressaceae; genus Cryptomeria; species Cryptomeria japonica. Next base: position 415,803,200 of record NC_081409.1, on the reverse strand, counting down.
ATTTGGTCTGTTATTTTGGAGCTTAAAAATGCCTGCTTTAGATGGACGTTGTTCCTTAAGAAATTGGCTGTTGGTAATTATCAGAGGCCCTAATTGTTTTGTATCCATTTCTTACTTTATGCGTAATACTACTGAGTCATATAACTATAAACATCTTTTTTTATTGTCCTTATGCCAAGAAGCTCTGGGATCTGGTTTTAAGAGCAGTTGGGTTGATTATAAGCCTTTTGTTTGGGAGGATATTGTTTTTGGTTTCATTAATGATCTTTATAGTAAATCTAATTCTAGTTTGTCTTATCTACTGAAATCCTCTGGTTCATTTGGAAAGCTAGGAAAAATGAGATTTTTCAATGAATAGTAAGAATGCTTACTGACTTCATACATGAAGTTACCCCTTTGCTTGTATCCTCACAGCTTTCAATGGCCTTGGGTATCAAAAAAGAGGAGTTCTTTAATCTGATGAACAAAGGTTACATAAAGCTGAAGGATGAAGATGTAATGTGTGTTGAATGGTGGCTGAAATTCAAGGATGAAGAGGAAAACGATGATGTGCAGAACTATTCTCTGTTGCATTAAATTTAACTGGTAAGGATGATGGTATTCCAGAATGACTTTGTAATTATCAGACTGCAGCCAAAGTTGAGGAATGATTTGATAAGAATTTCTTTGATTGATAGGTCAGTCTGTCACTGAATATTTAACCTTGGACAAAATGCAGATTCATAAACCTGCTCAAAACACTTCAACTGATCAGCAGTCTTTTGATTCATTGCAGAAAGTCAGGGATAAGGAGCACACAACTGCGGAAAAGGAATCTAGTACAAAAACTATGACCAACCTGCACAAGAGAATTTGAAGGCATCTCTCCTTTTTTGACTCTTGCTTACTCTACTTTATATGATGTTATGATGACTGTGTATTGACCCCACAAACTGTTTGTATGGGCTGTTTTGTTTGTGGTTCTTGTCGGGGAGTTTTGCTGAATAGTTGGTCTGTGTAGCTGTGGTCCAAATTCACCTTTGAAATTCAGTAGTACTTTTGTGGTAGGGGCTAGTGATGAGTCGTTTGGACAACTTAGGGTAACAAGCAAAGGGCTTAGCAAAGGTGGAGCAAGCAGTCACATGGTAGAAAGGGTACATGACCAGGCATGCATCAAACAAAATTTGGGGCAAGGTTTCATTAAAATCCTAGGGAACCCCTTGTAGAGGGGGTGCATGCAGGCATAGCCCTTGTGGTTGCACATGGGATTTGAAGGAATCTGAGTTGGGGAGGCCAGGGTGATTTTTCTTGGCAATTTGTGGTGGCTATTTGTTTGATAGTTTGTGCTTGGTGATTTGCAATGGCAGTTTACTTGTCACTTTGTGTAGACCACTGGTGGTTTAAGTTGGCAATTGGCAATACTTGGCAATGCCTGATAACATTAAGGTACCACGTGGAGGCCTCTGATTGTATTCATTCAGTTGATGTGTAAAAATTGAAAAATTCCAAAATTTGGATGAGTTGGTTGACATGTGTATGAGTGCCATTTGGCCAAAATTTGGCATATTTATGTAATCATCAGTTCATATGAATTAGTGAGGTTAATGTGGTGGCGCCACATCAACAAAATAATCTAGTTATTGCCCAATCAATATGTAGTTAGTGAAGAGGATTTTGCACAATTAGTTAATCAGGTTGACAAGTGCAATGATCTGATTCCTGTCATTTTTAAAAATTTGTTTTTTATCTGGCAAAAAATAAAAATAAAAATTGTTTTTTATTTGTGAATCGTTAAACTTGAATCTGGGTGATGAGGTGAGGGAGGTAGGGAAATTCGATTTTGGTCTTTAAATTCATATGGCCATAACTTTGTTATTTGGATTTTGTTTGAGCTTGTCTTCTACTTATTAGAAAGCATTTTTATGGATTTTTGGAGTGGTATTGTTTTTATCAGCATTTGCAGGTTCCTTTGTGGTCTATAAGCTCCTTTGAAGATAGAGAGGATTCTGAGGGCCTATATGTTGACAAAGCACAATTGTCAAGTACGGGAATCATTCAGTCAGATTGCATTAAAGGTTAAGGGTTTGTGGCTGAGTGCTTGTGGGACTTAAGAGATCCTTTTTTTCTGAGAAGGGTGCCTGTTATTATCAAGAAGATTAGGCAACATTGCACTAAGTTCCATTTTCATCTCAAGGGGTCAAAACCTTTGAAGGAGAAGAATTAATGAGTTGAAGGTTTAAAGGTTCCATCACAAGTTATGTGCACCAAACTATTGGTGTGTGATAGGATTGATATTATTGAGAACATCTTTGCAATCCTGAAGCTGCCCCATGTATTTCTCACCATATTTTTCTCTATAAATTCATCGTGAAAGACTATAGGAATACTGTCTTTTGTAGGGCTTTTCTCCTTGTTATTTTGAAACAGCAAAAAATCACCAAGATGAGTGTGCTTGGTTTGAGGGGGTAGGGTCATATGACTAAGAGTAAGGCAAAAAATAATTTCAAGGTGAACCAAGATAATGATAAGCATCAAAGGGGTGGCCAAGGAGGCAATGGTAATGGGAACATGAGGAGTTCTCATGTGGTGATTGCAAGTGAGGTCATGAAGAAAAGGAGAAGCAAGACAAGGAGTGCAACCATTGCGGCAAGTTGATAAATGTCAATGATGTTTCAAGAAGATGCTAAATCTCATGAAGTCAATCAAGGACCTTAAGGAGCCATAGGAAAAGCACAATGGTTATAGTAAGAATAATGTTCTTGTGGCTTATCCTTTTCATGCTTGAAATTCCAAATGAGAATACTATGGATTTTGGATGCACTTATTATATGGCCAAAGATGATAGTTTGATTTAAGAGATAAAGCTTATAATGATAAGGTTTATATAGCAAATGATTCAACTCTTTCTCTTGCTAGTACTGGTGATGTGCTTGAAGGCATATTACGAGTTTTTTACTATGTACTTAATTTGAGTGTTGATTGGGATAATGTTGCGCACTTGATGTGATTGAGGATGAGACTTTGAGTTCCAGTTTGGTGGTTCCTTACTTTGACTTTTGAGGATCTATTTGGAGATGATTGGGTTAATTTAGGTAATGTTACATTAGTTGAGGATTTATAGGAAAGATGTTTGAGTGGTGACCCTACGGTGCTGGATGTAGATGGCCCAACACTAGGCAAATCTGATCCATGAGATTCTTCCGTGTAGGGCATGTTAGTTGCTTTCATAAAAGAAAAGATATATTCGATTTTGGTTACAGCGATGAATCTAATAACTGAGTTGTTGTGGATAGGGGCATTTGGCTCATCAGTGATGGAATTTCTATTTCATTTGATGGATGGGCAACTTTGTGTGTCTGGGTAATCCCATGGAGTTATCATTTTCATGTCTTTGTTTTTGGGTTGGTTTGGGAGGATGTGGAGGTCATATTTGAAGAGGACTAGCCCCATCCCTTTATTGGAATTCATTTATTTGAACAGGGTTGATATTACGGTTACCTATCCATGATTGATCTGAAAGTTTACAAGTCAATATCAATCAATTGGGCTGATATGTCACTGTCAGTTATTGATGACTTCCTAACAAACTTGACCTTTACATAGCTAAAATTGAAAATAACCAACAGTGATTGCAGAGTAATTGGAGCTGGAAAACTAGTTCACAATCTTCTTAGGTGATCTTAAGTTAAACACATAGGGGACTTTCTCCTTTCTAAAAAAAGACTGTTTAAGATGCATCTGACCATTGTCTAACTTTGTAACTTAAATTAAACAGCTACAGTGACATTTTCAACTATATTTGAACTTCTCACACAAGAGACAATAATGGGTCCTCCTTCCAAACGACGTGTTCGGGCATTTTTTCATTTTTCAGGATCTGAACTGCTTGGGCTTCCTGTTGAGCACTCTTGTGGTTCATGGGTCTGTGTGATTCCTTGTAGGATAAGATATAACTTTGTTTGGAATCTCTAAGTAGCTTGGTAATTTTCTTTTTCACATTTTCCCATGATGTCCCTGAGATATAAACATTTTTACTCTTTGATTCTCTTTCAGTGCTGAGACTTGTGGAGATCTAATATGTCCTTGGTTATTTCTAGAATTAACTTTGATTCTATTGGGAAAATAAGATTTGCATTCATGCATAGTTACTTGATAATAGTCTATTTGAAATGATTTGTAAGATTTTAAAACACAGAACTAAATTACGTAGTGATGTTGAAAGGCATTGGCTCTAAGATGTCTACACTTGCTGCAGAAAATGAAGATTTTGGATACAATCTTTTGATAAAATAAATCTTGTGAATTAAGAAAATGGAGGGTAGGTAATAAGGTATAGTACTGAGAATATAGTGCACTAGTTCCATTGCCATGGAATTAAAGAGTAGAACACATTCCTGCTAAAGGGAAAACCATTCAGGGTATGGGCATCTCTCCAAATTACATTCTACATTCGTTTATAAAAAATATTCTCAGGAAATTTGAATTGCTCTGGAAAGCCTTTTTTGGCAAATAGTAACAGTGGCAAAGACTTTAGAGTTACTAAAAGTATTGTAGGCATACCTCCAGCATCTTCTATTTATTATTGAATTGTGGCATAACAAGTAAACATGGTGTCAATTTCGGAAAACAGTATTGCAAGATGGTTTGAATTGTGGCATAACAAGTAAACATGGTGTCAATTTCGGAAAACAGTATTGCAAGATGGTGATAACAATGCACCCCTTCATTTCCATAAAAAATGAACTAAGCTGCTGCAAAATGGTCGGTTGCATTGTTGGCATTTGATGACTTATTGTGAATTCTTAATCTGTTGGCATGGTTTTTCTGATTTAATGTGTGAATTCAGGGTATGTGAATTGTTTGACTGCTGTGGACTAAAGACTTTGTGAGAAAAATTGTCTTTTAAGTTAAACTAGTAAAGCAAATAATCTTTAGGTCATGCTCTAGTTCTTTATGGTTAAAAGTTGTGGTTTGCTGGATGTCTTTCTTCATATTTCAAGGTTTCAGGATTTTGTTTAGGTTAATGTGGCGGGAGGCAAGAGCCGTGACAGGAGGAATGAAACTCTCATAGTTCACGATCAAGGAACCTCATTTAAAATCATTCCATTGGTACATGACTCATTTTCTCTCCCTTAGTTATCTGAACTTGAATTAAACCTGCTTTTAACCACATAATTTATTGGTTTCAAATGTCTACTCTAACTTTAGGTCTTATTCAGTTTTGATCATGAAGGTAGTTTTAGTCCCAACAAGTTCAGAGTTTTGCTTATTATATAATTCAGTTCTTGCACTTCAGTAACTTCTTTCTAAAGGTGGCCTGGACATTGTAATTACAGGAGTCACGAGACAGTCCTGATGTTCTTATTGAGAGAAAACAATGGGAAAAGTCAAGGAAAGAGATAGAGACTTATCTCCGCAGCTTTAGAGATTTTACCACATCGAACTGGTTTTGAAAGATGCACTTAATCATTTATATCCTTTCTGGGCACTATTATAAAGATTACTCATGTTTGAAGTTAAATTGGTGTTTTGGTGATTCACCTCACAGAATAAGATGAAGAGATAAGGCATTATGGGTGGGAGTATTGCAAGGGTCCATGGAGTATATCTGTCATACTCTTACCTTCCAGTTTTTGCAATGGAATTCTGTGAACCTGGTGGTATGCATCAATATTTTAGAGTTTGTGATTTCCCTGGACATTTCTCCTTACTAATGATTTGTTTGAGTATCTTTGAAGAGCATACCCAATTTTAAGAGAATCCAATAGAATGGTTACAGAAACTAGCTTTGAAGCTCCATATGTAATAGTACTTTGATAGATGTACGATTCTTGAGCTAATGACCAATTGTTAATACACATGTATAGCATGATCGGCTTTTAGGGTTATATAACACTGGATTCCACAACTAGGTTTTGATCTATGCGATGCACTTGGATAGTAGAGAACCACTGCCTACATAATATTTATGAATAATTATTCAGTATACACAAACTACTTCAATTTTAAGCTCATGCCAAAGGAGCTGTGAATTTTTTTATTCAGTTGAAAGTATCCATTATTTTTCCATCTTATTACCTTGTAATACCTGGGCTAAAGGCATCTTATAAATCAATATGATAAAGCATAGTGATTGAGTAGTATCCTCAGAATGATATGTAAAATGTCCATAACATTTTCTTCTGGAACCTTCAGTTATTGTATTAATTTGATAAATTTATCATTTAAATAGCAATAGAAATGCAGACATGCTTAACGAATTGATCAGAACGTATATCTCAATTTCCCCATGACTACAATTCAGCTTCTCAAAACCCAATATTTAGATCTTATTTGAAGCACCAAAATGCAAAATCTAAAAGAGATCGAATTGTTGTTGGAGTTTGTAATAATGGTCCATGGGGATGAATTCAAGCTCCCTCCCCTGTCTGAAAATTGGTCATTCCGTCCTTGGGAATAGGTGTGGACCATCCCTCTCTCACCTCTCCATTGTTACCTGTAGGGTCTTGTCCTGCAAGGGGTGGCAGGGGGACTCTCTGGTTCAGGGATGCCTAGGTTTCCCTTATTACTATGATAGCCCATCTTCAATTGAAATCACAATCAACATTCAACGATTTGCCATTTACAATTTTGCTTTGAGCTTGAGAGAGGAAGACGCTCCTAGTTCCATCCACTTCATTCTTCTTAGTCATTTTGTATTTGTCACTCATCAAAGTAACAGTTCTAATTTGATTTGTTTAGGATTGCAACAATGCAACATTCAATCAAACAGCTTTTTAAAAACAAAAAATTAAGATCTTTAAATGATTTTTTGTTTTTATTTTGAATTTTTAAATTTTCAGTTCATCTTTAAAATTTAAATACACACATGCAGTCAGTTCGAAAGATTTCTGTCCTCAAAATTGGATTCAGCAATGGGTTTAAATTCATAATCCAATAGGGAGAACTCACATTCTTTTACCAAAGCAAATGAAATGAATAAACAATAACCCATCTTTTGAAGACACAACTTCCTTTTATAACCTCTTTAGAGCTATTTTTGGAAAATAAGCATTTCTATTTTGTTTTTTTACTACTTTTTTAAAGTGTTTTTTTGTTTTTGTTTCCATTGCATTTTCTAAAATATTTTTCTTTAATTTTTTGTTATTTTTTGAAAAAAATATTACTTTTTTGTTGCTTTTTTTGAAAAAGATTATTTTTCCACAATAAAATGATAGTGTTTTTATTACCACTTTTCAGCACGAGCCTAGTGATACTTTATTTTCACACTTACATCATTTAATTATTTAAGTTGTCATTTAATTTTGCTTTTTCAACAGATTTTATATTTTATTTAATTATGATTATATTTTACACAACCACAAAAGTTATAAAAAATTATTAAAATATCCCAAAATATAAATTCTTGACCACAACACCAATACCTTAAATGCATTGGATATAAGTCTTTATGAAACTTGATGCACTCCCAAGATGACGGGCTTCTTCAAGAAGTGTGGAATGCTTTTAGAGTGTTGGATCCACAAAATAGTAAGTACCATCGGGCTCATATTGGTTTCAATAAATTACTGCTATCATTATTTTTTTTTCAAAAAAAATGAACGGATTAGAAAATGGGACATGACAAGTCCTCCCTCCCCATAATTGCTTATCCTCAAGCAATGCTCACTCAACTCATCAATTCTAACTAATTTATTCATTTTGCAAACATTAGAGTTCCATGTTAAATTCGTGCCCTAGATCAGTAATCAAATTTGTAACATTTAATCATGCCCTAGTTTATTAATCAGATTTGTAATTTAGTAAACTATAATCAAGTAAATTCAAGAATGAAACAAGGAACCAAGAGACAAACACAAATACCTTGGGAAAACCTCCAAGGAGGAAAAACCCAGCATTAAAGACCCATAGGTCAGATTATGTATTCACTCTTATTGCACAAATACAATACTTAGCTTGCTTTTTTGAATCTGATCTTTATATATCAGATCTGCCCTTTTTGCATGCTTCAAGACTGCACCAAAATGCCCTATATCCTCTTGAATAAGTTCGCCCAATCCTTGGACAAATTCGCACAACCTTCTTTGGTGATTTCATACCTCTTGTTTGCAGAGCTAATTCGCTGATTTCATGGATAACTGAATTGTATTTGCATTTGCAATTTAACCTTTATTTATATGAGTCCTTAGCCTTTATTAAATCCAAGTCGGCCTCCCTCTTTTGGCGCCAATTTATTTATTGTGGCGTGGAGTATTTAGGGTGGCGTGGAGGTATAGGGCTGGGTTCAACTTGGGGGCACGTTACCCCTTTAGGATAGGACCCAGTCCTATATGGGTTCGAATGTTGCCTTAAGGCAATCCGAACCCATTTTTACCTAGTTACAAACAACACTCTCTCTTAACTAGGGAAGAAGAGAATACATAATCTGAACCTTTAGAGTTCCATCTAGCATACAAGCATAGAATTACATTTTCCACCCAGCACACAAGCATATGATGGTTCTAGCACACAAGCATAGAAAGTGTAATACACAAGTGGGTCTTTACATAATTACAATTTTCCATCTAGCACACAAGCATAGATTGGACACAATTCATTCTTGCACACAAGCAAAGAATGATCAAAGTGCTGCAGATAGAGTCACTAAGATTGGAGGTCTCTCTCAATCAGAGTTCCGTTTTCCACAATACCAAGTTGGTCTCTGAAGTATTCAAACTTCACTCTGGATAAGGGTTTGGTAAGGATGTCCACAACCTGTTCATCTGTGCTAATGTACTTTCGTTGAATGACGCCTCTTTGCACCATATCCCGAATGAAGTGATAGGGTGTTTCCAAATGTTTGGACCGGTCATGGAACACAAGATTTACTGACATCTTTATACATCTTTGATTATCACAATGAATGGTGGTAGGACCACTAGCTTGACCAAATAATCCAACGAGGAGTTTGCGAAGCCACATTGCTTCTCTGGATGCAACAGACGTTGCAATGTACTCAGCTTCTGCAGTGTTCAATGCTATGGAAGATTGCTTTCTACATGCCTAAGAGATCACTGCAGAGCCCAAGTTGAAGCAGATACCCGAAGTACTTTTCCTGATACATTCATTGTGCAATCTGTAATCTGAACTCAGCCAACACTCCTTAGAGAGGATCACAACAAGTAGCCAGTAACCATAAGTAATAAGTAACCAAATCACATAATGGTAACTCATCATGGATCCTTTTATAATATTCATCTTGCCTTGCCTGTAGAGGATGAATCCTGAACTTTATCATGTACACCTGCAAGACATGAATACAAACACAAGTATATATATGCTCATCATGGACTCTTTTCATGATATCTATCACGCATATACACCATTCATTGCTTGCTAAGAATGATGAAGAGCTTCCATTTCAATCTTCTCTCAGAGAAGATCGCAGCACCAACTTTATTTGCACACGAGTATTCTCCTTAATCTTCTCCCAGAGAAGAATGCATTACCTTTACCTCAATCTTCTCCCAAAGAAAAATGTAACATCAGAAAATCATAATCTTTCATCTTGCTCACAAGCATAGAATGAAGTTACATAAGCCATAGTCCTCCATTTTGCACACAAGCAAAGAATGAATAAACATAATCTTCTATCTAGTACACTTTTCCATCCAGCACACAAGCATAGGATGAAAATCCATCTTTTCTACCATCTTACATTGCCCGCAGAGGATGGTAACAATTACTCTTCTCCTTGAGAAGATTACACTACCACCTTACATTAGCCGCAGAGGGTAGTTGATGAAACACAATGCATCATTGAGGTTGAGACTCCTTCTCAATCAAGGCGGTGTTCTTCACAGCTCCAAGTCTATTTTCTGAAGTACTCAAGCTTCAAAAGACTTGGTGAGAACATTTGCAACACAAGATTATTCTGCCATAAGACACTGAATTTTCAGGTATCTCTATACGACTAATAATAAATAATTATAAGAAAGCATTCAACAAGAATTTGAAAAACCACACAATTTCCTTGATACAGTTCATGCTCAATGAATTCAGCTTCAGCAGTATTCAGTGTGACTGAGGACTGTTTTGTTGTAGTTCTAGGAGATCATAGGGTATCCAAGTTACAACAAGAGATTGAAGTGACTTCCCTTATCTGAGACACTTCAGAATCTGAGTTAGCCTTCTGAGGTGATTACAGTCTTCTGCTCACAATCATTTGAGATTTTCAAAATGCAACAAGATATGCTTGGCAGCAACAACATGCTTCAACCTTGATCATGAATTAGCTGAGGCATCCACCAATCAATTGCTTGTCTTTAGATGAATCTACAAAATCAGACTTTGCTACAGATATCCTCAATCTTTATGTTATTTTTCATAAAGGTTTACAATCCATTATTCTAAATATCAAAAGTATACTTGACTTGGAATAATTTGGTTAGATCCTTGACATATTTCTAATCCTAGAAGACAATAAATTTAGATCCTTGCGCTAATTATTCCTTATATTCCAATGATGAGAATAGAGTTAAATCATCACATCAAAAGCCAAAATACTTTAAGAAAGGAAGTTAGAACTTTACAAAACCCTAGACTTAACAAATGATTGTCAATTCTTTAAATACTAAGTCTTTATTGAAGATAGGACTCCCTCTTAATCCTTAATCAAATAAGAATCAATAAAGGAACCAGAAATAATATAACACTGAAGATGCTACTTGCTTTTCTCTTACTTTCACCTTCTGCAAGGTGAATTTTCAGAAAACCTTCATCTTTAACCCCGAGAGGCTGAGATACAACCTAGTTCCCATCCAAATAACCATGCTTGAAAGGATCCTTATATACTTATTCAAGCAAGCAAAATACATAAGCCAAATCATCTTTCAAACTAAACAACTGAAATTGAGATTTCTTAGAAACCCAATCACAAGATATAGTATGACTACATACATATGATTGATAAATATCAAGTAGAACAAAATCTTCATACTTTGTTGAACAAGATCCTAATTATATTCAACTTTGGTGGAAGTAGAAGAAGTTAATGAGTAAAATGCTTACCTCAGCCTGAAGAGATCTCAATGCTAATCACAGAAGGAGACCACTGACTTGATCATCTTTCACTCTTCCTACATATGCTATTTACAACAATACATTCTAACTTCTACTATGTAGGAAAGAGCATCATCATAACCAATTAACTGAAAGCAACCTGTCATGCAGTTATTTTAACAGATAACTGACACATAATAAAACTGCATTTGTCACAACATTTAATGACATGAGCTTGAATGCAACGGGGATGATATAAGGATGATAACTTGGGATAACACAGACACAAACTTGCTTGTAGACCTACAAGGATAAACACCTGACACAGGGAACCTCAAAACATGATTGGCCCAACACGGGTTAATTCAAAGAGAATATCATTTTCCTTTCACACAACCCAACAGGGTTTTTTACAAAACTAAGTAAGCACAAACCCATAACAAGCAAATATTGATAATGAAACCCTTATTATTACAACTTGACAAAGAAACCCCATATAAACAAATTGGCAAAGTTATTCAACAGGAATACTTAATCTTCAATTATCATAAAGTCTCTCATCACAAAGTTCATAAAGAATTAAGAAAAATACACTTGTTGATGTTTAGATATCACTGACACTGGAACCGAAAGCTTCCCCAGAAGAAACTATCTTTGCAGTCTATCTTCAAAAGGCCATAATTCACAATCTCCTCTTGATGTGCCTTAGCATGGTCAGCTAGGGTTTGAAGATTGGTGGGAATACAACTGATTTTGTTAGCAATACAAAATAGTAGTTGCATGTCTAGTAGCAAAATAAATCTACCATACCATCAAAGATTCAATCATTATTAAAATTGGATCGGATCACATCAAGGGTTAAGAATCATGAAATATATACCAATCTAGGGTTTAGACCAATTCTGAAAATCAACAACTCCGAAGGTCTGAATAAGGTAATAACTCCACATTATACACTTTGCATTCCAGAGATCTGAAAATCTGAAAGGAGAAATATCAGTTACTTCCTTCTTTGATTCTTCACTCGAATCTCCACAATCTTTAATGAATTAAAGAATGACTCCTTGATGAGGAGCCGATGATGCCCTCTAACTTCACCCCTGTCATTATCTTAATAAAAGACGAACAACAACTTGAAGGTAAGAGCTTACTGAAATCTGAGGGTTAGTATAACCTTAGCTCTGATACCATGTTAAATTCGTGCCCTAGATCAGTAATCAGATTTGTAACATTTAATTATGCCCTAGTTTATTAATTAGATTTGTCATTTAGTAAACTATAATCAAGTAAATTCAAGAATGAAACAAGGAACCAAGAGACAAACACAAATACCCTGGGAAAACCTCCAAGGAGGAAAAACCCAATATTAAAGACCCACCAGTCAGATTATGTATTCACTCTTATTGCACAAATACAATACTTAGCTTGCTTTTCTGAATCTGATCTTTATATATCAGATCTGCCCTTTTTGCATGCTTCAAGACTGCACCAAAATGCCCTATATCCTCTTGAATAAGTTCGTCCAATCCTTGGACAAATTCGCACAACCTTCTTTGGTGATTTCGCACCTCTTGTTTGCAGAGCTAATTCGCTGATTTCATGGATAACTGAATTGTATTTGCATTTGCAATTTAACCTTTATTTATATGAGTCCTTAGCCTTTATTAAATCCAAGTCGGCTTCCCTCTTTTGGCGCCAATTTATTTATTGTGGCGTGGAGGTATAGGGCTGGGCTCAACTTGGGGGCACGTTACCCCTTTAGGATAGGACCTAGTCCTATATGGGTTCGGATGTTTCCTTAAGGCAATCCGAACCCATTTTTACCTACTTACAAACAACATTCCAAACATATTTCATCAACCATTTTTTCAAACTTCATCATATCTCTCTATCCAAATCACATCTTGAATTTTTAGACAAGCACTACCTTCAAAGTTTCAATTTTATTGTACCAATGCAATGAACCACTATATGATACTCATAGAATCTGGATCCTTCTACTATCAAATGTTGTATCTCTTTCCAAAGAAGTAATATTCTTATGTGCCCTTGAAATTTATTCACCTTTTTGAAAGACATTTTTTCCTCATATGGATTGAAGGAAAAAAGATGCAATGTTTAACCATACCATATGTGCAAACTTTCAACCTTGAAACTAGCAATGCAAGTAAACATTTCATCAAAAGTTTCTCTTTGACTTGAAGATGAATGATGACTTCTTCCCATTATTTTAAAAATCCCATGCAATTGTGTATCTTTGAACTCCATTGACAACGAGAGATATTAATTATCTCAATAGATTAATTAATTAAGTTGAGATGACCTCTTTTAGGGAATAATTAGTCTTCTCTAATTATTGTCGCCATATTGATTTAGTTAATTGAATCAACTTTAGTAAACCATTCTTTAACCCTAAGTTAACCCATAGTTAAGACAAAACTTATTTATCCCATTTTAAATGTAGTTTATTTAATGTATTTATGTTGTTAAAAAAAATAAAAAATTGTTGTTCCGTTTTTGCCCAAAAGTTTGGGCATGACATTTTGGTAAAATTAAATATATATAAAAAAAGAAAAAAAGAATTTAATAACAAAAAAAAAATTGATGGAAAAAGAGGGAGCTCAAACCCCCCCGGAGCTGAAGCCCTTGTGAGCTTGTAGTTGGGCGGCTCGGGCCCCTCTGTGGGCCGAGACCCACAGGGGCGGCCTCGGCTGCCACTGCGGGCCGAGACCCACAGGGATGCCCGTGACGCCATTGCAGGCCGCAATCCATAGGGGCAGCCTCGGCTGCCACTGCGGGCCGTGTCCCACAGGGACGTTGCGGTGTCGCTGCGGGCCGCAACCCCCAGTGGTGGCCTCGGCCGCCACTACGGGTGGTCTCCTTAGCGGCGGCGCCACCATGCCTTCTCGCCTTCCGCCCTCTGCCATGGCTTTCGGCCTCCCTCCGCCGCCGCCATGAAACCCTGCAAACACTCACACACACCAAAAGCAAAGTCAAAAAATAACAATAAGATATGTTAAAATAAGCAACCCTAACCCATTTTCGGGTTAGGGTTAGCTTTTAAAATAAAAGATGTGTTAATATATGCAACCCTAACCCATATTTGGGTTAGGGTTAGCATTTAGAAAGAATAAACATAATAGGTTAAGTTATAGGAATAGATCAACCCTAGTTAGGGTTTATAATGAAATAATATTAAAATGAAATGAGGAGGAATTCGTTTTTAAAATTTGAAAAAGAATTCCCCCCCCCATTTAACTATAGTCAATATGTGGGATTTATTAATTCCTAATATTGACTAGGGTGAAATTGATTATTTTTATATAGTCTTTATTATCAAGGTTTAATTAAAATTGGGGATTAATTTTGATATAGCTATTTTAATTGCATAATTGATTTAATTTTATTAACAAGGTTTATTAATGAGAATATTATATAGTTAATTTTTCATATTTAATTAAATATGGATGTTGGGTTAAAATTCCTTGGGGAATTTTATTAATGGAATTTATTAAAGGCATAATATAAAATTTTAATCCCACGAGGTCATTATTGAATGTCAAATATTTAATAGTCAAGATTTAAATATCCAAGGGGAATTAAATTTGACTTTAATATAAAATGAATTAATTAGTCTAATATTATATTTGATTTAGGTTAACTTTATTAATTTAATTAAAGGCGTTTTTGCGTTTGCTCAATTAATTATTTATAATATGAGTAAGCATTATTTTTACTTAGCCTTGAGTATTTTAAATGCTATTGAGATAATTAATATCTCTCGATTCTTGTTGGAGAATTTTAATTAGAGGAAATTAATTCGTTTAATTAGATTAATTAATAAGTTGAGATGACCCCTTTTGGGGAATAATTAGTCTTCTCTAATTATTGTCGTCATATTGATTTAGTTAATCAAATCAACTTTAGTAAACCATTCTTTAATTCTGAGTTAACCCTTAGTTAAGACAAAACATATTTAATTCCTTTTTAATGTAGATTATTTAATGTATTTATGTTGTTTTAAAAAAAAATTGTTGTTCCGTTTTTACCCAAAAGTTTGGGCATGACATGACTCTTGACATCTTATAAAATGATTTGATTATTGAATGTGTATAATCCACAACATGCACCTTCTCAAGATGATCTCCGTTAATGATGTAGTTAATTATCTTTCCCAAGAAAGAACACAAATAAGCTTGTGTGCAAGATGAAAATAAGTTATGAAAGTCATGAATCACCTAGGTTTTCCCCAAAATCAGAGTTATAGAGTTATGTTGATTGAAGTGTTCATTCATTTCAACTAAAATCATTCATCAACATTTTCCAATGATTTAGTGGCCTCAAAATGATTAATCTTGCAACTATTCAATCTGATTTTATCAAATTCAACAACTTGTAAACAAAACAATAACTACAAAATTGAAACCTCCTTGCAAAAATAGAAAATGTGAACATTGTGATAATTAAAAACACTTTTGCAAAGTCTGAAAATTCCTTTCTAATATACATCAACTAAACATGCTCATCCTTTGACTAAAAGTGATTGCCAACCCACTTGTATGTATGCAAATGAAATTGTGTGGTGGCTGATATGAATAATGACGGTAGCACTAAATCTAAAATTTTGACCTATAATCCTCCATGAAATAAATACTCAATAGTAAATTAACAACACCATGCTTATGTTGTGCTAATGTAATACATAAAGAAATTGCTAATCTTATGTTCATCCTATTCATGTCAAATAATCCTCTTCAATATGTGTTGTGAATTCCACATTGATTCAACTTATTACAAATACTATTGTAAAGAGACAAAAATGGATCAAAATCAACATAAGATTATTGTTGTCTTCACTATCAAATTACAACTCTTGAATAGAAAACCTTTTGTTCTTGAAAATAGATGCCTCAATGAAATACCTAGGTCTCATAGTCTTCTATAAAGATGACTATGAGAAAAAGCATATACGTGTCATTTTCTACAAGTACATTTTTCCTTTTTTCTCAATCTCAATATGTTTTATTATGACAAAAGCCTTGCCTTGAATCTTTGCTAGTATTATTGCCTTAAAACTTTGCTAGTATTAATGATTATATCATAAGCTATTAGCAAAGCTTATCAATAGCTACTGATCTAAAAAAATCAACAAATTGAAGACCACATTTAGTATTTGTTAGGTTTTTGTGATTCTCAATCCTAGATCCTTCTTTGATGTTGATGGCTTTTGATGTTGATGGCTTTTATTGCACCATTCTATTATTATGACAAGTTGTGATACTAGAATAAGGAAATGTTTCAATATCCATTTCAAAATATGGATTATTATATCATAACTCTGCATCTATTTCAAAAAATGGACTATTTGAAAAAGATTGAAATTTCTTCTTATTCACTTGATTATACCAAACTTCATACTAACATGATATTTTGTACTTACAACCTTAGGAATCTACTTTAAATCAAAATCTTCTTGAAGTCTATCAAGCTCAACAATAATTTTCTTGATTTCCTTAGACCTTTTTTCATTCTTTCGCTTCTTAAAATCATTGTAGCAGCAAGTTAATCTCCAATAGGTTCATTTGGATACTATCTAATGAGTCCTTTGTTGATTTAAGTTCAAACACAAGCTTATCAACTATTATCTTCATTTCCTTGGGTCAGTTAAGGCATAACTTGCAATATTGATCTCTATCTTCAATCATTGCAAATATGTTGATTTTATTGTTTGCATCACACTCTTAATTGTTTGCAAATAAGCAATAGAACTATTTTCTCTTCAAATTTTTCATTAATCTTCCAATGAGTCTTTTTGTGTTATCCAACTTTGTTAAGACTTTCTCTTCATTCTTTTTTGTTACCAACAATTGTTCCTTCCAATCACTCTCATAAAATCCAGAGTCATGCAATGATATTGAACTTTTATTAGAGTCAATGTGAAAAACAACTTTCTCTTCTAAGACATACCTTTCAATAGAGTTATTCTAAAAAAATTCTTTTAGCTTCCACTCATTTTTTGAATGAGCTTCACAGAGTTGATCTTAGTATTAATTATTAGATGTTGATTTAGAATTTCCAGCAAGCTTATTTCCTTCATTAGAAACTCCTAAATCATTTTTTTCATGTGAATATATTTCAACAAGTTCATTCTAGAGCTTTTGCATACACGATCCTTGAGTTAATACATTTTCTTCTTCATAAGAGTTCCTTATTCTTTCTCGAATTCAAATTCTTTAATAACTTAAAAATATTGATGTTGTTTTCTCTTCTTTCTCACACACTACTATGGAAATTTCCTCATTATTCTCATCATTATTCTACTAGACTAGGCATTTGGTACTATTAAATTTTTATTTTTATTTTTTTACCTTGTGACATAGGAGTACCCATCATTTTCCTTTCAAGACCATTAGATTTATCTAATTTCTTTTATAATTGTGTACCTAACAATGCTTGCACTTGTCTTCTGCTTAGACACCTATAACTTGGCTTCTAATGTTCTTTGTATGAAAACAACATATATGTCTTCTAAGCTCATTTTTTATATTGTCATTCTTACTAGCAATAAGAGAGCTCTTTTCCTATTCAATTACAATATCTACAATTATGACTTCAAAAAAAATTGCACTATTTGATATATTTTTAGTCAATGCATGTACAATTGATGATTCATCCTTTCATGTAACAACTAATAAAACCTAAAGGAGTGATTTATTTCTATCAAAATTGAAGATATAAATGTCTACATTGTGGTTACAACATTGTTCTCATGATTCATACTAATAGTAGCAAACAAATTTTGAAACATTTTAAGAATATGATTATATTCAAAATCTAACATCACAACACATAAATTAATTGCAACAACAGTTTTAAAGTTGTTTTTCTCTTAGCAAAAGAACGTTTGATATTATCCAAACTTTGAAAACTTTCTACAATCAACTAAATATTCCCTCATTATTGTTGTATGAAATTTTTGAAATTTTTTTATCTTGTAACTTCATTAAAACATATGTTAACTACAAGTTTCACATCTTTATCAAGACATCTCATAAAATAGAACTTAATCAAAACAATGCTTGAATGATTCATTGTCCATCCCAAAATATTAAAATTTAATTATTATACAATGGACAAACAAACCTCCACTTCAAACTATTGAGTAAAACATCTTTTGATTGGAGCATCTACTCAATTCCATTCCCTACTTTATAAAATCTCATTTTCAAATCGGCTAATATCATGATTTCACAGACATAAAAAATCAATGATAAGTTTTTTTAATTTTTTTTTCAAATTTTCTATCACAACCAAAAATGTGGTCAACTCAAAGCATGCAAGAGAAGATTTGCAAAAAGGGTTAGCTTCCCAACAGGTTGGCAAGACCACTAGCTTTGGATCCAAGCTATCCTAGGCTCTCAAAACACACTGATGTAGGCATTTAGTTATTTGTATGATTATATTAGCCCATAAGTAATTGAGGTACTAACCAACTTAGTCGTAGTTGTGGTTTATTGCCTTCATGCTTCAAATGAAATGAAATTTTGAAATGAGAGTTTTTGAGGATTGCAATCAATTGCTAATGTGATCATATTATCAAAAGGATCTCAAAGAGTACATTACGATCAACTGTTCAAAAAGAAAATAGAGTCATATTAGCAGAACTACTGTCACAAATCAGAAGAGCATAACAGTGAATAGAGAAATGTATCCAAATGCATCCATACTAATGCCAAGTAGTGCCATACATATGATAAGATTACTACTAGTATCAAAATCTAAATAATATGAACAAGTTTGGACTGCAAAACAAATGTAATATCAGTATATGTGTTTAATACTTTTATCAGTATTGTTCTTGTGATTTCGAATCTGAAAGATTATGATAATATAAAACTAATTGAAAGATAATGAAATTTGTTCACAATTGAAAAACGAATTACAGAACCAGAAATATATTGTATGCATTAGCTTAAAATCAAAATACAATTACATAGTCTCTAATATAAATAGAGAGTTGATCACCGTTGAGCTGATCACCGATCAGTACAAAACATGAAATCAAATCTAAAAAGCTTAATAAAAGAGAAAAAATTGTTTTATCTAAACAACGGTTTACGCAACAGTTTATTAGCACATTAAAACAAAAAACAAAAAAACATGATTTGCTAGACTCCAACGCATCATTCCAATCTTATCTCGAGTGTAGCGATCACGTTTTCAAACTCCCTCTGAATGATGAATGGAGGTAAGACCCGATTGATTTATGAAAGTAACAAAAGTCGCAACTAGAAGAGCTTTGGTGAAGATATTGGCAACTTGCTCAGATGAAGGATATAACTACAACTCCACTTGTCCATCTTGAACCAAGTCATGAATGTAATGATGACGGATCTCTATGTGCTTCGTTCTGGCATGAAACACAGGATTCTTTGTCATGGCTATAGTGTTGTTGTTATCACAATATATGGTGGTTGGATGCTCTGAAACCAAATATAGATCTGTCAATATCCTTCTAATCCATACCGCTTGAGAACTTGCCAATGAAGCTGCCATGTATTCAGCTTTTGCTAAAGAAAGTGCCACTGTTGCCCGTTTCTTACTACTCTGGGATACAACTCCAGAGCCAAATGAAAAAACACAACCAAATGTAGATTTCCTATCATCCATTGAACGGACCCAATCTGAATCTGTGTAACCAACTAGTTCAAACTTGTCAGTGGGAGAATATTGAATTCCAAAAGTCTGTGTACCACTCGCATACCTCAAAATTTGTTTAGCAGCCCGCCAATGTGACTCATGTGGATCCTGCATGAATCTAGAGATTAGGCTCACAACATACATAATATCAGGCCTATTGGTTGTGAGGTACATGAGGCTACCAACCAAACTCCTATATCGAACTGCATCAACCTTGGGACTAGCATCTTCCTTGGTTAGTTTTTCACCAAGGGCTATGGGGGTTGCAAATGCTTTGCATGCCACCATGTTAAACTTCTTCAATAAATCAACTATATACTTGGATTGAGAAATAAATATACCTTCTGATGTTTGTTGTACTTCCACACCAAGAAAATAGTGCATAAGTCCCAGATCTGACATTTCAAACTCTTGTTTCATTTCTGCTTGAAACTTCTCCATGAGAGCTTTGCTATTACCTGTATAAATAAAATCATCGACATAGAGGCAAACTATGAGAATATCTTTACCAATACGTTGGACATACAAGGTAGGCTCTGAGTGGCTTCTGTTGAATCCTTTCTTCATGAAATAACTGTCAATTCTAGCATACCAGGCATGAGGAGCTTGCTTCAACCCATAAAGGGTTTTCTTCAACTTGTAGACTAAGTGTTCTTTTTCTGGAACTTCATAACCCATAGGTTGTTCCACATAAACTTCCTCATCTATGTAACCATTAAGGATTGCTGATTTCACATCCATCTGAAAGATTGGCCACTTGTATTGTGCTGCAATAGCCAATATAATCTTCACTGTGTCAAGTCGAGCCACAAGAGCAAAAGTTTTTGCACAATCCACTCCAGGAGTTTGCGCAAACCCTTTGGCAACTAGTCTTTCCCTATGGCGTTCTACTGAACCATTTACATGATATTTGACTTTGTAAATCCATTTCACACCAATCACCTACTTACCTTTGGGAAGTGGAACTAATTCCCAAGTATTATTCTTATGAATGAAATTCATTTCATCATTCATAACATTAACCCATACGGGTTATTTCACTTCTTCTTCATACACAGAGGGTTTAACTTTAATTGTACTAAACAAAGCAAAATTAACAACTGGATTTATATTGATACTCCTTTGATAAACATCAACCAAACTTCATACCTTTCGTGGAACGGATGCTGGAGGTGAATCTTCACCCGAGTTTGTGCTACTTGAAGAACTACGTGAGCTTGGAGGTCTGGAATTGGAGCTAGAACTTCCACTTGAGCTTGTGGGGAGAGGAGGAGGAACACTGTTATCTTCCATGTTTATGATTATTGATGGATTTTTCTGCACATCATCTTTCCACTGCCATACTCCCCCTTCATAAAAAATCACATCCCGACTAAATATCCATTGCTTTGTCTCGGGATTATAGAATTTGTAGCCTTTAGTTGCAGTAAAGTAGCCCACAAAGATACAAAGTTGGGATTTGGCATCCAACTTCTTCCACTTTTGAATTGAAATATGCACATATGCCAAGCATCCAAAGACTCGAAGATGAGCCACTAAAGGCTTGTGACCACTCCAAGCTTCCTTTGGAGTGAGATTTTGAACTGCTTTCGTGGGACTACGGTTGAGAATATACATTGTAGTGGCAACTGCTTCTCCCCAAAAACTATTTGGAAGATTTTTTGTTTGCAACATGCTTTGTGCCATTTCCATTATGGTATGGTTCTTTCTTTTAGCAATACCATTTTGTTGAGGTGTATTATACGGAAGTAAGTTGTCTCTGGATGCCATTGTTAGCACAAAAATCAGCAAACTCATTAGAAGTAAACTCTCCCCCTCTATCTGTTCTGAGTATCTTGACAGGATACTCGCTTTGTTTTTTCAACCAGTGCTTTAAAATTCTTGAAGCATGCAAAGGCTTCAAATTTTTGCTTCAAAAAATAAACCCATGTGGCGAGAGTAATCATCAATGA
The DNA here is from genome assembly GCF_030272615.1 of Cryptomeria japonica. Lineage (NCBI taxonomy): Eukaryota > Viridiplantae > Streptophyta > Pinopsida > Cupressales > Cupressaceae > Cryptomeria > Cryptomeria japonica. The sequence continues at coordinate 415,781,529 of NC_081409.1, read as the reverse complement.
ATGTAAAAAATTAAAGGTTCTTACCCAATTATGGCTCTTGCATATCACCACAGATGTCAGCATGCACAAGCTCTAGAGGAGATTTGTCTCTCCAAGATTTGCCCACCAGAAAACTGTCTCAATGATGCTTACCAAGTGCACACCCTGAACAAACTTCTTCTTTTGCCTTGATTGGAGGAAGACCTCGTACCATATTCTTCTTATTCAACAAAGTTAGCCCTTGAAAATTCAGATGACCATATCGTTGATGCCACAACCATGAATCATCTATGGTTGATTTTAGTGCATGCAACTTACTAGAAACCAATTTGAGAGGAAACAATCTACTCTCTGTCATATAAGTCTTTGCTACAAGATGATGATTATTAGATTTATCAAAATTTTTGCAGCAGCTATCTTCAAATATAACTTTATAGTTCTTTTCTAGAAGTTGTCCTATACTCAAAAGACTATGTTGTAATTCTAGCACAAAGAAAGTATTATGGATATGTGTAGTGTCTCCTTGCTTAGTGTTGACTGCAAGGGTACCTTTTCCCATTACATCAGCCTCCTTATCATCTCCAAATTTAACTTTACTCCTCATTGAATCATCTAATTTGACAAAGACATCAGATTTACTTGTCATGTGATTTGAACAACCGTTGTCCAAGAACCAGACATCCTCTTGGGTTTCTTTTGCCAAATTGCATGCAAAGAATGTAGAATTCTTTGCATCAGAAGACTCTTCTGCATAACTAGCTCTTGACTTTTTCAAGTCAGGTTTTTTCTTCCTACACTTAGATTCATAGTGCCTATATCTTTCACAATATCTGCATTGTATACTCCTTTTATAAACAGAACTTCTACCTCTTCCTCTGTTATTTCGTCGTCCTCGTCCTCTTCCTCTATTATTACCAGAAGATTCACCTTGAAATTTAAGGTATGTGAGGGAGGAGATTTGAATTTTTCCTCAATATTCATAGAAGATTGGAAAACTTGCACAAAACTTTCCATAGAATGCTACATGCGCTCTTCATGAGACTGCAAAGAACCAATTAATTCTGCAACTTTGAAAGTAGTTAGATCTTTACTTTCTTCAATAGCAATTACTACTGGATCAAATTTAGGAGGAAGAGACCTCAAAAAAATTTCTACAATTTTTTGGTTTGATATAGTTTCACCTTGAGTCCTAAGTTGATTCACAATACCTTGAGTCCTTGTAATAAATTCATGAATAGGCTCAGATTCTTTCATCCTCAAATTTTCAAATTCTCTTCGGAAAGTTTGAAGTCTCACCAATTTGATTTTATATGTACCTTGGTATGCAGTTTGTAGAGCCTCTCATGCATCCTTTGATTTTGTCAGACTGGCAATTCGAGGAAAAATTGAAACATCCAAGACAAATTGAATGGTGAAAAGAGCTTTGTTATCCTTCTTTCTATCTTCTTTCAGCTGATTTTTCTGTTGTGGTGTCCATATTTTGAATGTATTTTGATCAACAGGTTCTGTGTATCCACCTTGCACAAATTCCCAGAGATCTTGGGATAAAAGTAGGGTCTTCATCTTGATACTCCAATAATCATAGTTTTCTCCAGTAAACAATGGAAGCTGAAATGCTAAATCTTTTTCATTAGTCATCTGGAAATAACTGTTGTTCTAACTTGCAACCTGCACAATCAAAATTCATGCAACCTGCTCTGATACCAAATGAAAGATTGTGATAATATAAAACTAACTGAAAGACAATGAAATTTGTTCACAATTGAAAAAAGAATTACAGAACCAAAATATATTGTATGCATTAGCTTAAAATCAAAATACAATTACATAGTCTTTAATATATAAAGAGAGCTGATCACCAATCAGAATAAAACATGAAATCAAATCTAAAAAACTTAAAAAGACAGAGAAAAAATTGTTTTATCTAAACAACGGTTTACGTAGCAATTTATTAGCACATTAAAACAAAAAACAAAAAAACATGATTTTCTAGACTCCAGGGCATCATTCCAATCTTATCTCCAGTGTAGATACAAGTTGAACTGAACCAAATAAATGAACAGGTTGTGTTAATTGTTTACATATTCACATCAAGAATGCTGTAATCCGAAAAGATATAGAAAGAGTTCAATGGTTCTTACGGTCGTTCGATATATCTCTTTAGAAATGACACCTACTGTGGGGAAAGAACATATTCCATGTGCCAAATCGTATTGATACTCCATACATGAAGATCTATTGAATAGGGTGCTCTTAAGATAGGGGTTTGGTGACTCCTTAGAATTGGTGCCCTTAAGAGAGGGGTTTGGTGACTTCTTAGGGTCGGTGTCCTTAAAGATTGTAATTGATTTTAATTATGAGGTTGGATTAGGACAGTAGATCCTAGCAATGTTATCACCGTGGTTTTTCCCATCCTCTATTTCCATGTAAATCTTGTGCATTGGTTTCTTCATGTGTGTGCATCTCTAAGATTTTAGTTTGATGCTTTCATTTCAGAATTAAGTTTATAAGCTTTGAATAAGTCTTTCAAAAGAATTAATTGGATAAGAGTTGAAGTTTTATTTACTATTGATTCACCCCCTCCCCTCTTAGTAGTCAACTTGTGTTCTACAAACTGTATATGCAAAAAAGTTATGCTTGTATAATGCAACACAAAATATTTGTTGTTATACGCCATAACATTGTCAAAAGGAGAATATTGTTGGCATTGCATTAGATGTAACTAAGACACCAAAAAGTAGAATTCCATCCATATAACTATCAAGTAAAACTTCCACTATTGGATTCCATGTCATTCCACCATATAGGTGGCTCAATAGTAAATATATTTCTTATTGGATCTCACAAATTTAGGTAAGAAGTTTTCATCATCATGTGCACTGGCTCTATGCTCAACTTTGAATCCAAGATTCTTCAAAAGAGTGTCTTGGTACTTCTTATTGTACTACTTTTGGAACTCAAGATAATTCTTTAAAAACTCCTCATTGTCTTTCCTTGATTCAGGGTAATAACTGGCATACTTGATGTCATACCTATTGACAATTGTGTGGCCAAGGTCCCTCAATTCTTCAACCTTTCCTTGGAGATTTCAAGTATAATAGTAACTTGCATTGAAACAATATTGAAAATGAGTCATCTAGAAAACTTAGTACGTTTTCTCTTCCAGCCTTGATATCATTCTTCAATCCTAAATTTCCATTAAACCTAGTGAATCTCAACAGATAAACAAGCTAAAAATATTATAAGTTTTGTAAAGACTTTTAGTGAAGCCTAGTAAGGTTTCAAACATACAATGAATTTCATTAGAAGTTGAAGAATTTAACATAGAAATAAAGATGGACTATTAGATCTCTTTAGCAAACATTTGAAAGAAACATGCTCAACACTTTCAGGCACTCTACACAATAGAAAAGGTTAGCATTAGGATTGGAAAGTGTAATTTTTTTCAACAACAAAAGTCATTTGAAACAATATTTTTTTGGTTCCAATATACTAGACCACAAGTGAATAAGAGATTTAGACCACTAGGTAGGACTAAAATTCAAATTCCAACAATCATTGAGGTGACTGGCAACAACATAAGTTTCCACTCTGGAATGGTATATCATTTTTTATGTGACTTTATATATCATTGATCCATCACACTATCTAGCATTGTTTGTCATATCTATATCAAATTTAAATGTAATAGGAAAGGGTGGTACTTTGGAAGCTTCCCTAATCACTAAGTATGTCCTCCAATGGGACTTTGGAAAACCAAAATTAGTGCTCAAATCAAACCAAGATCTCAACAACAAATTGTCCAGAACATTTGCAAACTTTTTAATACCTTTACTGTACCACACTTTTGAGGAGTAGCCTTGCAATAGAGCAAGTGGCTTATCTTTGTGGTAAAGATTCCACCAAATAGATCTAGTATCAAAAATCTTGTTTTGCTCTTTATTGTAGTTGTCACAACCAATAACTTTCTCTCTAACTAATTCCCAAGCCTTCCAAAGGCTTTTTGAACACATTAGAACCAAAGGGGACTGCAAAAAAAATACCAAAAAGGGAGTCATAGATATTCAAATATTTCAAACTTTTAGCATGTTTAGGGGAGGCCAACTGAATGTTGTTCCTCGCAAGTACTTTCCAAGGCTCATTGCCCTCTAGGGATTTTATAATCCATTTGTCTACTAAAGAAACACCATGAACTTGCAAGTCTTTGATACCAAGGCCACCTTCAATCTTGCTTAAACAACACCATTCCCACTTCACTGAATGTCTTTCCTTCTTACCTTTACCATCTAACTAGAGGGAGGATCTAATCTTCTTTTCAATCTCATTCACTTGATAGCTATAGAAAAAACTATACTAAGGATTAGTACAAGCTATAAGAGGATATAATTTTTTGTTGAACTTGTAATCTCCCTACTAGATATAAATAATGTTTGTTCCACTTGGCAATTTTTGCATCAAATTTATCTTCAACTCAATTCCACATGTTCTTAAGACAAGGATTAATTACAAATGAAATTTTCAAATATTTTAGTTGCTTATTTGGGCCACCACTGAAGGTTGAATTTGGAAAATCAGTCAGGAGGTTTGTCGTTCCAACCTAAAACCATTGATTTTGCCATAGAAATTTTGGAACCTGAAGCTTTACAAAATAGCTCAATTTTGTTCATCAAGTTATCAATTTTTTCCTAATTTAAGGCTACAAACATTGCAGTGTGATTTGCAAATTGTACATGCAATAGATTGTCTGGATTTGGAAGGGTAATACCTTGAACACTAGGACCTAAGCTTGGAATTATATGAAGATAGTGTATGGCATTGAAGAGTCTATAACAAAGAGGGTTGGGGTCAAGGGTCACCCATGTCTAATGGATCTCTAGAGATTAAAGAGCTCAGATAGGACACCATTAACATAAACTTGGTCCACTGCATCATGGAAGATTGCCTTTACCATTTGACAAGGAACTTGGGTGCACCTTCACTCTATGTTGCTCATCCACTAGGTCAAATGCAAAGAAAAATTTGTTTGCATAAAATCTATCCAGTCCACAATATATCCTCTTAGGACCCTTTTGAAAATTACACCAAGTAAACTAGATTCTTTTACTTTCTTTTTTAAGGTCTTCCAAAGAAACAAAGGGGTTCAGTTTGTTCTTCATTTGGTACCATAAAAAAAACTTTCATTGCCCTTCCAACTCATAGCAAGACTGCCAACCTTGCCTTCATTACATTCTATCATGTTAAAATCCTCACTAAAAATACAAGGGAGATTAGGCAAGTTGTTCAACCATTTCAACAGTCCAATCCTATCACCGCGGTGGTTAGGGGCATACATTGCCCATATCCCAAATATTTTATCCTCAATCTCTAGAATAATCCACATAGATATATTCCAAGGTGAATAACTAGAGTCCCTAATAAAGTGGTCTCATCTATTGTTTAAAAGAAGAGAAACACCCTTCCTACCTTTTTCATGCTTAGTGTAGAAATGTATTGAATATATACAAATAAGGTTTAAATTGGTGTCAAGAGTGAATCATATTTCCTTCACCTCATGTAACATGAGGACATCAATTTTACCAAACCATTTGCATATTATTTGTATAATGAGTTTCCTATCAGGGGATTCAAGACCCATGATGTTCCAACTAATGTAGTTAAAGTTCATCCTCATTTAGGGTTGGTACCCCTTCTTTGGTGTTCCTAAATTTATCAAATATTTGGGAATTTTGTCGTTTTTCCCTTCTTATTTTTTTCATTGTTAACTTAGCTAATTTATTTCCTCATTCTTTTTAACAGAGGATATAATCTTCTCAACCCATTTCATTATTTAATCCTCACTTGAAATTGGATACATGTCAAGGGATGGAGTTTAGCAACCCTTTATCTATGGAACCCTTATTAGGTAAAGTCTTTGAAGCCCCTCTAGTTCTACCTAATCTTGCAATTTCTACCTAATCTAACAAATATTACAAGTTTTGCTACATTAATCTTTTGCTTCAATGATGTCCAATGCAATTACCTAGGCGTCTTTTTGCTATTCAATATTTTAATTGGGCAAAGGACTAGTAGAAAGTTGGGTATCGTTTGGCATACTTGTATCATTTTTATAGTTTTGACCATCAAAGTCTAAGATTTTTTTTCCATTGAATTATCTTTTCCATTATCTCTAACTAGGGGAAAATAATCTAGAAGAGGCACAACAAGACCTTTAGTGGGGCCTTATACATTGCATTTAGGGTTGAATATTGGGTTTCTCAAGGGCCTTAGCTTGAAGTTAGGGCAATTCTTTTTCTAGTCTCCTTTTTTGTAGAGGAGGAAAGAGTTTAGGCCTCCTAAAAGATAAAATTTATAGGTAAGGAGATTACCTCCAATATCAATACCAATTTTATATGAGATGTCAACTCCATGAGAAAGAGAAACTAAGAGTCTTGAATCCATATCTGGCCTAGAATGTAACGCCTCGCTAAGGAACCCTAGAGGACAACTCATCTAACTAACTAACCTCAAGAAGGAAAACCTATTTTTTTCTTCTAAAGTGATACATTAACTCATCAAACTATAATAATGAATAACATAATATTTAACATGAGAACCACTCATCTAAGCATAAGCGGAAACAACTAAAACAATAACACCTACATCCTTAAGGTCCCCTAATGTCACTACAAGGCAATGCTAACACATACCAAGTCATAAGTAGAAAATCTAAACTAATCATTGCATAATGTAATGCTTAAACATAAATAGATGAATCTTAACATAGAAATGATATCATATAAGAACTAAACAACATGATTACCCTAGAAACTAGGTTCATTTTAAATCCCAAATCCAAATGTTCCTAAGATTAGATTCCATACTATCATATAACCATAGCAACTACACTTAATAAATGTTACATTGCTCATAACAACTCATTTATGCATTACAACTAGCATCTACTTACTATGACCCTAATCATTCATAAGGGATAGATGGTACCAACACTATACTACCTAAACTCACAAAACAACCATATAGTTAACATCATTACATTAAATTTACATTACATCTTCCTCTCAAAGAGAGTGTTCATATAGCATAATTAATATAAATGGAAATCTATTTTAGATATATGAATAAAACATTACATAAGAGAATACAACTTGCATCCTGATTCCAAAGAACTTGGAACTAAAGAAGAATAGTCCATCCATGAAGCTCACAAACATATCACCAAAATTCCCAATGGAAGAAATCATCAACCACCTGACCATGTGGAGCCTTGAGGTCCACCCCCGTGCTCTAGAGAATGACATAAGGCCCCACACACCAAACATACCACTAAGGCTAACACTAACACAACCATGGAAACATAATGAACACATGAATGCAACAATCACAAGGACCATAACAATACATAACTCTGACTACCAGAGGCTTCTGCACAACACCACATAGGATAGGGTACCAAGCTACAACTAGGGAAGAGTATCATCAAATGGAATCAACAAGACTTATCCTAGCAATTTTAACCTCTCCAAACTCCAGACCCCAGGGCTCATTTGACTGAACATGTGGAACCGAACAATCCTTCCATGGAGGCAAGGAAGCCGATCTTCCATACGAACCTTCCCAATCTCATCTTGAGTCTAAATGAGCACTCTAGGCCATGGGATCTCATCCTCTATCTATGTGAGCACATGAGGCATGAATGGGGCACCATCAATTATCTTATTAATGAGTGTGTTCTACCCACCCCTTAATTAATTTAATTTAGTGTTATCACTTGATTAATCCAACTCTCAATGAGATATCCTGGCAGTCACTCTAAGGCCTCAACACCCACTTGAGAGCCACTCCCCCTAACTTGAACCTAGACACCACTAACCTATGGGTACAACAAAATGATCACAACAATTGTATACACATTTGAGGTACATATAATGATTCATCATAATCTATCTCATAAATAAAGATCTCATATATCAAAATAGGACTTCCATTAGACCCCAATCAATAAAAGGGCTAAGTCTTGAATCCACTAATTAATAATCATCAAAGCATGAGATTGGGCCTATGATCACTAATCCATATCCAAGTATCCATACATAAATCGGACCATATATTTCACATCACATTGGTTCTATGTCAAAATCTGAACCACATAACATTGGTTTTACCCGCGGGGGGGGAGGGGGGGGGCTCCCTGCAGGAACAATCGTAGCTGTGCCTGCGGGTCGTGGCCAAGGCCACCGCTACGGTACGTGGCCCACAGACTTGGCTGCGCCGCTGCCCACAAGGGGGAGCCGAAGCTTCCCCGACTATGGGTTGCAGCCCACAGAGGCGGCTGCGGCCGCCATTAGGGGTCGCCACCCACAGCGCGGGGGGCACTTCCCTTGCCCTCGCCTGCGTGCAAAGTCCGTAGGGCCGAGGGGGGGCTAAGCACATGCAAAAAAAAATTTGTTTATTTTAAATTTTTTTGTATAATTTTTTTTAAATAATAAAAACAACATATATATATATAACCATGCATTTGAACATCTGCATTCTTTCTTTTCTCATGCAGGTTTCCAGGCTGAGATATTTTATGGATTAAATATATATATATATATATATATATATATATATATATATATATATATATATATATATATATATATATATATATATATATATATATATATATATATATATAGGCATATATATTTTTTTTACAATAACACACTTTAAAAGAAAAACTATGAGTTTCTTTTTTTTTAATAAATCTTTTATACATGCAGAAAATTAATAATATCATTTACAACATGATAATGGTGAAATATTCATTTCTAATAGGCTGAATTTATGAGTTTTATAAAATGCTCATTTTTTTTATAAGCATTCTATAAACTAATATTTGAAATACACACCTACAGCAAACTTTACTTCATATATATTTTTCTTTTACAAGACTAAGATGCTAACTTTAGAAACGTATAACTAATTAGTTTCATTTTCTTGCAATTTATTTAAATGACAGAAAGTAATAAACTATAATTGCAACTATATTAGTCTAGGAAACATTTAAAAGAACAACTTAAAGTAAAATATATTAAAAACTATTCCACTAAATTTATAGTTGTATTAAGCATCAAGGCCTATGTGCATGCTATTCCCTTTCTTTTCATAAGTTTACTTACATAAGGAAATAAATGAACTCTACACTAAAAACAACATGAATACAAACAAATTTATCTTTTCTTTTTGTAAATGAAGGTCTTAATACAAGCTCATTTATTCCATTTTTTTTTTCTTTGCAAAAATAACCAAATAGAAAAATGCATTTCTTTAAGCATATTAAAATACAATGTAAATATCATTACAAATGGGTTTGAAAACCCTACTGGAATTCTCCTTTCCATTAAATGAGAACTATGAATAAAAATTCAAGCATTTCTTTACTTTTGAAAAAATAAATACATCATTGGCTTTTTCTTTACAAGCTACAATAATAAATACAATTTTTTGTTTGAATTTTTTCTGCAACATAAAAACAACAACTAATTTCTTCTTCTTTTCTTTCCCATCCCAAGCAACCTTCAAATAGGATAAAAAAGTTGACCATGGAGTGCTCACCTCCCAGGCTAGGCTTACTAGAAGCCATCCCCGAGCTTGGAGAACCAAGCACTAGACGGGTCACAAACAAACAATCCACAACAAGCAAAGGGGCAAACACTCAACAAACATTTTCCCAACCCAAGCTACACTTTCACCACAACTTGTGATGATTTTTCCACGGGTGGAAGTGGACCAAATACCATTGGGGAGACTACAAGCATGGAACAACTCAAGCCACCTCATGGCAACCAAAATACAACAAAATACATCTCCACACCCTTATGCCCCCCAAAGGCATATAAGCCATATCTTCTCCCCTTATGACCCCCAAATGCATACACAAGGCTATGCAGCAAGGGTCACAAAGAACACCCTTGAGATCACTCTCCATAAAGGAGAGCCTCTCACCCAAGGCTGTCATACTTCTTCCACCCCAAGACCATCCTACTCTCCCAAGAGTAGAAGGCCTTGGACACTCCCAATACAAGAAAACATAAAAAGAAACAAAGGAAGGAAAATTACATCTTTCTTCTACAAAGCAAAATACATATACCCATCTTTTCCCATACAAGCATTTTTCCAACAAACATATACCACATAAACAAAAGAAGTAGGAACCAACCGTAATCTGCCAAAAGGTTTGATAGACTTAGTTGGGTATGAGCAGCCCAAATCCACACAAACTCTTCACCAACACTTCACCAAAGATTCTATCCTACAACTATTCTTTCAAAAATTGCATAATCTCCAACAATGGAGAGTGGGTGATTACTCACTAAGTCCCTAATCCTTTCCTAAGAAGGCCTTTCTCACTCTTCCCAACCCCTTGGGTAAAGTGAGAGTTCCCATTGGTTGTTCTTCCCAACCCCTTACATGTTGCTAAAACTGGAAAGGGAAAAGGTAAGAGAGGATGGGGAAGAGAGTCTGACACCAAAAGGGAAGGTTGTCTATCCTAGGAGGAACCTTCTAAGTTGAATTTTCGCTCACCTTGGGAAAACTACTTTTTGAGGTGACTAAACAGTCACATGGGAGTAGTCACATGTTTAAAAATACCACTAACCCATAGGTATACCCTTTGGACCTTTGGAAAAGCCCTAAAACTGACCCTAGGAGTCCATTTGACCCCTTAGATACCCAACTGAAGTTAACCTACGGGTCAAACCTGAGTTGACCACTCCCAAGACTCCCTACCCAAGGCAAATTTGGGACCACACTCATATGTTTGAATGGCTTTGGTAGAAACAAAACTCCCTCCAAGAGACAAGTCAAAATCAATGACACTAATTAGCACATGTGTTAAGTGACACAACAAAATACAATATAAAAATCACACATAGAATTTGTCTCTTGTAGGATTACACAAATTAATAAAATCAATTTAACACACATGCATCATTTACTTTTACAAATAAAATACAATACAAATGGGGCGTTGTCTCTCCAAATAGACAACCCCTGGCATTGCAAACGTACATAGGTCTAGGTTTGGTTCTCCATATTATTTCCATGGTCACATGGATAATTTTCCTGCACATCTCAATTAACACATTAGTAATTCCAAATAATCACCAATATATAATTAAACACATGAATTCCATTACACATCAAACACTCATACAATTGACAATAATAAATCAATATCTCATATATTCCAATTTGATTCCACATAAGCAATTATCATAATCCTCGAAATTGAACCATTTATATAATAAGCATCCTATTTCTATCATCAAAATGAAGTCCTGCAAATCCAATAATGACATACATCATTTCAAAGTAATTCTATTCTAGCAACATATAAAGTTTCATATTCATAATGCATAAAAATGAAGCATCAATATACATCAATGTGATCCAAATCATGGAATCATATAAGTTCTAAATCCATAATACATAAAATAAAGCATCCATAATAGTCTCAATATGAAAATAACAGAAATGTCAGGATGAGTCAGGGTAGGGCCTCACACCCTCCCCCTCTAGGCATGAACTTCCTCCTGGAGTTCATAAAAAAGGTGGGGGTACTGTGATCTCATACATGCTGCATCCTCCCATGAGGCTGTAACCTCATCATAGCAATCCCACTAGACCCTTACCTGGTCCAGCTCTCGACCTCAAAGGCCTAGCGTCTGGCGTGCCAAAATGCGAATGGGCTCCAAAGCTAGTTGCCCATCCGACTCCACCTGCAAGGCATCCCAATCTAGAATATGAGACTCATCATAGATATACTTCCTCGAAACTGAAACATGAAACACATCGTGGATGCGCGACAGGCTAGGTGGCAATGCTAAACGATAGGCAACTGGTCCTATCCTCTCAAGGATCTCAAATGGTCCTACAAATCAAGGTGCGAGCTTAGAACCCTTTCCATAATGGATTGGACTCTTATGCGGTCGCACTCTCAAGAAGACTCTGTCTCCAACCAAGTAGCTACGATCTATCCTCTTCGCATTTGCATATTTCTTCTGTCTATCATGTGCCTCTCTAAGACACTACCTAATAAAATCCACCTGCTGCTCCATATCCTGAACTATCTCAGGACCAATAGCAACTATGTCCTCTATGCGGTCCCAACTCAACAGTGTCCTACAAGGTCTGCCATATAATGCCTGATAGGGTGGCATCCCCAAAGATGTGTGATGCCCATTGTTATAGGCAAACTCCACTAAGGGAAGGTACTCTTCCCATCTGGTCTGGTGATCCATGACGTACATGCGAAGCATATCCTCTAACACTTGATTAACCCTCTTTGTCTGACCATCCGTTTCTGGATGATAGGCTGTACTGAAATTGAGCCTAGTACCCATAGCTGCCTATAATGCCTTCCAAAAGGAAGAAGTGAAGAGGGAATCCCTGTCGGAAATGATCTTGTGTGGAAGGCCATGAAGTCTGACAATGTCTCGCAAGAACACCTGTGCTACTGCTGGTACTGTGAAGGTGGTACGAACTGGTGAAAAGTGGGCCACTTTGGTCAACTTGTCAACCGTCACCAAGATGGCATCATGGTGACGAGATGACATAGGGAGACCAATGATGAAATCCATGGATATAGTATCCCACTTCCACTCTGGTATAGCATGAGATTGGAGCAACCCACCTGGATGGCGGTGCTTCGCCTTGACTCTCTGACACTCGAGGCATTGGGCTACCAACTCAGCAATAAGCTGCCGCATTCCTGGCCAATGGTATAACTCCCTCAAGTCTGCATGCATCTTCTTAACCCTGGGATGTGCTGCATAAGGAGATCTATGAGCCTCTATGATAATGAACTCCCGCAATCCCCCAGAAGAAGGTACATAGATGCGCCCTCTATGGCGTAATAATCCATCGGATTCTAAGGAATAATCCATATATTTCCCTTCTAAAGTTTCCTGAGATCGTATAGCCTGGCAAACCTCTAAATACCATCCATCCTCTGGCAACTGCTGCATTATCCGATCTCTCAAATCTGTGCCCATAGATATGGTGTATACCTCATGACGTCTCCTACTCAAAGCATCTGCAACTACGTTTTCTTTCCCTTTGATGTAGTGAATGTCAAAATCATACTCGCACAAGAATTCCATCCATCTCCTCTAACGTGCATTAAGATTCGGCTGAGTGAATATGTACTGAAGGCTCTGATGGTCTGAGTGTAACTCAAAATGATGACCCAAAAGGAAATGTCTCCACCTCACAAGTGCACTACTGCTGCAAGCTCAAGGTCATGAGTAGGGTAATTAAGCTCGTGAGTCTTAAGTTTCCTAGACTCAAAAGCTATAGTTCTGCCATCCTGCATAAGGACTGCTCCTAAACCCTCTAGGGAAGCATTTGTGCAAACCATGAAGTCAGCTGAAGGATCTGGCACTACAAGGATAGGTGCGCTAGTAAGTGCCTTCTTAAGTTCTTGGAAGGCCTTCTTGCAATTTCTTCGTCCACTCAAATTTCTTCCCTTTACACTGAAGAGAAGTAATAGGATGAGCGACTCTAGAGAATCCCTCAACAAAACGTCGATAATAACCTGCTAAGCCCATGAAGCTCCTGACCTCTGTCACACTGGTTGGCGCTGGCCAATCCATAATGGCTCTGATCTTTGATGGGTCTACTGAGATCCCATCACTGGATATAACATGACCAAGGTACTTGACCTCTGTTCTAAAGAAAGCACACTTCAACAAACTGCCATACAACTGATTATCCCTCAAACACTACAAAAGTTGTCTCAGATGCTCCTCATGCTCCTCCTCATTCTGTGAATATATCAATATGTCGTCGAGAAACACAATCACAAAATGGTCAAGGAATGTGCGGAATACTCCATTCATGAGACTCATGAAAACACCTGGGGCATTCGTAAGACCGAATGGAACCACAGTGAACTCATAGTGGCCATATCTAGTGCGAAATGGGGTCTTATGGATATCACTATCCACTATCCTCAACTGATGGTACCCTAACTTCAGATCAATTTTGGAAAATACTTTGGCACCCTGAAGTTGGTCGAATAAATTGTCGATCCTAGGCAAAGGATATCGGTTCTTGATGGTTACTTTGTTCAACTGACGGTAATCCATGCATAGTCGGAGAGATCCGTCCTTCTTCACGAAAATGACTGGTGCACTCCAAGGGGATACACTAGGATGAATGTGGCCTTTCTCTAGGAGTTCCTCAAGCTGCATCTTGAGCTCGTTAAGCTCATTTGTGGTCATCCTATATGGTCCTCTTGAAACTAGCTTGGCTCCTGGAACAAGGTCTATATGAAAATCAATCTCTCTACGAGGCGGCATACCTGGTAACTCTGAAGGAAATATGTCTGAAAATCCCTTAAGGATAGGATGGTCGTCAATAGATGGTTCCTTTTCTTCTTCTTCTCCTCTATCACTAATGGTGATGGCAAATAACTGACATCCCTTTCGCATGCTCCGCTTAAGTTGCATTGTGGAAATCTTATGAAGAGACACGGGTCTCTAAATTCCAGTGATTACTATGGGAGAACCATGATCATCCTCACACTCGATCCTTTTCAGGTGACAATCCATCTTGGCTCTGTGGGCATAAAGCCAATCCATGCCAAGTACGATGCCATATGATCCGAGTGGTGTAACTCTAAGGTCTACTAAGGTGGTGGTATTGTCAATCTGAAGCTGACATCCCCTAACCTCTGATTCCATTGACACTCTAGCCCCTGAAGCTAATTCCACTTCCCAACTGACCTCTTGTCTAATTGCCACTAGCCCGCAACGCTCCACAACCAATGGAGATATAAAAGAGTCAGTAGCTCCTGAATCAAATAATATAGATACACTGCTACCTTTGATCATACCTGCAACCTCAATAACCATGGCCTGATGCTCTACCTGGCGGTTGTCAACCGCTGCGAAGACCCTATGGGACTTGCCCATATCACCAACTGTCAGCTCTGATACTGCTATCCTCTGACTGCCTACCATCTGACCCTGAGGACACTCTCTCGCCATGTGTCCCATGGCTCCACATGTGAAGCAAGCACCACGTGCCTGAAGCTGCACGCCTTGTGGTCTGGAGAAAGACTGTCCCCCTGTCTTGCTAGAATCGTTGTACCCACCCTTGGAGGATTGTTGAGTCCTCGCCGGAGGTGTGTAAGGAGCCTGTGATCTCTGATCTCGCCTCTAACCCTGTGACATCCACTGCTTGGGCTTCACGCCCTGCTGACTCTACAAAGGCCTTTGCCTCTGGTTCTACTATGACTGCTGTGGAGGAGAGGGTTTGGAGAACCCCGATGTGTGTTTGTTGTTACCCTTCCAATGGGGTTTCTGAAACCCGTAAGTTTGGGGTGTAGGGTTACAGTTCTAGAACTGATCCCTCGAGTCCTGAGGTCTGACCTGAATCTCCTCTGCTATCAAAGCCTTCTCCACGGCAACCCAAAGGCTCCCTAGAGCAGCCATCCTCACCGGTCCTACTATGCTGGTATTCAGCCCTTTGATGAATCGGTTGATGAGAAGCTTCTCATCTTTCAGGTAGTCTACCTATGGTAAGAGTTCGAAGAACTTGTTCTTGTACTGGGTCGCCGAAAGACCCTTCTGCTGGAGGTCATGGAACTCATCCACCCTACGCTGTTTGTAATGCTCTGATAAGTACCTCTCCCTGAATCTCTCTGTGAAAATCTCCCAAGTGAGAGTATCTTTCACTAAGCCACACTTATATTCCTCCTGTCTCCACCATGTGGAGGCTGTTCCTCACAATAGGTGGACTACTACACGTGCCTTTAGATTGCTCTCATAAGAGCGCAATGCAAAGCACCTATCTAGGCTCAAAAGCCATGCCTCTGCTTCTACCCCGTCGGTAGATCCCCCAAAAGATGGTGGTTGAAGGCGCATAACTTCTCTGATTAGATCCCCTAGATCCCGACATGCCCTCTCATAATACACTGATGCTACTACTAGAGGTGGTGCTGGTAGGTGAACAGACTCGGGCTCATGCCCAGCCTAACTCTCTACGGGACTAGGAGGTGGACTCCTACTCCGTTCCCGTTCTACAATTCTACGGCTCCCTGAGTCCTGGTTCTCAACATTATGATCTACTGTCGGAAGCCTATCCTGAACTATGCCAATCAGGTTCTATAGAGCTACCAAGATGTCTCGGTTCGGGTCAACTGGCCGTTCAGAAGGAGCTTCTGGGTTCACTTCTGGAACCGATTCCTCCCTATCGACTTCTTCGTGTGCCATGCGTTCACACCTAGGGCCTCTACCATGTTTGCAAGCTTGTCGTGTAGTTGGAGGCATCCTTATAAGAAAATTAAATAACCTTGGAGAAAAAAATTTAACTAATTAAAAATAAATATAATAAAAATAAATATAATTTAATTAATTAAATAATCTAAAGCGAAACGTAATGGAGAAAGGTTCCTAGTGTTGGAAACCTTGCTCTGATACCAAAATGTCATGCCCAAACTTTTGGGCACAAACAGAATAATTTTTTTTTTTTAAATACTTAACCTAGTACAACTAACTTACTAAAATAATGCAAAACAAGTTTAGTCTTAACTATGTTTTGAGAAAATCTAACAACTAAATCAATTAGGTGAAAAATAATCTAAGTTAAAAGCGGGATAATATTTCTCCCAAAAGAATTAGGTCATGACATCATCATAATCTATCTCATAAATAAAGATCTCATATATCAAAATAGGACTTCCATTAGACCCCAATCAATAAAAGGGCTAAGTCTTGAATCCACTAATTAATAATCATCAAAGCATGAGATTGGGCCTACGATCACTAATCCATATCCAAGTATCCATACATAAATCGAACCATATATTTCACATCACATTGGTTCTATGTCAAAATCTGAACCACATAACATTCTTTTACCCAAAAGCACTCAACACCTTCATGAATGCAAAATCAACAAACCATAATGAATGAATGAATGAATAAAATTGAAAGGAGAAACATGAATCCATTACAAAACACCCATGTAGCCTTTTGAAATTGCATGACTGAAGTTACAAACCCAAGAACAAGCCTCTAGACTGACCTAGACCGACACAGGTCCCAAAAACTGAACTAGGAAGCCAAAATAGCATCTCTACACTAAAACCCCTAAAGTGGTGCATTGAGCACTTCTTATTGTGATTTTTCACTGTCTTTTAGCACATTTGACACTTCTTTTGGCACAATTACAGCCTGTTCTAGCGCATTTACAACAACAAGTAGGACATAAGCCCCAGGTTGACTTTGGGCTAGGAATTTGACAACTAGACCAACCAAAATGCAAAAACTGACAGAGACTCATTTGAGAGGGGAGAATCCCCTTTCTAAAAATTCCATTTTATCATTCCCAAGACAAAAAGTGAAACTCCAAGAACCAAAACACCAAAACAGTCTAGAAAAATGCATCAAAGAAAACACCTACTTCATCTAACTTACAAATTTCAAACTACCAATACATGATCTTTCCATAATTGAATCAACGTAATAAAAACATAGAGTAAACAATCTTTTCAAAGCCATAAATCATTTCAATTCATAAAAATCAAATGGCTTAAGGATCCAACCTAAGGAATATGAGAAAATGGACAAAGAGAAGATGAAAATCTGCTCCTGCACGTACAACCTCCTCATGAACAGAAATCCAACCAATCTATCAATATTTCTCAATCACCAAACAAACAACAACAATCTTCAATGAAAGCCACTCCAAATTCTTACATAATCCTCTCAAAAACTCTCTCCAAAATTCCCTAAATCCAACACAAACAAGGTTGCAATCCTTCTCACAAATTTCCTCCAAAATCTACAAACTTTCTAGTAAATGATCCACCCCCAAAATCATGTCATTTCCTGGACAAATACCATTCCCAAAAATTGGATTTGGTGTTTGTATGAGAAACAACCAAATTTCCCAACCAATCACAACTAAAAACATTAATAACATAATCAAACTCATGAAAACATAAACATAGAATATATTATCCCACTAATAATATTGTATGCATATAAATATTTATTGCCACCAATAAAATATTGGTATTAATCAAATAATTCCTCCTATAAAGTAGGAAGGAAAATACAAAACACAATTACATGAAATAATCAATCTCACTTACTCAAAATGCACACATAAATAATGCAAAGACAATATTATTATAACTTACATCCATAAAACACAAAACACAATTCGATATCACACTTTTCAGGCATGGCAACACATTTTTAACATCTATATACATAGTAAGGAAGATAGATATACATTTTACATGATATTTAACACATACACACTCTTCTATATTACCAAAGAAGTCACAACACACATCTATATGAGTGGAATGTTTCTCAAAATAAGTTTCTTAAATTCGATTGCAATTAAGATATCCTACCATATCCAAAATCCATAGTCCATGCTCACAAAAGAAAACAAGATTCACAATGTATAAAAAATTTCAACATCCACACCAAAAGTGTTAATCATGAAGCACAACATAGTCTCAACTGAAGAGAAGGAGAGAATCTCAATACATGTTACAAACACTCGATGCATTCCTCTTCCAGTAGATTATTCATAGGCATCTGTATTCAACAGTTATACATAAAATATACATAAGCATTCATAGAGAACTTGTAGTTCACTAACATTTAACTATAACATATAATATGAACTTCTTTAATTCAAACACACTTCTCTCTAACATTTCGTATAATCTAGAAATTTACAAATGCATTTCATTTCCTCAACCAACACTAGTATTATCTAATTGCCCACCATGTCTAGTGCACTTCTCCGCGTTGTCCTCTCTTAGACACACTATCAGAGGTTCAAAAATGAACATGATAGAAACAACACTTAGCATATAAGCAGGGCCCACAATACTAAACATTCAAAATGACCACCATGGACATCAAAAGAGAAGCCCAAATGGAGAAATTATCAAGTTCCACATAAAATCAATAAAAATATTGGCAATATAAACAATAAACAAAGTATGAGAAGTGCCATAAAATAGATAGAAAGAAGAGTTTAGTGGCCAGTCCTAGGATCAAGAAATCCAAAAATTAGGCTAGCCCAATGACACCAAATACAAATTGCAAATAACTTAGGGAAAATCAACCAACACATACGGAACCACATAACGCGGTGACTAATATCAGCCATGCCAGAGGGAGTAACCACTACACGACACCCAAGGACACAATGTCTTGAATGTGTTAGAGAATGTACACTAGACACATAGGCCATATTTATATCTTTCTTAAGAAAATTTCATGCGACAATAAAATCAATCATGGTTTCTACTTACTTGCAACCATTTTACCATCATTAATGTAATACAATCATCCTTTATGTAAGAAGACATATGCAAAGGAAAAATATAATGTCTCATACACACATGAGGAATACACTCAATACATGACCAACATTCATTTAAGATCTCTCATTCACAATATAATTGCATTCACTAGATTATGACTATAATGGAAATAGACATCAGGTTCATAATTAATCACTTGATGGCATACTAAAACATACACCATTGCTCACAATGCACAATAAATAGGATGTAGGTAATTATAATACCCTTTATATTGCAAATCCTTCACAAAGCTAAAGACTTTTATCTTTCCAAATAAAATAGGAACATAAAGGAATGATTTCAATTTTTCTATACACACTTTACATGCAATGCACCTACTTTACCTTTTTCAACGTTTATACTATAACACCAACTATTAATCTACTATTTGCAAAAGGTATTCTACCTAACATTTTCATATTTAAATGGGGCCATAGATGCAATGCATTAATTTAGGCCTTCAATGCATAATTTTATTCTAACCAAACTTTTCCTTTTACACATGCCAAATCACATTCATCAATAAGCATTCAATGCTTCGATTTGATATCAAATACACTCCTAAGAACATACTTATTTATATTATATCCAAATAGAGAGAAGAAGGAGAGATTTACCAATAAATCATTATATGCATATAGATATACTAGATCATGCAAGGTCATGCGAGGATAATTAAATTTTCTCAACACATTATCTTAATTGTACAATGCAGTTACTTACCATATACTCTGAAACATGCAAATCCAACTTACTAAAAGTTGAGATCTATACAAACAATATTTTTCTTACATACAAGATCACATATATAAACACTAAATAGTTCTAATCGGTACGAATACATCATTAGTTACCATCTTTATATTTCATATCAAGATAGGAGAAGGGGAGAGAGAAGATATCATTAAACCACTATATATATACATGTACATTCCATACAAGTTCTTCACATACACATCATAATCTATACTAAGTCAAACTCATATCTATAACACAAGCACGTCATCTTATTATTCATAAATAAAGCAATGCATTATTCCAACGTAATAAGCTAGTCATAAGAACATAGCATCAGTTAAGGGGATACATACAATTTCCTCTATAACATGATCAATTATATACGTAAAGAATCTTTAGCATTTGAGTAAACACTATAAATTACAAGGCAAATCAAGGGAACATAAAAATCATATTACAGTTACTTGCATCAAGGAGGTAAGCACAAGAAATGAATACACATGATGCACACAATTATAACTTTCAGAAACAATGAGAGAGAGAGAGAGAGAGCACAAAGAAGATACATCTAAAATCTCCAAGGTCCTAATGACCTTTCCCAAACATAAATCTTAAAGGACAAGCACAAGACAAAAACACTAATACACCTCACAAGACTAAGCGCTCAACCTTAACCAAAGATACCAATGTTTGCAACACATGCTCAGATAAAATATGGAAACCCCGCTAAGGAACACTAAAGGAAAACTCATCTAACTAACTAAACTCAAGAAGGAAAATGTATTGTTTTCTTATAAAGTGATACATTAACTCATCAAACTATAGTAATGAATAACATAATATTTAAAATGAGAACCACTTATCTAAGCACAAGCAAAAACAACTAAAACAATAACACCTACATCCTCTAAGGTCCCCTAACATTGATACAAGGCAAAGCTAACACATACCAAGTCATAAAAAGAAAATCTAAACTAACCATTACATAACTTAATACTTAAACATAAATAGATGAATCTTAACATAGAAACAATATCATATAAGAACTAAACAACATGATTACCCTAGAAACTAGGTTCATTTTTACTCCCAAATCCAAATGTTCCTAAGATCACTTTCCATATTATCATATAACCATAGCAACTACACTTAATAAATGATACAATGCTCATAATAAGTCATTTATGCATTACAACGAACATCTACATACTAAGAAATTAATCATTCATAAGGGATAGATGGTACCAACACTGTACTATCTAAACTCACAAAACAACCATATAATTAACATCATTATATTAAATTTACATTACATCTTCCTCTCAAAGAGTTCATATAACACAACTAATATAAATGGAAATCTATTCTAGATACATGTACGAAACATTACATAAGAGAATATAACTTGCATCCTAATACCAAAGCACTTGTAACTAAAGAAGATTCAATTAGAGACCGAGATCTTCTACACTTTAGGCTCTGCAAAACCTAGGTGGGTTTCCCTTACAATGTCCTAATGATCTATAACAATTGTAAATTTAGACATTGTACATTAAAGTAGATTTTATCAATGAAAATATACCAAGAAAAGATGGATAAACTCCTAGTTATGGCTTTAACCTCAGTTTATATCATTCATGCATACATTGAGATTGATTCCCTACGCTAATACTAATCCTACTGTAGGAATATAAAAAGTGAAATAAGAATGTAAAAGATGAAATAAGAATGATCCTGAGTGTGAAAATATGATCAGTGCCTATCTTTGGATAACACAGTCAAACTACAAACTTGTTAAGAACAACAAATGCAGCATCTCAGTTTTGCATTTACTTAGTGAACCTCATATGCCTTGCATACAACATTAAATAGAAATCACAAAATATTTCCTCACACCAACTCACACATATGCAGTAATATTCTTAAGATAGAATTTCATTCATTTACTTGAAATGAAACCCATAAAAAAGAACATACATTCTCCATTAGAGAAGACAAATAATAGTATTATTAACACTACAATTCATACAACACATACACAATAAATAGGAGCAAAAAAAATGGATTTATTGTATTAATATTCAAAAAGATATGAGATACATTACACAAACTTGTTCTCAAAAAACTTGCAGAGAAAGTCTTGCTTTTCAAAATACTTTCAGGTTCTAATACATAGTTTTTATGCAAAATTTCATAATCCTTCCTCCTGGCCCTGATTTCCCTTTTATAAGACAAGGGAGGAAAAACAAGCTTCAGGATGAGGAGGACACTTGTCAAAATTTGATTGCAATACAAAAATATTCTCTAAAAGGTATTAGTCCTTTTCATCTACACACAAATCTTCTAGATGCATTAAATGAAGGCGGTTGTGGGGGTATATTCTTGGAGACCGGAGTTGCAAGCCTGATGGGAGTGGTCTTGCGATGTACTTTGATGTTGCTCCTATCAAGATCAAAAGTGTATGCTAGCGCAAGGTAGCAACTGCACTAGAGGACGACCTTGTGAAAATTGAATGCTTATATCAACTCGTCTAAAAATAGGAACCTGCACAAAAACTTATAGAATATGCAAAAATGGAATAAAGAGTTGACACTCTTCTTCCTCGGGTTGTTCTTTCTCCAAACAATAGTACTTCTTGTGCCAAACATCAATATCATCAGTTGGCCGGACAAAATATTTCAAATTATGCAACTTGTTCATGGCATCTTTTGTCATGTGAGACAACACAGTTGCAGCCTCCAATGTGAACTTGTGGTACAAAGAATCAACATCCAAGATCTTATCAATAATCAAATGATATGCATTCTCCTAATTGAGCTACTTTGTCAATGTATCTAGAACTACATTTACTACTCCTCTGAAGTCATCCCTCCACCTGGAAAGATCTTTCACCTACCTGTCTTCAATCAAAATCATGGGGACATCCAACTTTTGTAGGCCCTTTAATGACTCCATTCTCTCGTTTAAGGCCTTTGTTTCATCCTCCATGTGGGGGAGTTCTTTGATTAATAAATTGTAATTCTTCCCTGTCACCCCCACATTTTTGGGTGCTTTGGGATCATTCTTGATTCCCAAAATAATTTCTTACAATTGTTGTGCCTTGGGAAACCAAGTCACTCTAATTGGTTGAAAAAATGAAAGAATTTCATCTAGCTGATCACTTAACTTTGACATCAAATAATAAGAGGCGTGCACCTCATCTAATTTATCTAAAAAATTATTTGAAATCTACAAAATTGTTGATTTTTTGATTTCAAAATAATTATTTTCAGCCTCTTCTTTTGTTCTTTGCAAATCTTCTTTCATTTTATCAAACTCTTCTTGTTTGGGACCTATTGAGGATGTTGAGTCTCTTGTAGCCAAGTCAGATTTTAACTTTGCATTTTCAATGAAGAGTCGCCTATGATCAACATTAAGGACCACGTGTAAGGCCTTGATCCTTTCATGTTGCTTTTCTGGCTCTTCAAAAACCAATTTAGTGAACTGAGCAGCATGTATTGATATGGCAACAACCTCAGATGTAGTTATGCCTACCAAGGTCCTAATGACTGCATCACCTTCTTTATGCTCCACCCCTTGCAATACCAAGGGCTTATTTGTGCTTAAATCTTTCGACCATAAGGAAAATACTTTTATACTTGGATTGACCCTGGATCCATGTTCTCCAAATTCCAGTGCATACATGGGGTCCTCTTGCCTCATTATTTGGTCCAAAATAAAAAAATTCTCAGGGTCGCATCTTGGTACCAAGAGGATGCCACTCTTTTTGACTAATTCCCTAGCCTCTTGAGGAGTGCATTTAATATTATTCTTATCAAAACTTTGTATTTCCTCCTCTGACAATTCCTTTAGCTTCTCTCGTAGCCAAAAAGATTTGAATTCATCTGTATGGATGAAATTATCATCTGACATGAATTGTCTTGAGGCAATTACCCTTTCATTTGTAACTTCATCCTCCGGAATGATACTAGGGATAATTTCCCTATCTAAATCCATCAGCACCTCTGCAACCTCATCCTCTTTAAAATCATCATGAGGAGGGGAGGGGGTGGCACACTAGAATCTATTTCTTCATTAACAATGTCAAAAAAATAAAAAAATTTAGCCTTTCCCTTTTCAGTTTTTCTTATTGTCCTGACACTTGACTGTTGTACTCCTTAGGGACCCTGTTGGGGAGCTTCTTACGAAGATCCCTTTTTTATAACTTCTTTCTCTTTGTATCTTACATAGGGAGTAAACACATGCCTTTCTTCAGGGGCTCCGTCAGGCTACTTAGCTTGCCTTCGGGCTAGCTCGCTTTTAATCAATTCATCAAAAGTCCTGACTTTGCATGACATTCTTGCAAAATCATTATGAAGGTTTTCCAAAAACCCTTGGAATTCAGGGTCCTCTTCTCTTTTATCCCTCTCCAATTTATTAAAATAATCCCATTTTTTCCTTCTCTGCAGGGCCTCAGAGGGGTTAGCATTTTTAATTAAACCTTCTCTTTCATCAAAATGATGGTTAAAACCCCTCACTTTCATCTTATTTACCCTTACATCATTTATATATCCCTCTAGATCAAAACGCCTTTCCTGGCTGACCTTGAGTCTCTAATTATTCACAAGGAAATCCTACACTTTATCAAGGGTATCACACCCCATAGAGAATTCGTTGAATTTTGTTACTCGGGCGAGGTGTTGCCCCTTCTTTTTTGTTCTTATTTGGTCCTTTTCTGACCACAATATTTTCCATATGAATTCAATGAATGTAATCCTGGGAGAGACTGTAATGAGAAGCATGTGAGGTGCCTGATTACACCCATATACTCTGATTAGTGTACAATTGGAATAGAAGAAAAAATCCCAAAAATTGTGGGTAAATGCTCCCTCGGGGTATTCAGTGTTATCTGCCTTGGAAACTAACTCTCAAAAAATTTATTATATCCTTTGGGAGCCTACGCAATGTAACCCCCATCATCATCAAAATCCTCATGAATCTGAATATTTGGACCCCTTGTCTCATACCTGGGTCCATCTCTGTACTAGCCAAGTCGGCCACCCTGCATTAGTCCTTGGATTAAAAATGGTCACCTTCAGAGAGTCCTGCCATCCTGTTCTATTTTGAAAATTAATTAAATGACACAACAAAGAATAATGTTTGAAATTTAACCCCTCCTTGGGGTTCTTTCTTTAATTAACCCCTCATGCATTTTTTCTTGTATGATTGTGATAAAATCATATAATTCATTGGTATCTTAATGTTGGATCTTTATGGCCATCATCATGAATTCCACCGGCATCATTGTTAATCCACAATCTTCACCCAAAACTTGACATAAAGCATAACATGTCTTTGAAAAATAATACTCGAAGAGGGTTAAAATGGGGGGCTCTTTCTCTGATTCCAAGAGGTAACTCTTCCCCCCTTGATAGAATTTCTTCAAGAAAAGAGGCAACACCTTCTTCCTATAGAAATCCTTTCTAGCATAATATTCCCTTGTCAACTTGTCTTTATTCATGCCTTTAAGGGCGCTCCTATCCAAATCAAAACATTCAACTATTGCCTCCTTAAGTATATCCACCAAGACATGACCATTGGTTGTTTTGATAGTCATGCTTTGAGGGTGATATCTTTTACCAAGCTCTCTAATCAACATTGGCTCCACAAATATGTTTGGGACCACCAATTTTCCCAAATTGAGCCTCCATGGGTTTGACACTGGGATTGGTTTATCTATGTTTCCATAGATGTAATAGAATATGTCCCACCCACAATCATTTGTATGGGTATCTCTGCATCCAAAATCACGGTCATGGAATGCAATCTTGAGATTCTCCTGCATAGTTGAACCATGGAACAGTTCAAGGAGATCTTGGTGGAGACTTCTTACTTCCCTCTTCTTCTTCTGATCCATCTCTTCTATTGTTCCTCCACTTCTTTAGCAATTTCTTTTTCTTTTTTTGATGGGGCAAGTGGATTTGAAGCATGTGCGGGCTGCTCAGATTGAGTAGGAGCTTGCTCCTATTCTCTAGAAGTTTGTTTGGTCCTCTTTGCAGCTTTAGGCGTGGCCTTTTCTTCTTGGGTTCTGAGGACTCCTCTTGTTGGTTTGACCCCTCAATTTGTGGATCCTCTGTAGGGGAATCTTCTATGGATTCTTTTTTGGTGGAGGTTTTGGCAGCAACCCCCTTTCTTTTTTGAGTTGGCTTCCTAGCCTTTGGGGGAGGGCTAGGGTCAACAGATGATTCTTCATCTCTCAAGACAACAGTTACTTTCTTGGAAGCCCTCTTTTTGGGGTTGAGGAGGGTTTTTATTGGGCACAAAACTCGGTTCAGTCTCTGGGGATGCACGAAGAGTGGTTGTAGGGGTGGACAAGAGAGAAGGTGCATTTGCAATTTCGAACATGGGATGGACTTTGGTTAACGGGATGGCATGGGTAATTTTAGGCATGGAAGAGCCTGTTCTCACGTCAGAGGTCTTTGCAACGGACGAGGAGGAAGTATTCTCAATAGATGATGCCATTGTAACATCTTTGAAATGAGGAGATGCAACAAATTCTCAAGAACAAACCCTTCCCACACTACTAGGGCAAGAAATGCAAGAACCCCGCAGACAATCACAAATCTTCTTTAAAAAAAAAGGGATGGCTTAAAATCAGCTTACCCATTTTTAGCAACACAATTTGATCATTTTGAACTCTTGGGGGATGCACTGGTTCACCTTTAGTCACTCTTCAATCGCTTTGGTTTCTCTTTGAATCCAGGGTGCATGAAAATGCCCTTGAATTTTGCTTTTATGGAGCACGGGTTGATCGCCATTAATTCCTACGTGCATGGTGCAGTAGGGTGGTGGCTTTGAAATTTGAACTTGACCATTGATTCACAGACAAACAAATGAGATTGCTTTTCATCATCCCTTGAATGCTAACATGGAGGCTAATAAATCATCTTTTGATTACCCTTGATTCTGAGAACTTAATCATTTGTTAAAATTCTAACCCCGCGGGATAGTGAGGAATGCTTTATTCCTCATCCATTGTTTCCCCGCATCACCTTATAAGACTCATTTGTTTCCATGCGGGGTGAATCATTCTCTGCATCTCAACACATCTCATTGTCCCACAAATATTTATTTTACTACTGGAGAGAATCGCTTCTCATCCACTCTACCTCGGGCTCTGTCAATGCGAGATAGCGGGGACTACTGTCGCCCTTCTTTTTCTCATTTCACGTCTCCCTTCTCATGCTCATAATACTTGTGTGGGCTAAACATCTTCTTATCCTTCACATGTTCTTGCTATCCTGCAGAGGTTTCATTATCTTCGTATTGCTTATACAACATTAGATGCGGGATGGCTGGGAGTACTGAACTCCTTTAGCCCCTTTCTCCCCACACTGCTTCTTTTCTATGCCTTTGAACCCTGTGGGGTATGATTCTCTCTTGGTCATCATTGTTCCCACTAGCCCACAGGATGTTTGTTTTTAACTTTAAGGGACCCCTCGTTGTTGATTTCTTCATTACTGCGGGATGGCGGGGAGAATGAACCTATCGAATTCTATTATCCCCGCACCACCTTCTAGCTTTGTGGGATAAGAACATCCTTGATACATTTCCTTCTCACTGCCCCGCACGGAGCTCCCACATCTCCTTCTTCATTTGGGCAGACAAATATTTCCTAGTTGCATGGGATAGTAGGGACCTCTCCATTCCTTCTGGCCGCTTAGCCCGCAGCATACATTGCTTTCCTTTTTACCCTTGTGGAGCAAGGATTTCCCTTTCCTTTGCAACACTTTGTCACCCCTGAGCACTTATAACTTTCACTTCTTCTCATATCCACATGGGGTGGTGGGGACAATCATCCTTCACAGTGTATTCTTAGCTTGCAACACTCCATGATGCAAATCGTGACCCCTACGGGATAGAATTCCCAATACAATTTAGCAGTCCTCGCTATCCCATGAGGAAAATTTGTCTCTTTGTCTTCTTCACAATTGTATAGCATATGATACCATGTGAGGTAAGCACCTTTGTTCCTACTGAACAATTTCTTAGCCCGCACAGGCAATTTTTCAAGCATAAAAGTCATGCGGGGTAAAGTATCCCTTATTAATAACACTTCCTGCTATCCTGCATGGCTCCAGACTAGGACACACAACCATTGTGGGGCAAGTTTTCTCTACTGCTAAGCATTGACCCCGCTATCCTGGAGCCTTCTAGGATGTTTGGCCCAACACTTGAGTGAGACAATTATGCACGTGGTGACTTATAGAGGGTAGAAGGGGTCATGGCCAGGGCACATGCTAGGACTTAGAGACTTAGGTATTTTTTGCGATCACGCGCAAAAATAAAAGATTAATATTTCTCAATCAAAACGACCGGTCCAAACAGATAGACCCGACACAAGAGGCCGTTAAACACACGGCACTGGACCCTTCCTGGTGCAACTTAAAATACATAGACCAGCTACAGGCAGCTAGCAAAGAAATAGAAGAGAGTCGAGGACAAAAAATAGGCCACATTAGAAAACTTAAACTTTGCGAAAACCCTAATACTATGGCCATTCAAAAGAAAAAAATGGCACTCCCAATAGTGGCTCTAGTTGGGGACGTTTGATTCCTAGAGTCAAGACGAGGATCCAGATCTCTGGGAAAGCATACCACTTCAAAAAACACCAGGAATATCTACATCAACATGACTTATGTACAAACCCTAACTACTATGCATGGATAAAACATTCAAGCAAATAAATACTTGAGGAACTGTCCATGCACTGGAAATTCTTGCATTTCACCATTCATATTTACCAAGAAATATGAGTCTTCACCGTTCTTTTTAGCAACTATGTATGGACCAAGTCACAAAGATTCAAATTTTTTGTTCTTTCCTTTGTATTGGTCTCTTGCATTATATGCTAAAACCAAATCACCCACCTCAAATTTTCTATATGAAGCTTTTTTATCAAACAAGTATTTACTTTGTTGTTGTAGCTTCATGTTTCTTTTGTGAGCATCACTTCTGATCTCATCAAGCTCTGTAAATTGTTCCATCCTTTCTTCCATTGACTCAAGTACATCCCAGTCATTTTCCTGAATAAACCTGTATACATGCAAGAAGTTATTCATAGGCAATCTGACCTGTGTGTCATACACCAACTCAAATGGAGATTTCTTGTATCTTTCTTGATAGTGATCCTATCATTCCATAGTGTTGTCTTCAACTTTGAATCCCAGGCCTTTTTATTTTTCACAAGGGTCCTCTTGATGATCTTTAATAGACTCTTACTGTTGAACTCAACTTGCCCATTTCCCTGTGGATGATATGGGGATGAGTAGGAGATGTTGATGCCATACATACTGCAAAAATCAGTAAATTCTTCAAATTTGAAGCACATAGAGTTTTCCATTATTAATCTTACTGGGACCCCAAACCTGGTGATAATGTTGCTTGTCAAAAATTCAATCACAACCTTATCGATTGCCTGTCTAGTGGGGATAACCTCTACCCATTTTTTGAAATAGTCTGTAGCTACAAGAATCCATTTGTGTCCTCCACTAGATTTTTTCGTCATTTCTCCATTGAAATCAATACCCCATTGATGGAAAGGGGCTTCAACCTGCATGGGCCCGTGAGGCAAATCTCCCGAATACTTCATCTTACCAAAGAATTTTTTGCAAGGCTCACATTTTCTAACAAATACATGGGCATCTTTGAATAGTATGGGCCAATACTACCCTGCTCTCAACACTTTATGGGCAGTAGTCTTTGTTGTATAGTGGCCTCCACATATTCTTGCATGTGTATCCTTAAGCATTATCTGAGCCTGATGCTCATCTAGGAATAACAACAACAAACCATCTATATCCTTGTAGTATAAATCCCCTGAAATAAAAATTAATCTTTGAGATTGCAGCTTCAAATTTCTTTTCTGAGCATCAGTAAAGTTTTCAGGGCACTTCATATGCTTTAAAAAATACATAATATTTATATACCATAGAGTATGTTGCAGGCTACATATGTTGTTGTCTATGGTAGACGAAGTGTTCACTTGACTTGCTTCTAGATTTTCCTCCACCATCAGCTTGGCCAAACCTTGTCCCCTCACCAACTTGGTTGTTTGGATATCAATATTAAATTCTTGAATCTTGTTGATCCATCTACATCTTTGGCTAGTTACCTCAGATTGAACAAAAATGTCTTTGATAGCAGCATTAGGGACATAAGCAACTACTTTGGCCCCTACCAGATAAGGCCTGAAATTTTTGACAACTTTGACCAATGCATATGCTTGCTTTTCCATCATATCATATTTCAACTCAGCTGCTTGAAGGGATTTGTTGTAAAAGGATATAGGCTACACATTCCCCTCATCATTCTTCTGAAGCATCATAACTACTACTGTATGGAATGAAGCAAATGAAAAAATCTGAAAGGGCTTATTAAAATCTGGAGATTTTAACATTGGAGCTTCCTTGATGTCTTGTTTGATGGCTAAGAAGGCACTTAAGGCTTCAACAGTCCACTCAATCTTAGCTCCCTTTTTCAACATCTTGGAGATAGGTTTTATAATTTCTGCAAAATTTGGGATAAACATCCGAACAAAATTTATTTGACCAAATAATGACTGTATAGACTTAACATTCTTTGGGATGGGCACTCTGTCTATTGCTACAACTCTTTCAAGATCAAATCTGACCCCTTCTTTTGATACTATGTGACCTAAAAGCTTACCTTCAGTTACAACGAAATTCCAATTTTTAGGATTAAGAGAAATCCCATATTCTAAATCTCTTGTGAACACCTTCTCTAAATGTGAGTAGTGATCTTCTACCTTCTTGGAAAATGTTGTTAGATCATCTTGATTAACAACCATGATGATATCTATTAAGTCTAAAAAAGCTAAGTCCATAGCTCTCTGAAAGGTAGTCCAACATTTGTTAAACCAAAAGGCATTCTCACATATACATATGTCCCCCATGGAGTTGTGAAGGGGGTCTTATATTGTTCAACTTCTTTCACCTTCACCTAGTTGTAACCCGAGGATCCATCCATCATGGAGAGCAACTCACGGCCTGTTACTTTCTGCAACATAGCTTCAATGTTTGGAAGAAGATAGTTATCTTTGAGGGATGATATATTCAAGTTTTTGAAGTCCATACACAGTCGTTTATCACCATTCTTCTTCCTTACTGGCACCAGATTAGACACCCAAGAATAATGTTTGATGGGCTTTATGATTCCCCCTTCTTTGAGTTTCATTAGCTCTTCTTGCATTTTAGGCCTGAGCATTGGATTTATTGGCCTTTGCTTCTATCTGAAAGGCTTTGCATTAGGATCCAGTGGTATTTCATGTTGGAACAGATCTTCTTTGTAAGCCTTTAGGTCATCATATGACCAAGCAAACACATGCTTATATTTTCTTAGCAAAGCTATCAACATTGATCTAATTTGCAGACTAATCCTTCTGTCAATGTATACCTTCTTAGGTGATGACTCAGTCCCTAAATTTATCTCTTCTAGCTCATCTATATTGGTTGTAACTGTCTTCATATCGCCACTATCATTCCCATGAAATACACGTTCCAATGCCACAAGACCCTTTGGGATCTTTTTTTTTTTTAGTGTAACAAATTCATTCCCAAATATTGTCTTCTTTCCATTATTTATTTCAACAAAAGCATTGAAGTCAATCTCTTGACTTTCATATTCATCTATACAAAGCAAAAAATTGAGCAAATCATTGTCATCATCAAATACTTGTCAATTGCAAATGTTATCAGGGATAGATGGCCTAATTTTTGCCTCAACCTTTGAAATCCTAGCAAGGGTAATGGCATCACTCATCAAAGAAACATTTGTTAAAAAAATAGCCATAATATTCTTTGACCTCTTGATCCATCCAATGTAAAAAGCATCGAACATTTCAATAGAGTCCCACACAGCACATTTATACTGCTTGAGCCTTTTATTTTTTGAAGAGTATTTTTCCCTAATTTGGGAAACCACTAACTCAGAATCACCCCGAATAGTTAGCATTTTAATTCCATGTCTTGTGGCAAGATCAAGTCCTAGTAGCAAAGCTTCATACTCAGCTACGTTATTGGTGCATTCAAATAATAACTGAAAGTAATACTCAAAAGTTTTCCCACTAGGAGAAATAAAAAACCACCCTTACTCTTGATCCTTCCTAACTACATTCCCCATAAAAAACATTTTCCATAAATTATTATGATTGCTCTATAGCTCACTGTCAATTGGGTCTGTGTTTTGAAGTTGAGGCCGAGAAGACTCTACCTTGAAATTTCCCATTTCTATGTCCTAAAAACATATTACATTGTTTGGGTCTATAGTTTCAATTATAGTATCGGCTCTGGACTCTCTTTCTATTTAACCTCAGTTCCATTCACTGGGATAGTTTCATAAGATAAATCTAATTGCACATTTCCCCCTACTACTATTGTCCATTCTCTAGATAATAGCATGCCATAATTGAGTGGTACATCTACTACAATGACATCAACTTTATATGTAGCCTCAAGAAAATTAACCAGTTTGACTTCAAGGTCCTTTAGGACTCTTATAACTGGGATGGACCTATTATCCATTGCATAACACCTCCCATAATTCCTATCAACCAACAACCCTAATTCCTTCATGACTCCTAGGGGCATATCATATATAGCAACTCCAAAATTAATCATACATTTTTTTACAAATTTGTTGTTGATTAACAGTGTTAAATAAAAAGGGTCCACCTGAGAAGGACTTTTAGTTATGGTATTTCCCAAGTATACTTATGTGACTTGCATAGTTTTTGACCCAGTGTCATTTACTTGAGCAACATTTTCACCATTTTTTACATCTTGAGATACACTAGCAAAACTTGATATTAATGCTAAAGCATTATCCCTATGTTCTTGTATTTTCATCATTTCTAATAAATGAACTGATACTTTCATTTGAGACAAAGTATGCACCATATCAAATAAAGAAGTACAAGGAATACCCATAATAGCATCCTTGTAGGATATTTCTCTCAGCTGCATCTCCTTATCAACAACTACAGGCTAGATCTGAGGGGCTTCTATTGCAACTCCTTTGTCCAACTTTTTCCCCTTGGGATTAACTTTAGGACCATATCGATGCACTAAAGGAGTCTTTGAAGTCTTACCCTTGTCTTCAACATTTGGTGCAGTCAATTGGACTTTTGGTTCTAAATGTTTTTCCTTCATAAAAAGTCCTCCTGGTCTTCCTTGACCAAGTATAATGCCCTTTGATCTCAGATTATAATCATTCTTGACCTGAGCAATGGCGGCCATAGTGAGTTCTTTGATTTCTTCGTCAGTTGGCCTCCTCGATTTTACATTCATAAGTTGATCATGAGATGCATTGACCATGTACTCACTTGTTTCATCACTATCAGAAAAGACCTCTTGATGCTTCCCCTTTCTCCTTCGTCTTTAATTGTCCACATCAATCTCTGATCCTTCTTCCTTAGAAGAAGTATACCCTGCATCACTGCTATAAAGTGACAATATTTTAACCATATGTTCAGGTTCGAAACCATCCTCTCTGCAACTAACATAAACTTCATCCTCATTTATTGCTCTAACAATAGCACATTGTGTTTGGGAATGTGGTAAACTGCACACAGTACACCAAGGATTTTCTTCTACAAAATGCACTCTCGGCTTCTTCAAAGGATCAGGAGTTTCCTTGTTATTTGTTGGTCTTTGATGATTGTGGTCTGCCATCCTTCCAATTTGTATTATAAGCCATATCATGGATCCTTGGCCTGTCATGTCTCTGGTAATTAGGCCTATCATGGGGTAAACCCTTCTATTTTTTTGCAATCTTGTAATTTAAATCCTTAAGGGCACTCGTGACTTTATCTATTTTATTTGCTTCCTTAGGTTGCTTACTATGATGTCCTCTAGGGTTCTATGGAACTCTAACACCA
Source organism: Cryptomeria japonica (assembly GCF_030272615.1). NCBI lineage: Eukaryota > Viridiplantae > Streptophyta > Pinopsida > Cupressales > Cupressaceae > Cryptomeria > Cryptomeria japonica. The sequence goes on along the minus strand of NC_081409.1, from coordinate 415,747,486 downwards.
TCCCTTCTAGCTGTTTTACCAGAAGTCTTCTTGTTATTTTCTATAGTTTGTGAAACCTTAAATGTCACCCCAAAGGTTGGAGGATTATTGGACCTCGGTTCATAGCCAATTTTAGGGTCAAAGGCATCATAATAAAAAACCAGGCACATATGATCAATGGGTTTCAAAAGAGGAGGTATCTTATTGAGCAATTTGATTAACCTATTGTTGAAACATGACACGCTCATTCTAATTTTTTTCTGTATTGGTCAGCTCATGCAGGGCAAACTTAGGATCTGAGTGATCACTGTATTGATCTTTAAACATCCTTTAAAAATCTTGAAAAGATCTAATGGATAAATGAGGTAGACCCTTGTACCATTCTTTGGCATCATCAATAAGAGACTGCATGAACATCTTCATGAACACATCTTCATGTTCTATCTCAAAATTATCCATCACATTTTGAAAGGCTCTAATGTGGTCTTCACCACTGATTGCATTATTCCCTGAGAATTTAGGCAGTGCATTTCTTACTTCATTATTAACATCATTTGGAAAACGTAAGATCCCTGTGAATTCAATCTGCCTATATTTGTCTAATTGCATAGGTCTTCGAGCAAACTGATGATGGTTCTGATGTTGTTGTGCATTCCCCTGATTAGGGATTTGTTGTTGTTGGTGTTGTTGATTTTGCTGTTGAAACTAGCATGCCACTTATTGTTGATATTGCAAGAACTGAAGGTATTGTTGGTAGGCATTGTTTCCTCCCATTTGGTTATTTTTTGGATATAATGGTGGGGGAAGATACTGAGGTAAAGGAACATGTGGTGGAGGCAAAGGGAACTGTGGAGGAAAGGTACTATGCCCAGGTCCTGGCCTGTTAACTTGGTTTCATTCCGCAAAATGTTTCTGATATTGATTTTGTTGTTGGCTAGTTCCTGCTTGGTTGGTATTGCCATATTGAGTAATCGTGGGGGGCTTGCTTATACTCATAGAAGAAAAGGACATACTAGGCATTCCAGTGGTCCAGGGGAGAGACATAGGTATGGAACTCATGGCAGCACTAGAGGCGTTTGTCTGAGCATCAACATTAACTTGGGTATGGCTTGCAAACTGTGATACTGCAGTACTCATCACAGTACTCTGAGTGCCAACACTTGCACTTGAAACGAGATATGAACTACTAATAACTAGCACACAAGACACAGAGGCAGAAGAGAATGGAAGACTAATATTTCCAACTACAAACACAACAGGAATCTGACCTACATTATTACCACACTGACTAGCTACAGGGGGAATATACAAAGTAGACTGAGAAGATAAGTTCAAAATTTACTAGGCCATCAATTCTCTTTCCCGCATGAGTCTCGTCCTATCTATTTAGGATTTCATTTGGTCAACTTGTCATTGTAAATCCTCTAATGACTCACCAGACAGGTTACCAAAGGTAGAACACAAATTTGCATCAGTAAAATGGGTCTGAAACTAGGTTTGAAGTGGGGGATAACTCATAGACATAGGAGTCACACTTATTACTTCAGGATTGGACATACTCTTACTAAACACAACTTGAGCATTAGCTGATTGCTCAGCATACATGTCTTCATTTCTCATTGGAGCCTAACCTTCTCAAATTCTACATAGATTTGATCTTGCCTTGCTTTGGCCTAGAAAGGGTCTTCATAATAAGGATTGGAAGGGTTTCGTTCTTAGGAAAGTATAACCAAAGAAGGGATTCTCTTTAGAAGGAGAATCACCACTGCTAGTATCCTCTACGTCTCTAGCAGAATAATACCCCTTAGAAATATTTTTTCCTTTATCTCTAACTTGCAATTGATGAATACCTTCTATTTCATTCAAAGAAACTTCAGAGCTAACTTTTATCAGATTTTCAATAAATGATGTTTTAGTATTACCTCTTATTTTGACAGTCCACTTTATGTTTGTTGTCACCTTACTTGAGTAACCTCCTTGTTTCCCTCATCCAGCTTCTTGGTTTGTATTGTGCTCGTTACCTGATGCTTTTTGCTTTGCAATATGTTCACTTCTCTATGGTACAATAGTAGTAGTAGTCTTTTCACTACTCATATGAACTTTCTAAGCTCTAAATGAGCTTAATATCTTTCAAGAGTCGCCACCCAAAATGGGAATGATTTTTCTTCAATAGTATTTTATGAACAATGACTCTGATCCTATAGACAAGCTACTACGTCAAGATATATAAGAACGACTCAACTATCCCCAACAAACTCGTTGATTTGTTGGTTCCCAAATCAACAGATTCTAATTTCTAAAGAGAGAGCTACTAAGTTATCAAAAAACCTAGAATAGGACTTGGCCAACGAACAAGATTCAATCAGAGATTGAGATCTTCTACACTTTAGGCTCTGCAAAACCTAGGTGGGTTTCCCTTACAATGTCCTAACGATCTATAATAGTTGTAAATTAGAAATTGTACATTAAAGAAAATATTCTCGATGAGAATATACCAAGGAAAGATGGATAAACTCTTGGTTATGGCTTTAAACCCAGTTTATATCATTCATGCATACAATGAGATTGATTCCCTGCACTAATATTAATCCTATTGTAGGAATATAAAAGGTGAAATAAGAATGTAAAAGATGAAATAAGAATGATTCTGAGTGTGAAAATACGATCAGTGCCTATCTTTGGATAACAAAGTTAAACTACAAACTTGTTAAGAACAACAAATGTAGCATCTCAGTTTTGCATTTACTTAGTGAACCTCATATGCCTTGCATACAACATTCAATATAAATCACGAAAATATTTCCTCAAACCAACTCACACATATGATGTAATATTCTTAAGACAATTTAATTCATTTACTTGAAATGAAACCCATCAACAAGAACATGCATTCTCCATTAGAGAAGACAAATTATAGTATTATTAACACTACAATTCATACAACACATACACAAGAAATATGAGAAAAAAAATGGATTTCTCGTATTAATATTCAAAAAGATATGAGATACATTACACAAAATTGCTCTCAAAAAAATTGCAGAGAAAGTCTTGCTTTTCAAAATACTTTCAGCTCCTAAAACATAATTTTTACACAAAATTTCAGATACCTTCCTCCTGGCCCTGATTTCCCTTTTATAAGACAAGGGGGCAAAAATAAGCTTCAGGCCAAGGAGGACACTTGCCAAAATTTGATTGCAATACAACAATATTCTCTAAGGCATTAGTCCTTTTCTTCTGCATGCAAATCTTCTAGATGCATTAAATGAAGGCGGATGTGAGAGTATCTTCTTGGAGATCGGAGTTGAAAGCCTGATGGGAGTGGTCCTTTGATGTACTTTGATGTTGTTCCTGCGAGGATCAAAAGTGTACGCTAGCGCAAGGTAGCAAGTGTATTGGAGGCTAACCTTATGAAAATTGAATGCTTATTTCAACTCGTCCAAAAATAGGAACCTACACAAAAAATTATAGAAGATGTAAAAATAGAATAAAGAGTTGGCTACTCTTCTTCCTCGGGTTGTTCTTCCTCTAGAGAAAATTACTTCTTGTGCCAAACATCAATATCATAAGTTGGCTAGGCAAAAGATTTAAAATTATGCAACTTGTTCATGGCATCTTTTGTCCTGTGAGTCGGCATAGTTACAGCCTCCAGTGTGAAGTTGTGGTACAAAGAATCAACATCCAAGATCTTATCAATAATCAAATGATATGCATTCTTCTGATTGAGCTCCTTTGTCAATTTATCTAGAATTGTATTTACTACTTCTTTGAAGTCATCCCTCCACCTGGCAAGATCTTTCACCTACCTGTCTTCAGTCAAAATTATGGGGATATCCAACTTTTGTAGCCCTTGAATGACTCCACTCTCTCGTTTAAGGCCTTCTTTCATCCTCCACATGGGGGAGTTCATTGATTAATCAATTATAATTATTCCAAATCAACCCCACATTTTGGGGTGCTTTGGGATCATTCTTGATTCCCAAAATAATTTCTTTCAATTACTATACCTTGGGAAACCAAGTCACTCTAATTGGTTGAAAAAATAAAAGAATTTTATCTAGTCGATTACTTAACTTTGACATCAAAGAATAATAGGCATGCACCTCATCTAATTTATCTAAAACTTTATTTGAAATCTGCAAAATTGTTGATTTTCTGATTTCAAAATAATTGTTTTCATCCTCTTCTTTTGTTCTTTGCAAATCTTCTTTCATTTTATCAAACTCTTCTTGTTTGGGACCCATTGAGGATGTTGAGTCTCTTGTAGCCAAGTCACCTTTTAACTTTGCATTTTCAATGAAGATCCGCCTATGATCAGCATTAAGGGCTACGTGTAAGGCCTTGATCCTTTCATGTTTCTTTTCATGCTCTTCCACAACCAATTTAGTGAACTGAGCAACATGCATTGATATGGCAGTAGCCTTAGATGGAGTTGTGTCTACCAAGGTCCTAAAGATTGCATCACCTTCTTTATGCTCCACCCCTTGCAATACCATGGGCTTATTTGTGTTTGGAGCCTTAGACCATAAGGCAAATGCTTTTATACTTCGATTGACCCCAGATCCATGTTCTCCAAATTCCAGTGCATACATGGGGTCCTCTTGCCTCATTATTTGGTCCAAAATAAATAAAAAATTCAAGGTCCCATGCTGGTACCAAGAGGATGCCACTCTTTTTGACTAATTCCCTAGCCTCTTGAGGAGTGCATTTAATATTATTCTTATCAAAACTTTGTATTTCCTCCTCGGACAATTCTTTTAGCTTCTCTCAAAGCCAAAAAGATTTGAAGTCATTTGAATGGATGAAATTGTCATCCAACATGAATTGTCTTGAGGCAATTACCCTTTCATCTATAAATTCATCCTCGAGAATGATACTAGGGATAATTTCCCTATCCAAATCCACCAGCACATCTGCAGCCTCATCCTCTTTAAATGCATCATGAGGAGGGGAGGGGGGTGGCACACTAGAATCTATTTCTTCATTAACAATGTCAACAAAATCAGAAATTTAGCCATTCCCTTTTCAATTTTTCTTATTGTCTTGGCACTTGGTTGTTATGCTCCTTGGGGACCCTGTTGGGGAGCTTCTTGTGAATATCCCTTTGTTATAACTTCTTTCCCTTTGTATCTTACAAAGGGAGTAAATATAGGCCTTTTTTCAGGGGCTTTGTCAGGATGCTTATCCTTCCTTCGGGCTAGCTCACTTTTAATCAATTCATCAAAAGTCCTGACTTTGCATGACGTTCTTGCAAAGTCACTATGAAGGTTTGCCAAAAACCCTTGGAATTCAGGGTCCTCTTCTCTTCTCTCCCTCTCCAATTTATTTAAATAGTCCCACTTTTTCCTTCTCTATAGGGCCTCAGAGCGGTTAGCATTTCTGATTAAATCTTCTCTTTCATCAATATGATCGGTAAAACCCTTCACTTTTAGCTTATTTATCCTAACATCATTTATATATCCTTCTAGATAAAAACACCTTGTCTGGGTGACCTTGAGTCTGTAATTATTTACAAGAAAATCCTGCACTTTATCAAGGTTGTCACACCCCACAAAGAATTCATTGAATTTTGTTACTCGAGGGAGGTGTTGCCCCTTTTTTTCTATTCTTATTTGGTCCTTTTTTTACCATAATATTTTCCATATGAATTCAATGAATGCAAGCCTTGGAGAGAGTGTAATGGGAAGCATGTGAGGTGCCTGATTAAACCCATATACTCTGATTAGTGTACAATTGGAATAGAAGAAAAAAAACCCCTAAATTGTGGGTAAATGCTCCCTCGAGGTATTCAGTGTTATCTGCCTTGGAACTTCTAACTCTCAAATTTGTATTATATCATTTGGGAGCCTAGGCAGTATAACCCCCATCATCATCAGAATCCTCATGACAAAACAATCAAATAATGCCTTGTAATCTAAATATTTGGACCCCTTGTCCAATACCTGGGTCCATCTCTATACTGGCCAAGTCGGGCACCCTGCATTAGTCCTTAGATAAAAAATGGTCACCTTTAGAGACTCCTCCCATCCTATTTTGTTTTGAAAAATATTTAAATGGCATAGCAAAGGATAATGTTTGAAATTTACTCCCTCCTTGGGGTTCTTTTCTTTAATTAACCCTCATGCAATTTTTCTTGTATGATTGTGGTAAAATCATATAATTCATTGGTATCTGAATGTTGGATCTTCATGGACATCATCATGAATTCCACCGACATCATTGTTAATCCACAATCTTCACCCAATACTTGACATAAAGAATAATGTCTTTGAAAAATAATCCTCAAAGAGGGTTAAACTGAGGGGCTCTTTCTCTGATTCCAAGAGGTAACTCTTCCCCCCTTGGTACAATTTCTCAAAGAAAAGACGCAACACCTTCTTGCTATAGAAATCCTTTTTGGCATAATATTCCCTTACCAGCCTGTCTTTATTGATTCTTGTAAGGGTGCTCCTAGCCAAATCAAAACATTCAACTATTGCCTCCTTAGTTATATCCACCAAGACATGACCACTAGCTATTTTGGCAATCATGCTCTGACGGTGATATCATTTACCAAGCTCTCTTATCAATATTGGTTCCGCAAATTTTTAGTGTAGGTTTTTTTATTTTCCTTATGTTAGGGGGTATTTATTTTTTCTACACATATATTATTAAGCTTGCTTAGGTTATTAGGAGTGGTTTATATGAGGACACGTGGAGAAATACTTCAACTACATGTGTAACTATCCACCTCACATGGGTTGTGTTGGATATTGTTGGTCATGGTTGCTGCTAGGAAATGTTGTTATCATGTATATCAACATATTCCTATGTATTTCTTGGGTGATTGCAGATTGGGAAGATCTTATGATCCAGTTTAAAGTGTTGTTTTGCAGATCACTATTTTGCAATATTTCCTCCGGTATATTTCGGTGTAATCAAATCTTGTGCTGATATTTTAGGATATTTTTTGGGATGGTCTTGTGTATCTTCATTTCAGATGGATCATGATTTGGTGCTTCGCAAGTTATCTTTTTTCGTGACAGTTGTTGATTGGTTATGTTCTTGAGCTTTCAGATGTTGATTGATGAAGATTTGATTAGTGTTGATGTTGTTGTTACTAATGATTATAACATTCTTGTTGGTGTTTCTTAGTCATGTCCTATTTGTTTTGATAATCCGCATTGATCATTGTGCGATTTTTTGGTGGTTTCTATCAACCGGTGTTGATTTTCGTGTTATGCGATTTTTTTGGTGGTGTAGCATGTTGCAGTTGATCTTGGCATGATTTCTGATGGTGTTGAGTGTTTGAAAAATTTATTTAGGTCCATGTTATGTCATGTAAATCATTATATTGTTCTGGTGGTTTCTCTTTGTATCGTGTGATATAATTTTGTAATTGAGGGTTGGGGGTTTAGCCGACCTTGTTACCAAGGTTGATGAACTGTATATATAGGTGATATATTCATGTAATTTAGGTGTTGATGTTGTGTCTGCATTATCAAAGTGTGGTGTATGTGCGAGCAAGAGATTTATCCTTCGGTTAAGTGTTATGTGGAGATTGGTGTTGCAGAAAAGACATTTGTGCTTAACCAAAATTACAATCAGGCATTCGGAGATGTTATTATTTCAGTTCTTGTAGACTGAATCTTGTTGTAAGTCAGTGAGACTTCCTTGAGGGTTTTATCCTTCTGAGCCATTATATTTGAGCAGTGAGCTCTAGGCAGTGTGCCTGGATGCATGTGCATTCCCCATTGTAATATTTCCAAATACTATTGTCGAGTACCATCTTACTGTGGGTAGATTCCCACCGTGGTTTTTCTCTTAACCGAGTTTTCCATGTCAAAATCTTGGTGTTGTGTGTTTTACTTTCAATTTGCTTATCTGTCTTATTACTGCAGTTTATCAGATCTATTTTTGTAGTTAAATTGGTTGATCCGGTGAAGAATGATTCACCCCCCCCCCCTCTCAATCTTCGTTCTTTGTTGCTGCTAACAATTGGTATTAGAGCTAGATCCTCTAGTAGAAGATTAACCACTTGAGGAGATCTGGGATGGCAGCTCAAGTTGTTATCTTTAAGAAGGATGGTCTGAGGTTTGACGAAAGTAATTATGCTATATGGAAGAACCAGATTGAAAGTGCACTTGAAATTTCTTGGAGAATATTACTGGAAGATTACAAAGAATGCCTATTCTTCTCCGTCGAATGGATCCACTACTCCGGATGAGATCAAAGAAGATGAACATAATATTAGAGCGAAGGAAGCATTGCTTAGTGTCCTGACTGATCCTGGGATGACAAATGTCATGGGACTTCAGACCACACATGAGATCTGGGAGAAGCTTGAGATCTTGTATGAAGGTGATAAACAGGCGAAAGTTGCTAAGCTACAGAGTTTCAAAGGAGAATATGAGACATTGAAGATGGGAGATGATGAGAACATACACTCTTTCATGGCTAAGGTGAATGACCTTGTCCTAGGTATCAGATGTGCTGGTGGAACCATTGAGGAAGATGAAATTGTTGATAAGGTGTTGAGATCTTTGCATCCTGCTTATAAACATCAGGTTGTTGCTATTGATGAGATCCGAAGTGTGACTATAGTAACAAGAGATATGTTGGTTGGAACGATTGCTGCATTTGAGCTGAGTGAGTTTGGAGAATCACATGGAAAGTCTGAGACTGCATTTAGAGCATCTACATCTATATTTGGTAAGTAGAAGTATGATCCTAATAAGTGTAGAATATCTAGATATGAAAGAGAGAGAAGAGAGATGGAAGAATAAGAAAGAGAGTTGGATGATCTTGAAGCACCGATTTCCCGGGGATTGCCTAAAGGAGCCGATAAGTATGATGGAAAGTTGCCTTTGAAATGTTTCTCTTGCAACAAGATAGGACATTTTTCTTCTAGATGCCCAGAGAGAATGGCTAAGTATGACAGGCATGATAAGTTTGATAAGCATGATAGGAATGATAGATATGAAAAGAATGAGAATTATGATAAGCCTTACAATCCTAACCAGAAGTTTAGGAATAAAAAGAATTGTTATTATGTTGTTGATGAAGGTGTTACAAATGAAGAATTAGAAGGAGATGAAGTTGTGTTTATTGTCATTAAAGAAGATAGACTTGTACCTGTAGATTCCACAAGATGCACTATTGAGGAGAAAGATTTAGTTGCTAAAGTTGAAGAGAAAGATGAATGGGTAAGTGATAGTGGCTATTCACATCATATGATTGGTGATAAAATCAAATTTGTGAGTATGGAAAGATATGATGGTGGAATAGTTAGATTTGGAGATGACAATGCCTGTGTGATCCATGGGAGAGGTTCTATTACTTTTAATGGTAAGCATAACACTGATGATGTCTTGTATGTTGAAGGTTTGGAGCATAATCTTTTGAGTGTTGAAGATATGGTTGATAAAGGTTATGATCTACAATCAAAGGATGGAAAATGCAAGATCCTAAATGCCTCTGGTATAGAGATTGCATCTAGAACTAAGACTGAAGGTAACATTTTTCATTTGAATATCGGTGAGAAAAGTTGTTTGATTGTCCAGATTGATGAGAATTGGTTGTGGCATAGGAGAACGTGTCATGTTAATTTTGATTCAATGATTAAAATATGTTCTACACAAGCTATTAGAGATCTGCCTAGGGGAAAAGACCCCCAATCTGTCTCTAAAGTACTCAAATGATTCCCTGGGCAAAGGTTTATGAAGATATCTGCAATTTTCTCTTTAGTGTTCACATAAACCAATCTGACTTCATTTGCTTCTACCTTTTCCTTCAAAATGTTATACTTGATTGATATGTGCTTTCTCTTAGAATGAAATACCAAATTCTTTGATATGTCAATAGAAGTAGAGTTATCACAGTGAATAGCTACTATTAATCCAGTAAGTAAGGAGTGTTAGTTGGGTAAGAAAACAAGGATTTATTTCAAGAGCAAATAGTATACATCAGATGGACTGCTAGATCTTGTGCATACTGACCTATGTGGACCTACAAATATTAGAAGTGTGCAGGGTGACAGATATTTTATGTTGCTAATTGGTTATTATTCTAGGATGGTTTGGGTTGTCTTTTTGAAGGAGAAATCAGAAGCATTGGACAAATTCAAGATTTTCAAAGCAAAGGTTGAGACTGAATATGGATTGAAGGTAAAGTGTCTGAGATCTGATAGAGGTGGAGAATTATGTTCCGATGAGTTTAATTCATTTTGTGAGAAGCATGGGAACCCCTCAACCGAATGGAGTTGTTAAAAGGAAGAATATAAAAGTCTTGGATGTTGCAAGGACTATGTTGATTGAGGGAAATATTCCAAAGATCTACTAGAGAGAAGCTATTAGCAATGTTGTTTACACATTCAATAGAGTACACATTAAAGGTGATACTAGTAAGACTCCTTATGAGCTTTGGTTTGCTCATGTTCCTACTGTGAGATATTTTAGAGTATTTGGTAGCAAATGTTATATCAAGAGAGTGTTTCTATTTACTAAGTTGTCATTAGTTTTATGCCCAAAGTCATCCTATATACGCTAGTCGGTTAATACTACCAAAATGTTGAGTCGGTAAATACCAAGGCTACCGGTGTCGGTTACAGAAGAGAGACAAGTCACCGAGATGATATACACCGAGCTATGAACTGAGTTAATATGTCTACCGAGCAGCAAAGAAGGTATACCGAGTTAATCTGAACCGAGTGGAAACGTGTTACCAAATTCAATGAACCTGGACACACATGTGAAACGTGTTACAAGATTTGAGAAGATGAAACCGTTATTACATAGGAAATTGCATTTAAAGATTTTGTATGATTTTGAGGAAGAATATCCAATGAAATAATTTCTATGTTTATTCATTCAATAAAACATGTTTGTATGATCGAAGCATGAACAGATCACCGTCTCAGAGATCTATATAAATAGAATGATTTGAGTATCTGAGATTGACATGGACAATCAAGAGATAAGATATGAAGTGATCATATAGTGAAGAAAGAATATTGACAGAGATATTTAGAGGTTACCATGAAGGTTTCAGAGAACAGTTTAAGGGACAGAGTATACAGAAGTGGTTATCGAGTTTATTTATCAATTACCGAGGATTGCTATGAGCAAGGTAATTTTATATTGAGCACATAGAGTCAGCTAGAACATTTTAGATGTGAAGTTGCAGATATTTTGTAAAGATTTTGATTGAATTATTAAGTTGTGTTAGAAACCTTTAACAGGGTAAAAGACTCTAATAAGGTCTATAAATTGTAAAGCCTTTAACCAGGTACAACATTTTGTAAAAGTGTTTGTAAAATCCTTTAGCAAGGTAGATCTAAAGATCTTTATACTCCTAACAGAGTAAGCTATCAGAAATAGCTAAACATGTAGCTCTAACCGAGCAATATTGATTACTGCAGTTGTGAAGTTGTGGGTGCCATCCCCACCACAGTTTTTCTCTCTAACCAAGAGTTTCTATGTGACCAAAAATCTTTGTGTTATGGAGTGAAATTTTGATGGATGTCATTTCTATGATTATGTTTTAGTATTATATATTTATGAGATCAACAATACTTAGTTTGTGTTTATCAGTAAAATTGTTTTTCAAGAAAAGTTTTGAAGTACTGATTCACCCCTCCCCTCTCAGTACATTAGCTTTCCAAGTCAGACCTAACAGAGAGATGAGGATATAGGAAAGTTTGATGCTAGAAGTGATGAAGGAATTTTCTTCAGATATTCTATAAAGAGAAAAGCCTACCGATGCTACAATAAGAGATTGAGAAAGATAGTAGAAAGTGCAAATGTGAAGGTGGATGAGAACCTTGGGAAGGAGATCAGAGCATGTGGTTATGATGATGGACAACATGTTATTTTAGCCCCTGTTTAGACTGAAGAGCCTAAGAAGAATGATCTTGTAGAGATAGTTAACCTAGATGTTTTTGTTGCCAATGAAGAGGTGTAGGAACCTGAAAATCAAAACAATTAGAAGATTTTGAGGTATGTAAGATTGAATCATTCTGAAAATTAGATTATTGGTGATAAGAATAAAGGTGTAATGACTAGAAGAAGGTTAGCTGCTAAAGAAGTATGTTTGATTTCTAAAGTTGAACCTAAAGATGTTGTTGAAGCTTGTAAAGATGAAAGTTGGATGAGAGCTATGGAAGAAGAATTAGATTAGATTGAAAAGAACAATACATGGGAACTTGTGCCAAGACCTAAGGATAAGAATGATATTGGTACTAAATGGGTATTCAAAAACAATTCAAATGAAACCGGTGAAGTTGTAAAAAATAAAGCTAGACTGGTCTGCAAAGGAAATTCTCATAAAGAAGGAATTGATTATGAGGATACTTTTGCTCCGGTGGCCAGACCTGAAGTTGTTAGATTGTTGCTTGCATATGTTCCTTATAAAGATTTCAAGGTATATCAGATGGATGTCAGATCAGCCTTTTTGAATGGTGAGCTAGAGAAAGAAGCCTACATTGAGAAATCTGATGGATTTTCATTATCAGATGATGGGGACATGGTTTGTAAGTTGAGGAAATCTCTTTATGGATTGAAGCAAGCCCCTAGAGCTTAGTATGCTAGATTAGATAAGTAATTGTTGAAATTGGGATTTACTAAAGGTGTTGTTGATAGTAATCTGTACCTTAAGATAAAAATGATAACATCCTGATTGTTGAAGTCTTTGTTGATAATATTATCTTTGGAGGTGATGATGACTTGAGTATGAAGTTTGTTGATGATATGTAGAAAGAATTTGAGATGTCTATGATTGGTGAGATGAAAGTTTTCGTAGGTTTGCAGATCTCACAAACTGGAAAAGGTATATTCATATCTCAAACTAAGTATGTGAAGGAATTGCTAAAGAAGTTTGGGTTAGATGACTCCAAACCGGTTGGAACTCATATGGTGACTGGTTGTAAATTGTCTAAGAATTATGAATCTTCGAAAGCTAATCAGAGTGTGTACAAATCTATGGTTGGGGAACTACTATATCTCACTTGGACTAGGCCAGACATTATGCATGTTGTGTGCATGGTTGCTAGATATCAAGTTGATCCAAAAGAGAGTCATGTCACTACTGTTAAGAGTATATTTAGATTCCTAAAGGGAATTGTAGATTATGGTCTGTGGTATCCGAGGAATGATGATTTCATGTTATGTTCCTACACTAATACAGATTGGGATGTGATGTTGATGATTTCATGTTATGTTCCTAGCACTACCAATGGAGCATTCTTTTAGGGAAGGAAATTGGTTTCATGGGCTAGTAAGAAACAAGATTCAGTGTCCTTTTCTACTTTTGAATCTGAGTACATTGTTGTTGCTAGTAATTGCACTCAGGTAGTTTGGACGAAGCAAATGTTGAAAAATATCAGAGTTATCTATGATGAGCCTACTATTATATACTGTGATAATTCCAGTTCTATTAACATGTCAAAGAATCTGGTGCAACATTCAAAGACTAAGCATTTTTCAATCAAATATCATTACTTAAGTGAGCAAGTTAGTGAAGAGAAGGTGAAGTTGGAGTATGTATCTACAAAGGAACAAATAGTTGATATTTACACTAAGACTTTTCCTGCATATACATTTGTCTATATGAGAGACAAGTTAGCGGTATCCACCCCTCCCAATGAGAACTAGATGCATTGAATTGCATCAATCCGGTGGACTTCACAGTCTTATCCTTTTATCCAGATTGATGAGTTGGTGTTGCTCCTCTGGTGGAGTAGTCTATATTTTAGGAGACAAAGATTCATGTTTCATATTCAAATGGGGAGAGATTCATGAGATTTATGTTCTTGTTTTGGAGAGAATAAAGTTTGATTATTTGCTTTGAGATCTTTGGCATTGTTGTCAAAGGGGGAGAGAGATCGTGTGAAAAATTGTTTTGTCTATCCTGATCTTAGGGGGAATTTTCTTGAGATATCTTCTTGCTTTGCATTGATTATTTTTCACATTCATATGTTACCATCAATTCCAAAGGGGGAGATTGTTGGATATTGTTGGTCATTTCTGCTGCAAGGATATGTTGTTGTCATTGATGTCAACATATTCCTGTGTATTGCTTTGGTGATTGCAGATTGGGAAGATCTTCTGATCTGGTTTGTAGTGTTGTTTTGCTGATCACTATTTTACAGAGTTTAGTATTTCCTCTGGTGTGATCAGATCTTGTGCTGATATTTTGGGATATTGTTTGGGATGGTCTTATGTATCTTAATTTCAGATGGATCATGACAATTGTTGATCGGTTATGTTCTTGAGCTTTCAGATGTTGATCAATGAAGATTTAATAAGTGGTGCAGATGTAGTTGTTACTAATGATTCGAACATGCTTCCTGGTGTTTTGTAGTCGTGTCCTATTTGTTCTAGTGATCCGCATTGATCGTTGTGCAATTTTTTGGTGGTTTCTATCAACCGGTGATGATTTTTGTGTTATGCAATTTTCTGGTGAAGTAGCGTGTTGTGGTTGATCTTACCATGATTTTTGTTGGTGTTGAGTGTTTGGGAATTTGATTTAGATCCATGTTATGTCACGTAAATCATTATATTGGTCTGGTGGTCGATCTTTGTATCGTGTGATGTAATTTTGTAATTGAGGATTGAGGGTTTAGTCGACCTTGTTACCAAGGTTGATGAATTGTATATATATGTGATATATTCATGTAATTTAGGTATCGATGTTGTGTCTACATTATCAGATATTGGTGTATGTGTGAACAAGGGATTTATCCTTCGATGAAGTGTTGTGTGGAGATTGGTGTTGCAGAAAAGACATTTGTGCTTAATTGAAACTACAATCAAGCATTTGGAGATGTTATTCTTTCAGTTCATTTCTTCCAGATTGTAGTCTAAATCTCGTTGTAAGTCAGTGAGACTTCTCTGAGGGTTGTAGCCTTCTAGGCTATTATATTTGAGCAGTGAGCTCTAGGCAGTGTGCCTGAATGCATGTGCATTCCCCATTGTAATATTTCCACATACTACTGCAGAGTATCATCTTATTGTGGGTAGGTTCCCACCATGGTTTTTCCCTTAACTGGGTTGTCCATGTTAAAATATTGGTGTTGTGTGTTGTACTTTCAATTGTCTTATCTATCTTATTACTGCAGTTTATCAGATCTATTTTTGCAGTTAAATTTGTTGATCCGGTGAAGACTGATTCACCCCCCCTCTGAGTCTTCCTTATTTGTTGTTGCTAACAGGTAGTTGAGTTATACACCCTATTTTGGCTTGTTGTGCCACATCTCATAACCACTATTTTGTCATTTCCTAATTGGGTTATGGGGTAGCTGGGTTTCTCACCCTCTTTTGGCCTTGTATGCCAACTTTCTCAACTCCTTTCTTGCCTTCATGTAAGGAGGTTATGCCACATATTTTGGCATTTACCAAGAAGGTAAAACCTCCCACTTTTTATAGGGAATAGGAGTTAATGCACCCCTTGGATGTATTTGTTATTATTTTCCTATATAATAAGCACTATACTCTCACCTTCACAAGTTCAGTGATAGCTCGGTGAGAGTCTTCTCAAAATTATATTATGCCTCCATTTTTTTCTCTCATATCAGAATTATGTTCATTCAGCTATTTTGATCTTCGATCATCTTTTTCTTGGGGAGTTGCATGTGATCAACGACCAACATCAGATCCTGGCTTGGTTCTGGCTTCTCGCAGAATCTAACATCGTATCAAAGTCATGTTGTCTGGTATAGCTCATTGTTTTTCTGATTTATTTGAGAGATTTGAGACTATTAGATATTATATTTTTCTTAAAAACCAAGTATGCTCTTCTCCTGCATTCTCGTGTGACCTGGAGAATCAGAACAGTTTGAAGGAAAATAAGCTTCTAGTTAAATCTAGTTTTATATATGTGTTCTTTGAGATCTGGGTGATTGTAGTTTTTTGGTAATATTGGAAGCTTATTCAGAATTTCCAGAGTGTCTAGAAGGCTTAAGAAAGTCAAAAGTGACTTTTATTTCACCAAAATCAGAGTTTGGAGGACACAGTAAAAAAAATCACAGTAAAATCTTTTTACTAGAATTGTTTGCATTTCAGCTTTACAATTCCAACTTCCACTAATTTGTAGAAAAAAAAACATTTTGGGGTTTTCTTTCCAGTATCGAAAAACTTATGGGTTTTTAATGTTGTTCCCATTAAATGAATACTTTTAGTAGAAAAAGAGTTTGAATAGGGAGTAAACCGTTTTTCTAGCAGACAAATTCAGCAACCCTTATTAAAACTCGCATAACTTTTGCCTCGAGTGTCGGATTTTTGCAAACAAGTACTTGACAGAAATCTGGAAAGGAGTACTTTCCACTCATGTGGGTCTCGTTGAAAAATTCTGCCTTTTTTCATCATATGTTGTAGGTTGAGTCAACTGCATTTTTTCCTTGAGCATGTCATATCTTTCACCTCACAATTTTGTTTTTCAAAAACAAATAGTTGTTGAAAAGGTATTGAGATGCATTGAGCAGCTATAAGACTAATTTTTTCAGATCTTATATCAAATTTATTTGTGTTAAAACTTTCTATTTCTGGCCATTGGAGCCTTGAAAGAATTGTAATCTGATAAAAAGTCATGTAACACAGTAATTATAAAGTGCCAACCTTATAATATTTGGCGGGGGGGGGGGGGGGGGTGAAATATGAGACTAGTGGAAAGGGGGATGTCTCTTGTTTCTTCTTTCTTGCACTCTTCTCGATTATTTGCAATCTTATTTTATGTTATCATGGATACATCTATAGTTCCCCTTTTAACACCATATAATTATTTTGAATGGAAATATAAGATGATAATATATCTTAAAAGACATAGATATCATCGTGTTATTATGGGACTTGAAAGTGAACCTCAAGATGCTACATAAAAGTTTAAATGGTTTAATAAATGTGATGAAGCTTTTGGTACTCTGTGTATGTCAGTCTCCCTTGACCTTATTTTTCACATTGAATCTACCACTACACCAAATGGAGTGTGGACCACTTTGGAAAACCTCTTTGGTAAGCAGGATGAGCTAAGAGGTCATCAGTTGGAGAATGAACTTATAGGGTTCAATCCAACCAATTTTGAAACTATACAAGACTTCTTCACAAAACTCAAGTCTGTAAGATTGCAGTTGGAATAGTGTGGAACTAAGAAAGATGATAAGAAATTGATCTTGAGTATTCTTCCTAAGCTTGGTCCTAACTATTCTATGTTTGTTTCTACATTCTATGCTACAAAATGTGTCCTAGGTACCACATTCAAAATGCCTTCTCTAGATGAATTTATTGTACAACTCATTAGGGAGTAGGACAAATTGGTTCAAATAGGTACAATAAAACCCTCTAAGTCACATGCCTTTGTTGTAAATAAAGGCACAAAAGAACAAAAAGAGTCTAGTAAGAAAGATAAGAAACAAAAGAACCAAGGAGAGAAGAAGAAAGATCATAAGTTTGCTACTTCAAAAGAAAATAATCAGACCTCTTCATCAAAAGGTGAACAACCTAAGAAGGAGAAGGTCAAGTGTTCTTATTGTAAGAGGCATGGTCATGATGAACATAAGTGTTTAAAGAAATAAATTGATCACCTTTCACATCTTCTTGAAAAGAATAATATCAAGGTGCCTGATTTAGTCAAATAGAGTTCATCAAAAGGATCTTCTAAGGACACAGATCAGAGTAAGGGGAAAGGAAAGGGTAAGGCTCGAGTTGTTGTTGCTTTACAACCCAATTCTTGGATAATTGACTCGGGTGCTTCGCACCACATGGCTTCTTCATAAGATGATTTAACCTCTTTAAAGTAATGTTCTATGCCTTCTATCCTAATGGGTGATGACACTCATGCTGAAGTGCATGGGAGAGGGTTTGTTGATGTGAGCGAAGGAATATTTCAAGATGTCCTTTATGTTCCATCTTTATCAACTAATCTCTAATATGTTTATCAGATCACTCACACTGGTTTTGGCAAGCGAGTTGAGTTCACACTAGATACAATGGTAATCAGTGAAATGCATAATGGGTCTACTATTGTTGTGGGAAAAGCAGATAATCGTTCTAGATTATATTAGTTTTCTCACTTTGTTCCTGACTCTCCTTCGACAGTTTTACTCACTCATGCAGATGAGGTGAGTTGTTTGTGGCATCAATGGTTTAGCCACTTTAACTACCATTACTTGCAACAACTCAGTCAATAGGACATGGTTTCAAGGTTGCCTTCTATTCCATTTTCTTATGGAGTTTGTCAGGGATGTATTCTTAGTATGCATCCTGAGGATAAGTATGATAAAGGCAAAGCATGGAGAGCTACATAGCTATTGGAGTTGGTACATAGTGACTTGGAAGGACCATTTCCACAACCATTTTTCAGCAGGGCTAGATATGTTTTGACATTTATTGATGACTTTTCTAGATATACATGGGTTTACTTTCTCAAACAGAAGTCTGAAGCCTTTGACAATTTTCTAGATTTCAAAGATTTTGTAGAGAAATAATCTGGGAAGTTCATCAAGATTCTATGTACAGATAATGAGGGTGAGTATGTTAATAATCAGTATGAACAATTTTGTGCTTCAGAAGGTATCAACATGCAGCACATAGTTCCATACAGTCCTTAGCAAAATGGTGTCACAAAATGCAAGAATAGGTACTTGAAGGAGATGGAAAATTGTATGATTCACTCTGTCTTTGGCACCACAATATTGGATTGAGGTAATCAACTGTGCGTGTTACATCAAGAACCAAGTTCCTCACAAATTTGTGAAGGGGGTAACTTCTTTTCAAGCTTGGACTGGTCGGAAACCTACAGTTAAACACTTCGGAGTGTTTGGTTCTTTTGCATGGGCTCACATTCCAATAGAGAAATGCAAGGCTATGGATCCACAGAGAAAGCCTTGTATATTTATTGGGTATCTAGTTGATGTCAAAGGGTATAGACTTCTTCATCCCTCTGGTCATGAGTTGTTCATTGAGAGGTTTGTTTTGAGGAGAGTTCTTCTAGTTCTTCTCATACCACTTCTCCATCCACTATCACATTGGAGACATTGCATCATGATGACAGTTCTTCAGAGGATCTTAATCCTCCCAATCTTGATGAGGAATCTTCTTCCTCCACTTCAGATGGTGACAATAATGATGATGATTCACATTCTTCTCATAGTCACATTCAGAGGTTGATGATTCTCCCCCAGACTCTCCAACCTTAGTGCCTCTTTGGGCTCAACAAACATTTGAGTGAGCAAGATATTGGCTTGGTGATCCATCAAATATTAGAAGAACAAGGTCACAATTTCAGCAAGCTCCACATCTCTTCATTTCTTCATCTTCTAATCCATAGTCTTTTTTAGAAGCTTCACGTGTTCTTGAGTGAGATGTTGCAATGCAAGAAGAGTTTAATTCCTTGGAAAGGAATCACACATGGGATTTAGTTACTCTTCCTAAGGGAAGGAAACTTGTTCGATGCAAGCGGATATATCAAACCAAATTTCCAGCAGATGGGTCGGTTGATAAGTATAAGGCTCGCTTGTTAGCAAAAGGTTTTTCCCAAGTTCCTCTGGTTGATTACTCTGAGACTTTTTCTCTATTTGCTAAGATGAATTCCATCCGACTTGTCCTTGCTATAGCTGCAACCCATCATTGGGAATTTCATCAGATCGATGTGAAGAGTGCATTTCTTCATGGTGACCTTCAAGAGGTAATCTAAATGGAGCGGCCATAGAGGTTTGTTCAGGATCCCTCACTTGTGTGTCATCTTTGAAAGTCTCTCTATGGCCTCAAACAGGCTCCTCGAGCTTGGTATGACAAGATGGACACATTCCTTCTGACAATTGGTTTCACTCGGTTCCATTCTGATCCAAACTTATACATTCTACAATAGGATGAAACTCTCACATTTCTAGTTCTCTATGTTGATGACTTGTTGATCACAGGGAGTCACTCATCCACT
The DNA here is from genome assembly GCF_030272615.1 of Cryptomeria japonica. NCBI lineage: Eukaryota > Viridiplantae > Streptophyta > Pinopsida > Cupressales > Cupressaceae > Cryptomeria > Cryptomeria japonica. The sequence goes on along the minus strand of NC_081409.1, from coordinate 415,727,602 downwards.
ATCAAGGCAGTGAAAACTGCTCTACATGATAGATTTATTATGTTAGAATTGGGTCTTCTGCATTACTTCTTGGGGAATGAGATCACTTAGTCTTCTTCATGTATCTTCCTTGGACAACCCAAGCATTCACTTGATATGCTCTCCAAATTTTGGATGGTTGAATGTAAGCTTGCACCTACTTCATTTTTGTCAGGGGTCAAACTTGAGGCTAAGTGCTCTTCACCCTTAGTTGATGGCACTTTATACTGACAGCTTGTTGGGAGTCTCATCTACTTGACTCATACCAAACCCAATATTTCATATGTTGTGGGCATGGTCTCTAGATTCATGCAAGAACCACATGAGTTGCATTGGAAAGCAACTAAGAGGATCCTCCACTATATTTAGGGTACTCACAATTATGGAACTCAGTATGTAGCAGGCATGGATATTGACTTGGTGGGATATATAGATTCAAATTGGGTGGGTGATTCTCAAGATCGCAAGTCTACTTTAGGGTATTGCTTCTCACTTGGTTCTGGTCTAGTTTGTTGGTCTAGCAAGAAGTAGTCTACAATTGCTCTTTCATCGATAAAGGTTGAGTATCGAGGGGTAGTCAATGCCACCTCTAAGGCTATTTGGCTTCAAGATATTCTCACCGAGTTTGATATTGCAATCATAAAGCCTACCATCATATTTTGTGATAATCAGAGTGCTATACAGATCTCAAGAAATCTAGTTCATCACCAAAGGACGAAAAACATTGAGATACATATGCACTACATTCGGGAGTTGATTCAGGAAGGTATCATTGATCTTAAGTATTGTGCTAAATCGAAGAATATTACAGACATCTTCACCAAACTCTTCACCGAAAGCAAGTTCCTTCATTTGCGAGCTTTGCTTGGGATGTGACTGGTGTCTACTTCAGGAGGGGCTTCTTAGTCCTTCATTATTTCTTTCTATTTAGGGTGGGTTATTCCTCTTATGGGGGGACTTATTCTTTTGGGGGGAATCTCTATGTACATGGGTACCTAACATGGCCTCATTTGTCAAGACCCATCTTTTCACCCACCTAAGCTATGCTTAAGGGGGGGTGTTGGTGTAGGTTTTTTTATTTTCCTTATGTTAGGGGGTATTTATTTTTCCTACACATATATTATTAAGCTTGTTTAGGTCATTAGGAGTGGTTTATATGAGGACACGTGGTGAAATACTTTAGCTACATGTGCAACTCTCTACCTCACATGGGTAGTTGAGTTACACACCCTCTTTTGGCTTGTTGTGCCACCTCTCATAACCACTATTTTGTCATTTCCTGAGTGGGTTATGGGGTAGTTGGGTTTCTCAGCCTCTTTTGGCCTTATGTGCCAACTTTCTCAACTCCTTTCATGTCTTCATGTAAGGAGGTTATGCCACATGTTTTGGCATTTACCAAGAAGGTAAAACCTCCCACTTTTATGGGGAATAGGATTTAATGCACCCCTTGGATGTATATGCTATTATTTTCCTATATAATAAGCACTATACTCTCACCTTGACAAGTTCAATGATAGCTCAGTGAGAGTCTTCTCAAAATTCTCTTATGTCTCTATTTTTTTCTCTCATATCAGAATTATGTTCATTCAACTATTTTGATCTTTGATCATCTGTTGCTTGGGGAGTTGCATGTGATCTACGATCGACATCAGATCCTATCTCAGTTTTTCCTTCTTGTAGAATCTAACACAAATATGTTTGGGACCACCAATTTTCCCAAATTGAGCCTCCATGTGTTTTACACTGGGATTGGTTTATCTTTGTTTCCATATAAGTAATAGAATAAGTCCCACCCATGATCCTTTGTATGGGCATCTCTGCATCCAGACTCGCGGTCATGGAATGTAGTCTTGAGATTCTCCTCCATAGTTGAACCATGGAACAGTTCAAGGAGATCCTGGTGGAGACTTCTTACTTCCCTCTTATTCTTACAATCCATCTCTTCTAGTTTTTCCTCCAGTTCTTTAGCAATTTCTTATGTTGTTTTTTGATGGGGCAAGTGGAGTTGAAGCCTATGCGGGATGCTTAGATTGAGTAGGAGCTTGCTCCTCTTTTGCAAAAAAAAATTTGGTCTTCTTTGCAACTTTAGATGTGGCCTTCTTGGTAGGATTCCTTTTCTTCTTGGGTTTTGAGGACTTGTCTTGTGGGTTTCACCCCTCAATTTGTGGATCCTCTATAGGGGAAGCTTTTGCCAAAGCTTTTTTGGTGGAGGTTTTGGTGGCAACCCCCTTTCTTTCTTGAGTTGGCTTCCTAGCCTTTGGGGGAGGGATAGGGTCATCAGATGATTCCTCATATGTCGAGACAATAATTACTTTCTTGGAAGCCCTCTTTCTTTTAGGTTGAGGGTTTTTCTTAGGTGGAGAACTCGGTTTAGCCTCTAGGGATGCACGAGGAGTGGTTGTGGGGGTCGACACGACAATAGGTGTGTTTGTAATTTCCGGTATGGAATGGATTGTGGTTAATAGGATGGCATGGGTAATTTCAGGCATGGAAGAGCTTGTTCCCACGTCGGAGGTCTTTTTAGCAAATGAGGAGGAAGTATTCTCAGCAGATGATGCCATTGTAATGTCTTTGAAACAAGGAGATGCAACAAATTCTCAAGAACAAACCCTTCCCACACTACTATGGCAAGATATAAATGAACCCCACATATAATCGCAAATCTTCTTTAAAATGAAAAAGGATGGCTTAAAATCGACTTCCCCATTTTTAGCAACACAATTTGATCACTTTGAACTCTTGGGGGATGCAATGGTTTGCCTTTAGTCACTCTTCAATCACTCTAGTTTCTCTTTGGATAGGGTGCATGAAAATGACCTTGAATTTTTTTTTATGGTGCACAGGTTGATTGCCATTAATTCTTGCATGCATGGTGCAGCGGGATAGTGGCTTCAAAATTTGAACTTGACTGTCAATTCATAGACTAACGACTGAGATTTGTTTTCATCATCCCTTGACTACTGACATGGTGGCTAATAAATCATCTTTTAATTACCCTTTATTCTAATAATTTCATCATTTGTCAAAATTCTAACCCCGTGAGATAGCGGGGAATGCTTTATTCCTCATCTGTTGTTGCCTCAGATCACCTTCTAAGAATCAGTTATTTTCATATGGGGTGTATCATTTTATGCATCTCAACACATCTCATTGTCCCGCAAATATTCATTTTATTATTGGAGAGAACCGCTTCTCATCCACTCTACCTCAAGCTCTCCCAATGTGGGATAGCGGGGACTACTATATCCCTTCTTTCTCTTATCCCGTATCGCCCTTCTCGCGCTCATATTACCCCTGCGGGGTAAATATCTACTTATCCTTCACATGTTATCGCTATCCCACAGAGGTTTCCTTATCTTTGTATACTCTGGCCTTTTTTTTTCTTTGTATTTCTTATGCATCATTAGATGTGGGATGGTGGGGAGTACTGAACTCCTTTAGCCCCTTTCTCCCCACACTGCATCTTTTATATTCCTTTGAACTCTGTGGGGTATGATTCTCTCTTGGTCGTCACTGTTCCCGCTAGCCGGTAGGATGCTTGATTTTAACTTTAAGGGATCCCTCGTTGTTGATTTCTTCATTAGTGCGGGATGGCGGGGAGAATGAACCTATCGGCTTCTATTCTCCCTACATCACTCATTGTTATCACCTTCCAGCTTTGTGGGATAAGAACATCCTTGATATATTGCCTTCCCGCTACCCCACACGAAGTTATCGTGTCTCCTTCTTCATTCTGGCTGACAAATATTTCCTAGTAGCGGGGGATAGTGAGGACCTCTCCATTCCTTCTGGCCACTTAGCCTGCAGCATACATTTCTTTCCTTTTTACCCTTGTGTGGAAAGGATTTCCCTTTCCTTTCCAATACTTTGTTATCCCGCAACGCTCCTTGATGAAAATCATGACCCTTGCGAGGTAGACTTCCCAATACAATTCAGTAGTCCCCGCTATCCCGTGAGGAAACTTTGTGTCTTTGTCTTCTTCAAAATTGTAGAGCATATGATACCATGCGGGGTAAGCACCTTTGTTCCTATTGAGCAATTCCTTAGCCCTCATGGGCAATTTTTTAAGCATAAAAGTCATGCAGGGTAAAGTGTCCCTTATTAATAACACTTCTCACTATCCTGCATGGCTCCAGACTAGGACACACAACCATTGTGGGGCAAGCTTTCTCTACTGCTAAGTATTGACCTCTCTATCCCATGGCCTTCTAAGATGTTTGGTCTGATACTTGAGTGAGATAATTATGTGCGTGGTGACTTATAGAGGGTAGAAGGGGTCATGGATAGGGCACACGCTAGGACTTAGAGACTTAGGGATTTTTTGCGATCGCATGCAAAAATAAAAGATTAATATTTCTCAATCAAAACGACTGGCCCAAATAGCTAGACCCAACACAAGCGGTCGGTAAACACATGGTGTTGGATCCTTTTTGGTGTAACTTAAAATACATAGACCAGGTACAGGCAGTCAACAAAGAATTAGAGGAGAACAGAGGACAAAACACAGGCCAAATTAGAAAACTTAAACCCTACAAAAACCCTAATACTATGGCCATTCAAAAGCAAAAAATGGCACTCCCAACACATATCACAAAAATTCTCAATGGAAGAAAACATCAATGACCCGACCATGTGGAACCCTAAGGTTCACCCCTCATGCTCTAGAGAATGATACAAGGCCCCACACACTAAACATACCTAGGATGATACTAACACAACCATGGAAATGCAATTAAAACACGAATGCAACAATCACAAGGACCGAACAATGCATAACACTAACTACCAGAGGCTTCTGCACAACACCACATAGGATAGGGTACCAGGCTACAACTAGGGAAGAGTTTCATCACATGACATTAGCATGAGTTATCTTGGTATTCTAACCCTCTCCAAACTCAAAACCCCAACACCCATTTGACTGCACATGTGGAACCAAACAATCCTTCCATGGAGGCAAGGAAGTCAATTTTCCATACAGACCTTCCCAATCTCATCTTGAGTCTAAACAAGCACTCTAGGCCATGAGATATCATCATTTGTCTATGTGGGCACACGAGGCATGAATGGGGAACCATCAATTATCTTATTAATGTGTGTGTTCTAACCACCCCTTAATTCATTTAATTTAATGTTATCACTTAATTAATCCAACTCTCAATGAGATGCCCTGGCATCCACTTTAGGGCCTTGACACCCACTTGAGAGCCACTCCCCCTAACTTGAACCTAGACACCACTAACCTATGGGTACAAAAAAAGTATCACAACAACCTCATACACATCTGAGGTACATATAATTATTCATCATAATCTATCTCATAAATAAAGATCTCATAAATCAAAACAGGACTTCCATTAGACCCCAATCAACAAAAGGGCTAAGTCCTAAATCCATTGATTCATAATCAACAAAGCATGGGATTGGGCCTATGATCACTAATCCAAATCCAAGTATTCATACATAAATCAGACCATATAATTCACATCACATTGGTTCTATGTCAAAATATGAACCATAATTCCCTTTTTGAACCATATAACATTCTTTTATCCAAAAGTACTCAAGACACCTTCATGAATGCAAAATCAACAAACTATAATGAATGAAAGCATAAAACTGAAAGGAGAAACATGAATCCATTTAAAAACTCTCATATAGCATTTTTAAATTGCATGATAGAAGTTTCAAACCCAAGAATAAGCCTTTGGACTGACCTAGATTGACATGGGTCCCGAAAACTGAATTGAGAAGCCAAAATAGGGTCTCTACACTAAAACCCCTAAAGTGGAACATTTACCACTTCTTATAGTGATTTTTCATTGTCTTTTGGTACATTTGACACTTATTTTAGCGCATTTTGTATTTACACAGCAAGTAGGACATAAGCCTTTGGTTGACTTTGGGCTCAGAAGTCGACAACCAGACGTGAACCAGACCAAACAAAATACAAAAACTGACAGAGACCCATTTAAGAAGGGTGAATCCCATTTACAAAAATGCCATTTTCTCATTCCCAAGACAAAAATTAAAACTCCAAGAGACAAAACACCAAAAATAGTCTAGAAAAATACATCAAAGAAGACACCTACTTCATCTAACTTACAAATTTCAAACTACCAATACATGATCTTTCCATAATGGAATCAAAGAAATAAAAACATAGATTAAACAGTATTTTTAAATCCATAAATCATTTCAATGCATAAAAATCAAATGGCTTAAGGATCCAACCTAGAGAATATGATAAAATGGACAAAGAGAAGATGAAAATCCACTCCTATACGTACAACCCCCACACGAACAAAAATTCCAATCAATCTATCAAGATTTATCAATCACCAAACACAAAAATAATATTCAATGAAAGCCACTCCAAATTCTTCCATAATCCTCTCAAAAACTCCCCAAAATTCCCTAAATTCAACACAAACAAGGTTGCAATCCTTATCACAAATTTTCTCCAAAATCTACAAACTTTCCAAGAAATGATCCACCCCGAAAATCATGTCATTTCTTGGATGAATACCATTCCCAAAAATGGGATTTGGTATATGTACAAGAAACAACCATATTTCCCAACCAATCACAACTAAAAACATTCATAACATTACCAAACTCATAAAATCATAAATATAGAATATATCATCCCACTAATAATATTTTATGCATATAAATATTTATTGTGACCAATAAAACATTGTTATTAATTAAATAATTCCTCCTATAAAGTAGGAAGGAAAATAGGGAACACAGTTACATTAAATAACCAATCCCACTTACTCAAAATGCACACATAAATAATACAAATATAATATTATCTTGACTTACACTTAATCTAATATAAATAATATTTAATTAATTCGATAAATAATTATTAATAATAATTAACCTTATAACATAATAAATCTCAAATTATATTAAATAAATTAAAATTTAATAAAAGGGATAAAACACAACTATACACATAATCATCCTCAAGACCACACATCCTAGAAGGAGATTAACCAAAGAAAATGCAATCAAAACCAAAGGTCAAAACCTTAGACATGGATTAAGGTTAGGTGTGGTGGGGCCTTAATGTCACCTCTGATCAACTACCATTGAGAAAAGAGGCATGCTCAAACCTGTGGAATCAGGTGGAGTTGATGCCTAGTACCTGCACTCTTGCACAACATCATCAAGGAACAAACATGTACATATATATATTCATCAAATCAACATAGTCAGGTGAAAGGGAATTATAACATCATATCCTTCTCATAATGAGTGATGTGATATCATTGCTTACATACTTACAGATACTAAAACAACATAGTCTTAGATATAACATAATCATGCAACCATTATCCATATCATAAACCATATCACCTAGGAAATGTACTATCACCAAGTCCATCAAATAGTAAACTCTAACATCAAACAATAGCCCTAACTCTAGAATCGTCATCATAAATACTATATAATGTATCCACTTATATGCAAAAGTATCTTAAAATATGAAAAATCAAAGCTTGAAACAAAAACTATCAAGACATGAGAAGAGTCCATTAGTATTTGTCATAACTATCATAGAGTATGAATCATGGAGGCGCACTACACATGGTACTTCTAGTTTCTTCTACTTGGAGCACCTTGCCACTGGAGCAAGGAGTTGGGGAATAAAGGCCCATAATTGTGTAGTTACATCCTTTACAACAATCCATCTAGGCACAGAGAAAGCTAAAATTTCCTCATTCAAGACATCAGGAGGCCATTTTACTGCCTAAAGACAACATTACCTACATTCCAAAATTGTTCAACTAGAGAACACTCTTGCATAGTGCAAGTCATAGATAAAACTACAAATATCTCTTTTTAAATCATGTGGGAAAATCATATGTGATCCCCATTTTTTCCCATACACTAGGGAACCATTCATCAAGGAACTTTCTTGCTGAAAACTTTATTATTGTCTAAGGCAACAAAGAAAATTGCAAAATTCCTAAGCCTTTGCTCCTCTTTACTCAATGCTTCAAGCATATAACCATTTGGAACAACAAGCAAGGCATTAGGGACAAAAGAGAAATGCTTATGTTCCTTGCTTCCAGCTTCTTCACCACCACAAAGAACTCCATCCTCACAAACATCAAACTTAGCCATCTTAGAAACCCTTTCACTAGTTTCACCTAACATTGTATCTTTAAAAGTCTTATTAATTCCAGTATAATTTTCTTGAGTCCTTCGTACCTTAGGTTATTCTTGTGAGGTACCACCTTGCTTGGCCATTAAATGCCCTAACCAAAAACCTCAAAAATGTGAAGATTTAAAAATCAATTCATTTTTTTTTTAGGAATACACCAAAAAATAGTGCATGAAAATAATAATAAGGCATAAAACGCAAACCAATACTCCTAAAAGCCCACCAAAAGTAATTACGAATGATGCCAAGGTTGTCCAAAGGAAGAAAAAGGATATAGAAGGCCAAAGAAAGATCTAAGTAGGTTTGCAATTAAGGGTGACTCTTCACCTCCCCAAGACCCAAGAGATTACTCCAACCACAATTGTCCATGCCATATTATTTATTTTTTAGTATAGAAAATAAAAATACAAATTCATGCAATTTCTTATCACCAAGTTTCCAGTGTGGGGAAGGTGAGAGCATATGATGTTTAGACAAGACACAATCTCGCTAGATGAATGAACTACTAAAATGTAAAGACCACAAGAATACTAAAGAATGTGTTTGACATAGTTGACCCAAATCAACACCTCTTTCACTAACACGCATGTATAGATGAATCAAAGCCACTATTAGATTACAACAAAAATATAATTAAACCAAAATAGTTGATTAAATGTGGATCTGGTAATGCCAAAATGGGTTTGAAATACAAGGGATCTAGTGACAAATACATTAATTTACACTCTAATTTTACAATAGCTTAAACATAAAATGCAACCCTATCTAGAAATAGTATTAGCAATAATTACAATACTATGAGCATGAAATGCAATAAGTAGAACTTAGAATAATATTTATAAGAGAAGCTAGTTGTATACACTAATAATGTTATTCAAAATAATGAATATAGCGTTGCATATATATAAGTCAATCCATTAAACCATAGGTTGATATTATACCATTCTTGTGGACTCAATAAATTAAAGTGCACTACCAAAGAGTGTTGAAGAATGATTTAGAATGTTGATTGTAGACCTCAATAATCACTTAATATTACTTAAACCAGTTATACCAAACTATTTGGATCTAAAAAATGCCTTCAATCCACCATGTTTAATACCCCAAAGCACTATATAACCACCATTGAACTATAAGATAACAACAACACTACTGAATGATTCAAAATGCAAAGAAAGATCTCTAAAATGACTCCAATTATTGTTGCCAAAAATAATATAACATGAATTAAGGAAGAACAACCCTCTCAAAGCTCCAAAATCATTCCTAAGTTCAAGCCAAAATTGGAACAATAAATACCAATAAAACCTACATACTAAAATCTCTCAAAACACAAAAATCTCTCAAAACACAAAAATCTCTATTATCAAAAACAAATTAAAAAAAACTTAGTATTCATCAGAATAGTAATTTTTAAATGAAATTACTCAGATAGCTAGGAGGGTTTCCATCGTCAAAATTAGATTCACTAAAAGGTTTTCATCCTTAGAAAAATAGGGATAACTTAAGTTCTTTCGCCAAATCAAATGAGATTAATAAGCAATAGCTCATCTTTTGAAAGCATAACCTCTTTTTATAATTCTTTCAAAGCTATTTTTGAAAAAAAAAAATTCATTTTTTTTTTTTACTTGTTTCAAAAAAGTGGTTTTATACTCTTTTTGTTCCTTTTTTCAAAAAAGTATTTTTTATGAATAAAATGATATAAAGTGTCTTTATAACCATTTTTTATCCTAGTGACATTTTATCTTCGCACTTAAAATATTTTTTAATGCTTAAATATAAGTTATCATTTAATTTTACTTTTTTGACAACTTAAAATATTTAATTTAATTTCTTCTTTTTTAACACAACCACAAAAATTATAAAAATATTAAAATAGTTATAATATGAATTCTACAACAAGAAGACTTGAAATGCATACAATATAATTTTATATGAAAGTTGGCACTCAACCAAGATGATGGACTTCTCCAAGATATGATAAGTGATCTTTGAATGTTAGATCCACACACAAAAAGTACCATTGCACTAATATTGGCTCCAACAAATTACTATCATTGTCATATTTTATTGAGAAAGTTGATGCTCTCCAAGAAAGTTGAAGTTTCCATGAATGTTGGAATAGATAAAAAAAAATGGGACATTGCAATAGATGATGTTCTACACTCATAAGAGTATCAAGATAGTAGGAACGATAAAATTAGCAGATTCTGTTAATGCATTAGTAGCTTATGCAAGATAAGACTCTCCTAACTCATTAATCTCCTCTATTTTGTTATTAGTTTACTCATTCATGCTTTATGTTTATCAAACTACAACATCGGTCATAATTATGATATTGATATTGGATAATGATAGATTAGATTGACGACCTGCTTAACTATGTTAAGCGTCAATCTAAATGCTATCAGGCTATTAACCCGATAGCATATTAATGTCGATTCATATCGGCATTAATATGCTATCGGGGTATTAACCCGATAGCATATAATACTAACAGTTATTGTTATTGTTTACGTTATATTAATCCATTATTATATGCTTTGATACCGATTCATTATCGAGTATGTTTTATATCTGTAACAATTAACAATGATACCGATTCATGATCGGATATGTTTATAAAGCACTATTACCATTAACAATGATACCGATTCATTATCAATCATGTTTATAAGCATTGTTATCATTAAAAGATACCGATTCATTATCGGGTATGCTTATAGCACCGATTAGTTATGGATAGGTTGATGTTAGTAAGGGTCATGACCAAGTGACATCTTGGTCGGACATGTCTAAAAGACATGTCCGATCAATGTGCCACTTGATCGTGGTCATCCTACTATTTATACATCATTCCAATCAAAGGAGATGACATTGAAATTGATACATGTTCATCCTCCTTACCTGCAGTAAAAGAAAGATAGCAATATTAGTGTCATAGGCATAATATCAAAATTAAAATACACCATCCTGCCTATAACTTGTCCATTAAGTTGGAAATTACAATACATTTACATGGTATCAGAGCCAAGTTGATTGAACTTGAGGCTATTTAATTTCATGAAACAAATTTGAGGACAAGTTTATATACTACATCACATTTCTTCAAATGGCTAGTGCTATCAAATTCGAAGACAGACTCGGAGGTGGCGATGATTTTTTAGCCTAGAAATTCAGAATTCAAATGATCTTAAAGGAGAACAAAGTGGATTCGCTTGTTCAAACTAAAAATGCTCAACCCGAAAATGAACCTGACAAAACAGCATGGATTGAGGGAAATGAAAAGGCAATAAAAATAATAGTTGATGGGGTGAGAAACAACATAATGCCCATCATAAGAAAACATCAGATAGCCTATAAAATGTTCAAAGCTCTTGAAAGCACATTTGAGATATCAAATGCAAGTCGAACTCTAGCATTAAAACGAGAAATAAATCATATCACCATGAACAAAGGGGAGACAATCAACGCCTACTTTATGCGGATATCAGTTCTAAAAGATGAACTTGCACCTCTGGACTGCAAGATCCAAAGCAAAGAGTTAACAATCATTGCTTTAGATGGGTTGCCTAGTGGATGGAGCACATTCGTCCAAGGCATCAGTGCAAGGTCCAAATATCCCAAGTTTGAAACATTAAGGGATGACTGTCTCCAAGAAGAATCAAGATTGAACAAGATGGGAATGAAACACAAGAACATAGATGAAGACCTGCAAGTTCTAAACACCAACTCCACCAAGCAAAACAAGAAAAGGCAGTTTAGAAAGAGAAAAGGTCGTCAAGGCAAGAATACTTCAAAGAAGGACTTATCTCACATTCAATGTTATAGATGTGATCAATTCGGACACTTCTTTGCAAAATGCCCGGAAAGAACCAAGAAACATGCTACATTTGTCAAAGCAGGAAAGACTAAAGGGGAAGATGACTTTGGGAAATACGTATTCTACTCAACACTCACAAGTCAAGCTTCTAACAAAATCAACTCATGGGTGATTGACAGTGGTTCATCCAGGCACATCACCAGGTTTAGAGAAGTACTTGATTCCATGATAGAGGAGAGTGATGAGGACGTAACCATCAGAGATGACTCCACACATCCATTCAGAGGAGTAGGAACCTGCACCATCAAATTGAAGACAGGCATAACCTTGCAGCTTGAAGGAGTACTATATGTCCCCGGCATCAAAAGAAATCTAGTCTTGATATCGGCACTGGAAGATAACGGATACAAAGTGACATTCATGGACAACAGAGTATTGGCTTGGCCAAGGAACTCCTCCATCAAGAAGGCAAAGACCATTGGACAGAGACGGGGCTATTTGTATGAGCTGTGCACGGAACCCAATCTAGCCCTAATCCATGAAGCCACTAATGCAAATAAAGTTTGGCATAGAAGATTAGGCCATCTGAATTTTAGGGCTTTATCTTCAATGGGAAACCTTGTCACAGGTCTACCCAAGTTAAAGCAAGATCATTCAGGGGCATGCAAAGGATGTGCCCTAGGTAAGAATACCAAAGGTGCATTCCAAAATAGTACTAGGAAAACTAGCAAAATTCTAGAATTAGTTCATTCTGATGTATGCGGACCTATGTCTGTATCCTCTCTAGGGGGATTCTTGTATTATGTAATATTTGTTGATGACTACTCTAGGAAGACTTGGATCTACTTTCTGAAAAGTAAAGAATCAGAAGAGATCCTCTCTAGGTTTAAAGAATTTAAATCACTAACTGAAAACCACTCAAGAAACAAAGTTAAAACCCTATGAACCGACAATGGGGGAGAATACACATCAGATTTATTTAAAGAATTTTGTAGAGATAATGGGATTAATAGGGAGCTTACTATACCTTATAACCCCCAACAAAATGGGGTAGCGGAAAGGAAAAATAGGACTATAGTTGAAGCTGCCAAGGCCATGATCCTAGATCAAAACCTTAACACAAATCTCTAGGCTAAAGCATCCAGCACCGCTGTATATATACAGAACAGGTGCCCTCACTCACATCTTGAGGACAAAACCCCTAAGGAAGTATTCACTAAGATTAAGCCTGATATTAGCCACCTTAGGATATTTGGATGTCCAATCTATATCCATATACCTAAAGAAAAGAGACTAAAACTAGAGCCTTCTGGAAAAAGAGGATTGCTTGTAGGATATAGTGAAACCTCCAAAGCCTACAGAATCTATGTACCTGGTCAAAGAAATATTGAACTAAGTAGGGATGTAATATTTGAAAAGGACCTAGCTTTCAAAAGAGCTCAGAACTTCATAGAACCTGAAATCTATGTACCTACCTCTAACTTAGATGAAAATCCTGCCCCTGAGTTTCAAAGGGAGAATCTAGATGAAACTGATAATGAAAATGAAAACTCACCTAGAAATCTCAAGAAAAGACCACTATGGGCCACCAAAATAGTAGAAGAAGCTCAGAGGTTTTCTGCTCCTTCTAGAACCTTCAGAGAAAGAAAAAGACCTAATAAATTTACTAGCTATGTTGCTCTTATGAATGATCTATCTAAAAACGAACCTGACAATGTAACAGATGCCCTTAAAAATCAAGTATGGAAAGATGATATGTCTGAAGAGTATCGATCCATAATGAAAAATGATGTATGGGAAATTGTTCCTAGGCCAACTAAGAATTATGTTGTTTCTTCTAAATGGCTCTTCAAGATCAAACATGCAGCAGATCGCAGCATTGAAAAATATAAGGCAAGATTTGTAGCCAGAGGATTTTCTCAAAAGGAAGGAATAGACTATGAAGAAACATTTGCTCCTGTAGCCAGATATACCTTAGTAAGGGTTGTACTAGCCATTGTAGCAGCAAAGGGATGGAAGGTACATCAAATGGATGTAAAGACAACTTTTCTTAATGGAGAGATATCTAAAGAAGTATACCTAGAGCAACTTGAAGGGTTTGAGATCCATCATGCAGAATCTCATGTGTGCAGACTCAAGAAAGCTCTATATGGGCTCAAATAGGCTCCCAGGGCCTGGTATGAAAGAATTGACACATATCTATCAAAACTAGGCTTCTCTAAAAATGATGCAGATCCTAATCTCTACTACAAATAGAATAAAGGTGATATGCTAATGATGATTTTATATGTTGATGACTTATTAATCACAGGAGAAGATCACCTTATAGATCAATGCAAGAAAGAGCTATCCAAAGAATTTGATATGAAGGACTTGGGATTCCTTCATTATTTCCTAGGGTTGGAAGTATGGCAAAATCCTAACAACATTGTTCTAAACCAAGGCAGGTATACATTAGACATCCTGAAGAGATTTGGAATGCTCAACTATAGACCTATTACCACTCCAATGGAAACCAATCTTCATAAACTTAAAGAAGCAGCAGCAGAATCACCTTCTATTGACCCCACTCTATACAGGCAAATGATTGGGTCTCTTATGTATCTGGTAAATCCAAGACCAAATATCTGCTATGCAGTAAATGCCTTGAGTCAGTTTATGTGTGAGCCAAAGGAGATACACCTGGTAGCAATAAAACACATTATGAGATATTTACAAGGCACCTTAAACCTTGGTCTCAAGTATAAGAAAATTGATCTTAATCTACATGGATTCTCAGATTCAAATTGGGCTGGAAGTGTGACTAATCGGAAAAGCACCTCTGGGTGCTGCTTCAGTTTGGGATCAGCCATGATATCCTAGATCAGCAGAAAGCAATCTTCTGTAGCGCAAAGTTCCACCGAGGCCGAATACATTGCAGCCTCCATGGCTGCCCGAGAAGCGGTGTGGCTTAGAAATTTGCTTGTGGGATTGTTTGGTAATTCGATGAAACCTACTATCATCCACTGCGACAATCAAAGTTGCATAAAACTCTTAGTGAATCCAGTGTTCCATGATAGATCCAAACATATTGAGATCCCATACCATTATGTACGAGACATGGTAGACAAAAATGTGATCAAATTAGAATATGTTAGTACAGGAGATCAGACTGCAGATATTTTGACCAAACCACTTTCCAGAGTGAAGGTTGATCACTTCAGAAAGGGTTTAGGTATGATAGAAAGGTAATCTGCTTTGTAAATAAGATGTTGAAAATGTAAACTTCTTTTGTCATGTTGAGACATTCTGGGTTTTATCCCCTGTGTTCATATCTAAGAGGTGATGATCTCTCAGATTATGAACACTTGTATGCAGACATCATAAGGTGACGATCTTATGATTCTCAAACCAGTTATCATGTTGGATCTCTGGTATGTCATGGATGTGCCATGATGGTGTTGTGATAAAACATTTGAATGAAATGTTTGTGCACATATCACAACCTGGATAAGATGAGAATTTAACCATCCTCATATATTTATCCTCAGTATTGTGTGTTTAGGCAATACTGATATCACGTGTTTAGGTGATATCTTGTCATAATAAAATGATGAATCTTTTATATCACATGGTTGGGTGATACTCTATGGCACATACCTAGAGTAATGTTTTATATTTGTATCCTATGTTCTGATGGTACTTCATATCATATGTATAGATGATATATATTCTTGGAGACTGACATTTTTGAAAAAGAAATGTGATGCAAGTTACTTTATCTTCCAAAAGCTAAGAGGGAGTGTTAATGCATTAGTAGCTTCTGCAAGATTAGACTCTCATAACTCATTAATCTCCTCTATTCTGTTATTAGTTTACTCATTCTTGCTTTATGTTTATCAGACTACAACATCGGTCATAATTATGATATTGATATTGGATAATGATAGATTAGATTGACGACCTGCTTAACTATGTTAAGTGTCAATCTAAATGCTATCGGGCTATTAACCCGATAGCATATTAATGTCAATTCATATTGGTATTAATATGCTATCGGGGTATTAACCCGATAGCATATAATACTAATAACTATTGTTATTGTTTAAGTTATATTAATCCATTATTATATGCTTTGATACTGATTCATTATCGAGTATGTTTTATATCTGTAACAATTGACAATGATATCGATTCATGATCGGATATGTTTATAAAGCACTGTTACCATTAACAATGATACTGATACATTATCGGGCATGTTTATAAGCACTGTTATCATTAAAAGATACCGATTCATTATCGGGTATGTTTATAGCACCGATTAGTTATGGATCGGTTGATGTTAGTAAGGGTCACGACCAAGTGACATCTTGGTCGGACATGTCTAAAAGACATGTCCGATCAAGGTGCCACTTGATCGTGGCCATCCTACTATTTATACATCATTCCAATCAAAGGAGATGACATTGAAATTGATACATGTTCATCCTCCTTACCTGCAGTAAAAGAAAGATAGCAATATTAGTGTCATAGGCATAATATCAAAATTAAAATACACCATCCTACATATAACTTGTCCATTAAATTGGAAATTACAATACATTTACATTTACTAATTGCCCATATAAGGACAAAATACATTCTTGTCATCTTCCACGTCACCTCCCATTAAGAGGACAACTCACCATGCCATATAATACTAGATGACAAAATATGATGAGAAAGAAAATAACTTATGCATTAAATAATAATATATAATGCTAGGAATAGCTAAGTTTGAGACACCTTAATTCCCAATAGTTGCATGTGGTGATTCAATTGAAGCTCAATTTAGAAAGATGATGAGAGAAACACAATTGACAAAAGTTGTTTAGTTGAGTGTTGTTTTTCATATTTTGAGTAGAAGACATCATATCATAGACTAAAAAGAATATAATAGTTTATTGTCTTTTATAGGTGTTCTTAACTTTATTAACACACATTGGTTGATAAACAATGTATATGAATGAGCAAGTTTCCTTGATAAGGTGGAAAAAAATATTTATAGAAAACAATATTTTTTTGTATTATTTTTAGATGAATTTAGAGAAATAAAAAATACTTCTCAGGCATATATGCATGTGCATATTAAAAACATGTCCAACCTGTTATTTATTTATAAAATGAAAGAGAATGCAATATCACATAATTTATTTAAATTAGTTAATAAACTTGAATGAAACTGGAGGTATAGATGACTACAAAATTATCAAAAAATTGGTGTGTGTAGGAACATATTAAGCTTCGATAATGCAAGGTCACAATATTAATTTGTGTAAAGCTCCAAAAAATTTGTTCGTCATAGATGATTGTCTGTAACTACATGTCCTACAAAATGAATCTAGCATTTAAAGTTATTAGCAACCTTTTTTTTGGTATCAAAAGTAGATCTAGTCCATAGGCTCCCTTCATACTTCCGTTAGAATTTCAAAAAGCTTTTAGAAATTCAACATTTTGCTAAGAAAATACTTATAGGAAACAAACTTCTTCAGGATGCTAATACCAGATGGATCTTCTTGCATGGGTTGGTGCATTTGTTTTTACAAAATATCAATCTCTAATTTGAGTAATGTATGAATATTGTCTCGCAATAGGCAAAAATTATGATTCCTTATATAGGTTAAGTGACATACAAACACTTTTATATCCATCCAATCTTCTTCTCATGTAGGAGGAAATGAACATTTTCGTGAAAAAAAAATTATATTGTAAAATATACAAACCTATGTAAAATGATATGCTTGACTCTTGATAATCTATATCATCAAAACAATCTTTCACAAGTCCTAAATTTAATATTAAGCATTTGATGGCAAATGCCAACAATACTACTATTTTTTTATGATTCATGCAAGCAAGGAGTTATGTGTCTTTGTATGGACATATGAGATACTTATGCACTATTTTTCAATGCTCAAGAATATTATCATAGAACAAACTATGACAAAGGAACTTTTTGACAATATTGTATATCTATAAGTAATATTTTAAAGAATATTACAAAATTTCTTTCTACAGAAATTATTAGAGCAATTTTCACTAGATAAATTGTTTGAAGCCATGGCTATTGTGTATCTTCAATAGTGGATAAAATGTTTTCTACATATTTTTTTAACAAGATAACAATCTCACAAATCAATTTTCTTAAATTTATAATTTCAGTGGACAATATAAAGAAGAAATTATAAATAATTCTAAGTTTATAAAGAAAACAAATCTTTTTGTAGTATCGATTATTGAATAGGTTAAAACTCATGGAGAGTACCACCAAAGATGGATTAATAACAAAACTTTGGACAACTTTAGGTTCAAGTGATATTAAAAATTTTGAAACATATTTATCTATGTTAATATTGGAGTTAGTGGAGGATGAATGATATAAATAAATAATTGAGAGAGTTTTTATTGGATTGCAATTGTTGAAATCAAAGATAAGAAAATAAATTTGACAAGATGTTTGAGAATTAGACAACTCAATGTAGTATAAAAGTTTTTCTCTTCAAAGAACATTAGGAATCTAGAGGTTATATAGAAAAGAAGATGTTTGTGGCACAACACTTCAAAAAATATTAACACATGACACAATGTATAACTTATGCAATGATAGTGATTAGATGCACTTAAGTGGGCATAGGCATAGAAAATAAAATGGAGACCAAAGTCATAATCGCCTTTAATATCACAATCAAAGAAAGAAAAATGATTTGATAATTAAAAAGATATTAACACTTGCTATAAATTTGTATTATATTTTATATTTCAAACTGTTGATGGTGATATTTTATTTATTTATTAAGTATACACATTTTTAATTTATATTAGTAGTTTCATATGTATTTTTAGAGGCAAATACTTTTGACACGGAGCTATGAATCAGAGCGGTCACGAATATAGGACTATTGTCCAACATAAACAATTAAAAATAACACCCCAATAGGATTTGAACCTTGGTGGAAAAAACAACACCACATTTATGCAATAACACTATGCCAATACCAACAACAATTAACATTTTATAATAATAAAGTTTATAGACATTAATTAAAAGCATATTAATCAACAACCAAAGCATATAGTTCAAAGTGTAAACATTTAATGTGAATATAGATATTAGAGTTTTCTTAAATAAAGCAATAATAATTGAATTAATATATGAATATTGTCTCATACTAGATAAAGATTCTAATCTCTTATATAGGTTGAGTGACAAAGAGACACCTTTAACTTCATTTAATGTTCTTTTCATGTGAGAGGAAATGAACATTTTTTGGAAAAACAAAATAAAAAAAACCTATGTATTTCAAAATTTAAAAAAAGATACATAAATTGATATGTTTGGCCCTTGATAATCTACATCATTAGAACAATCATTCATAAGTCACAAAATTATAAAAAAAAATTATATTAATTATAGAGAGTAAACAGATTACATCTTCAGCATTCCATTGAGGCTATGCCTCTAGATCAATAACCAGTACCTATATACTCATGTCCAAACCTAAGATGAGATGCTATTAGTTTTGCTTACACAAAAAATACAAACT
This sequence comes from Cryptomeria japonica, assembly GCF_030272615.1. NCBI lineage: Eukaryota > Viridiplantae > Streptophyta > Pinopsida > Cupressales > Cupressaceae > Cryptomeria > Cryptomeria japonica. The sequence goes on along the minus strand of NC_081409.1, from coordinate 415,708,014 downwards.
ATACATATAGATATTGTCCAAACGACCAAATTGACTAGCAAAAAAAGGCAAAAAGTATGAAGTCAATCATGGAGGTGACCATGACAGAGTTCCATCCACGTTGTCCAGTCCATGGGGCCTTCCATCCATATTGTTCTCAACTGAGGGATCCATAGCTCTCTGGATTTCTGCATTAAGAGTCTCAAGAGCTTTGAGAAAAGAGTTATGATCTCTTGCAATACGTCTCCACTCATAGTCGTTCTTCAGCTCGTAGATAAACATTGTTGCATGGCCATCCTTGAGAAACCTCAAAAATTTGTTCCTCTCAATCTTCATAGTGACAGTGACCTGCAAAATAATATGATGAAGAGAGTCCACGAAATGACTCAGTAAGGGCCCTAGTCTTACCTTGGAACTTATCCTTATTGCTAACCTTCCAAATGTACCATAAAATATCAATAGAAAGAACATGCCAAAATAGATTAGTGTCTTTTTTCAAACCATGAATGCGACTAGTAAGAATTTCTATAATGTTAACCTGAATAGGAATAGAAATGCCAAACATTAACTAGATATCTTTAGCAATATTGCACTCAAAGAAAATATGTCTTGTAGATTCAGGTATTCTACATACATTACACACATCAATACTTGACTGGTCTTTTCTGAAAGGAAGTTTGTTAATTAACATAGGTCATTGAAAACATTTCTTTTTAGGAGCAATGGGGCTGCTCCATAAATCTGCAAATATTTGTTGTCATTGTGTTACTATTAAATCTGCATACCACAGCTTGTTAGCATAGATGATTACCAATTCATCATAAGCAAGAGTGTTATAAACAGTGATAGACTTAACATCAGAGAGAAGAATATCATCCTTCCATTTGTAAGAAATAAATCTATTATTATCCACATTACACAATTTAGGCAATTGAAGAACACTACATGCACTTCTAACCATATTATAAATTCTTCTATGAGAAGCATGAAGGTCATATTTGTTACTAAGTACCTCCCAGCTCATAAGCTTATCATTATCAATAATATCTTTAAATCAGCAGATACCTTTATTAGCCCATGCTTTGGCAGAGCAGCCCTGAGTAAGGGCAAGTGGCTTTGAGGTGTGATACAGATTCCACCAAATAGATCTTTCTCTGTGAATGAGGTCATTGTTGTTGGCCCTATTATTGGTGATATAAGGTCTCAAAATTTTCCAGGCCCTCCAGATAGATTTAAACACACATGTACCTTGCACTGAGACTGGGAAACTTCCAGCCACCAGATCACAAAAGGGTAGAGACTTCCACGATTTGGCCCCTTTAGGAGCTGCCTTCTCAATGTTGTTTCTGAAAAGGACCTTCCATGGTTCATTACCTTCCAACGCCTAAAATATCCACTTAGCAGCAAGTGCAATCCCTTGAAGTCTCAAATCTTTCAATCCTATCCCTCCCAACCTCTTCTCAGTATGACACCAATTCCATTTAACTGCATGTATTTTATTGTTCCCTTTGCCATCAGACCATAAAAACTTGCTTATGATTTTTTGGATTTTCAAGATTTGATAGTTGCAAAACATCTAGACAAAGGAGTAATAGATACTGTAGGATGAGAGAACCTTCTGGCAGACCTACACTCTGCCTGCTAGGGAAAGATATTTATTGTTCCACTTATTCCACTTCTTTTCTATCTTCCCTCTAATCCATATCCACATTTCTTTAAGGGAAGGGGAGATGGAGAAGGGTATTCCCAAGTACCTTACTATCTTACTGGGTCCTCCCCACAGAAAACCAAATTGACCTAGCCAATCTGGAGGATCCACCTTCCACCCAAGAAGGATGGACTTATGTTGAGAGATTCTGGCCCCTGGGATTTCACCAAGGAATTTGATTTTACTGTCAAGGGCTTGCAAGTTTTGTTTAGATAGCTCCACAAATAGAGCGACATCATCTGCAAATTGGATGTTCAGCAGATATGAACCGTTAGGAAGCACAACACCTCTGATATTAGTGAAATAGTGCAATCTCTTAATAATTAGTACAATGCATCAGAGGCAATGACAAACAGAGCCGAGGCAAGGGGGCATCCCTGCTTGATGGACCTTTCTAGTTTAATAACCTGAGTAAGAGAACCATTTACCTCAACCTGTACGGATGCATCTTTGAGTAACACTTTCATATAGTGACAGAACTCAGTGGGAAAACCGAATGATTCTAACATCATCATAATAAAATCCCATTCAACTATATCGTAGGCTTTCTCAAAATCTAAAAGAAACATTGCAACACTTTGCCCAGAAACTTTGGCCCAGTCCATTGGTTCCCAGTTGGTAATTAAGTTCTCAACTATGAATCTCCCCTTGATGAAACTTGTTTGCATAGAACAGATGAATTTAGGCAACACATTTTCCAATCTAAGGGCTAGAATTTTGGCCAGTATCGTATAAGACACATTGAGGAGAGTAATAGGTCTCCATTTTTTAATAAGTGTCTTGTCTCCTTCCTTAGGCAACAATTTAATAACCCCTTTATTTATGGAGTCTCCTAGGGACCCTTTCTCTAGAGCCTCAACATATAGTTCATGAAGGTCTTTGCTAATCCAACCCATATTGGCTTTATAAAATTCAATAGGCAATCCATCTGGGCCCGGAGCTTTATTGTTGTTCAGAGCTCATATGGCTTTCTCCACTTCCTCCACAGCTATTGCTTGCTTCAAAGCTCAGGAATCTTCCTCTGAAATTTGGTTGGGGATAAGAGCTTTGCATTTCTCTCTATCTCTCTGAGATGCGGCAGAATCTTCAGAAGAGAAGAGATTCTTGTAGAATAAGGCAAAGGCTTATTTGATGTCTTCTACCTCCAAAACTTCCTTATTGTCAACCCACAGTCTATCAATCTTCTCTTTGTTTTGCTTCTGTCTAAGTAGATTGAATAGTCTGAACTTAGTCCCTTTGTCTCCAAATTGCATCCAATTGCTAGAGGCCCTAACCATAGCTCCTTTAATTTTAACTTGTTGGTGTCTTCTCAGAGTGCCTCTAACCTGGGCAACTCTACTGGACAACTCAATATTGCTTGGGTTGCTTTGAATTTCTTCTTCCACCCAATGGAGCTCATCAGTTAGGAATCTCTCCTGAAATTTATTATCTTTAGCTTTTTTTTTATCTAATGGTTTGCAGCAGGTTTTGCCAACTTTTAACATTATGATTCCATCTGCTGATGTGGGAGTGCAAGTTCTTGTTCCCTTTGTTAAGAATCCTAATAATATTAATAGCAGCAAGAACATCTTGATCCTTAAGAAGTTGAGTATTGAGTATAAATTTTTCTCCACTCCTCCCTTGCTTGGTCAGTGTATCACCCATCCTTATGTGAGAGATGACTGAATGGTGATCAAAGAGGGAAACCAGCCAAACTACCACTGTGTTACCCAAATCATTCGGTGTGAAAGGAAAAAGACCGTTGTCTGCATAAAATCTATCCAGTCTATAGTATATTCTATGTTTTCCTCTCAGGTAATTGCACCAAGGATACCAGATCCCCTTTGCAGCTTGCTTGTTACCTACTAAGGGGTCAAAGAGATTCTTACAATTCTTCATCTTGTCCCAATGTAACTTTTCAAACCCCTTCCACTCCATAGATGGGCCACCAGATTTATCCTCATGGCTTTCAATCATGTTAAAGTCCCCCCCCCATGATCCAAGCGATGCTAGGAAGAGAAGCAATCCAATCCCACAACTTAGCCCTCTCCCTATAGTCATTAGCAGCATATACTGAACAAATACCAATAACTGAGTTATTAATATCGATTGTGGCCCAAACCGCTCTATTACATGGCGAGTGTCCTTAACTAATGATGTGCTCCTTCCATTTAGGGTTGATAAGGAGCACCACTCCCCTTCTCCCTTTATCATGATCCGTGCAAATTTTGATAGAATCTCTCCATATGAAATCAAGATTGATCTCAAGAGTAAACTTAACTGCTTTAAGCTCTTGCAACATAACTATGTATGCATCTCTATGTTGATTAATAAATCTCCTAACTATCTACTTCCTGTCTGGTGATTCCAGACCTCTGTTCCATGAGATACACTTCATCATGTCAAGGGGGATTGATTATGTCTCATTGGCAGTCTTGAAACTGCTGAAGCATTTAGGGAGTTCCTTCTTATTTGTTGGCTTCCTTCTGTTAGATGATCCTTTGTTTTTGGACCCTAGTGGCCTACCTCTTCTCCTCCTAGGCTTAGGGTCAGTGTTCTCACTGTCAACCATCTCTTCTCCCTCCTCCACAAAATCCTCCTCAAATTGGGAGTCATCTTCATAGTCTAAATCCTTATTGGGATCAAGTTGACTGATGGCCACCTCACCCCCAATATCGGGTCCATGTGTGGTTAATCCATCTCTATTGCAATCGAGACCATCAACAACATATGTTGACGTCTCACTCGGGTTAGGGACGTCTCACTCGGGTTAGGGACACCACTACTAGGGTCAGCAATAATGACCTCAATAATGCAGTTATCTGCAGTCTCAAAAAACTTCTTAGGGGGAAGGGCCATGGTCGACTTAGTAGTGAATTGGATAAGAGGGGGGCCTCCCTCCACCACTGTAGGGTCACTGGAAAAAGAAGGCTCATAGGACACATCCATTTCAGCAGAATCCCTACAAGGTTCATCTTTGTTGGGAGTCCCAACAGGGGTTCCTCCCTTACCTAATTCACTACTATTTCGGTCCAACCCTTCAAAATTTCTAACCATAGATTTGACAAGAGAGGTATTGGCATTCGTACATGAGAATCTTCTCTCTGGAGATAATTCATGCACATCATCTTTCATAGGTGATATAACATTGCTCTCTACAACAGTTCTACCATATCTTGCTCAATGTTTTTAGGGTTAGCCGCCCAAATTTTCTCAAGCACCAAATGTTGGGCATTTTTCCTTCTCCTCTTCCTCAGGTTTCTACCCACCATTTGAAATCCCTCTTGTTGATCTTTATCCATCTGATTAAGGGCTTTTGCAATCACAAAATGAGGTGGGGGACCCTCATTAAATTTACCAAAATCTGCATTCTTATCAAAGGCGGGTAAAGCCTTATTAGTTTCAGCCATGGCATTTTTAACCGACTTACTCAAGGAGTCAAGTTTTTCCATGAGAGGAGCAGAAGTCTTTAAGGGCAAAGGATCTTTGGCGACAATTGACAATTTGTGCGCTCCCTTACGAGGATTTTCCACACCTTTCTTTTGGTTAATGATGGGACAATTCTTTTGAATATGTCCCTCTTTTCTACAAAGGAAGCACACATTGACTCCCCCTAAAATCTCAATAGGGAAAGAAAATTAATCATCCCCCACATTAATGTTGAAAGATTTAGGAACATCAATACCAGGGTTAATTGATACTAAAACCCTAGCATCCAAGTGCGGGATAAGATTGGCCGAATTATCCATGTGGATAACTTTGTCAATCGGTTCAATCAGTTGGGGAACAAATATCTAAAATAACGGAGGGATATTCTTCACTAGGAGCCACTTAAGGAACGAAAGTGCCAAGATTTCTTCGTTAATGGCCTCAGGTGTCCAACCTAGGGCACAAAATGTACATCAACCAACAGTCCAATATTATTTTTTAATAACTTCAAATTGAGATTTATGATCATTGAAAAAAATTACAAACAAACCTTTCCAAATCAATCTACAAAACGAAACATGAAACCCCAATTTAACATTCCAAACATTTTTGAACCAGTCATCAAGGAATTTACGAGCGGGACACTTATCAATGTCAACCGCAGCAAAGAATATTGCAACATTTTTTAACCTACTTTTCTCAAGAGAAATTTAATTAATCATGGAATCATTAGGAGTGATAGATAGGGATCCCAAAGAAAAACTAGGGTCCTTACCTGGTTCACCCGCAACGCCGTACTCGCCTATGGATACAAACCTAGCACCTTCTGAGATAGTTGAGAGCAACTATGAAACGACGTCTTTGAATGTCTTTGGCTTTTCCCTTGCCTGTGCACTCCCCGCAACATCCGTGTTATCAGGTTTCGAAGCCCCTCCTTTGGAGTCGGTCTCCATTAGGGTCCATTAACTGCCACACGAGCCTGCATAGCAAAGGACGCCTGAAAAACGAACGAGAAACGACGTGGCAACAAAGAACAATAAATGCAGGAAAAAGAACGAAATGGAAAGAATCAAACCAGCGTTGAGGAGGATTGCCACCTCCTCCATGATCGAGGGGTTGACCCATCAAGGAAAAACCCTTGCTAAAGTCACGTCAGACACCTGTTACCCCCCTCCCTTCCGCTATTCGATGCATAACTATTGAAAATTGATGACAAATGTTAATAATAATATTATTTTTTTATAGTTCATGCAAGAAAAGAGTTGTCTTTGTATGTGCACGAGATACCAATGTACCATTTTTTAATGGTCAAGCACATTCTCATAGAATAAATTATGACAAAGGAAGCTTTTTGTAAGATTGTTAAATCTATAAAAAATACTTTAAATGATATTATGAGATCTCTTTCTATAGGAATTAGAAAGCAACTCACTCTAAATGAATTGCTTGAAGCCATGTCTATTGTATATATTTGACAATGGATAAAATGTTCACCACTTGATTTCCATAACAAGATAAAGACCTTAACAAATCAACTTTTAAAATTTAGAATTCAATGGATACATATGGAAAAAATTATAAATAAATATAAGATCACAAAACAATCAACTTGTTTTGTGGCATCAATGATCGGATAGTTTAAATTCATGAAGAGTAGCATCCAAGATGGATTGATAAAAAAACTTCAAGGGTCACTTTAAGTCAAAGTAAAAGATTATGTAATTCAATATATTGAAATATTTAAAAAATGTTGATCTAAGTTAAAAAAATTCAAAAGTTAGTGGAGGATAGAAGCGTTTTCAATGCATTGAAGTTCTTAAAATCAAAGATAAGAAACAAATTTTAACAAGAACTTACAGAGTTGTTTGAGAATTAAACAACTCAATGTGGAATCAAATATTTTTCTTTGGAAGGCACTAGAAATTTAGAGATCCGTATATAAATGAAAATGTTTGTGCAACACTTCAAATAATACTAACTCATGACAATGAATAATACATGTAGTGGTGTTGATGAGATGAACTTAAGTGGACACATGTAAAAGAAAATGGAGACCAAGGTCAAGATGACTCTTAATCTCATGGTCAAAGCAAGGAATAGAATTTATAATTAGAAGAGATTTAACACTTACTATAAATTTATATTATATTTTGTATTCTACATTGTTCTTCATGATGTTTTATTTGTTTATCAATGGTACACAATTTTAATTTATTTTTAAAAATTAATAAATTAACTTGTTTGAAATTAGGTGTTGTAAACTTTGCATAATATTATACTTTGTATTATTTTATTATTATGTGTGGGGTGCACCTAAGGGAACCTAGATGGATGTGCATCACATAGAAATTCCATTCTTGGGGCCACTTGATGAGTTGTATTGTAACATTGTAATATTATATTATATTTATTTAATATTGAAGAATGTAATTTAATAAAGTGAAAACTTAGTGACCAATACTAAATGTGAGGTCAATGGTTTGTAATCTCATAGGTTTAGTCACATGGTTCTATATAATGTCACTTGTTGGTTTTATGGGAGCTTGATTTATAAAAGAAACCACAAGGATAGGTGTTTAAGGTTAGGAAGTTTGTAGGTTAGATAGGTTAGCATTTGTGAAGGGTGTGAAACATGGCATGGGATGTGTGGTTGCATGCTTGTTCACATAAAATGCTTCTAGATACCTTGTGATTTAGAGGTGTTCGTGGATGTATTGTAATGTTGCATTGCTGAATAATACATGCTAGATGGATTCTTTTGAAGGCTAGGTTTTTCCCCTATTAAGGTTTTTTCAAGGTATATCTTGTGTCATCTTTGTTGTGTATGTTGTTTATTCTTTTGCATGTGGATTCTGAATACTTATTTTCCTTGATTTCTTATTTGGGTTATGTAGAAATTATCATTGTATAGTTGCATATTTTCCAACATTTTGTATCAAAGTCATGGTTGCAGTGTTATAACCCTAGGTTGAGTAAATTGTATGTTAAAGTTGAATTCATGGCTTGCATGATAGAATGAAGACATGGCAAGATATGAGAATTTTATGCAGGTTGTTATTTGTAGATTTGGAGTTTTCAGGCTGCAGATTCATGGGCATTTTTGTAGATCCAGATTTATTAAAATTTGTTTGTAAATGGGTTTCTTTTGAATGCTCATTTTGAGGGTTTTGGGGTGAAAAAGTTTCACAAATAAACCCCTGGACAAACGCAGACGTCATGGTTGGATTCAAAAGACCTAGGAGATGAATTTTGACAAAAATAATATGACCCCCTTTGATGAAGTTGGACAAAGTTGTTGCATTTTTAGATTTTATGGCCATACAATCATATGACTTTGTTATAGTTGAAAAATATTAAAATTTGCAAGCAAAATAAAAGCCTATTTGGCTTTATTTTATAAAGTCAAATTTAAAAAAATAAGTTTTGGGTGAGGGAGAGGGGGGGGTGTGGGGCCACCACCCCTTATCCCCTATGGGTATCGATAGGTATTTGAAGACCCGTAGACCTACAGGTCATGTTGGCCCGGTAGGGCCGACCAATACCCATGGTACCACGATGTTGCAAGGCTTGTCGATATTGTTGATACTGTGGGGACCAGTGGATCTAGTCCAATAAAATTAAACAAAAAATATATATTTTCTTAGCTAAAAAATTTAAAGTTTTTAAATTCAAAAATGCCGCTGAAAAAATATAAATTTCTTTGACCCAACTCCACCCTTGCTTTTTCTTTTTTTAAATGGAAAATTATGGATTTAATCATATTAGGAATTTTTTTTAAATCCATGTACTCCAATATTTGCAAATTTAGCCTAATAGGTTATTTTTATCCATGGAGCATACCTTGGGCAGAGAGTGTCAGTTCTTTGACTTCTTATAGTCATTGGAAAGGTGACTCATAGCACTACACAGCGGTATAGTTGAATTTTCCAAAAAAAATTGTTTTGGCAATGAAATGCTTGCTAGAATTTAGATGTTTTTATTTGACTTTGGGAGGTCGTAACTTGAGAAAACAGAGTCATATTTTTTACTTCCAATAGTTAATAGAAAGCTCGTTCAAAGAACTATACAGTGGATCAAGTTTGGAGCATATTTGATATAATTTATTTGTTGTTATTCTAATTTGAGTTATTTATGGGTTCTTTTGACTATGGTAACTTTATAAGTTTATATGATAAAATAGTATTATTTCAGCAAAACTATGTCGCCTGGAGCCGCTGCCGCCGTCACAGCCCTAAGGCTGACTCTCGTCTTGCTTCCTACTGCTGCTACAGGGAGCTCGGTGAAGGATGTTGTGGGAGCTGCGAAGGGGGGCATTGTGGAGGTCTCTGTTCGGGCCAAAGCCAACGGTCCGAGGGTTTCTTCTGCGAGTTCTTCCTTGCGAGCCTTGCCCTCTTCGGGGGTGGGTGTTGGGTCTGCTCCGATTCCTGGGGGCTCCCATGCTGCCATGTTGCTGAAGGAGGCTCTTGTGGCTGCTCCTTGCAAGCCCAAGACTCCTGTTACTAATACGGAGGGTAGTGATACAATGCATTCGACGCCCTCTAGTTCAGATCGGGTTGCCTGCGGTTTGGGGCCTCTGACTATTCCTGTTTGCAAACCATTGGCTTTCCGAGTGTCTGATGATACTGATCAGGAGATCATCCACAACTCCTCTGTGTTTGAGTCTCATGGTTTGATTTGCAGGTTTCGGGGCTTTTGGCCAAGCCTTCCTCAGCTGCACACTTGGATTTCCCAAAGCTGGGAACCAATTTTAAAAGGTTCAGTTAACATTTTTCCTTCAGCCAAGGGCTTTTTCATTGCTAAATTTGAATATGAAGAGGATAGATTGAAAATTTTATGTACAAATCCTTTTAGCTGGGAGGACAAATTTATTTTGATGGTTAAACCCTGGTTCTTGGGTTTTAATCCTTCTACTGATTCTTTTAATGAGATTCCTATCTGGGTTAGGCTCCCTAACCTTCCCCTTCATCTATGGACGGACTCTCTGCTAGAGGAGGTGGGGGAGGCTTTAGGCGAATTCCTAATGATTGATAAGGACTCTTACCAAATTTATCATTCTACTTATGCTCGGATATTGGTTAACATTGATGCTTCTAAAGGGCTTCCAACTGAGATAGAAATTGAATCTTCTTTGGGATCTTGGGTCCAACCGCTTGACTTTGAAGGTATCCCCTTTAGATGTCGAAAGTGCTTCCAGATTGGACATGTTGTTGCACAGTGTGAATCAGATAAGAAGAAAAAGAAATTTGCTTCTTGGTGGAAAGGTGCCTCCTCTGAGCACTACTTTATTAAAAAGAAAAGCTTTTCCCAGGTGGTTGCACAGGATCTTGAGGCCGAGCCTCCGGTTGCTGCCTCTGTTTCTGGTGCTCAGGGGTGTGGGGATGCTTGCGGTGGCATCCCAAATGATCATCTGAAGATTGTTGGATCTTCTTCCTTGGTGGATGACCTTCCCGCTTCCCAGATTGATGCTGGATCTTTGTCTGATCCTTTGATGTCTGTTGTCCCTGCCTCTCCGGAAGCTGGCTCTGTTCCTCCTGGTGATGGGAGGTCGTCTATTCTGGATCCATCCTCTTGGCAAAAGGTTGCTGCTAGGGTTGAGGAGGGGTGGATTACTGTTAAAAGTAAAAAATCTAAATCGTCTCAGTCCTCTTTTGATATGACCCTTCGATCCCATAAGGGTAGGTCAAACTCTTGATCCGTCCTGGTTGGGTTGGGGCTACTGGTCTCTTGCAGCTCGCTGGTTCTTGTTGGGGGTCCTTTTTGTGTTGTACCCCATCCTTGGTTTGGCCATGTTGTGTCTCATTGGTGTCCTGTTTCTTTGAGTGGACTTTCAAGTTTATCTTTCGGTTCGGGTTGCAGGGCCTTCCAAAACCTGCCTTGTAAAGGGTTTCGGGTCCCTTAAAACCTGTTTCTCCTTAATCAAAAACTTTATAAGTTTATGGTAGGTTAAATCTTCAAGATTTGGAGCTTGTGGACCATTATATACTCAATGATGTGTCTCAGATCACTCTCATTTTGATATGATTATCAATATTAGGTTTGGTTTTGTATGTTGCATTGTTGGGTCTACAAGTTGTGCAGTTTTGTAAGCAGACGATACTTATAAGTTGCATATATGGCTTGGATGTGGGTTGTTAATGCCCATAAACATTTCATTGTTCATGCATATTCAAATTGGTGACTTAACTTCCCAACAAGATTTGTAACTTAGTGGAATAAATAACACCACATTTATGTCATAAAACTATGTCAATACCAGCAACAATTAAAATATGCAAAATATTTTATAATAATAAGTTTTATAGATATTAATTAAATGCATATTAATCAACAACATAAGCATATAGTTCAAAGTGTAAAAATTTAATGTGTTTGCAGATATTAGAGTTTTCTTGAATATAACAATAATAATTGAAATAATGTATGAATATCCTCTCATAGTAGACAAAGATTCTAACCTCTTATATAGGTTGAGTGAAAAAGAGACACATTTAACTTTATTTAATGTTCTTGTCATGTGGGAGGAAACGAACATTTCAAAAAAAATCAAAAAACCTATATTTCAAAATATACAAAGTTACATGTAATGGGTGAAAAATTTCCACCACAAAAAGGGTGAAAACCGCTATTTTTTCCTTAGAGACCTATTACATTCAAAAGAGGGTTGAATCCAATAGATTTAGTCACAAACCAGCAAAGATAAGGACTAAAAATACTAATTGGATTCAAGGGGTGGATTTGTTTTCCCTCTTTTGTAAGTTGAATTGCTGAAATTAGGGTAAAGTGCTAAAAATGAAGGTAAAAACACAAAAATAGTAAGCTACAGTCGTCAGATTGAGGCATGCACCTGGATCTAAGAAATATTAGCAGATTTAGATATGATCCCCGAAGGAACTCCTAAAATGTCAGGACTGTGGTAAAATTCACTCTGGTCCTCCAAACTTTTCGCAAACCAAAGGGGGATTGATTCATCTCTGTAAATAATGTCGATTTTGAATATCACAGCTCCAATACTTATTTTTTGCACATAGAAAGAAAGAGAAATAGGTTGGGAATAGGATCTTGCCTAAGTCAAACCTCAATTTTCGAATTAACCATGAAATAAAGATAAAAGATAATTGAATTGTTGTAATTGAAGATTCTACTTTTGAGGGAGATGCTAAATAATGACTGAAAACCAAATGATATACCTCTTTGTGAAGTTTTGCTTGTCTCCACACGGGATTAGGTTTTTCGTCCACTTTGATGCTTGAATCTTGACTTTGTTGCTGCTCCAAGGCTTGAAGGAAGACTAATTACTTGCTCAATTGCTTGAATGCTTGAATGTAGTCGCTTGATATGTGTATTGTGTGTGTGGATCACGAAATGAGAGGGGAATGCCTCCTTTTATAATTTCTTGTCGAAAAACTTACTAATTTTCCGACATGAGCCAACGCGGGGCTAATTTTCCCACTCAAATTTGAAAAGGCAAAAATAGTTTAAAGAGGGGCCCAAATAGGGAAGACCAAGGCATGGTGCCCTGGTCCTACCCCATTTTAGAGCTAGGACAAGGTACCTAGTTGATGTGTGAGGAAATAATGAAGTCATATTTGCATGGTGAGAGAAGAATCACATCTCAGTCAGGCCTACTGGTGCAAACGCTAAGGTAGGGACCCAAATGTAGTCAAAATTGTAAGGGGTGCAATTTTAGGACACTACACTGCATAAAATGATATGTTTGTACCTTAATAATTTATATCATTATAACAATCATTCATAAGTCCCAAATTTAATAAATTGAATTTGATCACAAATGTTAATAATAATATTAGTTTTTATATTTCATGCAAGAAAAGAGTTGTCTTTGTATGTGCACATGAGATACCAATGTACCATTTTTTAATAGTCAAGCACATTCTCATAGAATAAATAATGACAAGGGAAGGTTTTCGTAAGATTGTAAATTCTATGAAAAAATACTTTAAGGATATTGTGATATCCCTTTCAATAGGGATTAGAAAGCAATTCCCTCTACATGAATTGTTTGAAGCCATGTCTATTGTCAATCTTCAATAGAGGATAAAATGTTTGCCACTTGATTATCATAACAAGATAAAGACCTTAACAAATCAATTTTTAAAATGTAAAATTCAATGGATACATATGAAAATAATTATAAATAAATCTAAGCTTACAATACAATCAACTTGTTTTGTAGCATCAATGATTGAATAGTTTAAATTCATGAAGAGTACCATCCAAGTTGGATTGATAAAAAAACCTCAAGGGTCACTTTAAGTCAAAGCAAAAGATTACGTGATTCAATACATTGAATTATTTAAAAAATGATGATCTAAGCTAAAAAAACTTCAAGGTTTAGTGGAGGATGGAAGAGTTTTCAATGCATTTGAGTTCTTAAAATCAAAGATAAGAAACAAATTTGACAAGAATTTAAAATTTTGTTGAGAATTAAACAACTCAATATGATATCAAATGTTTTTTTTTTTTAAAAGCACTAGAAATTTAGAGATATGTATATCAATGAAAAGGTCAGAGCAACACTTCAAATAATAATAACACATGGAAATGAATAATACATGTAGTGTTGTTGATGAGATGAACTTAAGTGAACATATGTAAAGAAAAAAAATGGAGACACGTCAAGATGGCTCTTAATCTCATGGTAAAAGCAAATAAAAGAATTTATAATTAGAAGATATTTAATACTTACTAAAAAAGTTATTATATTTTATATTTTAATTTGTTATTGATAGTATTTTATTTGTTTATCAATGGTAAACATTTTTTAATTTATTTTTTAAAATTAACTTGTTGGGAATTAGGTGTTGTACACCTTACATAATATTATGTAATTGTATTATTTTATTGTTGTGTGTGGTGCACCTAGGGTAACCTAGATGAACGTGCATCACACATAGATTCCATTTTTAAGGCCACTTGATGAGTTGTATAGTAACTTGTGATATTATATTGTATTTATTCAATATTGAAGAATGTAATTTAATAAAGTAAAAACTAAGTACCCAATATTGAATGTGGGGTATGCTTTGGTAAATAATTGAATGAATTAAAGAAATGATCGAAATATCATTTAAAGAATTACAAAACGATATTTCTATTATGAAACAATCTTAAACTAAAGAAAATTAGAAACTAACGAATATTTACATTAAGATACAATATTGACCATTAATAATAAGTAATTAAGATATTATTCTAATACCCTCCCTTAATGGTCAATCTATCAACTACACCAAGTTGCCCCCTAAATTTTACAAACTTGTCCAGGATTAGAGACTTGGTGAGGATATTTGATGTTTGATTTGTCGTTGGAACATACAGCGACTGAACTGATTCGTCTTCAACCAACATCCGAATGAAATGACAATGAATTTCAACATGCTTGGTTCTCTCGTGGAAGACCGGATTCTTGGCCAGTTTGAGCACCCCTTGATTGTCACAGTAAAGGGGAGTAGGATTTGCTTGAGATATTTGCATGTCTGAAAGCATCCTCGGAAGCCAAACTGCCTCACAAGCTAACTAAATTGTTCCTTAATACTCTTCTTCTGTCAAGGAAAGAGCCATAACTTATTGCTTCTTGCTAGTCCATGTGACTGCACCAGATCCCAAATTGAAAAATATACTTAGATGTTGATTTTCTATTATCAATGGATCCTACCCAATCTGAGTCTATAAAACCAATGAGTCTAGGATCTTGACTTCCGTTGTACAAAAGACCAAAATTAGAAGTGCACTTCACATAATGCAGCACATTCTTTATTGCTACCCAATGATCAGCCTTTGGGGTTGTCATGAAGTGTGAAATAAGGCTCACTGAGATCAGGCCTAGTAGCAGGAAGGGAGACTACCGACCAATTGCCTGAATGTTGATTCCTCCACCATAGGTAAATCTGATTTGGCTGTCAGCTTCAGCCATTTCTCCATATGTGTGGATGCAAGTTTGCAGTCTTGCATCCGAAACTTGTCCAGCAAACTGTGGGCATACTTAGTGTAATGTCCCCATTTTAGCCTGTTGTTGTTTTTGGATGGTTTAGCCTATTCTTGGCCCTTGTAGGCTAAGGCAATTGGTTAGAGGGTCTCAGTTATCAGAACAAGAGGCTTACTCCCATCCAGAGTTTAAGATTGGCCTTTGTTTGACTCAGTTTCACATACTTACTATTTATAGTAAGTTAGTGGATGATTGAGAGGGACCCTTTTTATTTTTAGCAAGGCAGATGGATGTGCAGTGGATGCAATGGTTGACTCCCTGGTTCAAACGAAATTGAGAAATAATGAGTATTTATGGAGTTATGTAATTTAATTATTAATAAAGTAATACTTTATTAATAATTAATCATTAAAAGAATATTATAAAGTTATTAAAGTCACTTTATGTCCAATGGGCCATGACCCTCAATTAAAATCACTTAAAGTACATTTATTATATTATGGATTTGGGCGCCCAAGTTTGGAGACATATTATTAAGTTTTATTAAAAACCTAAAAGTGGATTTGAAAAGCAAATTAAATGTCATTAAGGGGTCGACCTCCTTTGAGAAGTTATAAAAGGCATCAAAAGGAATTCATTTTCATTATGTTTTGAGGATTGTAAAATTGTGTTTTTGGAGTTCTTGCTTGGAGAAGGAACCAGCTAGGGTTTTTGTCATCATTGAGCATTGGACAACGAATACTCTTCAATCTTATGCAATTTTGAGGCTGTGAGATATCAACGGAGATTATTGCCTGTCTGTGGGCTTCATACAGAGGTCTGGATTGTGCATATTGGTGAAAGATTTGATAAGTTTATTCTGAGGGTTTGAAAAGTAAATCATTCAAAGAGAAGATAAATATTGAGGCTACATTTTATATCAGTTGGCACATTTATCAAAGTCGTACAGCTCCTTCATTTCCAGTCGTACAACTCACTGTCCTAGGCATGCTAGCTGCTAAGAGTTATCAAAATTACAGTATTGGGTTATCTCCAACATAAGGAGTTCATGTTTGCTGCCACAGTTTATCGGGTTCTTTATTTGCATTGCATTGCAGTCATAAAAATCATAATAAGATTGTATATGTAATGCTACCCTATACACAGCAAACCGGTCTTGTAATTTCAGTCATGTCCATATTGAAAAGATGAATAGAAACTCGTATGCTTGGTCTGATTGCACTTCATATTCAGTTTGTAATCACTTTCATTCCATTGCAATATCATATTGGAGGCATAAAGAGTTTGGTATCCAATTGTTTGTCAAAATGTCTTCTAGCTGGAAGTATTGATTTGCATTAGATTAAGGCATCTAGTTGCTTTGGGAAGGCGTAAAAATTCGTATGTTACATTTTTATTACTTGTTAAGCATTTTAGCATATGTCTACAAGCATTTTATCATCTTTGGCAAACATCAAAATGCAAACACAGCAAACTGAAATCTAAAACAACAAGTATAGAAGTTTTATGAGAACTATTTGACGAAAAACCAATACTACAAGACTGAAATTTTAAGGACAGAATTAGTAGGGGATCTTACAGTGGTATCAGAGCGGTCTCCTGCCATCCTAATGGGGTAAGACAAACATTCAGTGAATTTACATCTTGCATCATTTGAGTGATCAGCACTCATCTATAGCAGTTGTCGTTGATTGGTGGTTTGGGTATAATGAAGTCTATGCAGGAACTCATGCCAGAGCTCATGCAGGTCTACAAGCATTGTAACGAGAATCTTGTATCCATGTATTATTCTGTAATATAAATTATTGTAGCTCCTTGTAATTAATTGAGATGATGTATAACCTTGTGTAACATCGTTATGGGGCCTTGAGGGCATTTGTTAAATGATTCATTTTGTATTTTGTTTAACTGTATTTTAGCATTTGTATATTTTATATTGATTGATTCAAAAAAAATTATTCATATTTTCATGTTCTTGGTTGTTATGTCCTCTGGGCCTCATGGCGGGGCATGACAAAAGGTGAATGACAGTATGATTGCCACAGCGATTGAGCATTTTGATGGTGCTCATCAGATGTTGGCTACTTATGGTTGGAGCACTCCTGTGATAGATGAGCATTGTGATAGTGGTATTTCCCTTCTAGAGTTTCATGCACTTCGAGAAGCAATTGGAATAATGAAACAAAATTACCTACAACTACTTGCGGACAGAGATTATCTTCTTGAGTTGGATGGTCTTTGTTATGATGCCTTTAAGGGAAAGGGAGAGGAGGTTGATGATCTCACTCACGAGCTTGAGGTGACTATGGATTCATTGA
Source organism: Cryptomeria japonica (assembly GCF_030272615.1). Classification (NCBI taxonomy): domain Eukaryota; kingdom Viridiplantae; phylum Streptophyta; class Pinopsida; order Cupressales; family Cupressaceae; genus Cryptomeria; species Cryptomeria japonica. The sequence goes on along the minus strand of NC_081409.1, from coordinate 415,690,655 downwards.
CGAGTGCTCAGTTGGCCCTTCAAGAGTCAAAGTTAAGGATAGAGGAGCTTACCGTGGAGTTGAGTTTGGTACAGCATTCACCATCTACAGATACAGTTCAGGCTTCTATGGCAGCAATTGGTGAGGGACTTATATCTATGGATTATGGTTCTGAGCAGGTCGAGGATGTGGTTACATCCATCACAGTTACAGGTGCAGTTGTTGCAGACGGGATGAGTGCATTGGATGAGAGTTGCAAGTAACCACATGATGCACCAGGTTCTCCTGAGAATAGTCTCATGACAGGTGATGGCAAGGCAAATTATCGATAACTCTTGTGACATAGTAGTTGATTCTTCTGAGAGTTGTGTGACAATTCACAACACTACATCTTCTTTACAGAAGATATGCGGAGTCAGGGTATCATCTAGTTGTGAGATTGGTTCCTATGTTGATTTGTTCCCCTTCCCTCGAAGCAAATCAGTTATTTCATCCCATGCAGCTGATTTTGATCGACAATTTGTTGAGCCACAGAGTTGGAGGGATCAGTTGAAGAATACAAGAGAGAGGGTTGATTCAACCTTATCTTGCTTTGACTACACACATAAGTAATGTTGACTACCTTCTTTGGAGAGAAGAATTTGAGGAGATATAGTATGGGGTCTTGGTTGGTACTCATATTCGCGATTTGACGTTCATCTGGAGTGCTTTGGAGGCATTTAAATTAGAGTACCTCCACTTGTTTCATGACAAAGAGTATGCTATTGGTTATGCAGAGAGACTTGGCAGAGCATCTACCCAATAAGCTTTTCGGGATCAATGATGTGAGCCATCTTTTGATTCCAGTATTGTGAGTGATGAGTCTAATGACAAGGGTGATACTCGGGACTATGTCAGTCAGCCGTTGACAGAGGCTGGTACTTTTTATTGGGACAGCATAGTGAGGAGTGCGTACAGTTTTACATTTGAGCCTCGTGTACATGATCTATTTCAGATGCACAGTTCACCAGAGCATGTGCTAGACAGCTTGTATGATAGCTTGCTTTGCACAGAAATTGGAAGCAAAATGTTGTCAGTCTTTTGAGTTGCTTCCTTTTGAGGCTCATCCTTCTAAGACATCTAAGGGCGAGATTACTTTGGTTCGGAAGGTTCTGTCAATTGATCTCGTGCTGGTGTTACAGAAACTGTTTGGTGATATCTGGGACATTACACAAATCTTCCCTTGGGATACAAGTGGGGGAGAGTTTTCTTTGCAGCTAAGATTGCTTGGGGACAAGCAATTTCAGGGAGGGTTGACTATGATGTCCCCTTTTTAGCCTGTTGTTGTTTTTGGATGGTTTAGCCTATTCTTGGCCCTCGTAGGCTAAGGCAGTTGGTTAGAATGTCTCAGTTATCATAACAGGAGGCTTATTCTCATCCAAAGTTCAGGATTGGCCTGCATTTGACTCAATTTCACACACTTACTATTTATAGTAAGTCAGTGGTTGATTGAGAGGGACCCCTTCGATTTTTAGTAAGGCATATGGATGCGCAATGGATGTGGTGGTTGACTCCTTGGTTCAGACGGAATCGAGAAATAATGAGTATTTATGGAGTTATGTAATTTAAATTCTTAATAAAGTAAACTTCATTAATAATTAATCATTAAAGACATTATAAAATTATTAAAGTTACTTTATGTCCAAAGGGGCCATGACCCTCAATTAAAATCACTTGAAGTACATTTATTATATTATAGATTTGGTCTCCCAAGTTTGGAGACATATTATAAAGTTTTATTAAAAACCTAATGATTTGAAAAGCAAATTAAATGTCATTAAGGGGTCGACCTCCTTTGAGAATTATAAAAGGCATCAAAAGAAATTCATTTTCATTATGTTTTGAAGATTGTAAACTTGTGTTTTTGGAGTTCTTGCTTGGAGAAGGAACCAGCTAGGGTTTATGCCATTGTTGAGCATTGGAGAAAGAATACTCTTCAGTGTTGTGCAATTTTGAGGCTGTGAGATATCAGCTGAGATTATTGCCTATCTGTGGGCTTCATACAGAGGTCCAGATTGTGCATATTGGTGAAAGATTTGAGAAGTTTATTTTGAGGGTTTGAAAAGTAAATCATTCAAAGAGAAGATAAATATTGAGGCTGTATTTTATATTAGTTGGCACATTTATCAAAGTCATACAACTCACTGCTCTAGGCATGCTAGCTGCTAAGAGTTATCAGAATTACAATATTGGGTTATCTCCAGCATAAGGAGTTCATGCTTGCTGCCACAGTTTATCGGGTTCTTTATTTGCATTATATTGCAATCATAAAAATCATAATAAGATTGTATATGTAATGTTGCCCTATACATAGCAGATCGGTCTTGTAATTTTAGTCGTGTCCATATTGAAAAGAAGAATAGAAACTCAAATGCTCTTGGTCTGATTGCACTTCATGTTCAGTTTGTAATCACTTTCATTCCATTGCAATATCATATTGGAGGCATAAAGAGTTTGGTAGCCAATTGTTTGTCAAAATGTCTTCTAGCTGGAAGTTTTGATTTGCATTAGATTAAGGCGTCTAGTTGCTTTGGGAAGGAGTTAAAAGTCTTGTATTACATTTTCATTACTTGTTAAGCATTTTAGCATGTGTCTACAAGCATTTTATCATCTTTGGCAAACATCAAAATGCAAACACAGCAAACTGAAATCTAAAACAACAAGTACAAAAGTTTCATGACAACAGTTTGACGAAAAACCAATACTATAAGAATGGAATTTTAAGGACAGAATTAGTAGGGGATCTTACACTTAGAGTGAGATATGAAGATACTACCTTCGGTCTGCGAAACTTCAACACCTAACCAATAGCGCAGAAGTCCCAAGTCTATCATGTCAAAGGATTGACACAAACTCTATTTGATCCGATCAATCAAAAGTGTCGAACCACCAGTGATAATCATGTCATCAACATAGACAACAAGAATAAGAATATCATCACTAGTGTTTTTGACCTACAAATTAGAATGAAATGGACTCCTCTGAAATCCATTATTTGTGAGGTACTTGTCAATTTTGATGTACCAAGCCTGAGGAGCTTGTTTCAGGCCATAGAGTGCTTTCACCAGTCTGCACACCTAATGTTCTTTCTGGAGGCTATGTCATGTAGACTTCTTCCTGCAACTCATCGTTGAGAAATGCACTCTTAACATCCATCTGATGGACTTTCCAACCAAACTGAGCTACTAAGGCAAGGAGAAGTTGAATGGTACTCATCTTGGTTGTAAGAGCAAAAGTCTCCTCGTAGTCAATGCCTTCCTTCTGTGAGAACCCCCTAGCAACGAGACGAGCTTTGTATATCAAAGGTTCTGTCAGCTTTGTACTTAACTTTATACACCCATTTGCAGCTAATGGGTTTCTTCCCTAGTGGAAGATCAGAGACGACCCAAGTGTTATTCTTCAGAAGACTATGGTGTTCAACTTCCATAGCCTTTTCCCACTCAGGAATTCCTTTAGCTTCAGAATATGTTTGAGGCTCAAAAAGACTATGAATGTTGGCCATGAGAGCAAAGTTGACTGTATTTTGCTCCTTGCTCTTGTTTCTTAAAGATCTACCCTCGATGAGCTCATAAGGACGAAGATCACTTATAGTCTTAGCCCACCATTTAGGCCAAAGAGTAGAAGAACCAACATCAGATTCAGGAGGGAATAACTGGAATAGGTTGAACAAGCAAAAGATTAGCATCATCCAGAGGAAATTCAGGTAGTGCATCATCAAATTCAGATTTTGCATCATCCTTTCCATCACGTGAACCAAATGGAAGACAGACACCCAAATCAGTAGCCTTCAAATGTCAATTCCTCATAATTCTTCTCAGATGAGGGAAGTTGAAAAGGTCCTCATTCTTCATCAAAGACAACATCATGACTGAAGATAAGACAATCAATGTCTACATCAATCAACCGGTAAGCCTTGTGGTTGTCACTATACCCAGTAAACATAAGCATATGACTCTTGGAATCCAACTTGGAGTGCTTGGCATTTGGAATACATACATATGCTAAAGAGACAAAGATTTTTAGATGATTGATCCTGGGTTTGCGACCAACTCATGCTTCCTTAGGAGTCTTTCCCTTAACAACCTATGTGGGAGATCAATTAAAGAGATAGACTATGGTGTATATTGCTTCTGCCTAATATTTCTTAGGAACACTCTTGTGTTCCAACATTGACCTAGTCATTTCAATTATAATGTAGTTTCGACGTTCAACAACATCATTCTGTTGAGGAGTGTAAGGTGTGGTTAACTAGCGTTTGATGTCGTGTGTATCACAGAAGTTGGAGAAAGCAGTAGAACAAACCCCCCCCCCCCCAATATCTAACCTAAGAGTGACTATGGGACAGTGACTCTTTTTCTACTAAGGCATTAAAACTTTTGAAATACAAAAAATACATCTAATTTATGTCTAAGAAAGTATGCCCACATTTTACCACTGAAATCGTCAATAAAAAGAAAGAAATACCCGGAACCAATAACAGAAGGTGTATTCATTGGACCACATACATCAGTGTGAACCAACTGCAATACCTTTGAGGCTCGCCATGAGTCACCATCCTTGCATGGTATCCTGTGTCGCTTCCCATCCTAACAAGCTCCACAAACTCGGTGATTTTGAGTCTGAATCTCAGGTAAGCCAAGAACAAGATCCTCTCGAACAAGTTGAGCAAGGTAGTGAATGTTCAGGTGACCATACTATTGATGCCAGATATTGCTGATAGAAGATGATTTAGCTGCAAAGGCATGCTCAAGAGAATCACCCGTATCCACAAGTCCGTATAGACCATGATCCTCGATGCCAACTGTCATAGTAGTCTGAGTCGCACAATCAACAATCGAACACTTGTGTGAAGTGAATACCACATCAAGTTGAGGAGAATTACGCATAATCTAGTTCACTAAGAGAAGGTTCAGTTCCATGCCAGGAATGTAGTATACATTGACGAATATGAGATTCCTCCCACCAGATTATATTGGAATGTTGCCCTTGCTGACAACGGTGTACTCTTCACCTCCTCCAAAAATGGTTGAATCAGTGAAAGGAGAGAAGTTTGTGAACCAATCACGCTGATGAGTGAAATGTCGAGAGGCACAGAAGTCTATGTACCAAGCACAAGATTTCACATGATCTGCAAGATGATTCGCCATGAAAGCGTAGAATGCAGATTATTTCTGCTCAGAGTGCTCTGTGACATTGGCTTTAGATTGAGACCCTCCCTACTTCCTCTATTTGGAAGCTATCCGATTTCGACAATCCTTGATCACATGACCAAATTTGTGGCAATAGTTACACTGAACTTTCTTTTTCTTCGAGTTTTCCTGAGACTAATTGGGGCCTTTTTGCTGAAATGACTAAGATTTGCCTTTATCCTTGTGAAAGGATTTGGCTGTGAAGGCTTGCTCGGTGGAGGACGAAGTGGCACTTCTACCAAACTGTTGTTTCCAACGGTCCTGCTGCAGAAGTTTGGTGCACAACTCTGGAAATTTTAGGTAAACATTTGTTGAAGTAATGTTGAGAGTTTCTATGAAGTGCTCATAGGATTTAGGTAGATTCTTGAGGGTTATAACTACCATATCCTATTCCTCCATTTTCCTGCAAATTGCTTTGAGTTGATCTCAAATGTCCTTAATCTTTGTCAGATGTTCTTGTAAGGACATGCGCTCATCCATCGTGGTAGAAAATAGTTGGTTCTTCAGGAAGAAAGCACAGCTCTTATCTGATGTCTCATGGAGATCCTTCAAAATTGTCCAGATTTCTACAATTGTCTTATCTAATGGCACTTGAGGAAGCTAATCACCAATAACTGAAAGCTTGATAAGCATGACCGCTTCCCGGTTGCACTCATCAAACTTATCCTGATCTTGTCCAGCTCTAGTAGGAGGAGCCTCTTTACCCAAAACGAGATCATCAAGGCAACAATATTCGAAGATGGTCATCATCCGCTGCTTCCATGTGTTGTATTTTTTGTCATTGAATCAGTGGCTGCCCTCCAACATGATGTTAGTCAATGATGCCATTTTGCACTCTTTCTAACACGAAAAATGAGAAATTCTAAAAAAGGAGAAAAATTGATTAGAGAATTTGAGGAACGGATCACAATGTAGAAATAGAGGTAGATTCAAGTATAGAATTTGAGAAGTACAAAGAACGGCTAACACAAATCCCAATGTATAGATTTTCGACATACCCAAAAAAAATTGACAAAGACCCAGAAGTCTTCGTAAAAAACCCATAAAGAATCTGTGGGTTAAAAATTATTTTGACTAAAAAATCAGGGGATTTTATAAAAACCCTTGTCAGCAAAACCCTAGGTCATATTCAAATGCTGAAAAATTTGAAACACGAGTGATTTTTAGAGAGCAACGTAAACACGTCGCACACTAAAGAAATAAAAAACCCCATTGTGCAGGTAAAGAAGATTGTAGAAAAGAAATATCACTGGAAATCCCGAAACCCAAAAAACGTGAATGCAGATCACAGAATAAACACAAAAGGGCGCAAAAAATTGTGGGTTTTGAAGAGTCAGGAAGAAACTCGTCAGAAAAGAAAGAGATGACCGAAGAAAAATCGCATCGGGCATAATTTTGTAAAGATTGCGAGTTGCAAACAAAAAAATCCCAACATTGTTTTTGTGACACAAAGTCGCCGCGCAAAGAAAAAACGGTTCGCGTAAAAAAAATCGCAGGAGGTCACAAATCGAGAGCAAATGAGGTTGTGAAATCCATCACGATTCTCCTAGAAGAAAAAAAAAATCGTACGGGATAAAAGAAGCTACCCGAAAAAGGAATCACTCGAGCAGATTATTTCCTTCACAAAAAGTTTTGGCCCAAATAAATTCTCTTTTCAGAAAAAATTTATTTCGAAATTGAAAAACTAATTTTATCCTCTTTCCGGCTCTAATACCATGTTTTGGTAAATAATTGAATGAATTAAAGAAATGATCGAAAGATCATTTAAAGAATTACAAAACGATGTTTCTATTATGAAACAATCGTAAACTGAAGAAAATAAGAAACTACCTAATATTTACATTAAGATACAATATTGACTATTAATAATAATTAATTAAGATATTATTCTAATAGGATCAATGGTTTGTAATCCCATGGTTTTAGTCACATGGTTTTATGTAACGCCGCTTGGTGGTTTTGTGGGAGTTTGATTCTATAAAAGCAACTATAAGGGTAGTTGTTTAAGGTTAGCAGGTTCGCAAGTTAGCTAGGTTAGCATTTGTGAAGGTTACGAAGCATCACATGGGATGTGTGGTCACATGCTTATTCATATAGAGTGCTTGTAGATGCCTTATGATTGAGAGGTGTTCATGGATGATTGTAATGTTGCATTGTTGAATAATACATGGTAGATGGATTCCTTCGGAGGCTGTGTTTTCTCTCATGAGGGTTTCTCTAGGGTATATCTTGTATCATGTTTGATGGTTATGTAGTCTATTCTTTTGCATGTGGAGTTTGAATACTTGTTTTTCTTGATTTCTCATTTGGGTATGTAGAAATTGTCATTCTATGGCTGCATATTTTCCAACATTTGGTATCAGAGTCATGGTTGTGGTGTTATAACCCTAGGTTGAGTAAATTGCATGTTAAATTTAAATTCATAGCTTGATATAATGAAAACATGGAAAGATGTGAGAGTTTTATGCAGGTTGTTATTTCTATATTTGGGGTTTTGGGGTTATAGATTTGTGGGCATTTTTGCAAATTTGGGTTTATGAAAATTTATTTATAAATGGGTCTCTTTTGAACATTCATTTTCAGGGTTTTTTTTTGTGGGGGGCAGAGTTGGGGAGAGGTGAGGTTTCGCAAATATACCCCTAGACAAAAACAAACCTCATGGTTGGATTTAGAAGGTCTAGGAGATGAATTTTAACATAAAATATGACCCCCTTTGATGATGTTGGACAAAGTTGTAGAATTTTTAGATACGATTGTACGACCTTGTTATAGTTGCCAAAAATTAAAAAATTATTAAAATATGTAGGCAAAATAAAAACCTATTTGATTTTATTTTATAGAGTCAATTTTTGCAAAAAAATATATATATATAAGTTTTGGGTGGGGGCCAAGTCACCTACCCTTGATCCCCATATGGGTATCGATAGGTATCTACAGGCCTATAGAGCTATAGGCCATGTCAACTTTGTAGGGCTAGCCAATACTCATTGTACCACAATATTGCAGGGCTCAACCCTCGTTACTATTGGTACCATGGGGACCAGTGGGTCTTTTTCATTTTTTGATCGATAATTGTGCCATTATATTGATTATCAAAAAAGATTTACATAGTTTGCTTCAAATCTGAAATTCAAAAACTTCATAAAATCCAACACCTGCAAAATCTAGATCTATATGCCCGTATGCTATATATTCATACTAACAAAATGGGCTCCACTTCCTTAATCAAATTCGGTAACATATATAAACATAATTTAACAAAGGGGAAACACGATCACTACTCCACAACGTGCTTGCTACAGTCTTCAGTTGTCATTGCTCCCACCACTTCACCAGGACCCCCAGTCTGAATTTGCATGGCCAAAGATGAACCTTCCAGTAGATGACGATAGTGTTTCAAACTGAAGGAACCAATAGGCCTACCTCGCTTCCTTTTGGGGGTTGCGATCTCCTGCACCCGCTCCTGGTTGACTTCTCATGGTAACCACTTCACAACTTCCTCCCTCGCCAATTGGTCTTCTCTGGCTTTAAGGAAATCCTTTATGCCTTGCAGGCGAATTTGGGTAGAGGTTCGTCTTACTTCTTTATTACCATTTGCACTCCACAATAGAAAGGGTCGGAGAGGTGGAATAATTCACCGACGTGAAGCCAATCTCCACCTGGACATACAAAACCTTCCCCTTGGCAAGCCATCCCTATTAGATTCGCCAACCCCAACACCACTCATCCTTCACGCACAAATGCATCAACCAAAACATTGAATCCTTCATTTCAAACTCAAGACACCAAGCCAAAAATAGAGAAGCGATATCGATGTTAGTTCGATATCGATATTTGCCTTTCAAATATTCGTCGCCCAAGACGATTTTTACCCTAGTCAGGAAGGTTGGCTTTAATAATTTGAAAACATGAGACAGGCATTCGTTCAAAAATCTTCCCCAGAAAGCCACCATGGTGGTTTGTAGGGAGAAATTAGCCTGCATTGTGCCACCCTCTTACACACTCCAAATGAGAGAGACTTCACCAACACGCCTTCTTCACTTAGCGCCAAACAAACAATAACCTACTATCCATCCACATCATAAATTAAATCCATCGCCCATTTGTCCCTTGCCATCCAATAAATTCATCTGGAAATTCTCATGCCACCTCGTTGTGATTGTACGAAGTAACCGTTGTAAATAGAAGCATGTCTTTTCGCATATTGGAAATCTACTTCCTAGTGATACTCTCACAGAGAAATCATATCCACCAACCACCCACATACTACTCACCTTGGCTGCACTTTCTCCCACCTCCACCTTAGCCAATTTGTGTGTACCATGGTCTGCCCCTTGTCCTTTCACATGTTGTAGGGGTCCTCTCATTTTCCCAAGCAGGTTTAAGGCCACCCAAGCATTTCCAATAATAAATGCATTCCTCTTGGATGATCCATCGCCTTCATTAAATTCATCTTGTGCCAGCTAACATCAAACTTTTCCCACAACAGATAATTATTATCCATTCAAATTCAAAATGTATAGTTACTTATCCCACACCCTGTGGCATGTCAGAGGTCATCGAAGATCATTTTACTTCGCCAACTTGGAGGTAAAATGCCATGTTGTCTTGGGAGTCGACATCCATATTGCCCTCCCAGATCATATGAGAGACTTTAAATTTATTGAAATTAGATAACAATCTCTTAATGATCTAGATGATTTTGTCAATTTTCTAATTTTTCGCATGACCTTTTGTAATTGCATTCACCATGATCTGTGAATCCCCTTCAAGATGGATATTGTTCACATTCAACTTTATTGCCATACAAACAGCCAAGAAGGCAGCATATGCTTCAACTTTGTTGTTAGTACCCCAACCTAATCTTTGATTGCAACCTGCAACTATTTGTCCCCTAAAATCTTTTGCCACACAACCTGCGCCCATTAGTCCTAGATTTCCTTTTGTAGCACCGTTGAAGTTTACTTTGATCCAATCTTGTTCTAGCGAAGACCATTTTGTGATCCTACCTTCAATATGTAAGGGATGAACCCTTTTAGGCTCATTAACAGGCTTGAAATTAATCAATGGCCAATTTGCCTGGATTTTACTATCTAACCAATTATACAGATGTTTATCTACATTTACTCCAGTGGTAGCTACACTGACTAGCTCTAAAATCCATCTTTCAACTCTGCTCCATAACCTTTCTAAGTCCTCTTCTTTGTCTTGGAATATGCATCTGTTACACTCCTTCCACACCTTCCAAATTAGAGCTAAAGTAGCCACATCCCAAATGCTTGAATACACTGATTTGCTTGCTTCAACTCCCCAAACTTGGAACCATCCCTTCATAGAGGCCAATAAAGGGGTATACCAATCTAGTTTTCTTAGAAGTCTTGTCCAACAATCTTGAGCTATCAAACAATGAAGGAGTAGGTGGTTAACAAACTCCATATCGTTTTTACACATAACACATTTGAATGGACCCATAAAACCCAATTTGCTTAATCTATCACTAGAAATAATTCTCCCTCTAACAACTAACCAAGAGAAAGACCTCGCTTTGGGGAGACAATTGGCATTCCAGCATAGATGATGAGGCCATTGCTCCTCATCCAGATTTTGTTCTATTAGGTTATACCCATTCTTGATCGAGTACTTGTCGCTTTTCGATCGACACAAAATCAATGAGTCATCTTCACCTATCAACATTATATTCCTCTGGTCAAGGATCTCTTTCAAAAGGTGTTCATTTTCCCTTGAAAGATTCAACTCCTTTATATCTCTCCATGTCCACTTGGAAGCTCCCTGATCCTCCGTCCTCTACATGAAATCAGAAACTTTTTCGCCCAATTTTGTGTTTGTAACTGATTGAATTTCCCTGAAGGATATATCCATATTAGCCTTTAGATTCAACATGCCTTCCCATGAGTCTTTCCAAAAATTAGTTCGCCTTCCATTGCCCAATTTCCATGTTAAATGGTCTAGAATGATCTTCTACAGTCAAGTATATAATTCCATATGGCTGATCCTCTTGTTGTCTAATTGTTAGAATTATATCCCTATCTTAATTGTCTAGCTATTTATTTGAGAAGATTTTCGCCCATTTTTTAGGAGGATGGGCATACATACACCAAACAAGTTTTGCCCCCATAGCTTCATTTATGAGGCTCCATTTCCTTAACCCTGCCCCCCTTCTTTCTTATGTTTACATATTTTGTCCCAGACCATTAAGGTGATTTTGTCATTCTCCTAATTCCCATTCCAAAAGAATTTTCTCATACCTCTTTCAATTATTTTAAAAATCTTGGAAGGGATCTTCAAGCATGCCATTGAATATAATGGAATGGCAGAAATAACTGATTTTAACATGATAATTCTTCCTGTAGATGCTAGCCATTTACTCTTCCATCCCTCTAAATGACCTAAACAATTATCCACTAGTTTGTTCCAAAGGGACAATTTGCATGCTCCAGCAAACAAAGGGATTCCAAGAAATTTACCCAAAAGCTTCACTAACCTGATGTGTAATGTTTTTGATATTTCCCTCTTAATATCCATTGCAATGTTGAAGCGAAAGAATCTTGATTTTTGCCAATTAATTACTTGGACAAATACATTGCAGTATTTGTCCAAAGTTGTTTTAATAATCCTAGCTTCCCTAATTGAAGCCTCTCCCATCAGTAAGGTATCATCCACAAATTGCAAATGTGTAACAGCATCTACACCTTGGATTGTCTTAATTCCTTTCCACCTGCCCAATTCTCTCCTTTTACATATGAGTCTTCCAAGAGTTTTTGCCATGATAATAAAGAGAGTTGGAGACAGAGGGTCACCCTGACGAATACCTATAAAAGTTGAGAAGATACATTGCAAACTTCCATTGACTATATTGAAATACGAGGCATCGACATGCAACTTCTAGTCTATTCTATCCAATGTTGATGGAATCTTAAACGACCCAAAACTTTCAACAAGAAAGGCCTATTGACATGGTCATAAGCTTTCCAGATATCCAAGTTAATCATCATTCTATTTGCTTTAGCTTGTCTTACTGAATGCACTGCCTCGTGTGCAATTATAATCCCTTCCACAATTGATCTATTTGGGGTGAAGTCACTTTGTTCCTTGAAAATAATCTTTGGGAGAACCTTCTTTAGCCTGTTAGCCATCACTTTTGCAACAACCTTATATACTGTGTTGCACAAGGAGATAGGATGCATGTCTTCAAAGATTGGAACCACTTCCTTCTTAGGGATCAGGGCTAGAAAAGTATAGTTGATTTTCTTTGATATGTATCTCTTCTCGCATGATTCTTCTACTACCTCCCATATATCTTTTTTCATAATCTCCCAAAAAAATTGGAAAAAAAGAAGTTGGCTACCCATCTAGGCCAGGTGCTTTGTCTCCTTCCATTGAGAAGAGAGCAATTCTAACTTCCTCCATTGACACAGGTTGAAGTAACATACCATTTTGCCTCTTCGATATTATATGTGCAATGTTTCCCAAAACTTCTTTCATCAGTTTGTGTTCTTACTTCATCCTCTGATTACAATTTGTTGTAGAAATCAATTGCTTCAGCATCAATATCTCTGATGTACTTGAGCATCTGAACTTCCATACTTCTAATTTTACTTATCCGATATGTTATCCTCCTAGCCTTGACCAAAGTATGAAAGAATTTTGTGTTGTGATCTCCATCTTTTAACTAGTTCTCTCTTGATTTTTGATGCCAGAAAATTTATTCCCTTGCTAACACCTCAACCAATCACAGGTAAAGACTTTTTTCTTTCTGAAATTTATTGTCTAACATTCTATGTTGGATGACAACTTCATTTAGCTCCGCCAATTCCTTCTCAAATTTTAATTTTTCTGCAAAAATGTTCCCATAAATGAACTCTATTCCACTCCTTCAACTTTTGTAAATAATATTTCACAACTTCCAGGAAAAGTTGAAAGCTTTGGTGCTTATAGCTTGAGGAGCCTCCAACCACCATTTCTCAATAAGCTCAGCTAGATTTTCGTCTCTCAACCACATCTCAAATTTAAATGGGCATCTGATGGGTATTGTGTCATGATGCAAGAGAAGGGAGATGGGAAAGTGATGGACCCTAAATATTGAAGGATCGAAGCTTCCCAAAGCAAAGGAAGATTAGCCCAACTTCCCCCCAGCAAAAATCTATCTAGTTTATGAGCAATTTTGTTGTCACCTACTTGTTTATTGGTCCAAGTGAAGGTCCCATTCCTGAATTTTGGTTCAAATAATCCATTGCAAGTTATGAATTGTTCAAAATCTTTCTGAGATATATTCATGCCTCCAACTCCCCCACATTTCTCTAATAGGATTTTGATAGCATTGAAATCACCCCCCATAATGAAGAAAGTATTGTTTAGAGATTGCACAAAGATGGTTAGTTGGTTCCATACCTCAACTTTATCCTTCCCAAACATTGGCCCGTATACATTGATGAGAACGAGCTCCAAATTTTTTGTCAAGGTTTTGATCCTCACTGCTTGCCAGTTGCCCCTTCAGCCTACTCAAAATATCCATTCCAATTACACCATAAAATCTGGAATGTTGACATCCTCCAACTTAAGTTTTGTTTCTTGCAACATCAGTATATCTGGTTTCGCCTAATCAACCCCTCTTTTGATCAGAGATCTCTTGTCAGGGGTGTTACAACCCCTAACATTCCACGATAGGAGCTTCATTGCTCTCCAAGAAGGGTTGCACCCTTCTCGGATCTAAGTTTCATTTGACCTTTTGCACTCCTCACTATCTCCAATTGAATCTTTCTTGACTTATTTCCTCGAGCTCACTTTTCCCCAATCTTGACTTTGCTTGAGGATGTCAAGGTTTGGCAAATTGTTCTTTAATTTGTAACATCTTCCTCTTCTAGCATGTCAAGGGGGTCCTCTTCTTCCATTTCTACCTCCACTTCATCCCCAAAACAAAGTTTTCTCGAAGTCACTTGTTTTGGACTTGTTCTTACTTCTAAATTTGATTTAGCAGAGTGACTACATGGCTCTACTACATTGATGTCCATTCTAGAACTACCCACGACAGGAGAAGCCATCTTTTTCGATACTATCGGTGTTCTCTACCGATAGGTTCTTTGGGGAGACACCAAGCTCAAGACTTTCTCCACGGCTTCTAATTAGTATCGATGTAGATATTGGGGTTCTCCCAATTTCTGTTCCACCTATAATCATGCCTAAGTTATTCGTCCTTTCCAGTGGGTTACTCCTCTCAAGGTTTTTTGTTGGAACCTTTTGTACCATCAAGGTTGTAGCAAACGACATTAGGCAAAATATTGTGTGGGCTTGATGCGTTATGCCTCTCTCCCATGAAACAAGTTCCATTTTCTTGTTCACATTGGACCTCCTCCAAAATATCATCTTGATTTCCATTCCCTTCATTTCCTCTAATATTAACTACTCGATTTTGATCAATCTCATCCACATTCAAAGACATAATATGCTTCTCTTACACTTGTCCTTGGTTGGGTTCTCCCACCTTCTCTTTTCTTTTCCCATTCACTAAACACTCCACAGAGCTATGCCCATCATTTCTGCACATCTTGTAGGTTTCAACAATGTCTTCCACTTCAATCCTTTGAACCCAAATACCCTCATTTGAGATCAGTTCTATCTCCTTAGGTAGTGGAGGGATAAGACGCCACATAATGCATATACGAGTGTAGACGTTGAAGTCCTTTTTCTCCACGACTTCGTCTGCATTTAAAAACCTCCCCAATTTGTTCCCAATCTGTTAGAGAGTTTCTGTTCCCAATATTCTCTAGGCAAGTTGTTGTCAAAGGGTCAAAATTCAGCTCCCAATCTTTTATATGAACTCCCATGCCCCCCATCATATATGGACCACCAATCAGGATAAGCTCTTTACTTTTTGTATCCTCACAGATTACCAAGAAGAAACCATTCGAAAGGGTCTTAGCAATACAACCCTTTCCCCAAAGCTCTTCACACCATCTTTTGACTCTCGAAAAAGTCGGCCACTCTCCAACCCACTTAATGAAGAAGCTCTTCTCACTCAACGTATGAACCGCATACTTCCAATCCTCATCTTCTATATTGATTGAAACCCTCTTCACATTTTCCACATTGGTATTCTTTGGATTCAACTCCTAGTCATGTTTGTTTTCTTTTGGTCTCCAAAACTTCTTAGCAATTTGTTGAAACCCCCATCTCGACCAGGGAAAGTACCTGCATAGCCCCACTTCCTCTGAGGAGATCTCTTCCTCTTAAGGTTTTCCGATCGCTAGCTTTGTTTTCAAAAAAAAGAAGAGTTTCTCTGTTGATCCTCCCAAACCATTTGTGGTGGATGCCAAGAAAAGTTTGGTCCTTTTGTAACCCTCTTCCTCTTCCTTGCAAAGAAAATTGTCTGAAACGTCTTTGGCTCTGAAATTCCATCCTCGACCCACATAGAATCTTTGACTGAGGATATATAATAAAGGAAATGAAATTGTTAAAAAATAATATGGGGATCGATGGGCCATGTCCAATAAAATTAAACAAAAAAATTATTTTCTCTACCACAAAATTAAAAGTGTTGAAATTTGAAAATGTCGCTGAAAAAATATAAATTTCTTTGGCCTGAATCCGCCTGTGTTTTTTTTCTATTAAAATGGAAAAATGTGGATTTAATTAGATTAGGAATTTTTTTGAAATCCATGTATACCAATATTTGCAAATTTAGCCTAATAGGTTATTTTTATCCATAGAGCATACATTGGTCTAGGAGTGTCAATTTGTTGACTTCTTATAGTCACTGAAAAGACGACTCAAAGCACTACATAATGGTGTGATTGATTTTCCCAAATTCTTTTGTTTTGGTAATGAAATGCTTGTTAGAATTTAGATGTTTCCTTTTGACTTTGAGAGGTTAGAACTTGAGAAAATTGTCATATTTTGGACTTCCAATAGTTGATGGAAAGCTCATTTAGAACATTACATAGTGGATCAAGTTTGGAGCTGATTTGATATAATTTATTTGTTGTTATTCTAATTTGAGCTATTTGTAGGATCTTTTGACTATGATGACTATATAAGTTTATGGCAAGTTAAATCTTTAAGACTTGGAGCTTGTGTCATTATATACTCAATTATGTGTCTCAGATTACTCACATTTTGGCATGGTTATCAATATTAGGTTTGGATTTGTATATTGCATTGTTGGGTCTACAAGTTGTGCAGTTTTTTAGGCAGCCTATACTTATAGGTTGCATATATGTCTTGGATGTGGGTTGTTTATGCCCATGGACCTTTCATTATTGATGTGTATTCAAATTGGTGGAGCTTGATTTAGTGACCTTGCGAAACATTTCACATTTTTTATTGTTTGGCCACATATATATAACATTCACAAGAGATGCATGGCACTTATGTTTCCATTACATTTCATAGTAAAAGATAAATAATTACATTTGCAATTATTTATCTCTCTATAAAAGTGATTCCATATGGCTCCTCAATTATTTTATTTTTTTATATATTTGAAATATTTTAAGTAGTCATCAAATTGTAATTTTTTTTAACCATATAAATTAAAATGTGTGTTTGTGTGTTTGCAAAAGGGAAGAAAATATATCAAAAAGGAAGGAAATATGTGCAACCATGTAGCATATTGTTCTTCAAGGCAATGGTTGCATAATTTCAACCCCCTTGACTGGTATCCACTATATCCATTGAGTTGGTGCAACTAATCATACACACAGCCCGGTCGAGGTATTCAATGGGACAACCCTATGTCCTAAGTGAAGATTCGTTTAATTATTTACGAGGTACATATCTTCAAAGATAGTATTGGCACTATGTGTGTAGCAAGGATCCTAAGTTCTCTATCGTTGCGTAAAAAGAATGTACTAATCTACTAAGAACATAAACAGTAAACATGAAAAATTCTAAAATGAGAAACTAACTAGCACAAAATTTGTTGCAAGAAACTTTAGGAGTAGCTTGGCAATAGCTGTGAGTATAGCTTATTAATGTAACCAAACAAACTAGAAGTTGGTTGCAACTAGGACTCTAATAGTCTTGTCCTCCAAGTTCATACATTTTTGCTATCACCTCTAGCCTAGTAACCATTTTGAACCATTCCACGGTCATTTCATTTGGTTCTTCACACTCAACTCTTATCTTCAATGGATGTGTCTTCTCTTGTTCCTGATACTACTAATATAATTCTCCACTCTTGCTCATTCCAAAGATGGGATGTGACCACCTTGAGCTATAGGTCTCCAACATAGTATAAAGGATTTTGTGTGGTTTTGTAGGGAACAACCAGATTATGTAGGTAAATCTCACACATCTGGTCTTGTGTGTTTGAATCAACCTTAGAATAAGCAACTAAAAATGATTGTGGTGATACAATAGAGATTGGCAAAGTATTTAACAACTGACAAATTTGAAAACATAGAAATTTCTCTTGCAAGTATAAAACTTATGCTCAGCAAGAGGGTGACAAATTCTCAACTAGTTGGCTAAATCAGCCATCTAAGTCAAGTTGACAGTCAATTAATTGACTTATACATTTTTCTCCTCTAATTCCACCTCATGTCTTTATTGGAGAAAATGTTTTTCCCTCTTCCATTTCATTTTATGTAATTCAAACTTCAATTGTTGCTTCCATAGGGCATGTCCAAGTGTTATTGTGGTCGTTGGTGCGGTTACATTCTTGCCTTGCACAAGATGGCGTCCCTTTCTTTATAGCTCAATGGTAGCCATATTGGTTAATTTCTATAATCCAAACCCTTCTTGTTGTTATAGGGCCAACTGTGTTTCTAATTCCTACACCTTGCCCTTCAATGCAATTTCTCGTTCTCTAAACTTAGCCAATTATTCTTCCAAAAAAAATATTTTCTCTAGAGCTGCATGTAGCTCTACTTTTTCTTTTCCTTCTAGGCTATACTGAAGGCTAATAGAAATGTTTGGTCCTAGTTCCTTTTCATTATCATCATCAAATTCCTCCATAAAGGGATGATCCCATGTTCCATAGGACTAGGCAAACATGTAGGTATTTTTTTGGGATCAAAAGGATCCTCATTTTCCATTTCTAAGAATCATTCTGACCAAGTCCCCCTTGTTCTTTCTCATTCACAGCCTCTACTTCAAGCTTCCTTGCATCCCTACTCTGATTTCTTTCCTTTTCTAAACATATATTCCCTCTCATAGTCAATGTCATCCCCATGTACGGTCTCCTACATTAGGGTTCCCTATTCTACTGAAGATTTTTGTTTATTGAAATGATTAGAACACCTCCTTGAATATTGTTTCTCCAATGTCCCCTTATTCCTCATTTTTTGTTGCCTAGACTATTTTATAGGTTTTAAGGCTTCAAATTCTTCTTCTGACTCTCTCTTCTTTTCTTTTCCTATGGATGTTTTTTGAGACTCCTCCAAAACCCTTTGTCTCTTTGTCATGTTCTTCTCTTGATGATTCAACCCTTAACCTCTTTGTTTTTAGGTAGAGGAAGAGACAAATACCTTCCCTTTCTTTGTAGAAGAATTTTGCTTTAGGGTTGAGGAGGTAAATTTTCAAAAGCTGCAAGTGCATCCTATGATGCTATGGGTGAAGCCATTGGCTCATTTTCACTAGAAAATCCTTGTGCTAGATTCTCTTCTTCGTGCACATTAGAGTTTTGAAGGGGTGAGAAAGGAACATCTAAATTTTCCTTATCAACCCCTAAGGTTTCCCCTTCTATAGTTTCAGTTTCTTTATCCTCGGGTGCTTGTTCTTCCTCAATTCTAACAAGTTGTTCTTCACTATCCCTTCTTGGCTCTGGAACATTTCTTAACAACCTACAATGAATATTGTCTCATGTCTTAAACTCTCCCCGTGTTACATTTGGAAAATGCAAAGATAGACTTATCTTGACTAACAAAATAACTCGACAATGGTGAGACAAAGAAGTGGGTATTCTTTTCTTCCTATATTCTATTGCCATGGTAGTCACCATGTGTTGCAAATAGTTGGGCACATTAACTAGTCTATTGTGTCTCAAATGACTTAGCAATTTAAAATGAACAATATATATCATGGAATGTGTCCTATCACATGTGAAGTACCTGATAACTTGTATAGCAATAGCATGCCAAAGTGGAGAAAGAGAGAGTTGAGTGGTACCTTGACTGGTTGAGCTAAAAGTCTCATTTGGGCAAGCAAATTCTACCCTTGTTGTCATGGAGTCTAGGGATGTTGGAAACTCTTCTCTCATTCTTCGTAGACCACTGACTTCAACTATAGTGGCTTCGGATGCTTCCACCCTCAATCCTCTAATGGTTGCTTCATTGTTCGAAAAGGTGGCTGCAAACTCTTCAATCATTGAGCGATAGGGTATGATTTGAAGGTTCCTGTCTAATTGGGTCACCACCTATTCTTCTTTTCTTCTTGTGTTCCTACTTCTTTCTCATGCAATGTCAACAAGCTGTGAAATACCCTATTCAGCTCAAATTCGAAATTATATCCTTCAAAAATTACCAATTCATTCTCAACTTCCTCAATATCTTCCATTTCCAAATAATCACCACAAAATTTTGTGACCCTTGTTGGTGTTGGAAATAAGCCACACCCAGACCGACGATGGACTGGTCCAAGAGGGGCCAATAGCTCAGTGGTAGAGCACTCCAGCAGCATATGGAAGGTCCTAGGTTCGAGTCCTAGCTGGTCCATGTCTCAACATGGTATCAGGGCCAGGTCCAGGCTAGGAGCCCCAAGCACACGAGAGGTGTGGCTTAAGGGGGGGTGTTGGTGTTGGAAATAAGCCACACCCGGATCGACAATGGACTGGTCCAAGAGAGGCCAGTAGCTTAGTGGTAGAGCACTCCAGCAGCGTATGGAAGGTCCTAGGTTCGAGTCCTAGCTGGTCCATGTCTCAACAACCCTATAACCACTCTAATAGTTCATTTTGCCAACCTATTTGAGGAGCTAGGATAACTATGTATGACTGTAATTTTAAATAAAGATTGGTTTCTTGGTTCTTAAAATTTAGCCAAGATAACAGACTTACCCAGACGGATGTTTCCAGACTTTCAAAATAAATACACACACCATCATTCACTATCACCTACCCCTTAATGAGTAATTAATGACAACAAACCACTTTCCAAAAAAAATGTAATGATAACAATATCACAATACCCCTCCCCCCAACAAAAATATTGATTTGTCCAAAAATATGATTGACAGAAAGAATGATAAATAATATATATATATTAATGTCATATTGGTATGAATATATCAAACAAATCAAAGAATGAAATAATTGCTAAATAAGTCATAAATGGTATTTTATGCTAGATCATACTTGATGTGACATTGCAAATATGGTGAAGGACATGTACTTGGTGAAGAGAGAATGTAGAAGCGATTTTCATGGCAGGTGAAAAGATTTGAAGTTACTGTGATGTGATAGATATGACATCCATGAGGGTGGTGTACTTGGTGAAGAGAGAATGTAGAAGCGATTTTCATGGCAGGTGAAAAGATTTGAAGTTACTGTGATGTGATAGATATGGCATCCATGAGGTGTTGTGTGGGTTGAAAAAGTAAAAGTTTGTCTTATACTGATTCACTGCCCCCCTCTCCCCACCGCCTCCCTCCCTCTCAATATAAGCTTGTGCTCATCATGGTTAATGAAGATGGACTACAAATATTGGGGCACCAGCAGAGGATCTTAATGCTTAAGTGTACTAACTCCATTGGCAAGAAGACCTTGGTGTGCCATCTTACTCTTGCAGATTGAATACATGGAGCTTTAGGATCTAGAGAGCGCATTGATCAATAGCAAATCTAGGGGTGAGCTGCTACATGTTGCTGACCCTGGAAAGAAGAGATGCAATCAACATGAGCGTAAGATATGACCCATGGTAAACTAACCACATGCCTTAGCATTAGTGATGACATCATCCAACCAATCTATTAGAAACAAGGCCCAATTAAACTACCAATGTGTGAAGAACATTTTGCATATCAGCAATACAAATTTCTCTACAAATCCTCTAGGGAGATAACAGGTGGAGCGATGTCAAATCCCCATCTACAAAGTTTGAAGAATCGGTTCCCCAAGATGATAATAGAAATGTAAACTAGGTTGGCTTTGTATGCATCAACAAGCTGCTTTAATTGTTACACATTGGGTTGAACAGTAATGCAGATCCATTCAACTTCCAAATTCACCCCAAAAAAATGTAGCAGCCTCAGTGACATGACCACAACTTTGTTTTAGAGCACAAAGTTGTAGTTCCTATAGTTTTGGAAGTGCTTGAATGAGCAAAGTCTCATGTTGTTATATTGTTGGCAAAACAACAATTCCCCATAAGCCAACAGAATGCATATAATCTTGAGCAACAAACCTATTACCATGTGTCAAGTTGCAAACAGCCAAAACATCTGGTCAACATGTTTCTACATCATCAAATTTTGTGGTTGCACGGAAGCTGATATGACTGTGAATGCAACCATGGATAATGGCTACTAGCATCGGAGGATTGTGATCTAGCAGCCATGGTTAATGTGAAGGTTGTTGAGGTTGCAATGGGGCCATGGCTGCAGATGTTAGCAGTCAAAAATCTGGGGCACAACATTACAGTGAGTTTTGCAGCCCATTTAGCACAAACAACAAAGGCAACATTAGCACAACTGTTAGTAACAACATATCTATAGGCAATATAGCTTCTTGGTACTCAGTCATATTCAACGAGCATATATCTGTCAAAAATATGGCACAAGTCAAAATATGCATTAAATGCAAATATGGCAATTCATATAACACGAGAACAAAATGGTTATAACTTTAGCAATTAATAACAAAACAATTTATTATCCATTACAATTAGTTTAGTCACAACATGAGAAATAAAAAATTATGCATTCAATTAAAAAAAATTGCAGAGCATATAGCAGTAACATTTCGAACACATCACATTATCATAAACAGCAGTGAGACATTCCAATTAACGAGAATTTCATATATTAGCAATTCTGCAGAATTTAATTCATTACAATAGAAAAGTTTTATGCTTTGATTAGGCTAACGCTTTTGCTATGAACCGGAATACATAAACAGCCATGGAGGCAAAAAAGAGCCAAGGAGGCAAGCAAAACAAGTATCACAAGGAGTGAGATAGAAACCAACAATCAACAACCGAAATAGAAGAACAAGGCTATCACAGCTACAAAACAACAAGCCAAAGACTAGACAAACAAACAACAACAAAATTGAAAGCACTTTTGACTGGAGCTATGAACCAGAGCCAGGTTTTGAAAAGACCCCAGAAACCTTTTACAGCAAGATACACATTGAACTGGAATGAAGAAAGATAAAAGTTAGGCCCAAGATGGGGCGCCCAACAAAGGTAACAGGAAACAAGCTAACCACCTAGAAGAAACCAAACCTAAATAAAGAGATGTGAAACCAAACCTTAATGAATTGGCTCTGAAGGGCAAAACCAGACAGAGCTTCCAACTTTCTTTTATCCTTTTCAATTTTCCAGCTGTTAGACGCCTAGAGACGAATAACAATAACGTAGGGCTGAGATCCAAAGAGTCTCCCAATAATGGCTGACTTCAACCCAGCCAAAGATCTGACCACCATAGCATCAAGGATCCTAAAAGAGGCCGAAGGCGAATACAAACTCAAATCCCAGCACAGGAGGGGAGGAAACCACACAACCCTCAAACACACCAAGGGGAGAAGGAACTCAATTTCCCCCAGCAGATAGAAAATCAGTCCTATTTGCCTAAGCAGTAAGAGACTTCTCACACAAGCCAACAATAGAGGAATGCATATCGGTTGCTTCCATCCAACAGAGTCCAAATCCCAACAACACCCCGAAGAAGAGAGTCCTACGCAAGAGAATCAGGATGAATAATCACCGAGATTTGGGTAGTGATAGCCCCCACAGTGTAGCACTACAGGCACCTTGGCGAAGAACAACTTTGCAACTCAAACCAAAGAGGAGAAGGCACTCCATTCCCCCAACAAAGAGAACAACAATCCTTTTAGCCTGAGCAGAAAGAAACTCCTTACCCAAGCCAGCATTAGAAGATGGCCCTTCAGCCACTTCCATCAAATGCCTCGTCAACAACCAAGCAACACCCACAAATACAAAGTCCAACTTGAGGGGAGAAAAAGGAAGAAATGCTACCGAGATTTGGGCATCAGAAGTTCAGAACCCCCCACATAGAAGGTCTAAAAACACTCAAAACTAGCCCCAAAAGCCACCAAGGTAGCCAACTCAGTCTAAGGAGAACCAGAGAAGAAGACCTCTTTTTGGAGTCCAAGGAGAACAGCTAGAAACAAGGGTGATGGCACCTCCAACCGAAGAATCCCCAAGCAAACATTGCTAACTCCCCAACTCCCAACGCCAAGATAGACAACAACAACACAAAACTCTCCCTCATTGTTTGTGAGAAACATACAAGAAATACTGAGAAGGGGGGCCACTGCCGAGACAGACAACAACAACACAAAACTCTTCCTCATCGTCTGTGAGAAGCACACAAGAAATACTGAGAGGGACGGGTGGGCGTGAACCAGTATTTCAGAACTTTAAACTTTTAGAAACACGAAACCACATTAAACAGAGATAATAGCAATGAAAGCAAAACATAGAAGTAAGAACACCAAATTTTCTCGTGGAAAACCCTTTCAGGTAAAAAACCATGGCATCAAAAAGCTTTCATTAACATGAATGGGCACCAACCCAAAGATACAAAGGTGAACTACAACTCACGGTGGGCACCAACCCTTCCAATACTCAGCTTTGAGGTGCCAACTTTATTACGAAAGTAATTTGGTAAAAAATGATTGTTCTATTTATGAATGATCATGAAGATCATTATAAAGAATTACAACTTTTGACTAGAATGATAATTGGTACCACGAAATGACCAGGAGGCTGCGTCATGTAGACTTCTTCCTACAACTGACCATTGAGGAAGGCACTCTTAACATCCATTCGATGGACTTTCCATCCAAACTGAGCTGCAATAGCAAGAAGAAGACAAATGGTACTCATCTTAGCAGTACGAGCAAATGTCTCCTCATAATCAATGTCCTCCCGCTGTGTGAATCCTTGAGCAACTAATCTGGCCTTGTACTTATCCAAGGTACCATCTGCATGATACTTGACCTTATAGACCCATTTACAACTAATGGGTTTCTTCCCTGGAGGAAGATCAAAGAGAACCCAAGTGTTGTTCTTCGTAAGGCTCTGGTATTCTGCGTCCATTGCCTGTTCCCACTCTAGAATCCCTTTTGCTTCGGTATAAGTCTGAGGCTCATAAATGCTATGAATGTTGGCCATGAGAGCAAAGTTAATTGTATTTTGGTGCTTGCCCTTATTTCTGGAAGATCTACCCTCAATGAGCTCATCACGACGAAGATCACTGATGGTCTTAGCCCACCACTTAGGCCGGAGAGTAGATATGCCAACATCAGATAAAGGAGGAATAACTGGAACTGGAGGTGGAAGAGGATCTGAAACAATTGGAAGATTAGCATCATCCGGAGGAAATTCAGGTAGTGCATCATCAAATACAAAATCTGCATCATCCCTCCCATCAGGTGAATCAAATGGAAGACGAACACCTAAATCAGAAGCCCTCAAAGGCGGATCCTCAGAATTTTGCTTAGAGGAGGAAAGCTGAAATGGTCCTCGATCTTCATCAAAGACAACATTGCGACTAAAGATGAGACGATCAGTGTCTACATCAATCAGCCGGTAGGCCATATGGTTGTCACTGTATCCTGTAAACATGAGCTTCTGACTCTTGGAATCCAACTTAGAGCGCTTGGCATCTGGACTCCAAACATATGCAAGAGAGCCAAAAACTTTCAAATGGTTGATCCTGGGTTTGCGACCAGTCCAGGCTTCCTCAGGAGTCTTCCCTTTAACAGCATGAGTGGAAGATCTATTAAGGAGATAGACTGCAGTAAACATTGCTTCTGCCCAATACTTCTTAGGAACATTTTTGTGTTCCAACATAGACCTAGCCATTTCTGTAATGGTGCGGTTACGACATTCTACAACGTCGTTCTGCTGAGGGGTGTATGGTGTGGTTAACTGACGTTTTATGTCATGTGTATCATAGAAAGTGGAGAAAGCAGTAGAACAAAACTCCCCCCCATTATCAGACCTAAGAGTAATAATAGAACAACCAGACTCCTTTTCTACCAAGGCCTTAAATTTCTGAAATATAGGAAACACGTCTGATTTTTGTCTAAGAAAGTACACCCACATCTTACGACTGTAAGAAATACCTGCACCCAGTAACAGAAGTAGTATTCATTGAACCACATACATCAGCGTGGACCAACTGCAGTACCTTAGATGCTCGCCATGAGTCACCATCTTTGAACAGTGTCCTGTGCTGCTTCCCAGCCTGACAAGCGTCACAAACTCGCTGATTCTGAGTTTGAATTTTAGGTAAGCCATGTACTAAATCTTCTCGAACAAGCTGAGCAAAATAATGAATGTTCAGGTGACCGTATCGTTGATGCCATAGATGGGAGATAGAGGAGGATTTTGCTGCTAAGGCATACTCAAGAGAATCACCTGTATCCACAAGTCTATAAAGACCATGATCCTCAATACCAACAGCAACTGTAGTGTGTGTCGCACGATCAACAATAGAACACTTATGTGCACTGAAGATGACATCAAGCTGAGGAGAATGCCGCACAATTTGACTCACAGAGAGAAGGTTCAGTTCCATGCCAGGAACGTAGTACACATTGAGGAATATGAGATTCCTCCCACCAAATTGTATCTGAGCATTGCCCTTGCCAACAACGGTGTACTCCTCACCTCCTCCAAAAATAACTAAATCAGTATAGGGAGTGAATTCTGTAAACCAATCACGCCTGTGAGTGAAATGCCGAGAAGCACCAGAATCAATATACCAAGCAGAAGATTTCACATGGTCTGCAAGTCTTTTAGCCATGAAAGCATAAAAGGAGCACTCTTTCTGCTCTGTGTGCTCAGCGACATTGGCTTTAGGATGAGACCCTCCCTGCTTCCGTTTTTTGGAAGCGATCCGAGTGCGACATTCCTTAATCAAATGGCCATATTTGTGACAATAATTGCATTGAACCTTTTTCTTTTTCGATCCTTCCTGTGACTGACTAGAGCCCTTCGACTGAGAGAACTGAGATGACTGAAATTTGCCTTTATCCTTGTGAAAGGATTTGGCTGCAAATGCTTGCTCAGAGGAGGATGAAGTGGCACCGCTACCAAACTGTTGTTTCCAGCGATCCTGCTACAGAAGTTTGGTGCATAACTCTGGACATTTCAAATCAACATTCGTAGACGTAATGTTGAGTCTCTATGAAGTGCTCCTAGGATTTTGGTAGACTTTTGGGGGTTATGACTACCATATCCTCTTCCTCCATTTTCCGACCAATAGCTTCGAGTTGATCTCGAATGTCCTTAATCTTCGTGAGATGCTCCTGTAAGGACATGCGTTCATCCATCATGATGGAGAACAACTGGTTCTTCAAGAAGAACGCTCGGCTTTTGTCAGATGTCTCATGCAACTCCTTCAGATGCTTCCAAATTTTTGAGGCTGATTGACCAGAAGGAATCTGAGGAAGTTGGTCATCTGTGACAGAGAGCTTGAGAAGCATGACACCTTCCCTATTGCGGTCATCAAATTTGTTTTGATCGGCTTCGGCTGTAGAAGGACGAGATTCTTTTCCCAAGACAAGGTCATCTAGGCGGCGATATTCGAAGATTGTCAGCATGCGCTGCTTCCGGGTGTCATCTGTGACAGAGAGCTTGAGAAGCATGACACCTTCCCTATTGCGGTCATCAAATTTGTTTTGATCAGCTTCGGTTGTAGAAGGACGAGATTCTTTTCCCAAGACAAGGTCATCTAGGCGGCGATATTAGAAGATTGTCAGCATGCGCTGCTTCCGGGTGTTATAATTTTTGCCATTAAATCGCTGATTGCCTTCCAACATCAAGTTGGTCAATGGCGCCATGTTGCACGTTTCCCAATGCACGAAAAATGAAAAATCAGAGAAGAGGTGATAGCACGGAATACAAAGCACAAATCCCAATGCAGAAAACAGAAGCAAATACAGGTACAAACTTCAAAAAAATTATGAAGTACGGTTTGCACAGATTTCAAGAAAAAATCAGCACAAAAAACGATGCACCTACCAAATTCTGAAAACAACCCAATTGAGCTCTCGAAAAACCCACCAAGAATCTGCCATCAGAAAAAAAATTCGACTTGATCTGAAGGGAAAAAAACCATAGTCCAAAATGCAGATTTCCGTCCAAAAATGGCAGAAAAAATTGCAAATGGGAAAAAAAACAGATTCGCGTTGCCAAATAAACCCTAGCCGTCACGATTTTGGATGAAAATCGCGAAATGCAGAGCCGCCATAAGTAAAAAACAACGCGAAATCCGTCACGACGCAGCAGCAAAAATCTCCACGAAAAAACCCACAGGTTGTGCAGATAGGGAAAGATCGTGCGAAATGAAGGCACGTTAGAGAAAATCGCCCAGAAAACAGATCTGCTGAGAATGAACTACCATAAAAAAATGAAATTTTTCATTACCCTACAAAAAACAACCCATCATTTTTCAAAAATCTTTAAAAAATTCCGAAAATCGAAATTTTTAGAAAAACAAATTTCCTAAGGCTCTGATACCATATTACGAAAGTAATTTGGTAAAAAATGATTGTTCTATTTACGAATGATCATGAAGATCATTATAAAGAATTACAAAGAAATATAAAATAGAAAGTTTCTAATAAGAAACTAAAATTACAATATATTACATT
The DNA here is from genome assembly GCF_030272615.1 of Cryptomeria japonica. Taxonomy (NCBI): domain Eukaryota; kingdom Viridiplantae; phylum Streptophyta; class Pinopsida; order Cupressales; family Cupressaceae; genus Cryptomeria; species Cryptomeria japonica. Next base: position 415,662,650 of record NC_081409.1, on the reverse strand, counting down.
ATTGAGCATTAATAACTTAGGAAACTATAATATTAATAAACTTCACTGAAATAATGCACCAACCTCAAAACCACAAACTTCAATACATAGGATAGTTGACACAATCTGATAAATAATCTGTCTTAGAATTCATATCACAGATATGAAAATGCTATTCTTGCAATGCTCTTTTAATCTTGTTCAAAAATTCACATACAAAAATTCTGAAGAACTGTTCTTATATCCTTTTTCTATGAACTGCAGAAATCTCCAAGTCACACAGTGATATCACCAAACAGAACCAAAAATATAGAAAATGTTTCTGCAGATTCCTTTTTTTTACTGAATATCTTCCACTCACATCACTTTTATAGCTGGACAGATATGCTCAAAAACTCTCCTTATTTCAACACACTCCTTCAAAGTGCTCTCGAAAGATATATTTTTTTTTTAAATTGTTCTCATTCCCCACACTAAAGAAGCATACACGACTTTAACTTTCAGATGCAGCAAAAACTATGAAAAGAACACACCACCAAAAAAAAATATTTTTTATATCCTTTTAAAAGCATTGCTGTTTAAAAACAGCTCCCAAACCCCTTGCATCATCTACGGCACATACCATACCCATAAAACTTTTCAATACGATATCACCCCCAGCTTTAATAATAAAAAAAACCACTCCATCACTTCCATCTTGCCCAGAATAAAACGACATCAATCCTCGCACAGCTTCATTAACTTCCTTTTTAACAGTCCGCGCAATTTTTTTTTTTTAATCCAATGTCGCACTCACTCTGAATAATACTCCCCTGACCAAAAAAATGTAAATCTGAAAATGCATGTTTATTTTTTTCAAAAATATTTTCACTAACGTTACTGAAGAGGAAGTTCGCCGACACTAATAAAAGCTCAAATTGATGCCAAAAAAAAAATAATAAAGATATCTCCAGAATTTGTCATAACACCCGAAAGAATAGAGTCATTTCGGCCATAAAGAGATAAAGTCCAGCTTCCTGCCGTTTATTCAGAAACACAAAAAGTTCGAACCACTACACTATTCAATAATTGTGACTGCGATAATAAATTCCAGCCATACCTCTTCGACAAATAAATTCCAGCCATAGCTCTGCGATAACTCCTTTTCAGAATCCAAGTGATGACGTGGCAAATAAGCTGACAAGGCTGCTGACATGAGACAAGGAGGCACATGGGATTCTGATGCAAACACACACACTGCTCAACCGAGCAACTAGGCAGCTCCAGCAGGCATACTGTTGGCAACAACAATGAGGGAAAATTGAGAGGGGGGAGTGGGGTGAATCAGTTTTCACCGGATTAAACAATTTAAGCACAACTTCAAATCTGATCAACTGCAGCAAGAACAAAGATAAACATGATAACAATTAACAGCAACACACATAACACCAAGATTTTAACATGGAAAACTGGTTAAGGAAAAAACCATAGTGGGAACCTACCCACAATAAGATGATACTCTGCAGTGGTTTGTGTAAACATTACAATGGGGAATGCACATGCATTCAGGCACACTGCCTAGAGCTCACTGCTCAAAATATAATAACCCGGAAGGCTACAACCCTCAAGGAAGGTTCACTAACTTACAAGAACATTCGGACAACAATCCAGTTTACATGAACTGAAAGAATAGCATCTTCAAATGCTTGATGACAATCTCAGTTAAGCACATTTGTCTGCTTTGCAACACTCTCTACTCAACGCTTCATACTGAAAGATGAATTCACTAGTTCGCACATACACCACTCTTTGATAATGCAGACACAACACCTATACAACACCGATCTCCAAATTACATGAATATAACACCTATTTATACAAATCATCAACCTTGACTACAAGGCCGGCTCAACCCTTAAGACTTAATTGCAAAATTACATCACACGATACATAAATCAACCACCGGACCAATACAATGTCGTGACGACATAGCATGGACCTAAATCAAATCCTCAAACTCCTTTTCAGAATCCAAGTGATGATGTGGCAGATAAGCTGACTAGGCTGCTGACATGAGACAAGGAGGCACATAGGATGCTGATGCAGACACACACACTGCTCAACCGAGCAACTCGGCAGCTCCAGCAGGCATACAAGCACCTCAAGAAGGCAAGCAAGCAGCTCAAGCAAAAAGCAACCAACTCAAATTGACCATGATGCATAATCAACATCGGCACCAGCACGACTTAATGCTGAAAATGCACAGCAAAAAAAGATTCTTCGCTTCAAGAACACGATTCTGACACAAGCCATCAACCAAAAATGGAGTGAAAGAACTTTTTAAAATAAACTTCAAAGGTTAATTCGAAGTCAAACTCCTTTTTAGAATCCAAGTGATGACGTGGCAAATAAGCTGACTAGGCTGCTGACATGAGACAAGGAGGCACATAGGATGCTGATGCAGACACACACACTGCTTAACCGAGCAACTAGGCAGCTCCAGCAGGCATACAAGCACCTCAAGAAGGCAAGCCAGCAGCTCAAGCAAAAAGAAACCAACTCAAATTGACCATGATGCATAATCAGCATCTTTACAAACTCAGACAAACCTATGCCATCAATGACAAAAATTCCAACAATCTGGATCATCATCTCCTTTGTCTGCATCAACACCACGGAAGATACCGCTCACCACTGAAACCCTAGCGCTCCCACTCCCACTCGCTATCTTTGTTACAATATAGAAGAATTTATGTTTACATCACATACGATTCAAAAAAAATAAGAAATTCAATATGTGCAAGAAGAAATTACAAGGGAAAAATGCAATCCAACAATCACAGGAGATTGTCAATGTGCTTTAATTGCAGCAAAAATGATACTTCTAAAGAAAATTAGACAACACCTTACCAAGTCATCAAAGTTTGGAAGGGGGGCTCATAAATAGAGGCAGGCAGTCGGTTGCAATGAGGAATTCAAGGTATAATTTATAGAAGTTACCATTAATTGTTTTAGATGATCATAAGCATATCACTGGTGATGAGGGAAGGCACCACTTGTAATTGAAATAACAACTGATAAATACAAAGGCCATAGATGAACATGGCATGGCAAGGAAAAAAAACTGCAATCATGATAATTAAATTATTGAATTCAATGTAATGCCCCCTTATGTTAATACTCAAGAATAAGGGAACAATTAACTTGAAAATCAAATGCAAGGGACTTCTTTCTTATCCAACCCCAAATTTCTTATGAATCTTGATAATCAATGCTTACTAGAATGATAATTGGTACCACGAAATGCAAGAATAATATCACTTATAATATGATGATATAATATATATTACTAATCAATAGGATAGATTATCACTTCTATCTCTGATATAAAACTTAGATGTATGCAGAGATGATCTTATATTGGATCTACTATGATTAGTGCAATGTAAGCAATGCTAAGTATGGATAGAGTATCTCTGCTGTCTCTGAAAAAGTTGATGACAATTGTGCAAGGATGATCTCTGATCTGCAAGGTGGGGAGTTTACTCTGCTGTTTCTGATATGACAGCGTAAACTATGCTGCTTGGTTTGCTGTTTCTGATTAAGACTGTTAATGTATGAAATGGTATATTGTATTGGTCTGATAAGACCTTCAATCTATGAATGCTTGCCTGGTATGTATGATGATGTTGTGATTCTATATGATCTTCAGATATGGATGATTGCCTGTTTTATCTTGTGACTTGTAGCAAATCTGATAGGTGCTGTGTCTGATATATTTCACTGGTAAATGTGCATCCAAAAGCCAAAGTCAGGTACAATTAAGATGTTGAGAATAAAAACTCTCAAAAAAATTCAAGCTATTGATTGATGTTTGCCAGATGCTGTTCACACAAATTGAAGGCTGTAAGATACCTGCCATAGGGCGTACTAATACTTAATGCTTGATGTTGAGATAAATGTAAATGGGCTCCTCAACTGAAATCCATCATATCAGTATTCATATTGGGTACGGAGCCTATATTCAACAACAGTTATACACATTGATTTATTTGATTTAATTTTCTGGGAAGGTTTGAACAGTTTAGCATCACTCTTCACTGCTGAAGGTAACCAACCAAAATAACAAACCAGTCTTCCGCATACACTCACAATGTAATGTCCCCTTTTTGGAATCTCCTTTATTCAAGCCCAGAATAACAATTTCAGCTTAAGTCTTAAGGGGGTAATTTATTTTTAACTTAAATTATCAAATATAATACATGTTTCAAAGTAATCCTGGTTTAGGTCCTAATAATATTAATAATCATTGAACTTATATACATTAACATTAAACCTCAATTTCCATAATTCCATAGAACAATGTAATGCCCTAAATAGAGTAGAATGAGATTAGAGATATGTGGTATCCTGAATGAAGCCCTGTAGGCAAGATATAAAATTATAAAATGCATGATTATAACAGATCCTAAGAACTTATTTGAGTAAAGCATGAATTCATTTTAAAAGAACTTAGTCATAGAATAGGAATAGGATAGGATGACCAAGTGTGGTGCCCAAGAAACCCTCTATCCTAGGCTCGAGGCGGCTTAACCCCCTTGACCTCATGCGGCCCATACCATCAATGAGGTGGCCTACCTAGAGAGGCGTCCTATCACCATTTTCCTCCACTTGTCATACCTAACCCATGGTTCACATATTCATTCAGCATGATACAAGGTATGAGGGCTGTTACAGTAAGGTGCCCAGGAAGTCTATTCTTCATAGGCCCAAGGGCAGCATCTTTGTACCCCCTTGGCCTCATGGGACCAGTCTTAAACCATGAGGTGGCATGCCTACAAGATAACCCCAACACCGATTTCCTAACTGTAATTTCTCTCCTTTTATCATGTTCAGTAATACTTCGAATAAACTCTCAGAAATATATCATATTCCAGATTTATCATAGCAGATATGAACATATTGTATTATCTATCATGGATCTCAGAATCTCAACAATATACAGTATAGATATGTAGAACATAGGTGTAATGGATATGCAGAAATGTATACATATTTACATGCAAAAATAGTTATAACATTGTTGTAGAGTCTAAACGTATGTGCATAGGAACTCATACCAGAATATCGTCCTGTTGTGACCTATTTCACACATCGCCCCATCGCAGATGGGAACCCCTGTTTTTGCTTTTTAGGTTTTTGTCTTAGCTCTGCAATTTCATAAATCCATTTTCTTTGAGAGTTTTTGAGTTAGAGTTTTGAAGTCATCCCGAGCCAAATAGAGGAATCATGCTCAGAACCATGTTTGAATGTTGTCAAAGTGCTTAAAAGGTTTGAAGGACAAGGATCGCAATTGCTTTGGGTCATTTCTAACAACTTACTATTTTTAGGAATTTTTACTTTTTTCTAAAAATGGAAAGTTTTGTTTTTGGCACTTTGGGCACAATCTGGGAAGCAGCTTTTTTGCTTTTTTCACTTTTTCTTTTTTTCTTTTTTTTTGAAAGTAGAACCTAGGTTTTGTTCCTCAAGTCATTTGGTCAGTGCCCATGACTTCATATTTGAAAAATTTTGCCTCTAAGTACAAAAAGCAAGGTTATGTTTTTTTTGTTTTTTTTTGGAATTAGGGTTTTGATCCTCAGGCCATATCATTACTGCCCATGTTCTCAAAATCGAAAAATTTGGTCTCTAAGTGTAAAAAGCAAGGTGGAAACAATAATTAGGGTTTTGTTCTAGAAGATCCAGCATCAATATGGCAGATCATATATGAACATAGCAGCTCAAATGAATATGTGTGGATAGAAAAATTGACATGGCTGTCCAGATAAAATTCGCCCAAGGGAAGAATGGCAAACAAAGGTTCAAGTCAGCATATTGGAAGATGGCACATCAACTTGGATGACCAAGTTCTCTTCAAGTCCACCCATGCACAAACAAGTTGTCGGACACTTGCTAAACTCCTACCTTCAGTTAAGAAACTCATGGTGAAGGTCAAGCAAACTCCTACATATGGTTAAGGTTAAGCCAAGCAAACATGTCCAAGCATCTTCAAACCCCGCCCTAGCTCTTGGCAAAAGACATGTAAAATCTGCCTTGTTCAAAGACATGCCAAGTCCGCCTTGGCAAAGCATACACAAAGTCCGCCCATGATGGAATGAAGCATCATGGCACAAGGAAGACCCTTGGATTGTCCAAGAAGGCTCAAACTCCACCTTATGGAAGATGTCTTGACTTACTTAAAGTCCGCCTAGGAAGGAAAGAGAAGATGGCAAGACAAAGTCCAAGTCCGCCTTGGCCAAGACTACTTGAAGTCCACCTAGGAAGGGAAGAAGATGTGCCCAAAGAAGTTGAACTCCACCCTAACAAGTGTGTGGCACAAGCAACACAAACCCCACCGTGCTAAAGAGAAGATGGCAAGACATTGTCTAAGTCCGCGCTTTGCAGATGCACTTCAAAGTCCGCCTAGCCTTAGGAAATTAACATGTCGAAGCTTCTCCAAAGTCCGCCAAGACAAGAAGAAGCATGTCCAATGAGAGCCAAAGTTCGCCCTCTAGGAGCAGGATAAAAGCAAAATAAAGCATGATCAAAACAAGATGGCAAAGCATCTTCAAACTCCGCCCCACCCAAGGATGGCACAAACAAGTTAAAGTCCGCCATGTCTAAAGACTCTCCAAGTCTGCCTAGGTGGAGTATAATATAAAATGGATGAGGGGAATAACAATTTTGACAAGGAAGCAACCCCCAAGTCCGCCCTTGGCTAGACATGATTAAAGTCCGCCCTCTCTGGCAAGACATTGGCTAAGCACACTTCGAAGAGAAAATAAATTTTTGCCAAAATAAATTGTCCAAACACTTTGTAAGTTCACTCAAACATAATTTGCCTAGGGCATAAATGGAATATGTGAAGATACCTAGGCAAGGCATGAAAAAATTTCGCCCATAGCTTGGATATGAAGACAATCAACTTACCATGGCGAAAGATAAAAAATGGCTAAAGGAAATAATTTTGACAAAAAAAATTACACAAGAAATCAAGGGTCAATCAACGAACGGGTTGGAAAATAAAACTTGATACATGAAACATTTTTAATATTTTCCAACACTTAGAATTATTTTCGAAGGAGAAATAATTTCAACAATTCGAAATATTTTCAAAAATTCAAGAATTTTAGAAATTGAAAGAAAGTTCTAGAAGATTCCTTAGCTAAGGATGGAATTTTGAGAGAGAAATAAAACTTTCCATTTTGACAAGATTTAAAACATTAAAACACAAAAGAATAATAAAAAATTAGAAAAAACAAAAAAACACAAAGATGAAGCTTTTAAGTTTAAAATCCTTAAACTATATATATTTTCAACCAGTCACTTTCAAAATTCATTATTCAAGTTGGAAATTTGGAAAGCAATTGAGAAGAAGTTTTCTCTCTCATATTTTTGTGAAAATTGATTTTTGAAGAGGAATTTTGAAGGAGTTAAATTTTCTAAGTGTTGAGACACAAGAACAGAGTGCTTTTTCTGATTTTAAAACAAAATTAAAGGTGAATTTCAGTCACGAACAATTTCAATGATCCAAAATCTGAATTTGACTGAATTCTTCTATTATTATGTCTTATTTCTCTCAACATTCATCAATTACAACACCAAATTCTTCACTTTCCGTCTACTTTTTCGCAGAAATTTAGCTTTTTGACAAGCTGAAAGTAAAATTTTCAAGTAAAAGAGCTCCTTTATGGTACTAGTTGTTGTTTTATCGAATTTGCTTCATTAATAGGTTCGTGATTCGACTTTGATCGTTACGGTTTGGTGCCAAGATCCAGTCCTAGGCAAGCCGACTTACTTATAACAGCCGGAACCGTGACCATGAAAATGGCTCCTTCTTTAGTGAGATTATATGAACAAATCCCTGAACCAAAATATGTAATTGCTATGGGAGCCTGTACTATTACAGGAGGAATGTTTAGTACAGATTCTTATAGTACCGTTCGCGGAGTAGATAAGTTAATTCCTGTGGATATCTATTTGTCGGGTTGCCCTCCTAAACCAGAAGCTATTATAGATGCTATAATAAAACTTCGTGAAAAAATAGCTCAAGAAATATCTGAAGATAGAAACGAGTTTCAACAAGGAAAGAGGTATTTCACTAGAAAACATAGGTTTCATTTTGGATCCAGTATTCTTATTGAAAATAAGGAGGAGAAGTTTTTTCATCAATCTTATGAATCTCGGTTTGAATCGACTTTAGAGATAACTCCCAAAACATCTGAACCCATTTCAGAGATATCATACCCTTTGAAAAATTTGAAGAAAATACGAGAGGTTGCTGGCGAATGAATAATCGTTACTAAAAAGTAACGAGCAGGAAATAAAAAATAAATTTTGAAAATTCCATTAGAAATGTCAAATCATTATACAGATACTTTGACAATAAATAGTAATCAAATGCAAGGTCGATTATCTACTTGGCTAGCCAAGCATAAGTTAGCTCATAGACCTTTGGGTTTTGATTACCAAGGCACAGAAACATTACAGATCAAAGCCGAGGATTGGGTCTCTATAGCCGTTGCTCTATATGTTTATGGTTTTAATTATCTTCATTCTCAATGTGCTTATGATGTAGCACCAGGGGGTTCCTTAGCTAGTGTATATCATCTTACGAAAATAAACGATAATGCAGATCAACCCAAAGAGGTGTGTATAAAAGTATGCCCAAGGGAAGATCCCAGAATCCCGTTGAATTATGTTTACTCATTCTCATATTGAGTATCCATTTCCTTTCTTTTGCTATGATTAGAAATCTTGTATTTTCTATATCTATACGATTAAGTCCTTAGGTTTAAAAAAAGAGTAAAAAAAAAGGTGTTTTAAATCGATGCTATTTGAATTGAACTTGTTCCAAAAAGGTCAAGACATTTCCAATTTATATGTTAACACACACTACAATAAGGGAAAACTTATGAAATGAATTCAATACAATATTAAACCTTAGACATATAATATCCTTACAAATTAGTTTGTTTTAGCCTGCTCTAGTCCCCTTACAAAACGTTCGTTATTGGGTTAGCCATAAACTTTACATGTTTTTAGCAATTGACATGGCATCATCATAAAATGATACAAATCTTAGATAAGAATATACAACGCACTAGAACGCCCTTGTTTACAATTTTTTACTGAGACGGCATCTAAGATTCCTCGAATTATGTGATATTTAACACCAGGCAAATCTTTAACTCTTTCACCTCTTACTAATACTACGGAATGTTCTTGCAAATTATGGTCAATACAAGGTATATAAGCAGTGATTTCATATTTAGAGGTTAATTGTACTCTGGCGACTTTACGTAAGGCAAAGTTTGGTTTTTTAGGGGTGATAGTGGAAAAGTTGCCAGTAAAGTTATCTTTACTGCCACTATACAAAACCCTACATGAGAATTTCTCCTCATACGGCTTCTCGTTCAATTCTTTTGAGGACATTTTTGTTTTTCAAGTATTCCCTTTCTTCATTATGGAAACTTGATTGGGCAGTTTTCCTGTTTTAACATGAATGATTAGTATAAAATATATATATATATATATATATATATATATATATATATATATTTTGTAACAAAAAAGCTCTCTGAATCCTTCGAGATTAATTCTTCATTCTCTACTAAAAAGAATGAGTGACAATCTTTTTTTAATCCATTTTTGTTATTAACATGCTAATTTTTTATTTATATCTCGAAATATCATTTTTTTTTTTAATCACAAATTCAATTCAAAATTGACGGGTTAATGTCAGCTTATCCGTGTAGTTATGCATTATTTAACTAGGAATCGATTTGATGAAAGATCTTTACTTTTGTGCTTTAGTTTGGGTGGCGTGGTTTTGCTGATGAAATATTTCTAATTAGCAGGAGCCAAAATACTTCAGCTATAGACAATGATATAATTGGGGTAGCTTTATATAGATCAAATTGGGGTCCTTGCAATTATAATCTGAAATTCAGTGAATTTTTTAAAGGACTTCCCTATAAGATAGGGAAAGCTATTATACAAAATAAATTAACGTATTTAAAAAATTCCCTAAGGTTAATCTAGATTTCCAGGGTCGAAGGGCAAACTATTTGCATCAATGGTATTTAGAACCTTCAAATCAGAATTAAAATCAACCAGTTGACTTGAAAATAATATTGATTTTCATGTGTTATGCAGGTTAATGACCACCAAAGCACCTTCCAGAAAAGCACCAATGAAATTTGCCAGTAAAGGAGTACAGTCGGAATCAAAGATCAAATCTAAATGGAAGAATGTCACAGACACTGACCTTGGACATGTGGACTTAGAAAAAATCAAAAAGAGAATGTACGGGCATGATGGATACCTGTTGACACCCATTGCTATGGCATCGTCCAGGTAGCTGGATTTCCTCTGGCTAAGGAATGTGTTGAGTTGAAAGTCGAGTGTGCTATTCACTACAATGCACAATCAAGAGAGATCATTGCACCTGATGGAAGAGTTTTAGCTAACCTTTTAGAGTTAGCCATTCAAGAGACGTTTGGGATTCCACAATAAAACTTACTACAAGACCAAAGAAGATACCAAGAGGATCTATGATAACCAGTCTGAACTTTGTGCAGCAAATATTAGCAAGTCATGGTTGGAAAAGAAAAGACCCCAAGGGAAAGTGCCAAAGAATCTATTGCGCCCATACTTCAAAGAGGAATATGGTGATATTATCCTGCTGCTGAATAGAGTAATGGGCAACCCTCAGGGTGCACCATTTGAGACATGGATGTACTACTTCATAGATGAAATTACCTCGGGGGTCAAGATGTTCAATTGGTCCCGTATGATCAGCAACAATCTTCATGAACAGTTGATAAATTTGGAGAGGACAAAGTCATTCTCCATGAGCTCCTACATTATCTACTCATTGGCCAAAAATTTTAGATATTCTGAACTGGTCTGCAGAGGCGTAGTTGGCAATGGAGAAAATGAATTCAAGTCTTATGACTATTATCGTCAGCTACAACTTCAGGAGAAGAGCCATTTCAAGCGAGTCAATGATGCATTCCAGATGTACATCACAAGGACATTACAAGGAGGAACTCACCAAAGGTTATCTCCTGAAGCCAAAAGTTTAATCAGCAAGTATGAATCTTAGTTTATCCAATTTCCGAAATTTACATACATAAGAGTTCAAGGTTTTGACGGTCGCCCTTACCGACTTCCGATCTATCCAACCAACAAGATGATCCTACTTGAAGTTCTCAGACAATTAGAAACATGTCAAGGCTTCAAAAGGATAAGACAGAAGGCTGCTATATCCTTTCCATTCTTTATTGGAAATATGCAAGAGTCTTGTCCGACACCATAGGCTAGAAATGCAATGGTATCCCTTTACATTCTACCGGTCCAGGGCTAACTATGATCCTTATAGCAATATTGGGTCAGTAAATGGAGAAAGATTCAGACATAGAGTAGACATAGAGGATTTTTGGGCAAATGCCGAAAATGAATTTGACATCAGGAAAAGGTTATCATCTAGACTGCCAGTAAGCTTGATCAGAACGACTGAACCTTTCCTTGTGCCAGATCAGCTGGAGAATAGTGCGGAGTATACTTAGCCTGGCTTGGATGAGCATGCACCTCTCTTCTCCTATCAAATGGTCAAAACCAGAGCATGCAAACTTGACCACCTTGATGCAACCAGTTATGAAATATTCCAGGTGGTGGATAGATCAGCTAAGTCATAGATTAAGACGGAGAAATATAACCTTGACTTATGACCTGATGGGTGAAACATAAGAATGTTCTTCAAATGTAGAGGCATCTCAAAGTGCCAAGCCAATTGAAAGTGCTAAAAAGAAAGGAAAGGCAGTCATGAATGAAGGACCTTCTCAGAAGAAGCAAAGGCTAGAACCATCTCGTTCTGCCTTATCAGCAAACATAAATGACATATTGGCCATTGATAGGTCATTGGCAAAGATGGAAATTCCTTCCCCAATTCATGGAGAATACGTAGAGTCAATCCATCAAGAAAATGAGCAGCCTCCATCTCCTATCGGCACAGAAGTATTAGAGTCAGACAATGAAATGGAGGTTGAGGAAGGTGAATTTCAAGAAGGAATGATTTCCGCCCTTCGGGGTATCATGTGTGAAGAAGGCAATCAAGAAGTGGAAGGCATTGAGCAGCCCACTATTCCTGATTGGTTGAAGGAAAGTTTGAAAATAAAGACACAAGAAATAGAAGTTCAAGAAGAGGATGATATGGCAGATTTCTTGGCCAGATTAGAACAAGTTGCCACAAAGAAGCCACCCAAAAGGTTTTCCACCATCCAGAGAGATGAAGCCAGCTGCAGGACAGTGCAAATTGTTGTGCCAAAAATGGACAAGGCAAAGGGAGATATTGGTCCCCATGAATATCAAGTCATTGTGATCAGTTTAGGACCAACTACCAAGAAGCAGGAAGCTGAAGACTTGGATAATTCAGTGGCCTCCATGAAGGCAAGAGTGGACAAGGAAGTAGAAAAGAAGAAGGAATATAAGAAAGAAGTTGAGCACCTAAGGGAATACATTTAGCACTTGACTAAGCCACTTAACCAAGCCAATCCAGAAGCTCCTCCACTCTTGAATCCACAAGAAACAGTTAGAAGTTCTGAAGAAGAAGCAGTAACAGCCAGAGAGACCAAGACATGGATGGAAAGCACAAGTAAAGAAGCAGCCACATTTGTAGAAAGGTTAGCATTAACATATGAACAAGCTCTTCTTTACTCTCCAGGATTGCAAATATGGCAAAAGCATAGGCCAACCTTCAAGATATTCAAGAAAGAATTATTCCATGCCTTAGAGAATTGAAGGGAGTTTCGAAACAAGAACTAATTGATGGAAATGTAATACAAGCAAGAGCTGCATATGACTTCAACAGTTGGCACTGGACATTGGTTGCATGCAGTGAAGTCTTAGAAAAAGTGAAGGCAGATGCTGACAGAGCTGAGGAGCAGAAAAAAGAAATTCAAGACAAGGTTTACCTTGTAGTTGCAGAGGTACTTGAAAAAGAAACCATCCGAGAGAAGGATATGCGGCTGGAAAATCTAAAGGTCAAGACACGTGAAATCTTCTCTACTGGACCAATCTTGAAGTAGAATCTAGCTAAGGCATTGAACCTCCTGTCCATCAGAGATGCTTTCCAGAAATAGGAATTAGATTAGGAAATCACTTTTGTTGTATGTGCAAATGATTTGGAAGGATTAGAATTCAGAGTCAGTGTGCTGCGACATGTCACGATGGAAGAGGTTGATCAGATTGTGTCCAAGTTCATTGAACTTTCTGCCTCTCAACAAGAGAAGCGGGTGCAATACAGAAAAATAGCACCTTGTGCCATTTGTCTTACATACACTAGATATTAATTTTATTTTGCGAAACCCTAATTAGGGTTAGGTTGTCTTAATCTCAACCGTTGATCTTAGATTGATTTCGGCCTTTCATTTGTTTTCAGAAACTCTATATAAACCCATTCTCTCATTTCATTTCAATGTGGAGAGATTTATGAAATTGTTGCGTAGAGCTACTTGAATAATAAAAAGTTCACTATCAATATTGTTTTGAAGTCTAATTGTTATCAAGTGGTTGCATGGTTGCATATTTTCTTTGTAATGTCCCCACTTTGAAATAATAAATAATAATAGAAGAAAAGATCAAAAGGGTATGAAATAGAGATTTATGAATTTGACATATTCAGATTTATTAGGGTTGCTGTGTGTAGTTGCTTCTGCAGACATAATATTATATCCCATGAATATTCCATTATAACTTCTACTGATTTATTTGAAAACATTATATCCTAAGACATCGCTGCAGTTTAACTATTAATGCAAATGATCAAATGAATGAGTGGTATTTTATATTGCCAGTCGTACATCTCTAAAAGGGAAAGAGGGGACAACTTCTAACAATATCTAACACAAACTTGTTTGTCTAATGTAATTGTTGAAAATTGTAGCTAGCTCAGATACTTGAGTATTGAATTTTAATGTTGTCAATGACAATTAAAATTCCTATGTATTACCTCTCATGCAATCCGAACCACTTAGGGCTGGGCCCAAATACATGTAACTTGTAATTATGTCTTGCTATGAATATTGGGCAAGACCTATATATAATGTAACTTGTGGATAGGACATGACCTATAAATGTAACTTGTAATTTGGTCTGACCCTAATTGGGCGATGTAACTTGTGGTCCTATATTGAATGTAACTTGTAACTTGTGAATAGGGCAGAACCTATCTTATGTATCTTGTAATCTTAACCCTATGTTTTGGCGCCAAGTTGAAAGGCCTGACCTAGAGTGAATTGCGAGACTGAGTCACATATATGCACAAAGGCTTAGTCATTGTATCAATATACACTTAGCGAATTGTCTTCAATCAGCAAAATTATCTCCTTCATTCAGCAAATTGTTTCTCTGAGTCAGTGAACTATAATTTAAGGATAGCGAACCATCTTGCAATGACAGTGAACAAGGTTCTAGAGACAGCGAACTGTCCTCAAGGGTAGTGCACTTCATCTTGTAGATAGCGAGCTTCATTTGAAGGCTCCGAACTATCATTGATGACAGCGATCTTCATTCTAGAACAGCATACACTATCTCTGGGGCAGCGAACCTCCTTAACAGCAGATACCCTATTCTTAGAGATAAGTTTATCATTTGTATATCCTTGGTTGAAGGAGTTATCCTATTGTGCATAGTTTGCTGGTTCTGATTGCTTCAAATGTTGAAGCCATATTGTAAGATACTTCTGATTATTGCATAATAAGATCCGAGATCTATAGCTGGGTTTTTCACCTCCAAGAGGGAGGTTTTCCCAGGGTATTCTTGGTGTTCCTTGTGCACATTGATTTGCTTTTTGTTATTGCTATTTTTGCTACAGTCTGATCCTAAAATTAACATGGTATCAAAGCAGGTTCCTTCTATAAAGCCTAACAGCTTGAAGGTAGATCTTGTATTACTTCCTTTGTAGGACTAGGGCTAGCATGAATCAGCAACAAATCTGGACAATATACCTGCTGGCAAATTGAGGGCATCGATGGGATGATAGCAAGAATGAGATTTCAGGTGTTCTCACTCCTCTATTCTCAATTGTAGGGTCCAGTTGGTTTGGAGATTTGCATCTGATTACCTTATTGTTATTGGTGTCTTATCTAGTGCACAAAGTTCTCTTGCTTGTTAACTACTTCATCTGAGGGTGCTTTCATATGGCGGTCTGTACACTTGTTTTCAGATCTCAATATTCCTTTAAGGGTTGCATAACTATCTTCCTAGGGTTTGTAACAATCACCCTAGTTCGAGCTTTGTTCTTGAGTTAAGAATTTGTTCTAATCCAGTTTGAATTATTGAAGTTAGTTATGCCCTACTCTCTATGTTTATCTCTCAACCTATTTGATGTGGTTTATGCATTGATCTAAATACATCCTTGGCACTTAAGACTTCAGCATGTGTATTCAAATATAAATCTAGGAGTATTATGATGGATATAATAGCAAGCACAAATAGGAAGATGAATAAATTTATAAGAGATTCAAAAACATGGAACCTTAATCATTGGTGTGGTAGGCATGTAAAGGTAAGATGTCTTAGTCATCCTATTTAGTATCTATGCCCAATGATGACCTTACTATCTTCATATTATGATCTGATCCTCTATGATACTTGCTGCATGGTTCTGATGCACCGTATTCTATCTAAGTCTTGAAATGATCAATAGTCTTGTGGCTCCGGAATTATATACTCTTATGGTGTGTCTCTTGATTTGCATCAAATCTTTTAGGGGATATATCTTTTGTTCTATGAATGTTTTATGTTTGGATAAGGTTGTCATGTAGGGTTGTGACTGTGCAACTCTTGGTTCTCATCAGTTCTTCGTAAAAGCTCTCATGATCCTTGTTATATTTTTATTTTAACCTTGCTATTCTCCTCTTGTGTAGAGGATTGCCGTTAGCTCTAATGCATTTTTTGTCATGGCTTTCATCATCCTCACATAATATTCATTGTGACATTATCTCTTCAATTTAAGCATACTACCTATTACATTCTTTGAAGTAAGTATTCTCTTGATGATGAAACCTAAGATGAATGAGGTATCTAACTTAGTGAAGTTGGCTTTCGATCATACGCTTGTGCTCAACTACAATGTGTATCCTTTTTGAGTGGTTGATACTCATATCTGATTTTACACATTGGCTAGAAAGACAATTTGGCTTATATACTTTGCCTATGGATTTTGTAAAATGTTTTCTAAAGTCGTACACTTGCCTTAGTTTTCTAATATAGCTAACTCTCTGTTATTCAAATATGGAAAACAATTTTAGAATGTTGTGTAGGTTTACACTATGGTTGAAGTTGATCATAGACTGGCAATATCCTTTTGAGCAATCTTGGCATATGTTGTAGTCAATAAGGAGATAAGTTACTCATGTTGATGCTTCCCTTCAAGAGATTCTTGAATTACCATGCCTACAAGCTTAAGAGGGAGCTTGGTTTTTTCACTTGAAGGTATGCCTTGATCATTATGATGGTGCTATGTGTCCATTACGTAAAAGTAAAGTAAGGAAAAGATTGGCATTTCTCATCCTTGATTTATGGCTGCCTTCCTTGATTGATTCTTATATTATGCAATCTTCATGAGACTTGATTACCATAATTTTATATTAAGAATCAAGAGGGAGTTCCATATGAAAGTTCTTTTGTTTTGTTTTTTAAAATATGAAGCTAGATGTGTAGCCCATAGTTAGAAGGAAACATTTGCTCTTGCTGCTAGATATACTATTATTAGAACCACTATAGCTAATGCTGCAGGCTGGAAGTTAAATATAAAGACGGTTTTCTTAATGTTGTCTATATTGAATAACTAGAAGGTTATGAGAATCAAGATAGAGAATCTCATGTGTGCAGATTAAAGAAAAGCTTTTTACAGCCTTAAGCAAGCTTCTTGAGCTTGATATGAGAATATTGTCAAGTATTTGATTAGTTTAGGATCTTGCAAGAATGATGTTGATTCTAATCTTAACTTTAAAAGTATTCAATAGTGAACTGCTAATTTTGTTTCTTATATATATGTGAATGATTTATTTCTAACTGTTGGAGATAGTCTCATCATTAGATGTAAGAAAGAATTAGCCACTGAATTTGGAATGAAGGATCTAGGCCTAATGCATTACTGTCTAGGACTAGAAGTATGGCAAAGATCGTATCCTTAATCAAGAAAATATGTCATTGATATGATGGATTGTAAATCTATGTCTACTCCTATGGAAACTAACTTAAAGAAGTTGAGTATTTTTGCAGCTAATTCTGATTTTGCAAATCCTTCAGAGTACAAGGAGTTGATTGAATCCTTGATGTATCTAGTTAACACTAGATCAGATATTTGCTATGGAGTGAGTGCACTTAGCCAATTCATGAACCAGCCAAAGCATGTTCACTTGGTGGCAGCCAAGCACATCCTGAGATACTTGCGTGGAACAGTTGGCTATGGGGTGAAGTATCCAATCAACACAGTGATCAATTTGGAAGGCTACTCTGATTTTGATTGGGCTAGAAATGTTATTGACAGGAAAAGCACTTTAGGAATTTGTTTCAGCTTAAGTTCCGCTATGATCTTTTGGGTCAGTAGGAAATAGTCCTCAAGCTAAATACATTACTTCAAGTGTGGCAACTAGAGAAGCAGTTTGGCTTCAAAAACTTCTTGCTAGATTGTTTGGACAACCTTAGGAATCCACTGTTATTTATTGTGATAATCAGAGTTGTATTAAAATGTCTAATAATCTCGTGTTTCATGACAAGTCAAAACACATGGAAACTCATTATCACTATGTTCGTGATATGGCACAAAGAGGTGCCATCCAGTTGAAATATATCAGCACTGATGAACAGGTTTCAGATGTTCTCACCAAGCCTCTAGCTCAAGTGAAGTTTGAGTACTTCAGAGAGAAGTTTGGAATTGTGGAGAACACGGTATTGATTGAGAGGGAGTCTCAATCCTAGTGATGCAATTTAGTTTGCATCTTCCACCCTCTGAGGGCAATGCAAGGTGGAGTCACCCTCTGCGGGCAACGCAAGGTGACATTGTATTCTTCTCTGGGAGAAGGCTGAGGTGTAAGACCTCTTCCACCCTCTGCGGGCAATGCAAGGTGGATCCATCCTCTGCGGGCAATGCAAGATGGACATCATGAAATGAGTTCATGATATTTATGTGTTTTATTGCAGGTATACTCTATGGAGCTTATACATTCATCCTTGCAGGCAATGCAAGATGAAGGTCATGAATGGATCATGACAAGTGGCAGCTATCCTCCCTAGCTAAGAGGGAGTGTTGAAAATTGTAGCTAGCTCGGATACCTGACTATTGAATTTTAATGTTGTCAATGACAATTAAAATTCCTATGTATTACCTCTCATGCAATCCGAACCACTTAGGGCTGGGCCCAAATACATGTAACTTGTAATTATGTCTTGCTATGAATATTGGGCAAGACCTATATATAATGTAACTTGTGGATAGGACAGGTCCTATAAATGTAACTTGTAATTTGGTCTGACCCTAATTGGGCGATGTAACTTGTGGTCCTATATTGAATGTAACTTGTAACTTGTGAATAGGGTAGACCCTATCTTATGTATCTTGTAATCTTAACCCTATGTTTTAGCGCCAAGTTGAAAGGGCCGACCTAGAGTGCATTGGGAGATTGAGTCACATATATACACAAAGGCTTAGTCATTGTATCAATATACACTTAGCGAATTGTCTTCAATTAGCAAAATTATCTCCTTCATTCAGCAAATTGTTTCTCTGAGTCAATGAACTATAATTTAAGGATAGCAAACCATCTTGCAGTGACAGTGAACAAGGTTCTAGAGACAGCGAACTGTCCACAAGGGTAGCGAACTTCATCTTGTGGACAGCGAGCTTCATTTGAAGGCTTCGAACTATCATTGATGACAGTGATCTTCATTCTGGAGCAGCAAACACTATCTCTGGGGCAACGAACCTCCTTAACAGCAGATACCCTATTCTTAGAGATAAGTTTATCATTTGTATATCCTTGGTTGAAGGCGTTATCCTATTGTGCATAGTTTGCTGGTTCTGATTGCTTCAAGTGTTGAAGCCATATTGTAAGATACTTCTGATTATTGCATAATAAGATCTCAGATCTATAGCTAGGTTTTTCACCTCCAAGAGGGAGGTTTTCCCAAGGTATTCTTGGTGTTCCTTGTGCACATTGATTTGCTTTCTGTTATTGCTATTTTTGCTACAGTCTGATCCTAAAATTAACAGTAATACCCCTAAATAAATTATCATTTGAATTAATAATGTTCTTATATTAATGTTAAATTGTATTATATATGTGCCCATCATATATTTAGTCATTACCGTTAAAAATATGAAAGTAATCACTGTCGTCAAAATTAAATAACTAAACATTACTATTAAAATAAAGGGCACCATTTTATGATGAATGGGCATCGTTCCAACATCAAATCGAATCATTATGGAAAGGCACTTAAACAATGGTTAGTTCAAGTTAGAAAGAAACATTACAATTGCGGTGAAAGGGTGTTACCCCCTTTGAAGGGACAGCCACATCTAAAGTATTTTCTCTCCTCAAAAGGAACATAAAGGTATAAAGTAGAGAAGACCGGATAGGAAAATGAGGCATGGAGGAAGTTAAGAAAAAGGAGAGATATAAAAAAATATATAAAACAAATAATACCAACAAAATCAGATTGGAACTGATATTAAGATACAGGCAGTAACATTCATGTTCTGGGTAGTATGCATGGTATGCACTTAATATGTATGCTTAATATATGAAGCCTGCTGATGTTCTTATAAAGGATTTAATAGTATTATAAATATTGATGATATATATAATAATTATAATTATTATAATATTTTTCTGGAAACTACTCTACAGTAATATATATTATAATAAAATAAAAATATATAATATATATTTATAATGTCTTAATCAGATATATAACAATAGTAGATGGTAAATCAGAAAGAGCTTATAAACAGTAAGAAGAATTTGTTTATATATAATTCTTGTTACTACTGTCAATATTTAAGAAGTTGGGAATTGGTGTTTCCAAAGAGGGGCATATATAATTCTTGTTACTACTGTCAATATTTAAGAAGTTGGGAATTGGTGTTTCCAAAGAGGGGCAGTCTAAATCTAGACAATAGGGTGACTCCCAAGAGAAGGTGGGGATCAGCGTCCCGAGAACCTTGAGCGACAGGTCCCAAGATAGGGTAAGGGCTTGGATCTGTAAACTTTGAGGGAACTTATTGTATTTGGTATCTAAGCACTTTGGTAACATTCACATCCTCTTCTTCCTTAAAACTGAAGTAGTAACAAACTTTGATGCTTGCATTAAGAATTATGGGTGTATGATAGATGAGCAAGTTACTTATTAATAAATTAATTGATTGAACTATGGAATGTCACTGATTTGATTCATGACAAGATAGAATTGTCTCCTAATCAATTTAGTTTAAGTCATAAGTACATTTAAATAGGTTAAAACAGGCCTAAACCTAGAAGGGGACATTACATTCTTCAACACTTAGAATAGATTTGCTTTAAGTAATTTGCTTTGAAGTTGTTAGATGAATGAAGGATTGATAGTTTAGATTAATGAAATTTTGCTCATACTTTTGTTGGATTGATGATTTTCATTCAATGTGTAAAGTTAGCCTGAGCTTTTGATGTGGATGTTTAACTTCCATTTTGAGTAATATTGTTCAATTGTTGGTATTATTCAAAGTGTGAAAATTTTAAGTACAACCCAAGAAGATTGCACCCGCTTTGCGTAGTTGTCCAAGTATGGCAAAACAAAGTGTCGTTACTAGTTTCACCCAGTCTTTACCGTCTCTTGAGTTCATAGGAATAGCTTAGCAGTAGTTAGAATTCCTAAACCCTTATTCTTTTTATCCTTTTTTGAAATCCCAAATCAGAAAATCCAAAAACAAAGAGCATTTATTGAAAAATTCGCCTAAGTCCAACTTGTGAATGATACTAGTTGTCAAGCGTAAGTCCCCCTTGTATTTCAGCAGACACTACCCAAGAAGCTATCCAAATAAAGTCGCTCGTTCGCACATATAGACCTTGGAGTCGCCTTGTGGTCTTTCTCGCAATCTTGGCACAAGTAGTGATTTTGTTCAAGAGAGGATAGAGTATCCTTAGATATTGTATTCTAATGTTCAGTATATGATAAAATGTACACCAACACGTCCTAACTTAACAGTAGCTGCAGATTTGATCTATTTATTCTGTTCTCTCCTTCCAAGATTGTTCCATCTTCTATCCTTCGATGCCTTGTTGTTGTACCTAAAATGGCTTTATGTATCTTTCATAGACAGTGAGGAGGCATGCCTCTTCATTTAGTCACAACTGTTTTGGCAGACACGAACCTTCTTGTTTAATTGCTGCCAACTATAACTAATGACTTGCTTTTTTAATTTGTGCTAACTGATCCTCCTTGGTAATAATATTAATAAATGCATTAATTAATTAATTGTTTCCACTAAACATAAGATCACTGTCCCTAGAGGGAGAGGGACGAACTTGTAAGATAATTTTCTTGCTAGAAGGAATTCCGATCAGGGGTATGACACTGTCATACATAAGTGCGGTCTATATTAGTATTACTATTAAATTCTGCATAAGAACATTACCAGGCTTCATTTATTAAGCACATCCCCATGCATACCACCAAAAACAAGGATGTTACTGCCTGTAACTTAATAACAGTTCTGATCTGATCTGATCAATGGTGATCTCACTGGATGTTTTTGATTCCTTTCCTTTATATCTCTCAATGCAAGGGAGAGGTCAGACCTCTTCATCATGTATGCCCTTTTGGCAAGAGACGCACCCTCTCCATCATTAGCACCCTTTGGAAGAGTGCAACTCTTCATTATATCTGCCCTTTGAAAGGGACACAACCTTTCAATATCAGATCTGCACTTCTGATTCCCAAATTATCCACCTCAAATGAGGTTCTCTTCTCCCTTTTATATCTCATGTTCGAGGGAGTCACAACTTTTCATTTCATGTCTTTTGACCATTCATTAACTTTATTAAAATTTAATTATATTCTTTTATATTTTTATTTTTATTTTATTATTATTATTTACCCTTAAATTCTATTTCAAAGTGGGGACATTACACACAAATATATAGACTTTATCTCAATTACCATGGCAATGCCTCCACAAAATCACCTTAAATCATAATCAGACAGGCAAAGGTGAAGAGCAACTCAAGGGAATCAAGGGAAACTACCATTGGTTTGGAATCATGCTGCTCATAAACAGCATAACAAATTTGTGATCAAAGTTATGGTTTTGTTTGATAAAGAGTTGGTTCGACTTATTAGTAAACAGGTAATCGGTATGAGGATAGCTTGAGGATTGGGCAGCTTGTTGGTCAGCAGGTAATTGGTCTGAGGATGCTACAGCAAATCCAAAACAAGAATGCCATGCATCAAGAGAAGCAAATGAACTTTCCACAAGCAAATTTCTCTACAAATACCATCTTTAACATGGTATTTTGAAATTGATGTGACCATAAATTTCATTTTGTGTGCCCTTCTTCTGTGACCATAAACCCACAGGTATTTCATCCTATGCAACTGTAAACAGTCAGGTATTTCATCTTGTGCAAGTGGTTACTATTTTATGTTTTCCATGGCTCATTAAGGGATTTCCTGTGTGTGAGGGCTTCAATTTTCCGTCTTCTGCAGGTTGTGCTTTAGGTTACAGCTTGAGCATCAGGTGCGCATTTGCAACTTCGCTGCTGGGCACTGGGTGTGTTTTTTGAGAATTTGCTGCTGGGGGTGAAAGGTTTGTTTAAGAGTTTACAGTGTTTGTTCATTGTTGCTGCAAACCTGCAAGATTTGTTTTTTATTATTTTAGTGGGTTTGGAGTGTTTGCTGCTGGGAGTGAGGGCTTTGCTTAGAACTTTACAGTGATTGTCCATTGCTGCTGCAAACCTGCAAGAGTTGTTTTAAATTTTTTTAGTGGGTATCCAGTAAATCACTCAGAGACGTCCCTTTTAATTTTGAATTGGGTAATGCCCTCAAAAGTTCAAAGTTCACAGATGCCCTGTTCAAAATGATGCAACTGTACCATCCAATTCCACAATGCCCACTTAGCGTCAGCAGACTTTTCTGAGTTTTAGTCATAGGAAAAATTTATGGTGTTTATATTTTATTGATATTGAAACTTGAGGTTCATATGTATTTAACTCGTCTTTTTGAATTATGATCTGTATTGAAATCTAATTTTGATCTAAATATGAAGGAAATCAGTAATATGTTCCATAAAATCAATAACATGCATGTTTTTGGAGACAATTTTTTTAAATTTATATAATTCTTAATGTTCAATAAATATGTCAAGTTATTGCCACTTTTTCCCAACTTTTTGCTGAGTCCCAAATTTTTAAAAATTTTGGGCCAGCCAAGTTATTGCTGAGTTTGAGTTTTTCAACTATGGTATGAGGAGTCCATAAAGTTTTCCAAGTCTTGTCATATTTCCCTCATAGTCATAGCTATTATTGTTGGCACGTATTGCAGCTTATATAGTCATTTACAATAGTATCTCCAACCACATCGACCCCAGCCACATAAGTGCTTTTATTCAATTGGAAAAACAGTTTCCTTGGTCGACACCATGATTCATTAATAAAAAGTGTAGTCACACTACAGAGGTTAATATCAGGGATTTGATCAAGAAAAAATTGGGTTAGGGTTTGGGTTAGGGTGAAGGAAAAAATAAGATGAAGGTCAGGATCAGGAGTAGGAAACAAATCAGAAAAAATTGCTGCCATAATCTGAAAAAAAACCAGAAAACCTAATTTTTTAAACCAAAAAAGGGGCCAGAAATCAGGTTGACCAATAATATCAAAAAATCACAATTTTCTTTAAGATAAAATCAGCAGGGGAAAGAGAAGGGCTATTAATTGGTATAATTCAGCAATTTCTGTAACTCTGGGTTTGTAATACCCAAAGCTAACAAGAGCAAAACACACAAAATGCAACCTATTTTTTATACCACATTAGGCACTGCTTAACTCTAACAAGTAATGTGCACCCATGCATGACCACCAAGTGCGGTGCCCTTATACTGACCGTGCGCAGAGGAATGTGTAAGGAAATGTGCAACAGAACTGGAGGAGGTCAATCAATAAATGAACAGTCAACAAGTAGCACACACCTCCATGTGACACACCCTACCCAATGATGAAAGTGTTACGGAGATGATTAAGCACCAAAACACTCAACACCCAAGAGAGTGCTCCTAAATACACATTCAAGGCCCTTAAATTTTTTTTAAAAAAGATGATATTTTTAGGATTATTAATTTTTTTTCTTATAAAATGAAGGGTCCCATAGTGGATTAAAGGCACACATATATATAGATTTTATTAATATGATGCATAAATGTTTTGTTGATTATATTGTTATATATCTTCTTGAATTGGAAAATTACACGATTGAATATGGAAATTAAATGGTTTGAGCTAAAAATTTAGCTCCATATATGCATAGCATTCATGATTCCATTTTAAGTTTAATATAATGCAAATTATGTGGTGAGCTGAAAATAATGTGTTAAGTATATATTTTGGTAGGGAAAATAAAGTGATGTAGTACCAAGCCAGCATACAATGATCATCAAATTGTTAACATCACCCTGCTCTGCAACAATTCCAAACTTAAATTTTTGCAAGGTACAATACTTCAAAGGCCAGTGACATTCACAGTTTGCAATCGATGAAAGGTTGATAGTAAGACGACATTCACAGTTTGCAACCGATGAAAGGTTGATAGTAAGACGACATTCTCAGTTTGCAATCGACGAAAGGTTGATAGTAAGACGAGAAGGAATTTGAATTATAGTGGAACAGGGGATTGAAAAAGGGAGATGTTAATGAAACCTTATAGCAATTACTTATAGTTTAATAACAAATTATTTAAATTAAACTACCAAGTTTCAGAATTAGCAGCTAGAAAATAGGGAGTGAAAATTAAAGTGAGTACAATGTCCATGCCTTTTGGCAGGTACAATATAAAGGTGCTGAAGCACGATCACACATTCAATAGAAACAATGGTTAGTAAAATAAAGCTCTTGTATTCATCATGAACAAGTTATGATACATGGAGTATACTGCTGGAAACAGAGACCAAGCTGTGTTATTCCCATGGGTCAAATCCTCAGACGAATTGCTTAAAATTGAGAATGTTTTGCATAAATAATATTTAATTGCCTTTGCACCTATTTCTCAGTCTTCTTTCCTCAAGAATCAAGGAGAAGAGGGTAAAATATAATTACATTTTGTTTATAAGAACAAACAGTTGCAGAGGCTGTTCATATCTAATCGTTTCAGTTTCCTTGGTCCTTGCGGGATGTGGAAGATGAAGTGTTGTTAATGATTCGGTTTCATCAAGTAGTACATGTGCAGCCCCATATGCAAATGTGCTTCATAATATTCTTCGTGAAAGGTGCAAAGTTTTGAAAACTGCAAAGTCAGAAGAGATGTTAATTTACCTTGGGAACCAGCAAATCCAACCCAGAGGTGTTTATGCTTAAATCATTTTCCCTTTCCTGAAAAGAAATGGTCCCCATTGCTTGTGCAGCCAATTGCAGATACCAGAAACAGATTTTGGAGCTGCGAAAAGATAAACCACTTTGCTTGGTCTGATTACTACCCCTACATCAGAATTCAGAACAATTGATGAGTGCCATGGTCAGCATGAATTGAGGTGGTGTCAACAGTTTGTCATTTTCTATTGAACTCAAGTATGAAAGGTTGATCTCTGATGGATGTTGGACTGCAAAAGGCTCAAGCAAGGGTAGCATATACGGCTTGAAAAGTTCAACACTAAATACAGTATGCATGCCCACTAAATTGAAAGATATGTGTGATCAGATATGCAATAATATTAGAAGTTGTGCAATATTTATGTGATGAGCAAGTTCATCCTTATGGATGAAAGTGAGAGACAGTAAAATTCTGACGTCCAACAATATAAATTCATATTATCGCAAAGCACATAGGAATATGAATAAATGATATCAAAGGCAGGAAAATGGGGCTCATAAGCATGGGTGGAAGTAAGCCTACTTGTATTCAAATTGCCTTTGGATACAAGCATCACAGATCTGATGCAAAAACCACACGTCCAGCCATCCACTTCAAGAAGGCAATCAACCTGGCAAACTCTTTCTCAAACATAAGCCCAGCATAAACACAAGGGCAACTCTGCCTTTATATAGGAATCCAAAGAAGCTTCAGGAAATCTCTTTAAGTTCTAGCACTGAAATCGAAGTCAAGACAAATTCAATGACAATTTTGTAATATGATGGAGTGGAATGCATCGACAAGGAAAATCCAAACCTGATTGATTGTACTATCAAAGCATGTGTTGCAAAACATGGCCATGGATCTTCTGTAATCCGATGCATGTCAGAAAGCCCATTGCCTCTGAAATATTGTTGGCTTGGAATCTAAGACTGATGGAATAATATTCTCTCTGCATTGCAACTTAGGTCCTTCTCAGAACTGCAAGGAAAGATAATATATAAATGACAGATTATAGAAGATAAATTAACAATAAATAGTTGTGATTTGAGCAATCCACTTCCACCTGTGCAGTTCTACAAAAAAGGCCCGTTACATAAAAAATGGCAAAGCCAAGTAATAAATAATAATACCTTTGATTTTGTTTCCTCCAAGCATGTTTCTCTTTCGAACAGCATCCGCCAGAATTTTCCGGGTGCTTGTGTCCAGCGGATAGCCCTTCTCCATCATTTCTTCCCAGAGTTTACAAGCTATGTTCCAGTTCCCTTCTCGGCATAGACCACTGATGAGCAGGCTATAGGTATGCTCATCAGGATTGCAACCATTCTTCACCATTTGTTCAAAAAGTTCAACAGCCTCAGTTGCTCTAAATGTCTTGCAGAACCCATAGATCAAAGAATTGTAGGAAACTACATCAGGACAACAGCCCTCTGTCACCATATCAATAAACAAATCACGAGCCTGATCAACCCTGTCCAACCTACATAAGTGATCAATCACAACAGTATATGAAATGGCATCAGGCGTTAAACCCTCTCTGATCATCTCATGGAAAAGCTCCTCTGCAAGGTCAGGAATACCTTCCTCAAAGAAACCATTTACCAGTGTAGTGTAGGTAACAATATCTGGAACAATACCTTTCTGCGCCATTTCACTTTTTACCAGCTTATAAGCTGTGCCAGTTCTTCTAAGCTTGCAAAGCCCATTAATAAGCGTGTTGTAAGAAACAACATTGCTTAAACCAGCTGCCTCCATCGTTTGAAAAAGAAGCCTAGAGGCTTTATACGACTTGCCAACCCTGCACAAGCCATCAATTAGCTCGTTGTAACTATAGCTGTTAGGAGCAATGCCCTTATCCATCATCTTACGAATCAGCCTCTCGGCTTCATACAACTTCCCCTCTTTGCAGTGATAGTTGATCAAAGTATTGTAAGTGACCACATCAGGAGAGCAGCCATTCCTCTCCATAAAGGCTGCAATAATCTGTGCTTTGGATCCTTTGCCGGCTTTACAAAACCCTCCGATTAGGGCATTATATACACAGCTGTCGAAAGCTATATTCTTGCTCATTATCATAAACAAATTATAGGCCGTATCAATTTTTCCTAAACCGCAAAGACCGTGTATTAATGCTCCACAGGCTATTGCATCCGGCGGACATCCCTGTTCCGCCATTTTATTCCAAACCTGGCTTGCGCCCTTCACTCGGCCGGCCTTGCACAGCCCATCAATTATCGTAGTGTAAGTTACAACATCGGGTTTGCATCCATTCTCTCCCATTTTATCCAAAATTTCGAGCGCCTTGTCCAATCTCTTTTCCTTACACAGACGATGAATAAATATATTATACGCATACATGCTCATTCCATGCCCTCGCCTGGACATGTAGGCATAAAGCTCGCAAGCGAACCCTATATCATTTACTTCACAGAGTGCACGGATAAAACTGGAATAAGTAGAATCAATCAATAAAAATCCATGATCCACCATTTGCAAGTAAATCCTCTTGGCCAGCTCCAGGCGGCCACTCCGGACGACAAGGTCAATGAAATGACTATAATCAATGCCAAATTTCACACAATCTGAGCTAAACATCCAATGGAAAATCTCAATGGCTTTTTCTAAAAACCCGGCTCGGACATAGCCGTCAATAACAATCGTGAAAAGGGACCTGTGCATCTGAAATCCCACACTATCCATGTCTTCCAAGACCTGAGACAATAAATCAAAGCGACGCCCATGGACTAGGATTTCAACAATGCTCATGTAAGTAAAATAATCGTGTTTATATGCATTTCGTGACTTGGCCCACGCAAAAAACTCAAAGGCCATGTCCGCATTGTTCTGTATTTTCAAGACCTGATTTACAGTGTATGGATTTAAGTCTATATTTAACTGTTCAAGCTCATTTTGAAGGTGTGGAGACCATGGGCCACGGTTGAGGACTTTACATATCTGCAGAGCACACTCCAAGAATGGTGGTTTTCTTCGGGCGGTGAGAAGGCTTCTTAACAATGCTTCCTTGTGGCGTTGTCTGAAAGATAGGGTTGAGGGTTTTTCAACTTCAAAGCTAGGGTTTTCAACATTAATTGCGTGTGGATTGGATGAATTGATTCCACGAGCTGTGTAAATCACTCTTGCTCGCAAGATTAATAAAACAGTGGAGTTAAACTGTTTTGAACGAGAGAGTTGGCATTCTTGCAGAAAGCTGGAGGGAAGCACCATGCCTCCACACCCATACAAGCAAATTTGTAGCGCAGATGCACCATATATTTGAAGCCACCTATACTCTAGACGTGTATCAACTACACCCAGAGGAAATTGCCTTTAGAGTCTACTTTGCAATTCATGGTGTGCCCAAGGCAATGGTTCCATGGAGGAAGGCAACCTAAAATTCTTCATGGAGGGCTAAAACTAAATAATCTTTCTCTAAGCTTAATTCAATAAATTTATATAATTTATTATAAACTAATTTAGATTAATAAGTATGAATAATAGGTGTAAAAAAAATGTATTTAATGTTAATTTATTGAAGTAAATGTAATAGATAAGGGTATTTAATTGTATGATCAAAGAATGAATATTTTTTGATGTAGATTATTTATTTGATTGTTATTAGTAAGGAAAAGATGTCTCTTCGTCTATATGTTGTCTTAGATTTTGCAATTGATCTTTGTCGAGTCTAATATAAAGTCCACAAAATCATGTCCTCGTTGCATCTACATGTATCCCCTATTTGTGTAAATTTGGTCTTCCTCAATGTGTGTCTTTGCTATATGATTCACCTTAACAGTATATGTTTGATCTATTTGTTTTGCTATCTAAAACTAGTGCTATTATAAAATACCTTTTAAGGATGTCATTGAATTGAAAGGGTGTGTATTCGCCTAGCTCAATTCATTGACCTATATGTAAGATAGACAAATAGCAAGCAAGTGCCCTAAATGATTTTAATGCATTGTGTAGAAGTGTTTCACAATTACTTGTGTCTTGAATGTTCCTAGGATGAGAGAGGATGATTGAATGTGAGAAGGATGTGAAATCAAAGCAAATACCTTTAAATACAACATATAGCATCAATTTGTGCAAAGTGTGTTTTGATCAAAGTTGACCAAACTTGAATTTGAATTTTAAAATTTTAAGGGTTGAGTTTGTGCTCATGGGATCAACCCTTCAACCACACAGATGACCTCAAGTAGATAAATGGTCACAATTTTATAAAGGTGAATATTTGGATATTTGTGAAGTCTTAGGTGTCTTAATAAATGAGGGATGTATTAATATATGTGCAAATGTAATTAAATGTATGGGAAGCCATTTTATGGGGATAAGAGGATGCTAGAGGATTGAACCCAACTTCATATAAGATTGCACCATCTTTTTATATGTGTATGTATTAAAGCATTTTCTCAAAATGGGCACAAAATTAAATGAGAAATAACATAAATAAGAAAAAATCACCATTATATGAGATTAGTTGAGAAAAATTAGAAGCTTTGGCTTAATTGTAAGGATGTTGAAGGTGTGTTGCTACACATTGGGGCTCTATCATGTATATGTTGGCATTATGTGAACTAGTATGAGGACATGATGCATTGTATGTTGTCATTGATGTCAATATGCTGAAGAGGAGAGAACCGGTATATGTGAGAACCGGTATAACAATGTGAACCGGCATTTGTGCCAAAGTGAAGCGGTGTTTTTGTTTAAGGTGAACCGGCATGTGGTTATGGGAACCGGCACATGGAAGCTTTGTATGACTACCGGTTGGTAGTCTCAACTTTAGGGTTTCCGGTTGAAGTGCCTCAAGCTTGTGTGACTCAATCGGTGACTTTGTGTGATGAGTTAGCATTGTAACGAAGAACAGATCGTGTTGCCATGTCAGCTTTGTGCGTGTGAAGGATCCTGCATGAAGGAGATTGTTCCTATCTACCTCGGGAATTTGCGAAGTCTGTAAACGGTGATAACGTGTGATGGGTTATCAACCGCCATGAAATCGGTGGAAAATGAACGATGGAGAACGTCTTGAGATTGGTTCAAGGCTGTTGAATTTAATGCAATGTGCTCAACGGTCAGGATTGAACCATTTGAATTGCTTAACCTAACAGGTTTAGGGTTTATGCTACTGACCTATCTGTTTCCTATAAGGTCGATGTTGTGTTTCTTTCTGAGGTTGTTGGCAAAAGTTGTGTGTGTATCCAAGTGAAGGGATACGTGATACTTGTCAGACCAGAAGAGAGAAGTGATACCTGTAGAGTGTAAGTGCAGAAGGTGAAGAGGAGCTAAAGTGGATCTGCATTGGCATTGAGTGTTGTTACCAGATCATTGTAATACTTGTTGATCTCTAACCACTTCAACAGTTGGGAAATCCCTTAACAGGATAGCTTTAACCGGCTTACTGTAAATCCTTTAACAGGGTGACTCAAAACCATTGAGTTCTTGATATCCTCTAACAAGGTAACCTTTAACAGGGTTTAACCCTTAACTGGGTATTCTAGTCATCCCTTAACCAGGTGATCCCTAACAGGATCGATTCCTAACGGAACCTATTGTATCAGTCTTTAACCAGACAAGGCTCTTAATAGAGCGGACTTCTAAAGAGTTCAAAAATAGCTTGTTGGTATTCACCCCCACCGTGGTTTTTCCCAGTTGAGTTTCCATGTGAAAAATCTGTGTGTCATGTGTGGTGTTATTCATGTGATGGTTTAAGTGATTTGTGTCTGAAGGTAAATCTTGTTGATCTAGCTGTTTATATATATATATATATATATATATTTGATGATAGATTACCTGTTCTTGCACTAGGGTGAAATGGAATGAAGTATTAGATTGTATGAAAAGATAAGTGTCAACCGGTTTATGCTTGTCTCGGTTATTCTAGTTTTTGTCGGTTGTACTTTGTTTAAGACCGGTGTTACTATTTGTTTGCCAAAGTGCATTGTCTACTGACAAACCGGTTTAGGATTGTGTTTTTGTCTGTACTGATTCACCCCCCCCCCCTCTCAGTACCGGTTTGGTACTATTCGTTCATCATTGAGTTATCAGTATAGGGATATGTGGGGGCTAACTCATGGCATGCTTGTCATTTATCTTTTAATCCATTAGTTAGTTGTTATTTAGGCCAATATAATTAGGATAAAGAGGTGTGTGCTAGCCCAATCATTTAAATGGATGAGTGTGAGCAAGGTTCTCCTAAATCACAATATTGTGAATTATATTCTTATTGTGAGGTCATGGAATGTGTCCCCTCAAAGTGGCTTAGACTTATTCATTATCATGTTATTATCCTATTGTAGAAGTAATTTCATTACAAGTGTATCAAAGCAACTATTTGGGCCAAATATTTTATTTTAGCCATATCCTTAAAACCCCAGTGAGTTTTTAAAGGAGTCTAAAATATATATAAAGGAAGCTACAATTCAATTTTCAAACTTATATGATCAATTTTGAGTGAATTATTGTGAGTTTGGTGTTTGTCATATATTAACCCTACAAGCCACAAATCGTTGGATTTTTTATATATATTTACATTTTTAAACTAATATAACAAAATATATTACTCTAATTCTTCAATTTTTCTTATTTAAGGCCAACTTGATTCACTTGTCATCTTACCAAATTTGGTCAAAGGGGAAAATCATTTTTTACTCTATCAAGCCTCAATATGATAGTTGTGCAAACGAGAGGCTATGGAAAAATTCATAGACACCAAGAAAACCTCCCAATAAAGAGGATGTAGTATAGAAATAAGAATTAAGGGATATTTTATTTTAGGGTTGGTCCATCTTAGTAAATGTTCAAGACATACAAGTTGACATGACCAATATCATTCATTAAGTGGATGAGCTCAAGTAGAGACTCAATCAATTGTTGATTTTGTAACTAAATTGACCACTTGGCACTAATACACAACCCAATGCAAACCTAGATATTTCACAGTCATCACCTTTGACTGGTACCTAATCAAGATCATGTAATATGATGCTAAAACTGGAAATGCATAAGTTTGATTTGAAGGATTTAATCACCTAAATCAACCATATGGCGAGATTTTTCAAATGTACATTAGATATGGTGTATATAGAAGGTAGTAATAATATCCTTAAATTTAGAACTGGGGTAACTCATTTGTGAACAATGGCTTTGTGCTCAAAAGAAGGCTCTTAATATTTATTGGTTTTTTTCGTTGATGAATTATAGTTGCATTGTTATGATTGTATGGTAAATAATTACTTTAGCCAGTTATCTAAACTACACTAAACAATATTTGTCAAAGATTATATTCAACAGTTCCAAAATTTGTCATTGCAAGTAGAAACAATCACAAATAATTTTTTAAATGACTTACTTCTTGGTGGGCTCAAGGATCACTCATTTATAAAATCTACTTTGGAATGTAGGATTTAGTTAAAATGTATAAGTTTAATATTCTCATAATTGCTAATATAATAGAAATTTTAGATTATTTATAGAAGGAATTATTATGCTTAAACATAAATAAATTTAGAAGCAACTCACAACGTATTGGATTTCATCTTAGAAAATCTTTAATGTGGAAGAGAAACTAATTTTGGTAGTGGTAATGTAACTTGCTACCCTCCTTTATTATTTTGTAAATAGATTATTCCAACACCAACAAAATTTCCAACTTTGACCACATTTTGGTCTTTATGTTTTCAATTTCAAAATGATGCAAACTAGTGAAATGTAGAACTCTTGAAGAAGTTTATGCTTGTAATTTTGTTTATAAAAAAAAAAATTGGTTTGATGTGTTTTTATGTAAATTTAAGAGCAAATTATGAATTGCTAAAATTTCAAAAAAATTGAGGTTGAGCTGATGTCACAAAAAAAAAAGGATCAAATAGTGTTTTTTTCTTTTTCTTTTTTCAAAATGACAAATTTAATATCTAGTGCATGGAAAAAAAAATGATGAATATTTTTCTCATAATAATGTTTTAAAGCCAAACTTGCTAGAAAATCATAGTTTTCATATAGCATCAACTTTTGTCTAATTTATTAGTTTTATTATTAATTGAAAGGAAGTGTTTTTAATTTTTTATAATTTGGAATCTTTTAAAAATTATTTTAGTTTGAATTTGATATTTTTTTAACTTCATTATGTCATTTTTAATATGATTTTCTATTTATTTTAAGAAAATAATTTACAATTTTAGGTTGTCTTTTGATCTAAATATATTTTATTATTAATTGAAGGGATATCTTTCTTTTTCGTTGTTGTTGGGTAATAGGCCATAGTCATTATTTTATTAATTAATAGAAAAAATTACAAACCTAGTTCGGTGTGGGCACCAGTAGGAAAGAGACGGGTAAAGAAAACCTTTGGTCTTGCCCAAGGATTACATCCTAGATCAAATTTGAAAACCAAAAGATTACATTGTTGGCTTAGTGCCAATATCTACAAAAAATCCTATATAGGGGTACAACCTTCCTGATGAAATTACAAATACCCATCCAAGGGACCATTCTTTCATAGTTCTTTCTCATCTGTGTCTGGGTTATCTGATTCCACATTTTGAACATCAATAGCCATTCGCTCGCTAAATTATTTTGTATACCATGCTTGGGACCTATCTTGCAATACTTGAAAATCACTCCCAGCTCAAAGAATTGTTAGCTTGTTAGTATCTTTAGACCATATAATACAAGCATACCATCGCCAATAATGAGAAATTGAAAATGTAGCCTAAAATGGATACCCAGGGCCAAAGTCATAACAAAACACAATACCAGACTGAACTAAGAATAATAATCAGACGGAAACCAAATTTATAGCAACAAAGAAACCATATTTAACTACAAAAAGTGATCACTACCAGCAACTGATTCTGAAATTAATAAATGTTTAATTATGGGTAGCAGTTAAGTTCTATCATACCCAAGCATATCACCAAGATTGCATATTCAAATGTATAACTATATGCAAATGATGCCCTTATAACATACAAAGCAGACTTCCAAAACCAAAATCATCCAAGTGCTATTGTTGATATGTGTTAACCATTTGCTTATGAAATCTTAAGGAAAAATAAACCAATCGGTAGTGCAGCTAAGATCAGTAAAACCAACCAAGAATCAAGGAATCGAGAGCCATGAGCCCTGCCCAAAGCTTAACAAATGACAAAAAGATAGACTACAAATGTCACATCAAGAATCATAATAAACAAAAACTACCACAATACCCTATAGAAGAGACATCACCTTTCAGATCCTGCCAGGGTTAGTGAAACCAAAAAATAGCAGTTAATTATTGTTCTAAAAAAGTGAGCAACGTCCTGATAGTAATTCTATAAGACAAGCCATAACAAGTATATTGTGTAGGTCTATAAAGCAGCTGAGACTACTGAGGTCCAATAACATGTTCTTACTATAATATAAATATTTCTATTTATAACTAAAGATTATGAAAGTTTGTAAATAATTGAATCCAAAATGAAAACCAAAAACGCCTAGAACTAGGACCAAGGTGGCTAGCTAAATGCCTGGCCTAGGGGTCGAGGAGCCAACTAAGTCCTTCATATTTGGAATTGACCAATCAACATTCTTTGAAGTGACCCTACTCTTTTCCGCCTTGATAATGACCAAAGGGAGAACTTGAATCTTGTCTAATTCCACTCCTGAGAAAGATTCTAGGATTTCAAACCCTTCTGCCTTTAGGTAGTTCACCCACCAAATTCTATTCTCTAGGGCCTTCTTCAGATGGAGCCATTTGTAAAGGAAGTTTGTATTCCTTTGAATAGAAGCCCTTCTACTTTCAAAGGCCTCTCTATCCCTAATTATCAATAGAGGACATTTAATAATACTCACATTTTGCCCATCGCCAGCCCCTGCTTCAATTCCATAATCTTCTGGAAAGGGAATCTGCATGAATTCGTCCACACTACCAATGGCAAGTTTTAGGTTACCAAGAAATTTAGCACTAAAGATGGCTCTTCTTAATTGAATCACCTCCTCCTTTTTTACACATATCATAAGCAGGATAGTCAGAAAGGTCATCGAGATATCACAATTCACCCATATCAATATTCGTTGTTGATTAAATTCATCCCCCAAAATCCTCCTTACCGCTTTGCATGACAAGTCATCCAGCTCAAGCAACACCTTGCTCCAATGCTCAGCTTTAATTTCTCCCCTAAAAGCCATAAGCCTAGAATCGGAGGCAGAGACTAATTTCAAATTCGATTCCATACTTACTCTGCAATGTCTACAAACAAAGCTAACCTTGTGTATCATATGAAGTGAAAACAAGGCTGGTTGTAGGTGTTAAATCACTTGCTTAGGCGGGTGTGAGGATAATTAATCAAGGACTGGCACCACAGGCAATTATGCCTTAATTTCCACACCTCGATATCATTGAAGATATAATTAATATATATAAGATCAAAGGACCTAAGAAACATGATGTAAGCTAAACTCATGAATCAAAGATTAACATTTCCCCAGTATAAAGTAGGGACCACCATACTTCTGCTAGGTCAG
The DNA here is from genome assembly GCF_030272615.1 of Cryptomeria japonica. Classification (NCBI taxonomy): domain Eukaryota; kingdom Viridiplantae; phylum Streptophyta; class Pinopsida; order Cupressales; family Cupressaceae; genus Cryptomeria; species Cryptomeria japonica. Next base: position 415,626,560 of record NC_081409.1, on the reverse strand, counting down.
AAATGAGGATTTCTAGGAAATATAATTAACTTGCTAGCCTCCTATTTTTGCCAAAAAGGTGCCATCAACACCTAAATTAGCTAACTTATATGTCGCAGTATTTCCTTCTCTATATATGTGGTTAATAGTAACTGCTTTGAAATGATCTAATAACTGGATATCATTTGCCAACCTTGAGTTCAGTTGCCAATTGGGAGTACTCTTGGTTCTCAGTGCATTAATAATAATTTGAGAATCCCCTTTTATGGCTAGTTTCTTAATGTTTAGATCAATACCAAATGATAAACCTTCCATTAGGGCCTCTATCTTAGCTATAATGTTGGTAAACTTACCCGTAGGTCTAGCAAGTTTAGCACAGACTAACCCATCCCGATGGTGGATGATACAACTGATTCTCGCAACCCTTGGGTTGCCTCTAGATACTCCATCAAAGTTAAGTTTGAACCAACCATATTCTAGTTTTTCCCATTTACAGTTCTCCCTTAGAGTTTTTCTCTCATGTCCCCCACACCCATATTGTGGAGGAATAATAAGACCCCACCACTTCCTTCTGATAAGGCTATCCCAATAGGAAAATATACAAGCTTTAAGGTTGGCTTTCCTGATTCTGTTATTGGTGCTTTCAATGATCGAGGCTTCTATTTTGTTGCATATGGTGTGGATTTTCATCTTATTCCCCTAGAAGATCCTTCTATTTCTTTCCTTCCAAACTTCCCAAACTAAAATGGATGGAGCAAGTTTTTGTATGACACCATACAAACTCTTATGGCCCAATCTTAGCCAGCTAATTATGTTGTTTATTTGGTCATTAGATGAAGCAGACTACCAACCTAGTTTTCTATGCAGCCAATTCCATCATTTTGTCATGAAAGGGCAATTCAAGAGCATATGATCTATTCTTTCCTCATTTGGCTCACAAAGGCAACACATAGATGGCCCTTGAAAGCCAATTCTCCTAAACCATTTAGGTGTCAAGAGTCTTTTTTGTAAGGCAGCCCAAAGAAACATGCCTTCTTTATGGAGGCAATCTTTGTCCCAACACAAATGAGGGGGAATATTATTCTGCTCCCATTGTTAGGATTTGATCAGTTCTGCATAGCCTTCTTTGACTCTATAGTACCCTAAGTTAGAATCTGACCAAATTAATTTGTCTTCCCCAATCTTGAAGGAGACTTACCTATCTGAGATTAAGTTTCTAAATTCCTTATTCTCTACCTCTAATAAAGGTGTTCGGTCTAGGGACTTCCATTTCCACCCTAGGACTAAGTTCTCATTAGGGAATTCAACATAGTTTCATAAATGTGTATCACACATATTGCTCAACACCTCCTTAATTCGAGGGTTCACAAGTGCTTGATCAAGAGCAGGGAGCCCATTCCATGAGTCACTCCAGTAGAGGGCCTTCTTCTCGTCATCTATGTCCCATGTTAACTTGTCCATGATCATATGCCTATTTGTTAGGATGAAATTCCAGATCCTAGAGCCTTTTGGGGGGTTAGGGATTCTGAAGATATTGCTAGGATCTGATCCAATAAAATATTTCTTGCACATAATTTTCACCCATTTCCTATCTAAAAATTTGTACATATGCCAAACTAGTTTAGCCCCTAAAGCCTTAATTTGCCATCTTAGATTTTTTAGACCAATACCTCCTGCTTCTCTAGGCCTGCATATATTGCTCCATTTAATCAAAGGTAGTTTCTTTTCTGTCAAGGGCCCTTGCCAATAAAAGGTTTTCATGATTTTATTCATCTTATCTTTAGCTCCTTGGGATAAAGGAACACAAGACATCTCGTAAGTGGGAATAGACGACAACACCGATTTTAGCACTGTGGCCCTACCTGCATTGGAAAGCCATTTCCCTTTCCAAGAATCTATTCTATTGTCAAGTTTTGTCACCATTGAGTCCCAAAGTTTACTTGACCTGATTCCTTTATCTAGGGGTAAACCTAGATATTTACAAGGGAAGTGTCCCCTGTTAAAACCTAGTATCTGACAAATAGATACCTCCTCCCTGATATTAGTGTTTGAGAAGTAGATTTCTGATTTATTTGCATTTACTACCTGCCCAGAGGCCTGAGCATAGTGGTCAAGGATAGATTTAAAAGCTCGGGCTTCTATTTTTGATCCTGCTCCGAAGAGCATTGTGTCATCAACAAATTGTTGATGAGTTATTTTAGCGACTCCATCCGTGACTTGGATACCCTTAATGCTACCCGTAAGATGAGATTTGTTGATTGCCCTACCTAGATTTTCTGTCATGATAATGAATAGAAAGGGGGACAGAGGGTCCCCTTGTCTAAGGCCCCTAAAGCTTTCAAAGAACCCTTCGGGGGAGCCATTAATTAGAATTGAGAACTTAGGACTAGAGACACAGTTAAAGATTAAATTGATGAGTTATTTAGCAAAACCAAAGCCTTCCAAGCATTTGCACAGAAACCACCAATCCACCTTATCATATGCTTTCTTTATATCTAGTTTAATCAACATACTAGGCTCTAAGTTCTTTTTCACTGAATGAATTATTTCTCGTGCAATAATGACTCCATCTAGAATGGGCCGACCTGGCACAAAGCCCATTTGTTCTTCTGAAATGATGGAGGGAAGAATTTTCTTAATCCTATTGTCCAAGGCTTTAAATAGCACCTTATAGATTGTGTGACACATCGAGATTGGTCTATAGTCATCTACCTCCTCTAGTATTGCTTTTTTTGGAATAAGAATTATAAAAGTGTTGTTAATTTCTTTAAGAATTCTCCTTGAATTTCTCATGCTTTCTATTGCCTCCCACAATTCAGTGCCTAAGATAGGCCAACAAATTTGGAAAAAACTAGCCAGGAATCCATCCGGTCTTGGTGCCTTATTAGGATGAAGTTGTTTTACAGCTTTGTGAACTTCATCTAATGAGAATTTGTTAGTCAGCATCTTGTTGTCCCCCTCTGTAATTATCTTAGGTAGGTTGGAAAGCAGATTCTGTTGAGAATGGAGGTCTGAACCATCCCAGTTGTTCAATATATTCCTAAAGGAGGACTCTATTTCTTGTCCAATCTCTGCAAGATTATTTAAATGGATGCCCCTATCATTCCTTATCTTCAAAATTCTATTTAGGATTCTCCTATGTTTCATGTTATTGTGAAAAAACTTAGTGTTGTTGTCGCCATTACTGAGCCAATTCTCCCTTGAATTTTGTTTCTAAAATATCTCTTCTTTTGTAAGAATGTCCTCATACTTCTAGATATTTTTCTTTTCTTGGGTATGCTTTTCATAATCCATACCCTCTCTGATAATACCTTCATTCATATCAACAATTTTTGCTTCAATGCTCCCTTTTTCTAAGAAAATGTTTTTAAATTGATCTTTGTTTCATTGTAGAATTTTATGCTTAACATATTTTAACTTAGTGATAAAGCAGTACATTCTTGATCCAGAAACCCGAATTTCCTTTTACCAAATATTAACTAGATTAAGGAAATTTTTGTCTTGAAACCACATATTTTCAAATTTAAAGGGGAATTTTCTAAGTTTCTTGTCCTCTACTATATTCAGAGAGATTGGGAAATGATCTGAACCGGAGTGGGGCAGAATAGCTGAGCTCAGTGAATTACTAAATCTGGCCAGATCCCCTTTGAAGAAAAATCTGTCTAGTTTTTCTGCGATGTAATTGTTCCATGTTCTCTTATTTCTCCAAGTATACTTTCCATTGTCCAATCAGATGTCCAACAAATTGTTGTTGCGAACCCAGTTCTTAAATCCTTTTGGGCTATGGATTCTACTTGAACACCTCCCTCTTTTTCTGCTAACTCCATAATTACATTAAAGTCTCCTCCTAGAATGTAAAATTCTTCTAAATTTAGTGCCTTAAAGGACTCAATCTCTGCTCAAACTTACCTTTTCCCTAGAATGTTGATGGGACCATAAATATTGATGAGAAAAAAACTTAGCTGATTTGAAAGGCTTCTGACCCTACCACCCTGCCAATTGGATTTGTTGAATATATCTTAAAATATTACCTTTCTAGGATCCCATAAGATAGAAAGGCCTCCCGCAACTCCATCTACATTAGTAAAGACTATTTTCCAAATGCCCAACTTCCTGCAGAATTGATTTCAATCTTCTGATCTAAGATTAGTTTGTTGAATCATAATGTTTTTTGATTCAAAAGTTGAACGATAGCGCTTGAGGAGGTGTTGTTTGTTAGGGGCATTCAGGCCCCTAACATTCCATGAAGTGAGTTTCATTGCTCCTTGGGAAGGCACTTCCCCTTCCCAGCTTGCAGTAAAGTTGTAATTTTAGTCAGGCCTTCAACATCCCTAGCAATCCCCCTAAGCTCATTTAGGAATTTCCTACCCCTCTCCTCTTGTCAGTATTCCCACAATCTGGGGTTTTTTTATTTGGACAATTCTAGTCTAGTTATAATCTCTACCCCAACTCAGTGTCATCCATAGGCTTTGGAGAGCCCTCCCGATTCTCCAATCTCAACACCTCACTCTCTTGAGCATCCATCTCCAGAAGTTCCTTAATCAATCTTTGTTTCTCTGCCACCATTTTTGCATCATCCTCCTCTTCTGAGTCTATGACTTCCTCCAAGGTGTTGTTAAATCCCAATAGATTGTAGGTTACCTCCATTTCTATTAGAATCTCTGTTTCTTCAACCTCCTTGATTTATCCTTCATTCTTTCCATCTTACACTTCTATCTAGAGGTTCATCGCCTCAATCGTGTCCACCTCCTGCTAATAATGGGAACTAACTTCAATATTCTTCCCCAGGCTTCTGTCATCCCCTTCAAAATGATCCAATGGAGCTTTTTCCTCAGGAGGGAAAGACTTATCTCCACCCTCAGTAGCTACAATAGTGTGATTGTTAATGAGAAAGCCTCCTTGCTCCTGATTAAAGGTGATGCTGATATTTTCTATTTGTGGGAGGTTAGGGGAAGGACAATTTTGCCTTATCACAACCTTATTGATTGCTTTAGTAATGATATTACCTACAATGGGCCCTTCATAGAACTCGACCCTAAAAAATAGACTTATTATTCAGTGACGAGTTCTAGGGGTTCTAAATAATTCGCACTTGTACTAAGGTTGACCAAAATTTTAACCTCGTTAGAGTCTAAGAAGTTTTCCTCTACTCCTATGAAGGATCCCAAGGAATCCCCTAATGTCTCTAGGGTTTTAAATTATAGCACTTCAACCAACACATACAGGATACGAACCCATGTTGGTGAATGTTTAAATTTATATTCAGTTGGTTTAAAGTTTTTCTCCCAATCTATAAAGAGGAAATTGTAACCTTCGAAAAAGATTGGATTGCCCTTTAACAGTTCATCCTTCAGGGCTATGCTACTACAAATTAGGACAAGAAAATTATTGGGGAGGACAGAGATACTTACCTGATTGGGGAATGTTGAATTCCACCAATCCATAATTTGAGATGTCAATAACCCCCACCCACTCCATTTGGAAAATAAACCACACTTACTACATTGCTTCCATCTTTCTATGGGTTCCTTTTGATCCACTACAAACATCATAGAATCTCCTCTATTTGGCCTATCCATCATTCCTTGGGGGTGCCTAAAATTAGATTGAGGGTTAATTGGCCCCTTACCCCTCTAAAATCCATTGGTCTTAATCTGAGTAGGGTTTCCCTTCCTATAATTGTCATATTGGCGAATGACCCTCCTCCGCGACCGGGTCTACCTGAGAGCTTGGAATTTATTATAACTTTCGAAGCTTATCTTATATCCCTTCTGAAGATTAGGGAAATTCTTAGTGCCCATTCGATTCAAAGTTGTTACGATATTCCTTCTGGGAATTTCATTTGATCAAAGGGTTCGTCTTTCCAATTTTTTGTTTTCCTGCATTCGACTTGTTGCCATTTGTTATTCTCATATTGTTGTGTAGTGAGCGCTCCCTTGTGATTTGAAAAATTGTAATTCGGCCTTTTGTAAGAGAGGTTATCCTGTTGTAGATTGTAGCACATATCAATCCATCTTCCATTTGTAAAAACCCATTGTGGGCGATACGCTTGATACTCAGAATATGAGCGACAAATATTATCATAAAGGGCGACATTTTTTGCAAATGAAAATTATCTTTGTCCTATCAGAATCAAGTTTGCTCCTGAGGCAGCTCGAGGATGAGAAACGAGAAATAATAATCCTTCGGTGCCTTGGTTTGTGTGTTCGTGTACCTGCGAGAGAAGCTTGTCCTGCCTTGGGATGTCGTAGGAATTTGATGTTTATGAGCGAGGTATTTGTTATTTCACATTTTCATTAAGTCAGAGCAGAGCCTTTTTTTAATTTTTGTTGCATTTTCACATTGAAGGGAAATATTTTTATTGTTTAATAATTAAAAATTAAATATTAATTTAATTTGAATTTGATATTTTTCTCATTTACTACGCCAAAGGCGTTCTCTATATGAGTTATAAAAGCTCAATTGGACTATCCACGGTTCATATCATCTTAGAGGCTTGCAAGACTATTTAAACGTTTGCAGCCATTAGATGGAAAAGCAACATAAATCCCACAAAAAAATTATTTAACTTAGATTTTTGTTTAAAAATAATTTCATTTGATAAAATACAATATTTTTTTATAATTAGATACATAAATTCCTTTTTATTTTAAATTGATTTTCTTGTTAGAAGTGATTTTTAAAATAAAATAAAATATTTTTTAGTGAATATATATATATGTTTGGTATTTGATATATATTTAATTTACTAATCAATTAAAATTTCTAATATGAAATGATTTGCATGCAAAAAAGAATAAATTAGAATTCAAAGTTAGTTTTAAATTTAGATTTTAGTCTTTAACTTATGCTAAAATTATAATTAGTCATTGTTGACTTATTTTTTAATAGAAATTTAATTTAATTGTATTAAATAATAAATGTTTATGAATTTTTAAAATTATAATTTATTATAATTTTAAAGTTAATTGTAAACATAAAAAATATTGTGGTGATTTGATTAATAATTTTAGATCCAATAATACTTAGTCCCATATAGAAATGAAATTGTACTTAAAAGAACTTTGAAACATTTTTATTTTATTTTTAAACAAAAATTGGCGAGCACTTAATATATTAATATTTATAAAACCTAGTTTGAGAGCTCATCAGAGAAAGAACTAGGAAGAAAACTCGGAATCCTAGCTCAAATACAAATGCAAAAATCCAAACCTACGCTATAAAGGGTCTAGTCACCCAATTTTACAAAATAAGCTTCATCAAAATATACATTTTTCTGGGAAGCCTATAGTTGCTATGTATAATTTTATATAATATATCAAAATATCAAAAATATCAAAAAATCAGCTAAAATTAGCATGCCATATCGGCTGACTTCGAATTCCCTTTTACATCGAATCAAGGAAATATTCTTGGTACCAAAAAACAAAAAACAAAAACTACCTTTTTACTCTTCCATGGCGGAATTATTCAGGCTTTGATTTTCGAGGGCATTGAGGTCTGAAGTATCATCCTCCCATCGTATCGGCTCTACTTCCTCTTGTGGACGACGAACGACCTCCCATACATTTATCCTCGTGGGCTATCGAGACCTTGCTTCCCTCCTTGAAGTCGATGCAATATTCTCCCACTCCTCCACCACTTCGGACTGTGAAAACCTATTTGTCCAACCTGAGGCCACGTCATGAAAAGGTGCATTAAGGTTTGGCACCCTTTTTGGAGTCTATCCCCTTTCCTCTGGTTGCAATATTGGCGGTTTGGAGTCGACATTTTCTAGCTCCAAAATCACCATAAGAGCCTTGACTTTAATCCTGACTCTGTGCACAATGTGCTCGTTCAATTGTCTACCAAGTTGGTGCAGACCATTCTTCACATGGCATAAATTTTGCCTTTCGGGTGCATGCTTTATTCGGTCATAGAGCACCATGTATGCATGACTAGTTTGGATGAAATGTGGTGGAAACAGACCCCCTAAGAGAGTCGAGCCCTACAACGGATTATAGTTGGCCAAAGCTTCATAGGACTTGGAAGATTCAAGCACATCCTGCCTTACCAACTTAAAAAACACTATTTTGAGCAGAGGAATCGATTGCAAAATATCAAAAGCATTGGACATAAAAGAACTGATAATTTGATAGGGAAATAAAATTCTTTTGGCTTGAGGGGACAATATCTCCTCACCAATGAAGTATTTAACTACTCTCCTTAGTCGCGGGTTTTGTAGATGAAATAGTTGATCGAGGTCCCCATCATCAATGTGGCTATGGAATGCCATAGAGGGCTCTTCAATACGCACTGCCACTCGATCGTTCCATGGCATGTACTCCCAGTGCAATTGCATGCAACCTTCGCAAGAAATATTCTCCATTGTGCCACTCACTGAATTGCTAAAACTTTCAAACACTTCGGTTGATGATTGTGAACTAATGCAGTCAAGTTTCCTTTTATAAACAATAGCTTGCCACGCAAAAACAGATTCCAGAAGGATTGGATTAAGGCAATCTTTGTGTTGCAATAATTAGTCAGACTATTAAAAACCACACTCAAAATTTATTGCATTAACATCTGACATTAGCGCAACCAAGAGAGTGTGTGAGAAGCCAAAAATCTCCTTCCCATGTGAGCTGACATCATCAACCTCTCGGAGTACTCGCACTGTCCTATCATTCATACAATCTGCAGGCTTCATTTTAAGTGCATACATGCGAGTACTCATTGAGGTATAATTTGGCATTAAAGTTCTACAATTTCCTTTTGTACCAATTCAAGCAATTCGGGGTATGAAGACAGTTTGATGGGAGAGTTAACAGACTCAACTGAAATGCCATCACAACCCATGTGTTGCTAAATTGTCGGCTATAGAATTGCCTTCCCTTAATGTATGACTAACAATGTAATCTGAAAATGACTCAAGTAAATCCCAGATACGCTTTAAAACATACGATAAGTGCCATGTCTTAGACGTTTTTTATGTAATTGCATTGATGATAACTAATGAATCCCCTTCTAAAGGTATGTTGGAGAGATCACATTTCCTTGCTAACACCAGGCCGGCTAGTAAAGCATTTGCCTCTGCCAAATTGTTGGTACCCGAGGAGATGGGAGATGCTTGGAAAGCACACATTTTCCTGTGATGATCTTGAATGTAAACTCCGATTCCTGACTTCCCTGGATTTCCACGAGAAGAACCATCGAAGTTGATCTTGAAGAAATTAGGTGCAGGGGGTAACCATTTTATGGAAGACCAATCTTTAACATGAGATGATGACCAATTCGGAGGAATCCCAATTGGTATAATAATACCATTCCATGATTTTGCAATTACCTTATCCCACTTGGTAAATGAATGATTGTCCTTGGAATGAGTATGTCCGACTACTCACCTTACTGCTACATCCCTGTTGTGTGGCTTTATAGCCTTCTTTAATTGAATATTGCCCTGATTTAGAAGCTGCCCAGATTATCACATCTTCCCTATTAGACATGAAAATTGTTCTATTCAAGAAGATATCTGCCAAGGAAGAGGATTGTTGATTGGATATAGGAAGAAGAGTTGGGTCTTTCCATAATGTTTTACCTGAAAAGATTTCTACAGCTGACACATAGTCACTCAATTTTATACCCCACTGATCTATAGCTATATTCCTAATATCTTCCATATTATCTGTTTGAGCAATTGGAGGATGCTCACACCATGAGTCTGTCCAAAAGTTAACATTGAAACCATTATTGACTTCCCATGTAATATATTTAGTTACTAGACTTCTTGAATCAATCATAAAATTCCATATAGCTGACCCTTTTGGAGGATCCAAAATTGTCAAAACTCTGGATGGTTGGTTGTTGTCCAAATATTTGGCTTGCATGATCTGACACCATTTTGAAGTAGGATTAGTATACAATTTCCTAATCAATTTTCCTCCAAAAGCCTTGTTGTGATGTTTTAAGTTATGAAGACCTACTCCTCCTTGAGACTTTTGTAATGACATCTTCTAGAGAGACTAAGGGGATTTTCCTTTCATTTGTCATATTACTATTCTATAGAAAATTTCTTACAAGTTTCTCTAACTGTTGAATGACAGATGAAGGTGCTTTGAGAACATACATGTAGTAGTTCAGTATTGCTGTTAACACTGTCTTTATAAGAAGCATTCTACTAGATAATGATAGCCACCTTACTTTCCATGCTAAGATTTGTGCCTTGATTCTTCCAATAACAACAGACCAATAAGAAGATTTGTTTGTCCCCATAAAGAATGGAATACCAAGGTAAGAAGATGGCAATTGATCCATTGAGAAGTCCAAAATCTTGGATATTTTTAGTGACAAAATTGGATTTGTTTTGAAAATGAAAAGCTTAGACTTAGCAGCATTAATTTTCTGACCCGAAGCTGATGAATAGACTTCCAAAGTTTGCTTAATATTCCTAGCTTCTTTTAGAGAAGACTTACCAAATAACAATGTGTCATCAACAAAAAGAGAGTGAGTAACTGCAATTGAAGTACCTGGAAGACTAGCTACATGCCAAATCCCTTTTGATGAGTCAAGATTAATGCTTCTGCTAAAGGCATCTGCCATAAGAATAAAAAGGAAGGGTGATAAAGGGTCACCTTGTCTTACTCCCTGTGTACCCTGAAAAAACCCTGAGGGATGTCCATTTACTAGAACCAAAAAGTATGCACCCGAGACACAGGCTTTGATCCATTTGCACCATTTGACTGAGAAGCCAAATTTAGATAATACCTTGAAGAGAAACTCTCACTTAACCCTGTCATAAGCTTTCATCATGTCAAGTTTGACAACAAAATTTTCTTGCTGATTTTCATTGATAGAATGTAAAACCTCATGTGCTACTAAAGCCCCTTCCATAGTCTCCCTTCCTAGAACAAAGCCCCCTTGTTCTTGCGAGATGATCTTAGGTATGAGATGATGCAGTCTGAGGTAAATTGCCTTAGTTACTATCTTATAGATCGTGTTGCAGAATTAAATAGGTCTGAACTCTACAAATGTTGATGGAGAGGTTGTTTTTGGAATAAGAGCAATATTTGTTGCATTGAAACTTTTTAACATTGCACCCCTTCTCCTGGATTCTTCCATTACCGCCAAAAGGTCTATCCCTATCACATCCCAACACTTTTGGAAGAACAGAGCAGTGAATCCATCTGGACCTGGAGCTTTATCTGGGGAAAGGGAGAATACCACTTTGTGGACTTCCCCTAAGGTGAAAGGGGCCAATAAAGCTCTATTATCCAAGTCAATAATTAGAGGAGGAATAGACTGCAGTAATTGCTCAACTTTATCATTCCAAGAAGAATCTAAATCAGAAGGTACAGGGGCTAAAATATTCTTAAAAAACCTAACTCCTTCATCTTGAATATCTGCCAAATTTTCAATCAATACCCCTGTGTCTGCATGCTTGATTGAGAATATAACATTTTATGCTTTTCTTTGTTTTGTGGATGCATGAATTTTTTTTGTATTCTTGTCTCCCTGCTTCAGCCAAAGCTCTCTATACTTCTGTCTCCAATATTCTTCTTCTCTCTTACAAACCTCTTCCCACTCACTTTGAAGACCCTTCTGTGTAGAGTACAAAAGTTGATCCAATCCCTTGGAGATTATATTTTGATTAACTTCTTCCAACTATTGTTCAATGATTTTATTTTTTCAAATACATTCTTGAAGACCTTCCATTCCATTCTTTTTCCTTAACCTTAATAATAATCCTAACCATAACCCTTATAATCTTTAATTATGGTTTAATTCTAGCGCAAGGTGCACACATAACCAATTTAAAAAGAAAAAATCATTATTTTTTTCTGGTTGGTAATAAGTTTTTGATTATATTGATAAACAAAAAAAGATAATACAAAGTTCGAACTACCAGCAACTAACAACCCCAAAAACATCACTACTCCATATCCATCGAATATCACTAAAAATTTTGAGATGCACAAAATAACAGTTCATTATGTAGCCATTAACCAACACATCTAACATAACCAAGATTCTAGCATTACACTACACCTAACTTCAAAAAAACCAAAACATAAATTTGCACTGTAATCTATCACTCATGCAGGTTCTCGTTATTGAACATGTCAATAATTCGTCGTGCTCACTCTGTATGAGCCTGCGGTCACAACTCTAGTCACATCTCTACCCTTTCTATCTTGTGTGTTGCTTGTAATGCTTCATCAACCCGCATCAACCTAGCAAATGTTTTGAAAGCTTCCCATCCTTGCCAAGAAGTTGCTCTACATCTTTTCTTCACATCATCCTCTGGCCCTCGCACAAAGGGAATGGGGTTTCCTTTCTCCTTGACACTTTTAAAAACATCAATTCCAACCCCTGGGATGACCCATTCAAGAATGGACTCCAGACCTTCCAAATAATCCTTTGCAATGAGCTCTTTCGGGATTTGTCGAACCGTGTCCACTGTGTTTTCAAATTCTAGCCCCCACACCGCAATCAAAGAATAGATATCCATATTGGTTCGATATCTATAGCTGATGTGACCAATGTTCTCACTCAGCATTAACTTCACCACCTCCAACAAACACTCATATTTGTAGAGGAAAAGCCCCTGTAATCATTTTTTGCATGCCTTTCCCACAAAAGGCACAAGCTTCTTTTGTGTTTTGAAAGTAAAATTTGCCTCCATATACACAAGCTACAGTTTCGCCACCCCAACACCTAAGAATACAATTCTTCTGCAACTAAAAGAAATAGTGCTACTAAAACAAAATGACAACACCCTTGCTTATTCATTAATACAAAATGATTATCAATCCTTCCTTCCTGAGCAAGCCAACCTTCACTTCTGCCGAAGTCCTTTTACATCACTGCAAATTGTAAATGATCTGTCAGATTATACCATATCGGCCTTCCACATGAACCAAGAGTGACTACATTTTATTGGCATATTAATTAGCAAGACCTAAATCTAACACTTTGATTCTCCAACATTTTTGGGGATGCCACCAACTACCACATCTTCCGTGTCATCAATGACAAGGTTTCAAATATCTTCCAGCCGAAAATCATGCTCATCCTTAAATTTTCTAGCCCATTTGGACAGTATGTCCAGTTCTTTATTGCCTTCTCTTCACACATGGGATATCTTGAAATCTGTAAAATATTTCATCTCATGAGTTATTTTTTGAACAAATTGGTTAAGCATCCAAGCCTGCATCCCACCTTTAATAAGTGCATTGACAATAATAAGTGAGTCACCTTCCAGATGAAGTTTTTGGAAACCAAGTTTCAAACCCCATTCAATGGCTAATTATGCTTCTTGCACCTCAATGACATTATTTGTGCCTTGTTCCAGTCGCTTAGCACCCCATGCAACAATGTTGCTCTTCCAGTCCATGAACACTGTTGGCATTATGTGAACCGGCATGAGCCTTATGTAAACTGGCATGAAGACATAATGATATTGTATGTTGTCATTGATGTCAATATGAGACATAGTGTGAACCGACACATAAGATAAGTGAAGAAAGAGGTACCGACATATGTGTGAACCGGTATATGCCAAAGTGAAGCGGCACATTTGTTCAAAGCGAACCGACATGCAATTATGGGAACCAACACATGGAAGCACTGTATGACTACCGGTTGGTATGGCAGCTTCCACTTCGGGGTTTCCGGTTGGAGTATGTGTGACTCAATCGGTGATCTTTGTGTGATGAGTTAGCAGTATGATGGAGGACAGATCGTGTTGCCACGTAAGCTCTATGTGCGTGAAGGATCTTGCATAAAGAAGACTATTCCTATCTACCTCAAGAATGTGCGAAGTCTGTCAAATGGTGATAAAGCGTGATGGGCTATCAGCTGCCATGAAAATGGTGGATAATGGATGATGGAGAATGTCTTGAGATCGACTCAAGACTGGTGCATTTAATGTAGTATGTTTCAACGGTCAGGATCGAACCGTTTGAATTGCTCAACCTAACAGGTTTAGGGTTTAAGGTTTTTGCTACTGACCTGTATGTTCCCTATAAGATCAATGTTAGGTTTCTGTCTGAAGTTGCTGGCAAAAGTTGTGAGTGTGTATCCAACGAAAGTGATACAAGATTCTTGCCAGACCATAGGAGAGAAGAGATACCTGCAAAGTGTATGTGCAGAAGGAAAAGAGGAGCCTAAACGGATCTGTATTAGTATTAAGTGCTATTAATAGATCATTGTAATACCTGTTGATCTCTAACCACTTCAATAGTTGTAAAATCCCCTAACAGGGTGGCCTTAACTGGCTTGATTCAAAATCCCTTAAATCGGGTGGTCTTAACCGGCTTGTTGTAAATCCCTTAACTGGGTAACTCGAAGCTAATGAGTTCTGAGAAGCTAGAAAAGCTTAGGAGATCCTTTCAGCTATTAAGTTCTTAAAATCCTCTAATAAGGTGACCCTACCAGGTTTAACCCTTAACTGGGTATCCCTTAACCAGGTGATCCCTAACAGGATTGGTTCCTACCAGAACCTATTGTAATGTTCTTAATCGGACAAGGCTCCTAACAGAGTGGACTTCTAAAGAGTTCAAAAAGTAGCTTGTGGGTATTCATCCCCATCATGGTTTTTCCCAGTTGGGTTTCCACGTGAAAAATATGTGTGTCATGTGAAATGCTTTTGTCTTGTGATGCTTTGTTTTATCTATTATGCACTTGAAGGTTCTATGTTTTGTGCCTGTCTATAAAACATATTGAACTCCCTGTTGTGAAGATTTGATAGTTAAAGTCTACTAGTTCATGCATGTGAATATTATGATAATGTGGTATTGAGCTAAGAGAAAAGCTTAGTGAATGACCGGTTCATGATTGATTGAGCTATACTAGATGCTACCGGTTGCACTCTGTTTTACCGGTATCTTTGTTTATCAGTCATTGTGAGTGTTTGTTGTCAAACCGGTTTTGGACTGTATTTGTGTATGTACCGATTCACCCCCCCCCCCTCTCAGTACCGGTTTGGTACTAGTGGTTCATCATTGAGTTATCAAACACCACCCCTGCACCAGACTCACTCGGATTACCTTTGGATGCACCATCAAAAATTTTATCTTTCCTTCTCCCGCTTCTTGCAGTAAGACAGATCATCCCACCTAGGCCCATGAACGGGCCTAAATTTAATTTTAGGCCAACAATTATGGATACACAAATCCTCCTTTGAGAGAACTACATTCTTAAAACTGAGTCGAGAAGTTGTAGCGCTCACCACTTCTTCAATTGATGTGTCAATCTTGGCCATAATCCTTTCTAGTGATTTTGCTTTATCTTGAAATATTCTTTGATTACTTTCCTTCCAAATCTCCCATATTATCACTGATAGGCTTATTTTCCATATTGAGGAGAAAACAAACTTTTTCACTTTAGATGACCAACTCATAAAAACATCCTTTAAATTTCCAGGAAGGGGACCTTGCCACACCAACTTTCCTTGTACCATCATTGGGTGCAAACAATGACTATCACACACAGCTAGGTACTCAGGGTAGAGACACAAGTTTACATTAAGAAACTATCTGAATTCCATTCTTCTGACTCATTTATTTATCAATCAGAGGATGTGTAACTTGAAATGGGACTGCAAAGTATATGCACTAAGAACATATAGGAACAAGTCTATCCTACTTTTAGGTAATTGAAAGTGATTAAACAACTGTTTACAAAAAAGGAAATTGCTTGAAATCACGACTTTAAAGATAACATGAATTTCTACTAACAAAATACCAATTCTTCAACTTATACAAAAATAACTATTCTGCCATGTCGTGGCTGCAGGAACAGTTACAAAATTACAGAGTTTGGTTGTAGGAATAAACAATGAACAAGAGAATGAAACGAAACTAAGCAACTTGAAGAACAAAGTGCATAAAAGACAACCATACATAATTCTCATCAAGTGGCCCCCTTGGATGAGTCTCCTAGAATGAGAATTATAACTTAAATTAACTGATTATGCCCACAACCATATAGGAACGCCATATTGACTTGGAAAATAGATACTCTTTTTTATTCAGAAATCAACTAGATAGCATAACATTACTCAATACAAAATCATGAACTAACTAACATAGGGAATATGTAAAGGATTTATAACATTCATCCTTAACAACTGTGAGGTAGGAAATATGAGCATAAGATTCAAAGCACAAACAATTAGCCAACCACAAAACTAAATGCTATGAAAGTAACTCCTATCAAAATCAATAGAAGAATTGAAAATAAGACATTCAAAAGAAATGAAAACCATCACCAATGTTTTCTTCAATCGACCTTCATTGTCCTTCTTTCTCCTCCAAATAGCTTGTTTTGTGGATCTCACCTATGTGTGCAATAAGCAAGATTGCAAGTTGATTTTGACATGCGAGGATACTAGAAACGTGGCTGATTCCAAAGATAGAATAAATGCATCCAATTTATAGGCAAATTGGAGAGATGAGGAAATTAGCATGAAAAGAGTTAAAGAGGCAATTTGATTTGAAAATTGGGAAAAAGGATTGAAAGAAGAAAGTTATGACACCTTCTATGTCATAAATCATGACACATTTCGAATGTAAAGTGAAAGGACTAAATGCCAAGTTAAGTGCTATGACATGCTGCTATGTCAAGCACTATGATGCATGAGAAATTCATGCCTCCACTCTATGACAAGTAAAGCACGAAAATAGGGACAACTAGAGAGGGACAAATTAGTTGAAAATTAGAATTGGAAAATTAAGAAAAAAGGTGAAAAAAGGTGAAAAAAGGGAATTAGAAATTAGGAAATTAGTAAATGAGGGAAAATTAGAAAATTAGGAAAAAAGGTGAAATTAATTAATAAATTGTCATTCACTAATTAATTTACAAAGGGGGAATAATTATCCAATTAAATGAATATTTAATTGTAACAAGAGGAGACTTAGGATTAAATAAATAAATTTATTTAACCTAAAAGGGAAATGATGAATAAGATTAGATGAATAAATCATAAAACCCTAGGAGAAAATTAGAGATGAAAGGATGTTGATTAGGTCATGACAAGATTGGAATGATTGATGCAATTGATATAAGGTCGATTCGATCATGGTTTAATGATGAGAACTGATAATTGATAAAGTGTTGACATTGGTTGACAAGGATCAATGACAAATTGATCAATAATTGACCAAGGATAAAACTAATAGGCACCAATTGACGAGGACCAATGATTGGTCAGTCCAAATTGACGAGAAATGATGATTGATTGAGATCGATGACAAATCGATCAAAGATTGATAAAAGGTCAACTCTAAATTGCATATGGAAAATCAAAATGGAGACACATCTAAATTGCATTGGAAAGGACATCTGGGATGTTACAAAAAATGGTTATACTGCTCCTACTCAGAGTCAGCCCACTCCACCCAACTTGACTAAAGATGAGGAAAATGATTGCAAAGCAAGAGAAGCACTTTTGAGCGCATTATCAGATCAACAAATCATGGGACTATCAGATAGGTCTACTGCTAAAGCTATTTGGGGTCATTTGGAAACACTAAATGAAGGAGATTCCACAGTCAAAATTGCAAAACTTGAAAGCTTCCGGGTTAGGTATGAACATCTGAAAATGGAAGAAGATGAAAGGATTTCTGCTTTTATGGAAAGAGTAAATGGGATTGTTTTGGGTATTAAAGGTTATGGAGGAACCTTAAGTGAGGATGAAATTGTTTCAAAAGTTTTAAGAGGATTGCCACCGGCATATAAAATGAAAGTCACTGCTATAAATGAGTTAAGAACAATGCCTAATACATCAGTAACTAGGGATACATTGATTGGGAAACTTTTAGCTTTTGAAATTGAAGAATTTGGTCCTGTTGCTACTATAAAGACAGATTTGGCCTTTAAAGCATCAACATCATCTGCTCCATCATTTGACAAATCTGATTGGAAAGCCTTTTATGCAAGAGAACTTGAAGAAAGCAGGAAAGAAAATGAAGAACTTGAAGAAAGTAGGAAAGAAAATGAAGAACTTGAAGAACTTGAAGAAAGGAGGAAAGAAAATGAAGAACTTGAAGAACTTGAAGCACTATTTGCAAGGAAAATGCCTAAAGGTCTAGTTGGAAGTAAGTATGAAGGTAAAGCACCCTTTAAATATTTTAACTACAATAAAATTGGTCATATGGCTTCAAGATGCTCTGATAGACATGCTAGACTACGAGAAGAAGCTAGAAGAACATACAAGCCTAACCCTGAATATCAGAGACACAAATTTAAGAAGAATAAAGACAAGTCTTGTTACATTGCTGATGAAGGTGTGATGATGATTCTGATGAGGATCCGATAGACAATGGATGGGTTTTTGTTGCTATAACAGAAGATCAACTGACACCTACTGCTCAACCGGTAGAACATGCCTTGGCAGCTAAAGTTGAAGTAAAGGATGAATGGATCATTGATTCAGGATGTTCACATCATATGACAAGAGACAAAGGTAAATTCTTAAACTTTCAAGAATACAATGGAGGCTTAGTGAGATTTGGAGATGACAAATCTTGTTTGATCAAAGGTAAGGGTACAATATATCTTGATGGTAAGCATAACACTGACAATGTTTACTTTGTTGAAGGATTAAAGCATAATCTTTTGAGTGTTGGTCAATTAGTTGAGAAAGGATTTCAATTACAATTCAAAAATGGAAAATGTAAAATCATGAATAGAACTGGTTTAGAAATTGCAACTGGTAATTAGACTAGAGGTAATATCTTTCATTTGAATAACAGTGAAAAGACATGCTTGATTGCTCATATTGATGAAAGTTGGTAATGGCATAAGAGACTCTATCATGTAAACTTTGATTGTACGGTGAAGATCAGTACTACTAAGGTAGTTAGAGATTTACCTAAAATTGTCAAACCTTAGAATACAGTATGTAAGGAATGTCAATTTGGAAAACAAGTTAGAGCTAGTTTCAAAAGTATTCCAAAAAAATCCAATAATGCTCTTGATTTAATTCACATTTTTTTATGTGGTCCAACTAGAACTAAAAGTCTACAAGGTGATAGATATTTCATGCTAGTCATTGATGACTATTCTAGAATGTGTTGGGTTACTTTTCTTAGAGAAAAATCAGAAGCACTTGGAAAGTTCAAACTGTTCAAAGCAATGGTAGAAAATGAAACCGGTAAGAAAATAAAATGTCTAAGATCAGATCAAGGAGGAGAATTTGCATCTAAGGAGTTTAATACATTCTGTGAAGTAAATGGAATCAGAAGACAACTATCAGCACCTCAGACACCATAGCAGAATGGAGTTGTTGAAAGGAAAAACAGAACTATCTTGGATGCAGCAAGAAGTATGTTATCAGAAGCAAACCTACCACATGTATATTGGAGAGAGGCAGTTAGTAAAATGGTCTATACATTCAACAAAGTTCACATCAAAGGTGAAACCGGTAAGACCCCTCATGAACTATGGTTTGGTAATACTCCTACTCTTAAATATTTCATAATTTTTGGAAGTAAATGTTATATCAGAAGAAATGAGTATATTGGCAAATTTGATCCTAGAAGTGATGAAGGAATATTTCTTGGTTATTCATATAAGAGCAAGGCATATAGATGTTTTAACAAAAGATTGCAGAAAATTGTTGAAAGTACAAATGTAAAGATTGATGAACAATTTAGAGGAACTTCAAGGTATATAGACTCTGAACCGGCAACAAAATTTTTGACAAATGAATCTACACTTGTTAATCCAACTAGATACAAATCTATGATAGGAGGTTTACTGTATTTGACACAAACCAGACTTGATATTATGAATGCAGTATGTATTGTTTCAAGATTTCAAAGTAATCCTAGAGAAAATCATGAATCAACAGTAAAAAGGATTTTCTGGTACTTACAAGGCACTATAAATCTTGGATTATGGTATCCTAGAGATGAAAACTTTGAATTATGTGCATACACAGATGCAAATTGGGTAGGAGATGTGGATGATAGAAAAAGAACCACCGACGGAGCATTCTTTCTTGGAAATAGATTAGTTTCTTGGTTGAGTAAGAAACAAAGTTGTACATCTTTATCAACAATAGAATCAGAATATGTTGCAGCAGCAACTAACTGTACACAGGTACTATGGCTTAAGCAAATGTTGAAAGACATAAAGGTAAAATACAAGGAACCCATTACTATCTATTGTGATAACACTGCAACAATTGATATATCTAAGAATCCAGTATTACATTCTAAAACCAAACATGTTTCTATCAAACTGAATTTTCTAAGGGAAAATGTTGAAGCAAAGGAAATAAAACTGGTTTATGTGAATACTAAAGAGAAGATTGCAGATATCTTTACTAAACCTCTGCCTAAGGAGACTTTTGAATATCTCAGAGATTAGCTTGGGGTCATACCCCCACCACTAGAAACTTAGGAAGTTGATGATTGTCATCAACCAGCAGAATTAACAGAGAAATCTTTTATTTCGGCTTTGATGGGAAGCTACTTCTCAGGGGGAGTAGTTGGTATACTAAATTGATTGGTATTTTGTATATGAACTTGGTTTTGTTGTAACTTTGGCATTTGATGTCAAAGGGGGAGAGATTGGTATGGAAAAACTTTGAAAAACACAAGGAAAACACATGTTGCTCCCAGGGGGAGAGATTGTTGTTTTGGAGAGATTATTACTCTCTGTATCTGTATTTTGATTTCTGGTTATGATCTCTTTTTGGAGATTGTTGGTTTTTGGTATTTGGCATTTCTGTTTTGGCACTTTGATGGTTTTTCCATCTTGTGTTGCCATCAATGCCAAAGGGGGAGATTGTTGGTATTTTGGTATGGTTTTATCATTGATGTCAACACCTACTAAAACTCTAGCACTTTGGAGAATCAACAACATTCACCGACAGGCAAGTGACTCATGCACAGTCACCAGTATCTGGTACACCGACAAGATATAATGATCACTGACACTAGGAATGATATGGAAAACACTTGGTAATGTCGAAGACATCGTTTGGACATCTTGTCCTGGAGTTTTGTTTATTGGTATAATCATAATTGCATATTTGTTGTTACCAGTAAATAGGTCTAGGGTTACACCGGCAGGTTTATCTTTTCCAGATCAACACGACACGCTATGGAGATGATTAATTATTTTGTAAATGCATTAAGCCGACATGTTCAATCGGTTATTGCATCGGATATTGTATTGTTTGTAAAATATTTTATTGTAATATCTTGTAGAGCCGACCTACTAAAATTGGTCTTAGGTTATGGTATAAATGTAAGATCTTATTTGTAAGATCATACAGTGGAATGTGAAAAAGGATTGTGTAAAGGTATATGCGAGAATAAGCAGAGCTATACACGAAGAAATCATTTGAAGATTGAAGGAGGGTTTTTGTGAAGACAATCAGAACTACATCGGTACTGAATCCAACATATGAAGATACTATTTTGTGCAGTACATTCTTATTGGATTTAACCATCCAACTGTAGTCAGTGTGACTCCCATTTTGTGATTGAGTAGTGAGCTCCAGGCGCTTGGCCTATCTGCATGTGCAGACCCCATTTATGTACACTTACTATCTGCAGTAGTATCATCTGATTGTGGGTAAGGTTTCCCACCATGGTTTTTCCCCTTACAGGGTTTCCACGTACAATTATTGGCGTTATGTGTTGTGGATGACTTTGTCTTTATGTTTCATGCACTAATCCTTACCGGTATAACAATTAATTGTTAAAACTGTCTACCGGCATGTTAAACTGGTTTACCGGTTTAAGCATTAAGCTGGTTAAGTTATTTTTGGTTTGAATTTATTTGACAACTGATTCACCCCCCCTCTCAGTTGTCTCTGGGACCTAACAGATGAAGGTCAAATGACAAAAGACCAATGACGAATAGGTCGCAAATTGATAAGGAATTGACAAATTGATGATTGAAAAGGATTCAAAATGATCCAAAATGATTGATAATAGATCGAAGATTGGTTGAAGACGACAAAAATCAAGGACAAAACCTCAATTCGACATCAAGAAGGGTTGACGATGTCCAATCGACATGATAACATGATTGACAATGATAAAGATTGAGGATTAAAACCCTAATTTGACATGGCAAAGGGTTGAAAATGTCCAATTGATATGATAAAGATTGATAATGACCAAAGATTGAAAGTCGTGATGATGTCGACAAGACCTAATTGAAAATTTGAGAAATTCAATCGAAAGACGAAGAAATGCAGAGGAATAACAAGATGTTGACAAATGATGAAGATCAAGTGCGCGACATAGAAGAAATGTCAATAAGATGTGAAAACCCTAAAATAAGGTCACATAGACATGTTAGAGTATGGCGCTGCAAGCATTGACCATTTTTAAACGCTTACATTTTTCCCCTCTTTGAGATAATGCAATTTTGAGCGTTGTTTCAAAGAACAATCAAGCAATATGCCTCAGACAACAATTAGGATATATGTATGCCCCCTCGAGGAATTGGCTAGAAAAATCTAGAAAAGAGGCCAATTTGTCGAAAATAATGTCAGGACTAGACCAAGATGACTTCAAGGACTGACTGAAGAAATGTTAGTAAGTAGAAATTAGATGAAGAGTAGTTAGTGGTGAATGAAAACTTGCTTTCACAAATGCACAAAAAGTAGGTGAGAACCTTTATTTAATATGGAAAAACAGATGCGGCGCACTATGGCAATGAAGGCCAGGGCAAAAATGCAATCCCTTTGCGTAAAACAGACACATCAAGACAAGGAATGAATCAAAACATCCAAAAAAATTATGTGTGTCAAGGGTCAAGGCATGCGTGGAGTTCATGGGGCGAACGTACTTATCATAGACACCCAAGACATACTTGCCCCAAAATGATAGAAACACCCCACAAATAGAAGACAAAAACAAAAATAGACCATGAGCCATCCCGACCACTCTATATCACTCAGTGACATCATCGAGTAGCATAGGAACATGGTCAAAGCCAAAAATAAATCAATAAAAGATAAGAATCGCAAATTCATACAAGTCAAACAAACATTCTGATCTTCGTTGTCAAATGTGATAATGTTGATAAGATGAAAGGACGATCATGTTGTCTGGTTTCAGGAATGTAGTACCCTGTCTAAGACAGGACACAGTTTGGTTTTGAGTATACCACGCCTTGTATAAGATCCATGATAATGTTTGACAAAGGATTGATAATGTTGATGTTGTTTTGATTGATGGGACAACGCTTGCTTTGTTGAATAGTTCATTTGTTATTGCGTGATTTATTAAAGTGCGATGTTTAACTATGTTTCTATTTGTCATCTACTCAAATGTCAATCTATGTACAAAAGGGACAGTTTATTGGTGAAATGAAACAAAAGAGATTATTTTTGGATTTTGTATGTTTTCAAATTTTTAGGATTTTTTGAACTTTTTTATTTTTTTGTGCTTTTTTCAAGACATTTTACTAATTTTATTTTTATTTTTTCGGGACATTTTACATTTTTTTGTGATTATTTCAAGACATTTTTTGAGATTTTTTTTCAGGACTTCATTTGATTTTTAGGGATTTTTTCAGGACTTTTTTGTGATGTTTTTGAATTTTTTGAGGATCGTATTCATTTTTTTGTTATTTTTTATGATTTTGCCCCCCAGTGTCTAGCACGACAAGGAATAGGATGAATGGATAAATAGGCTTGCTGAAATGTTGGTGGATAGAAGGAAGACAAAGGCCATTTAGTATGGAAAAGGTAGAGCGAATTCACTTCCCACGGGCTACCATGCGATGGGAGAAAGGACTGGATATGACAATGTAAAGCAATGGGATGGCCTGAGGGACATGTCAAGAGGTTTTTGAAACCATGGTTTGCAATTTATGTCCATGTGTCAAATCAAGATCAAGGGACAAAAAAGAGTATATGGATGACGATAGGATATGGACATGATAAGCAAGATAAAAAATGGATAAGGACATGAATAGGATAAGGATGTGATAAGATAAGGGATAATGATATAAAGTTGCAATAAGCCAAGGAATGTGGATGAAAGGTTGCAATAAGCCAACAGATAGAAACCAAAAGTTGTGATAGACTGAAAGTTACGAACATGATGCATGACGTTCATGAAGATTCTTAGCATTGTCAAGATCAAAGGTGAAAAAGGGAATATGGACATGAGGGATGATAGGATAATGGAGGAGTATGATAGGGTATGATAGGATAATGAAGGATGAAGGGCAATAGGATATGATAGGATAAAATAAATGAAACCTGCCCCCAAGTATGGCATGCAAGAAGTTCATGGATTACACATGATGCCTATTTACCAGGTTTTCATCATGGTACTTGCCCAAAGCACTTGTTTATCAGGTTTTTACTAGAGGACGAATGATTTTTCTTGACATTTTTTACTTTTCTTTCCTTTTTTTCCCACATTTTGTTGCTTTTTTTTTTGACTTTTTTGACTTTTTAGAAGAAAATGGACACATGATAAGGGATGGAAGAAGGACTCAAGCATCTTTTTATTTGGATGGTATCTTTCAAAATAGACCATGATAATTAAAAGTATGCTCAAAGACGTTGGTAGGATAATGACACGGAAATGAGATGAGACTAAGGCAAGGATGTATGCAAAGGATTGGATAGGATGGAAGGATGGAAAATATGCATTGGATAATGGATGGGATATTGGAATATTTGGGCTTGAGTGGATGAAAATGATGGCAAGATCAACATTGACACACACCTTGAGGGGTGGACGCAAAATGGATGAAGGAGGTGATGGAGGAATAGGTTTTGAAGGTTTGGATGGAGGAATAGCAATTATCGATGCCATTTTTGGTGTTGCTTTTTGTGCTTCCAGGAGCTGCTTGGGAACCCACATGGTTTTTTATTTTTCATGCGTTTGTGGTTCCTTGGAATGCATTTCTTGCACAAGGGATTTATCAACCCATATTTCTTTTGACTTTGCTTTCTTTTGATCAGCGGGCCTTTGTGGCCTTTTGGATTTTTCTTTTTCTTTTTAGATCATATTTTTCTTTTCTTTGACATGTCAATTAGATGGGACATGTTGATCCTTGAGTACATGTGGATTGCTGGACTTATGGACTTTATTCTTGGCATTCAAATTCCTCAGAGGGGGAAAGGAATGTAGGAACAAATAAAAATGAAATGGAGGTTATTTAGATGGATGGAAGGTGCTCAAGGATGTGTGCCTTTGTTGACCTTGAATATGGGATGAAGGGATATAAGGACTTAAAATGGATGGAAGGAATGAAGGGCGAGGCATATGTGGATTTTGACTTTGCAGGGATATCAAAGTCTTGATAAATGTCATTGGTATCACGACCATTAATATTTTCTTTGATATAGAGGAGTTCTTGCTTGTAAAGGTCTACCCCTTTGTATTTATAAACATTTTGACTCGTAAGATACTCTGTGCTTTCAGAGGAAGACACGAGTCCATTATGAGGTGGATATGATATGGGATCATGAAGTGAATCGGATTGGACCAAAGTGGAGGAACCCATTGTGCATGTAGGGGGTTCATGAACATCTTGCACCAACATGTTAGAATCATGAGGGGGACTAGGATCAATGCCAAGCTCTACATGAGATGGAATGGGAGGAATAATGGGATCATCAATAGAAATGAGATCTTGGAGTGTATATGGAGGATTAGGACATGGAGATGGAGGGATGAAAATATCTTGTGGTGGACATGGAGCTAAAAGGATACTCTGATCTTAACAAGGAGGAAGATCATTAGATTCCTATTTAAAGGTGATTTTCTCTTGACTTTCAATGGGATAATTAGGAATAATGGAAGGGACATCTTGATCTTTCTTAAGGAGTGGAATACTAATAGGACTTGAAAAGGTGTTGCGTTCTTGGATAGGAATAGGGGATCATCAAAGGAAATGAGATCTTGACATAGGGTTGGACTTTGGACATACGTGGGGGATTTTGGCAAGGAATAAATACTTTGACATGAGAGAGATGGACTTTGTACGAGACTCTATAAAAGAGAAGCATCTAGTGGCATTGAATCTTGCATTTCCAAATAGTACAAGGGATTTGTATAAAGACATAGATTAATATGTATTTCTATTGCAGACAACCCTTGGGAGGATGCATTATTTGATATATAATTTGGAGGCGATGGTGGAAATTGCTCTTGTGAAGCTTTAGGAGATGATATGGGAGGTTCTTGCAAAGCTTCAAAAGGTGTAGGAATAGATTCCACTGGAGAGTCAATTTGTTTATGCGGGAGTGAGCATTGCTAGACATAGGTGCATGATTTTGATCTTTCTCGGAAAAGTCATTTAGGACTCTCTTTAAGATATTTGTAATAGAACTACCCTTCTTTTGAGAAGCATTAGAATCCTTACGAGGTTTTAGCATGGTTGGATTTGGATTTTGAATCTGTTTGGCAAGAATTTGGTTTTGGTTTGACATGTTTGAAACTTGGCCTGATGTGAGTTGCAACTTTGGTTTTTGAATGTTTGGTTGTAATTCTTGATATTGATTTTTTGACTGAGTTGGATGTTGATACTTGATAGTTGGTTGAACCAATTGTTGACATTGTGTGTTTGGTTGGACATATTGCTGGAATTGCACCATTGGTTGTGTTAGTTGGATTTGTTGCACCATGTGTAATTTGGACTGGTAGGAAGGATATATTAGTTTTTAAGGTTGTCTCTCATAAGAATATGAAGGTTGGTATGACTCAAATTCTAATTTTGATTCTGATTCCAAGTCTTAGTCTAATTCTCTTATGATTGGTGGTATTTGATTTTCTCTCAACATTTTCTCTAACCAAATTGCATGTGGGCTAGGATCAATCTTGTTCAAACTAAGATTTTGATGTTTCAGATGCAAACTTGAGGTTTGGTTTTGAATGATTGTTTGATTTGAGGGTGATCTACCAAGTCCTGGTTGCATTGGTATGAATATTGGTTCAAAATTTGGTGGTGGTCCCAATTGAATGATTCCATACTCTGGTAACATGTTTGTAGGTGGACCAACATTTGGATTGAAGTTTGGTTGTACGATATTTTCTCGTTGTTGGGTTGGATAGAATTATGACTATCTCAATTGGTTATCATCCATTGAAAAAGACATGGATTGATATGTGGATTCTTATGATTTCTTGGACTTGGACCTTGTTTCAATAGGCATGCCACTATGCAATTTTTTTTGGGAGTTTGGAATTTTTGAATGATAGATGCAACTAATGCGACATAAGGACAATGGAAATGCAACTTATGTTTTGGAATTTTGAAATTTTGGAAATGAATATGATATGAAATTAAATGAGACTTTGGGACATGAAAACACAACTTAGGGAAAGAATGCAACCTATGTTTTTGTTGTTTTTTGAAGATTTTGGCAAACTTTTGAAATGCAAAGCTAAAGACTCAACCTTGGGAAATTGAAATGAAGTCAAGACATTAGTTGACAAAGGACAAAAGGACCAAATGATTGTAGGACAAATTGATAACGTCTCACCTATACGCTTGGATACTAAGCTAGGTTCGACAAAATGATGTTGACAAGAAAAATTTTGGACAAGGTCAAGACTCCCTAACAACAACTTAGGGTTTAACCTATAGATTTGAATTTTGAAGTTTGATAAAACCAAATTTTGAGACTATTACGCAAAAGGACAATGATTGTGACAAGGACCTAAGGATATGATATGATATGACAAAATGATATGAACCAAGGATATGAATGCAAATGTTTGACAATGTCAACCTAAGAAAAGACCTAGGATTTGAAGTATACAATGATAAAACCAATATGATATGGATATGTGAGGACCAATGACTCTGGAAATGCAAAGTGCAACCTAAGCCAAGACCTAATTTTGGGATGATGATAATGAAATGAAGACTTAGGAAAATGATTTTAAACCTAAGTGTAAAATTGTGACACTACAAATGAAATGGACTAAAATGAAGAGAAATGATTATGTCCTAAGACCTAAGTTTGGACTATGCAAAGTCTAACCCTAAGTGACATGTATTTTGAGACAAGGATTTCCAATGTTTTGACAAGCCATGTTTGAATGTTGGATGAATACTTGGACAAGATTTTGGACCTTTGTTTGAACCTTGTCTTGAATTTGGTTTGGAGAATATTTGGACTTGCTTGAAAATGACTTTTTGTGACACTTGTGTTTTTTATTCAACTTTTGGCAAACATAGAAGACAAAATGTTTGTTGGACTTTGACCCAAAACCATCATTCAACTTCACAACATTTCCTAAGGCTGGCAAGGACAATATCTGTTGAATCCTCTTACCATAAAATACCAAGTTCAACCAAATAGTTATAAGCTTGGTAGCACTGGATCCCATCCATGACACTCACTTCTACGGGCATACCAAACTTTGACTTCAAGGGGTATCACTTCCCAAGAATTTACTATCTCTAATTGAGAGGTACATGAGAGGTTTCTTTGGCATGCACGTATCACAACGCCTGAGTCAACAAATAGAGGGATTTTGGTCTCTAAACACAAGAAGTTTTAGTCAGGGCATCCGTTTGGGTGGGCATAGATCCAATGAATTTAATCGTCGCTATGCCATTCCAACACCCGTTGCTTACAAATTTCATTGCAAACACAGTTATTTAGAGTGGTTTGGAAGAGCTTGACCTTATCCCATCACCACTTTGGGTCGTTCCCTCTCACCAATGCCTATGCGAAGTGATGGGCAAATAGAGAGGTAAGCCCACTTCTAAGGGTAAAAACACACAAGTAAAATGAAAGAAAACATAGCATGAATGGTATTCTTTATCCCTTAGGAAATGAAACGTTCTCTACACTAAGTCAAATAGTGTTTCTTCAGAATTTGCATGATATGAGTTCATTGATCCATTTGCATCCTAGTCAAGACTAGATGAGGTTAATTCCACCTTAATTTGAAAAGTATTTGATCAATTTAAACCATGATTAAATGCAATATTTATTCATTTTAAACCCTTTGCATACACGAAATGTGAAATTTATTGTTGTTCTTTGTTCCAAATCCTATTTAAGACTATGTGAGAATTGTAGGATTCATTCAAACCTCCTAATTAGGCTATATGAAAAATTGTTGTTTATTCAAACCTCATAATTAGGCTATGTGAAAAATTGTTCTTCATTCAAACCTCCTAATTAGGCTATGTGAAAAATTGTTGTTCATTAAAACCTCCTAATTAGGCTATGCGAATTTTTTTTTCATTAAAACCTCCTAACTAAACTATATGAAAAATTGTTTTTCATTAAAACCTCTTAATTAGGCTATGTGAAGAATTTTTTTTTCATTGCATGTTAAGAAATCTTGCATGAATCATTGTTTAAACTCCATAAAACCCACATGCAATAATATATCCTCAATATATTAGAACAAAAAACCTGCATGCAACAACAAATCCACAAATAAAACTTGCATGCAACAACAAATTAGTTCAAAAAACCTGCATGCAAAAATAGATCAATACATAAAACTTGCATGCAACAATGGATTCATAGAATTGATAGATTTTGCATGTTCACATTGAGTTCATCAGAAAATGTGAAGTAGGAAAAATGAGCATAAGATTCTAAGCAGAAACAATTAGCCAACCACAAAACTAAATGCTATGAAAGTAACTCCTATCACAATCAATAGAAGAATTGCAAACAAGTCATTCAAAAGAAATGAAAACTATCACCAATGTCTCCTTCAATTGACCTCTATTGTCCTTCTTTCTCCTCCAAATAACTTGTTTTGTGGATCTCACCTATGAGTGCAATAAGCAAGAAAGCAAGATTACAAGATGATTTTGACAATGCGGGGATACTAGAAACGTGGTTGATTTCAAAGATTAAAGAAATGCATCCAATTTATAGGCAAATTGGAGAGATGAGGAAATTAGCATGAAAAGAGTTAAAGAGGCAATTTGACTCAAAAATTGGGAAAAATGATTGAAAGAAGAAGGTTATGACACCTTCTATGTCATAAATCATGACACATTTCCAATGCAAAGTGCAAGGACTAAATGCCAAGTTAAGTGCTATGACATGCTACTATGTCAAGCACTTTGACGCATGAGAAATTCATGCCTCCACTCTATGACAAGTGAAGCATGAAAATAGGGACAACTAGAGAGGGACAAATTAGTTAAAAATTAGAATTGGAAAATTAGGAAAATAGGTGGAAAAAAAAGGGAATTAGAAATTAGAAAATTAGTAAATGAGGGAAAATTAGGAAATTAGGAAAAAAGGTGAAATTAATTAAGAAATTGTAATTCATTAATTAATTCACAAAGGGGGGAATAATTAGCCAATTAAATGAATATTTAATTGTGACAAGAGGAGACTTAGGATTAAATAAATAAATTTATTTAACCTAAAAGGGAAATGATGAATAGGATTAGATGAATAAATCATAAAACCCCAGGAGAAAATTAGAGATGAAAGGATGTTGACTAGGTCATGACAAGATTGGAATGATTGATGCAATTGATATAAGGTTGATTCGATCATATGGTTAAATGATGAGAACTGATAATTGATAAAGTGTCAACATTGGTTGACAAGGATTAATGACAAATTGATCAATAATTGACCAAGGATAAAATTGATAGGCGCCAATTGACAAGGACCAATGACTGATCGGGTCCAAATTGACGAGAAATGATGATTGATTGAGATCAATGACAAATCGATCAAAGATTGATAAAAGGTTGAATGACAAAAGACCAATGACTATTTGGTCTCAAATTGATAATGAATTGACAAATTGATGATTGACAAGGATGCAAAATGATCCAAAATAACTAATAATAGATCAAAGATTGGTTGAAGATGACAAAGATTAAAGACAAAACCTCAATTTGACATCAAGAAGGGTTGACGATGTCCAATCGACATGATAAAATATTGACAATGATAAAGATTGAGGACAACATCCCTAATTCAACATGGCGAAGGGTTGACAATGTCCAATTGATAGGATAAATATTGATAACGACCAAAGATTGAAAGTCACAATGATATCGACAAGACCTAACTGAAAATGCGAGAAACACAATATAAAGAGGAAGAAATGCAGAGGAATAACAAGATGTCAACAAATGATTAAGATCAATTGCGCGACATAGAAGAAATGTCAATAAGATGTGAAAACCCTAAAATAAGGTCACATGGACATGTTAGAGTATGGCACCGCAAGCATTGACCATTTTTAAACGCCTACAACAACAACCCAAAATATTTGCTCCACTTCCTACTATCTAGGTGGAAGCTTTATTTAAAACTCATAAAATCTAGGAAAGCTAAGATAATCGAGACTCTTGTCCTTCTTTGAACATTTGTAGATTTTCCCTATATCCTCTCTAACATCCCTCATGAAAACTAATAGTCTTTATTAACAGATCAGGATTAGTCTACAGACTCCTTATTGAGAAGGGATAGTAGTGACCAAGTCTTCAATAGATTTTTGAACTCTTCCCGCCTTGTTGTCCATCCTTTGTCCACGTTACCCTGTTGCTATGAATGAGACCATGTTTCATAAAGATCATTCCATACAGTTTCCATGCAAAGGTTAGAGAAAACATTCTATCCACACATCATGATCATTTATTTTGAACACATTCATTAGTCACACATAAAAATAGTAAATACTTATAATTGCATTATAAGGTTCATGGTTCTGTCAAAATAAAGGTTTCAGCTACAAGTAATAAGACTGAGTAAAACAAGCATATAGGGTCGATTAAAGTATGTTTATGAAGTCCATCAGAAAATACAAAAACCCCTAAAGATGGCAAACTATCTATGAAAGAAACATAAAACTACGACTCATCACCATCCTCCAACAAACATTCGCAAAACCACATTGCAACAAAAGGTGTTCAACCTCTTCTTCATTCTTGCCACACATAACACACTTTGATGGTCCCACCATCCCAAGTCGCTTCCTCCTCTCGCCAGTTAAGATTTGACCCCATACCGCAAGCCAAGAAAAAGCTCCTGCTTTAGGAAGGCAATATTTTCCCCAGCATTGGCCCGTCAGCCATTCTTCCCTTATTTCCCTGCTATCTAGAAATTGATATCCAATCTTGACCGAATAATTGCCATGTTGAGCTCCCCACCATTTTACTACATCTTTACCATCAGATAAAAATACCTTTCAATTTTTGAAGGTATCTTCCATAATCCATATGTGATTAGGGTTTTGTAAAACTTCTCTTACCAATTTCCAACCCATACACACCTTCCATCAACTCTTTTGAGCTCCATATAATCTCTCACTTTGGTGCCCCATGCAACCTCAAGGAGTATTTCAACCTCCATTACATCCACATTACTATACAAATCCGGATGACCTTCCCAAGAATCTAGCCATAAATGAGCACTCCTTCCATCACCAATCTGCCATGATAAGTGATCAGTGATCACCTTCCTACATGATACAACAAAATTCCATATAACTGACCCACGCGGTGGGTTGGCAATCGTGAAAATTCTCTAGTCGTCCATATGGTCCAGATATTTGGCCCTCATAGTTTAAACCCATAGATGTCGTGAGTTATTATAGATAACCCATACAAGTTTGTCTCCCATAGCCTCATTCATTTTCTACCAATTACAAATACAAGCCCCCCTGCTGCTTAGGCTTGCATATTTTCTCCCAGGCCAACAATGGAACTTTATCCTCCTCCTTTGCTCCATTCTAGAAGAACTTTATCATTTTTTGCTCAGTTACCTTCACAACCTTTTGTAGGATTCGTAAACACATCATAGAGAAGAGCAGGATTGGTGAGACCATTGTTTTAAAACATCATGATATGTCTCACGAAAGTTAACCATTTGCTCTTCCAACCATCCATCCTATTAATGCAGGAGTAAACTAAATTCTTCTAAACTGAAGACCTTCTTGCACCACCAATCTACGGGATGCCCAAATATTTACCCGGTAAACTGCCCACTTGCATCCCCAAAATATTTGATATCTCCCTCTGCTTCCTTATGGGAGTATTGAAAAGAAAATTTCATATTTTTTCCAGTTAATTTTCTGTCTAGACCATATGGCACAGTTATCCAATGTGCACTTCAATACCCTTGCTTCTCTTAAAATAGATTCTCCAAAGACTAAAGTATCATCAACAAACTGGAGGTGAGAAATAGCCCGTATTCCCTGCGTAATTTTAACACCCTTCCAAACCCCTTCAGCCCTTTTTTTTGTAATTAATCTGCTCAGAAGTTCCGCCATGATAATGAACATGAATGGTTACAAAGGGTCACCTTGTCTCAAACCTCTAGAAAATTCAAAATAACCTTGTGGACTACCATTCACCAAAATAGAGAATCTTGGGGTACATACACAAATTTTGACCCACGTGATCCATTCATTACAAAAGCCAAACTTTCTAAGAGTACTAAACAAAAGGTTCCAACATACCTTGTCATAGGCCTTTTGTATATCAAGTTTTACTAGCATCTTACTCATTCTTGCTACGCGAATTGAGTGAATAGCCTCATGCACCACAATGATACCTTCAACAATGGACTTGTTGGGTGCAAACCCACTTTGCTCCTCTAAGATAACATACTTGAGCACGAACTTGAATCTGTTAGCAATCACTTTGGAGATGATTTTGTAAATGGTGTTGCACAATGAAATTAGCCAGTCATAAAAAGATTCTATACATTGTTTTTTAGGCATCAGGACAATAAAAGTATTATTGAAATCCTTTAGGATAAAATCCCCAGCTCTGGACTCTTCGACAACTTGTAATAAATCACCAGCAAATAAATCCCTAAATATTTAGAAAAAGGCAGCTGGGAAACCATTTGGTCTGGTGCCTTGTCACCCCCAAGATCAAATAAAGCCCTTTTCACTTCATCCAAAGTGAGCTTTGCCATTAAGCACTTATTCTGTTCAGTAGAGATGCATCCCGAGATGACATCAAAACAACTATCCTCAATTAACTGTTGGGGATTATCTTCCATTATAAGTTTATGAAAATAGCCCACTACCACCTCTTGAATCTCCTTTTGACCAGAAAGCATAACACCATTAGGATTCTTAATGGTAAAAATCTGATTACTAGATCTTCACAACTTAATAGAGCTATGGAAGAACTTAGTGTTTCTATCTCCCTCTTCGAGCCACTTTTCCCAATTTTTGTCTCCAGAAAATTTCTTCTCTCACCATAAATTCTGAGTCAGTCATGCCATCTTGGATCACTTTGTTATGCAAACACTCTAATCGCTTTTCAATTGCCAGCTTCTTGACAAAGACATTTTTAAAACTTTCGCTATTCCAATTTTTTAGAGACTCCTTTAAGAATTGTAACTTTTTATAAAAGACAAAATCATGATTGCCATTCCATAAATTCTGAGTTATTCATGCCATCTTGGATCACTTTCTTATGCAAACACTCTAATCTCTTTTCAATTGCGAGCTTCTCGACAAAGACATTTTTAAAACTTTCGCTATTACACTTTTTTCAGAGACTCCTTTAAGAATTGTAACTTTTTATAAAAGAAAAAAGCATGATTACCATTCCAGGTCGGAGCATTTAGCCATATGTCCTCTACCAGGTCCCAAAAGCCTTCAAATTTGAACCACATCATTCAAATTTGAATGGAAATCGCACTGGAGAAAAATCATCTTGGATGAGTAAGCAAATTGGGTAGTGATCCGAACCATGAATGGGCAAGATTGAGGCTTCTGTAATCCACAATTTTGACATCTAGTTGTTCGCAAGAAAAAAATGATCTAATTTTTTAGCAATGTTGGAAAAGCCTATCCTCCTATTAGTCCATGTAAATTCCCCTGTTTTGAATTTAACTTCCACTTGACCACAACCCATAGAGAAATCACCAAAATCCTATTGTACTTAATTTAAATGATAGCTCCCACCTTTTTTCTCCATAGGGGATAACATAGCATTAAAAATCCCCCCCATAACACATAAATGATAACCCAAATTTGCAAGAATGGAGCTCAGTTGTTCCCATAATCTCCTTTTATCTAATGTGCTCATAGGCCCATACACATTGAATAAATCAAAGTTACTTTGTAACTCTTTTGAAAAAAATGCACCCACTGCCAATATTTCTCCATTCGCATAGGTTCAATATTCACAGTATCCTCATTCCAAAGAATCCCCAAACCACCTGACGCCCCACAAGCACCTGAATTAACACCATGCCATTTGTGAAAACACACTCGAAAAGACTGTAAATTTTCACCCTTCAACTTTGTCTCTTGAAGCATAACAATATATGGTCATACCTAATCAAAACATCTTTTGATCAGTCACCACATGTCAGGGGCATTGTAGCCCATGACGTTCCATGAAAGGCACCTCATTGCTGTTGGGAAGAGTCTTAAGCTCTTCTCAATCTTAGTTTGGTTTTCCCCTTGGCTGTCCCTACCATCTCAAGTCGTTCCTTGGTTGATTTTGCACCTCTGGAATGTTTCTCTCCTATTTTTGGTTTGGAGATTTTTGAGCTAGTTTGGTTCAAAGTTCTCTTTTCTAGACACCCCACATCCTCCTGCATCCCAAAATTGTCAATATTGTTGATTTCGTCCTCAAACTCTTGCATGTCTATATCTTCCTTTTTCGGAGAGTCTAAATCCCTACTATCCTCATCTACAAAGTTTAAAGTTCTGATGGGGAAAATTTGTATATCCTTAAAGACACCATCATCATCATTCTCCATACCCTTGTTATCTCGACCCTTTGCTTCTTCCAATCCCAACTTGGAATTTGTAATGTTAAAAGCCTCAATGAAAGACTCATTAGGGTTAGCACCCCTAATGTGGAGATAGTTGTTTACATCGTCTACCCCCGAACAATCTCTAAAGTTCTCCTCAAAGGGAATCTCTTCAATGTGGGGAGTCGAATCACACATCAACTCAATTGGCAGCTAGATTTGTCTCCTTTCCTCCTCTGGCGCTTTTAGAATAGGAACCTCTTCTCCTGCCGAATCCAAATCAGGCTCAAGCATTTCTGGGTTTTTTGGATTCTTCAGGATCTCAGGGTTCTTAGCTATTTTTGTGTTGGAATCCTGCATAGCATTGCCTTCTTTTGAGACAAATTCTTGACCTCCTATATCCAGTCCTGTTGACCTTGTATTTTTATCAATATCATTCTTTGTACCATTATGCTATATCACTTGGTTGCTTTTGTCTTATGTCTAGTTACAAATTCCATCATTACCCTCCCCACCCTTATTTTCAATCATTTCCACTATAAGATCCTGAAGCCTATTTTGATAAGGATTTTTCCCTTTCAGTCTACTTTGACATTATGTCTCTGAATGTCCTTTCTTTTTGCATACTACACAAACATCAAACATATCTTCTACTTCAATAGATTGCTTCCGAACTCCTTCACCCGTCTTCAACTCTACAAATTATGGAAGAGGATGTATGGCTTGCCACTCTATACAAATTGTAACATACATACTATATTCAACACTTTCAACCGCTTCATTTTCCTTGAGAAACTCTCCTAGCTTATCTCCTAATAACTTAAGAGTTTCAATGTCCCAATATTCATGTGGCAGATTATACAGACAAATCCACAAGGGGACCAAATCAATCTCTTCCTTCTTAGGGTCAAAGTTCGGTCGCCAATCTTTGATTAAAAATCCCTTTCCCTCCATAAGGAATGGACCACTGTTTAGGATCCATTCCTAATCACGTTCACTGGGACTAATAACTAAATAAAACCCATTTGGGTGTTGGTATTATGGATATGTTGCATTGGTTTTGTCATTGATGTCAACACCTATATGCACTTATCCTTCTGGAGATCTTTTAGTTATGTTCATCGGCAAGTTCAGTGACTTATGCATAGTCACCGGTATTTGGTTCACCGATAGGTTATATTGTTCACCAGCACTGAGGATGACTTGTTATCATCTGGAGATCACTTGGTTATGTCTTAGACATGGTTTGGACACTTGGTTTTGGTGATTTGGTTATTGGTCTAATCGGGTTGACATATTTGTTGTTACCAGCAAATTGGTCTAGGTTATGGACCGACATGCGTTATCTATTCCAGATCAGCACGACACGTTATGGAGATGATTTAATCAATTGGTATTGTTGTTGAGCCAACATGATGCATCGCATCTTGACTTACTTGTTGTAATTATTTTATTATAATATTCTTAGTGAGCCAACCTACACATTTGGTCTTAGGTTTTGGTATATATGTAAGATCTCATTTGTGAGATAATGTAAGGAAGAAGCAAGAAGGTAGAAGGAAGAAAAGGTATATGGTTATGGTATTGTAACATGGTATGTGCGAATATTGAAGATCATATGAGAAAACCATAGAGAAGGAGATAATCAGAGCTTAACCGGTACTGAATCCAACATTGGAGATGCTACTTTGAGCAGTACATTATCATTGGATTTAATCATCCAATTGTAGTCAGTGTGACTCCTATTTTGTGATTGAGTAGTGAGCTCTAGGCGGTTGGCCTTTCTGCATGTGCAGACCCCATTTGTATACACATACTATCTACAGTAGTATCATCTAATTGTGGGTAAGGTTTTCCACCATGGTTTTCCCCCTTACAAGGTTTCCACGTACAAATATCTGTGTTATGTGTTGTGGATGTTGTTTCTCTTTCTGTTTCATGCATTAAGTTTCACCGGTATTGATATTAACTGTTAATTTGTTAACTGACATTAAGTTTGGTTTATCGATATTATGTATCAAGTTTGATTAAGTTATATTTGGGTTGAAATAAATAGACAACTGATTCACCCCCCCCTCTTAGTTGCTTCCGGGTCCCAACAATTGGTATTAGAGCTAAGTCCTCCTTTTGCAGAAGTTTAACAGCTTGAGGAGATTCTATGGCAACTAACTTTTTCAGGAAGGACAGTCTGAAACTTGATGGAACTAACTTTGGTATATGGAAGATCGGAATGGAGACACATCTGAATTGCATTGGAAGAGACATATGGGATGTTACACATAATGGCTATGTTGGTCCTACACTGAATCAACCTAATCCACTTACATTGGGTAAGGATCAAGAGAATGATTGCAAAGCAAGAGAAGCACTTTTGAGCGCCTTGTCAGATCAGTAAATCATGGGATTATCAGACCGATCTACTACTAAAGCTATTTGGGATAAATTGGAAACATTGAATGAAGGAGATACTACTATCAAAATTGCAAAACTGGAATGCTTCTGGGTTAGGTATGAAAATCTGAAAATGGAAGAAGATGAAAGAATTTTTGCTTTTATGGAAAGGGTCAATGAAATTGTTTTGGGAATACAATGTTGTGGAGGTTCCTTAAGTGAAGATGAATTTTTTTCTAAAGTTTTAAGACCATTTCCACCAACGTACAAAATGAAAGTAACTGCTATTAATGAGTTGAGAACTATGCCTAATACATCAGTATCTAGAGATACCTTGGTTGGAAAACTTTCAGCATTTGAGCTTGAGGAATTTGGCCCTATTTCTACGATTAAGACAAATTTAGACTTCAAAGCATCATCATCTGCAACATATTTATCATCAGCTAATAAACCTGATTGGAAAGCACTTTATGCAAGAGAACTTGAAGATATTAGGAGGGAAAATGAAGAACTGGAAAAACTTGAAGCACTATTTGCAAGGAAAATGCCTAAAGGTCCTATTGGAAGTAAGTATGAAGGTAAAGCACCCTTTAAATGTTTTAACTGCAATAAAATTGGTCATATGGCATCTAGATGTCCTGACAGACATGCAAGATTAAGAGAAGAAGCTAAAAGAACATATAAGCCTAACCCTGAATATCAGAGATACAGATTTAAGAAGAATAGAGACAAATCATGTTACTATGCTGATGAAGGAGTTACTGATGACTCTGATGAAGAACCAGTAGACAATGGATGGGCTTTTGTTGCAATAATAGAAGATCAACTGACACCTACTATTCCACTGGTAGAGTAGACCTTGGCAGCTAAAATTGAAGAAAAGGATGGATGGATTATAGATTCGGGATATTCACATCATATGACTGGTGATAAAAGTAAATTCTTATCTTTTCAGGAATACAATGGAGGTCTAGTCAAATTTGGAGATGACAAATCTTGTTTGATAAGAGGAAAAGGCACTATATCTTTTGATGGTAAGCACAATACTGACAATGTTTATTATGTTGAAGGTTTGAAACATAATCTTTTGAGTGTTGGTCAATTAGTTGAAAAAGGATTTCAGCTACAATTCAAGAATGGTAAATGCAAAATCATGAATAGAACAAGTTTGGAAATTGTAACTGGTAATCAGACTAGAGGTAATATCTTTCATTTGAATAACAATGAAAATACATGCTTGATTGCACATATTGATGAAAGTTGGTTATGGCATAAAAGACTCTGTCATGTGAATTTTGATTGCATTGTACAGATTAGTTCATCTAAGGCAGTAAGGGATTTACCTAAGATTGTAAAACCTCATAATCCAGTATGTAAGGAATGTCAAATGGGAAAGCAAGTTAGAACAAATTTCAAGAGTATTTCTAAGAAAACCAATGATGTTCTTGATTTAATTCATACTGACTTATGTGGTCCGACAAGAACAAGAAGTCTACAGGGAGATAGATACTTTATGCTAATCATTGATGATTATTCTAGAATGCGTTGGGTTACTTTTCTCAGGGAGAAATCAGAAGCTTTTGGGAAATTCAAATTATTGAAGGCACTTGTAGAGAATGAAACTAGTAAGAAAATCAAATGTTTAAGATAAGATCAAGGAGTTGAATTTACATCTAAGGAGTTCAATACATTTTGTGAAGTGAATGGAATTAGAAGACAACTATCAGCACCCTAGACACCTCAGCAAAATGTAGTTGTGGAAAGGAAGAATATAACTATTCTAGATGCAGCTAGAAGCATGATATCAGAAGCAAATCTACCTCATGTGTATTGGAGAGAAGTAGCGAATACAACGGTTTACACTTTCAACAAAGTTCACATCAAAGGTGAAATTGGTAAGACACCCTATGAATTATGGTTTGGTAATATTCTTACTCTTAAGTACTTCAGAATATTTGGAAGAAAATGTTACATTAGGAGAGATGAGTATATTGGTAAATTTGATCCTAGAAGTGATGAAGGAATATTTCTTGGTTATTCATCTAAGAGCAAAGCATATAGATGTTTTAATAAAAGATTACATAAAATCATTGAGAGTGCAAATGTGAAGATAGATGAACACTTTAGAGGAAATTCAAGGTCTATGGATTCTGAACCGACAGTTGAGATAATCACAAATGAACCTATACAGAGTGCTTCGGTACAGAATATTGATCCAGTCACACTGGCATCATCAGAGAATTCCACAGTGACTGAAGAACAACAACAAGTGAACACACCCAGGTATGTAAGACTGAATCACTCTGAAAGTCAGATAATTGGGAATAAGTATCAAGGAGTTATGACAAGAGGAAGACTAGCAAATGAAGAGGTATGTTTAATTTCTCAAATTGAACCAACATCTGTCATTGAGGCATGTGAAGATAAACATTGGATTAAAGCTATGGAAGATGAATTGGAACAAATTGAAAAGAACAATACATGGACATTGGTTCCTTGACCTAAAAACAAAAATGTAATTGGAACTAAATGGGTATTCAGAAATAAACTTAATGAAGATGGTAAGGTAATCAGAAACAAAGCAAGATTAGTATGTAAAGGCTATTCACAGAAAGAGGGAATTGATTACAATGAAACCTTTGCACCGATAGCTAGAATTGAGGCAGTTAGATTATTTCTTGCATTTGAAGCACACAAGAACTATAAAGTATATCAAATGGATGTAAAATATGCATTTCTAAATGGTGATCTTGAAGAGGAAGTTTACATTGAACAACCTGATGGATTTTCATTGACAAATGAGAAAGATATGGTTTGCAGATTAAGGAAAGCTTTATATGAAATGAAGCAATTGGACAAATATATTTTGAAGCTTGGTTACACTAAAGGTAATGCTGACAACAACTTATATTTCAAAGTGACTAATGAAGACATCTTGGTTATTGAAGTTTTTGTTGATGACATCATTTTTGGAGGAGAAGATGGATTGTGTAAAGACTTTTCTAATAAGA
This sequence comes from Cryptomeria japonica, assembly GCF_030272615.1. Taxonomy (NCBI): domain Eukaryota; kingdom Viridiplantae; phylum Streptophyta; class Pinopsida; order Cupressales; family Cupressaceae; genus Cryptomeria; species Cryptomeria japonica. Next base: position 415,585,523 of record NC_081409.1, on the reverse strand, counting down.
TGAAGGAAGAATCTGAAATGTCTATGATTGGGGAGATAAAATTCTTTTTAGGATTGCAGATTTCACAAACTGATAAAGGTATATTCATATGTCAATCAAAGTGCTTGAAGGAATTACTGAAGAAATTAGGTATGGAAAACTCTAAACCGGTAAGTACTCCTATGATTACAACTGATAAATTATCATTGAAGGATGATTCAACTCTTGTTAATCTGACAAGATACAAATCTATGATTGGAGGTTTACTGTATTTGACACAAACAAGACCTGATATAATGAATGCAGTGTGTATTGTTTCAAGATTTTAGAGTAATCCTAGAGAAAATCATGAATCAGCAGTGAAAAGGATTTTCCGGTATCTACAAGGCACAACAAATCTTGGTCTATGGTATCCTAAAGATAAAATTTTGATTTATGTGCATACACTGATGCTAATTGGGTAGGAGATGTAGATGACACAAAGAGAACCATCGGCGGGGCATTCTTTCTTGGTAGCAGATTGATTTCATGGTTGAGCAAGAAACAAAGTTGTACATCATTATCAACAACAGAATCAGAATATGTTGCAGCAACAACTAATTGTACTCAGGTATTATAGATTAAGCAAATGTTGAAGGACATAAAGGTAAAATGCAAAGAACTTATAATCATCTATTGTGATAATTCAACAACAATTGATATATCTAAGAATCCGATATTTCACTCTAAAACTAAACATGTTTTTATCAAATACAATTTTTTGAAAGAGAATGTTGAAGCAAAAGAAGTGAGATTGGTTTATGTGAATACTAAAGAGCAGATTGCAGATATCTTTACTAAGCCTTTGCCTAAGGAAACTTTTTAATATCTCAGAGAGCAGCTTGGGGTTATACCCTCACTGGTAGAGACTTAGACAGTTGATGCTTGGCATCAAACCGACAGAATTTACAGAGAAACCTTTTTTCGGCTTTGATGGAGGAGAGCTACTTCTCAGGGAGAGTAGTTGGTTATAACAGTTGGTTATTGTAATTGGTTCTATGAACTGGTTGTATCTGGTATTTGTATTTCTTTGGCATTTGATGTCAAAGGGGGAGAGATATCTATGAAAAAACAAACATTATCCTTTGGGGAGAGATTATTCATTGGGGGAGAGATACATACTCTCTGCATTTATTTTCATATCTATTTTGGAGATTGTTGGTTTTTGGTTTTTGGCATTCTGTTTTGGCACTTAGATGTTTTTCCATCTTTGTGTTGCCATCAATGCTAAAGTGGGAGATTGATGGTATTATGGATATGTTGCATTGGTTTTGTCATTGATGTCAACACCTATCTGCACTTATCCTTCTGGAGATCTTTTGGTTATGTTCACTGGCAAGTTCAGTGACTTATGCACAGTCACCGGTATTTGGTTTACCGATAGGTTATATTGTTCACCGGCACTGAGGATGACTTGTTATCATCTGGAGATCACTTGGTTATGTCAAAGACATGGTTTGGACACTTGGTTTTGGTGATTTGGTTATTGATCTAATCGGGTTGACATATTTGTTGTTACCGGCAAATTGGTTTAGGTTATGGACCGACATACGCTATCTATTCCAGATCAGCACGACACGTTATGGAGATGATTTAATCAATTGGTATTGTTGTTGAGCCAACATGATGCATCACACCTTGACTTACTTGTTGTAATTGATTTTATTGTTATATTCTTAGTGAGTCGACCTACACATTTGGTCTTAGGTTTTGGTATATATGTAAGATCTCATTTGTGAGATAATGTAAGGAAGAAGCAAGAAGGTAGAAGGAAGAAAAGGTATATGGTTATGGTATTGTAACATGTTATGTGTGAATATTGAAGATCATATGAGTAGACCATAGAGAAGGACATAATCAGAGCTTAACCGGTACTGAATCCAGCATTGGAAATGCTACTTTGAGCAGTACGTTATCATTGGATTTAATCATCCAATTGTAGTCAGTGTGACTCCTATTTTGTGATTGAGTAGTGAGCTCTAGGCGGTTGGCCTTTCTGCATGTGCAGACCCCATTTGTATGCACATACTATCTACAATAGTATCATCTGATTGTGGGTAAGGTTTCCCATCATGGTTTTTCTCCTTACAGGGTTTCCACGTACAAATCTCTGTGTTATGTGTTGTGGATGTTGTTTCTCTTTCTGTTTCATGCATTAAGTTTCACCGGTATTGATATTAATTGTTAATTTGTTAACCGACATTAAGTTTGGTTTACCGATATTATGTATCAAGTTTGATTAAGTTATATTTGGTTTGAAATAAATAGACAACTGATTCACCCCCCCCCTCTCAGTTACCTATGGGTCCTAACACTGGGAGGGTTTTCAGAACACAAGCCTCACCCCAGTTGGCATCTATCCATGCTCTAATTCTGGAAAAAGCCGGCCATTCACCATTCCACTTCATAAAAAAAACTTGGCTTTTTAAAAACTGTACAGATACCTTCCATTCATAGTGGTCTATGAGAAGAGCAACCACCATTTTAGTCTCTGGGATTTGACAAGTCTTATTAGCCTTTCGTTCAACCCTATCCATCTTCGGCCTCCAAAAATTCTTTTCTAAAGTTTTGAAATCCACTCAAGGGCTAGAATGTATAGCAACATACCCCTATTTATTGCGCCCCCAATCTCTTTCGCTGCGAACAAAATGCTTCATGTTCTTCACTACGTGAAAATTTTGTTTTTCCTGTCCCTTCCATGCTCGAAACGGTGGCCTCCAGTCCTTGTTATGATATCCTTCAATCCTTTTGCCTCTGTACATCCATGACTGCCTCTGTCGTCTCGCTCCCTGAAACCCTAGCTCCTCCATGGAATCATTTATAAGTTATATTAGTTTAAAGAAAAAATCATAATTATAGATAAGTTATTAGATGCAATACGATATCTAAATTTATCTGATCTAAAAAATGTGAGAACATACCCTAACTAGCTACATCATGCATCATTTAAGATATGATTAATCTTAAGGTTAATATTTGGATTGTGATTCAATTAATGTTAACAATGTTTTTAATCTATTAATTATATTTTTTAGGTACATGTTTTATTAATATTTTAGATCTAATAAATTAAAAACAAATACTTTTATTTTTATTTAATTATATTTCAATTTAAAATATTTATTATTTACTATAAAAAAATTAAATTATTATTTTTACTAATATTTGGATTTTTTTGTATATTTTTACTTTGCATTTAGTTTATTCTATTTTAGTTTAATTTTAGATTTAAGTTTGAAATTTATATTTAATTATTTATGTCTTTTTACAAAATTACAAATAATAATTAAAAGTTATTATAGTTAATTTAATTTGTAATTATTTATTTAATTAAAATTTTAATTTATTCTAGAATAATTGTATTTTGAATTTTTCTTTTAATTTATATAATACATTTAATTTATCTTTCCATCTCTCTATCTCTCTGTTTACCCTCTTCTTCTTCTGCCCTGTCTCTCTCATTGAGACACGATAATAAGGCAAGGTTTATAAAGAAGATGCGATCTCATAATATGATTCTGAATTATGTTGAAGGCGTATCCTATATGAGATGGATGAGCTCATTTTGTCCATCAACGGTTAACGGCCATGCAGAGACATTGCAAGACGATTGTACTCCCTACAACGGTCGATCCATTTTCTATCAGTACATTTTGATGTTGCCCTGCTGTCACCTCCTCTATAAGTGATGGGACCGCAAAATAGATGTTTGTCCACTCAGTGCTCCAAGATGTGATATGTGCAAGTAGTTGTGCTGGCGTTTCTGACGAAAATGTTATTTCTATACTCTTTCTGCAATGTTGCAGAGTTACTTTTGCCAATAAATTTTCTTAACATTATGATAATTTTGCAGAATCTATGCAACATCGTATGGTAGGAGAGTACCAAGTCCTTCCTGTAAAATCTAAATTTTTTTCTTGAGTTTGATAACATTATTAGATTTGATAATGGTTTGTCCGAATTGGGGATTCTACATGTTTTATTTCTAGATTTGTCTGATTTACATCCATACAAGTAACAATCCATATGTTTTGCATGATTTTAAAAACAAAATATAGTTGCATAACTACAACTTAAAACAAAGAGATTTAAAATTATACAACTATTGACACCATGTTAAAACAAACACTGTAATTGCTGCAACAATCAAAATTATTTGATTTATAAAACTAGTTGAACATGAAGTGGTACATAAATTATTTTTTGATGGGCCATTTTTGCGCCTTTACTTTACCACCTCCAAGGTCTATTTGGGAATACCCAAGTTTTTTTATTTGGGGGTGATATGAAGTTTCCTCTGCTAATGACAACAGTCCTCTGTTAAACCTGAACTCAATACGAGTGTTCTGAAAAACAATATTCACATAGAATTTAGATATTTGTTAGCAAAGTACTCACGTTGCCCCTGACTACCCTTGCAATTGACAGCTTGCCTGAAGACTGACAAAGTTCGGACTGGTGGAACCCTGGCAACATATTTTTATTGAATTTGACTTGCATACAGTTCTACAGTCCCATTGCTCAGATGTTGAAGTCAAATTTAAGATAGTATTTAAAACTGGAATAGTAGCAAAAAAGCCATCCTTAAAACATTCGGCTCATTCATAGCACTGCTATAAACTGCAAAAAAAGAGTTGTTTTTTCAAATTTCTGCTAAAAGAACAGTCAAATTTTGAGACCGTGCTAAGAAAGAACCCAATTATAGAAATTCATCAAGAAACAAACACTGTATTTTCAACAAAATACTACCAAAGCACATGGCTACAAAGTAAAATATAGGGTTTCATCCCAATCATTGATATAGAGAATTTTACAAAATAATATCAAGAATCTCATATTACATGTTGATATCTACTTATACCAGGCATTTTAATCTAAATACAATTATGTTGAGAAAGACAAATTTCTAAAACAGCTACAACAACGAGTAAGGTATAGGGATTTATCTTAGAAATGAAAGCAAGAGAATATCTCGCTACTTAAATTGTATTATGCCTCTAACTTTATTCCTTCTCCATGGTCTCTGTTAACCCTCTACTTTAATTCCTCTAAATCTGATCTGTGCTAAGCAAACTTTCTGCAAAAGATTCCACTGAATCTGATTCGTTTTAACCCAATATAGCCACACAAGGTTTAAATATGATCTTCTTAAATATAATGAAGCCACGTAAAAGGCAAGGGTACAAGTGTTAAAAATTAGATTACTATTGTATTGGTAATAAGATTTAGATTTTATATATATCTTTAGTAATTGGAAAGTGAAACAACAATCAAATTAATATATAATATAACTATATATATATATGTTTAATAATAAATAATATTTATTAAATAGTTATCATTACTAATACTAAAAATTAAATAAGAGTCGTGACATTCTCCTTGCTTAAACTTTGCATTGTCCAAGTTAATGTAACTCTCATTTTGTTTGATTATAAAAAAATAGTAGTGTCAAAAGAAAATATCCTACCTCTCAAAAACAATAAAAAAAATTACAAAAATCTATTGGCTAAAGAAGGATGCCATCAATCATCCGAGGAAATGTTTTGATTTGTTTTAAAAAGATGAGATTTGATCTCCGATTTCCTCTGCCTTGAAGAATTGTTGTTGGTGTTGCTCACTATGTTCCTTTACCACTCATTTAGGCATCTGTCAAGGAAACAACCTAAGATAAAACTTGGTGTGAGAAAAACCAATGTAAGAATGTTGAATCCTAATGGGCAATGCCTGATGTGAGAAACTTACTGCAGGTGACAAATTTGCAGTAGTGGACATACAAGAATGAAGAACAATTGAAGGCAGTTTTCACTAAGATTGTGCAAATTGACTTCACTGGAGAGAACGACATCTCACTTTTCAAGATCAAAGAAATGTGCAACAACAAGAATGACCAACCACAAGATCAATACATCGTATTGTAAGACAATAATACGATACCTGGTTTTTTTTGACAATGCTATAATACATGGTTTCATTTGAGTCACAAAATATAAACCTTTGTTTATATAAATACGTATATATCAATTGCTAAAAGAAAATCTGCAAACACATGTCCAATATCTACCTACATATATATATATATATATAAAAAAAAAAGCTGCTATGTTTACATTTTCAAACGTATGTCATATATATTAATATTATAAAATGTAAAGTTTACTCACTTTAATATTTTGCATTTCAGTTATCTTCACATTTGAAATTTGATTTACTCATATTATACTAATTTATATAATCTCATGCACTCAGCAAATGTATATAAAAAAATAGATTTTTTTTTTTTTGTTGTGCACACCCAGGTGCAATTGATAATAAATAGCATGTAATGGGTAAAACTATCGCTATCCCACAAACAATCACCGAGAAGGAGTGATTTAGAAGAACCAAGAACATGAGCCTGGGCTGTAAGTCAATAACACGTTGAATAGACAATCCATTTATCATATTTGGAGTTAACGTGGGATGGAGCGTTGTGCATAAATAATTATGTGGAAGGAAATCTGTATATATATTGCAATCGATATTAAACAAGTCGACACCCTTTTCACGAGTAAGGAGCATGATATAATAAGTAATCGATATTGCCTATTATCGGTGTATCTTTGCAATAGGAGATTATTGAATGCTGAATAGACTAAGGATTGCGATGAATGAGGAATGTAATTACAGGCCATCCATTACTCAACCAACATTAGTTATTAAAGCAATTGCCAATTTAAAAATAATCAACATTTCTCGAAGAATGCAATTTGATTGAGTGAATATGAAAAAAATATAATAGAAGATGTAGATATAGAAAGACAGACCATTCAAGGGGAATCAATGAAGAGGATAAGTAAAATTATGTGGGATATTAATTAAAGACTGAAGTCATCAAAGTCTATCATTTTGTGTGAAGAACTACAATCGAATTTAAGAACAATATTTTGAGATTTGCATATATCATAGTATATCTCTTATGGACAAATCAAAGGAGCTTATTAAGATAAGTCTATCTTTTTAAATTATACTCAGCATTACGAATTAATTATTATTGTATACATCTAAAAATGCTATGAAGATAATTAATTAAATAAGCAATTATTTAATTAATCTCCCTTCTTAATTTAATTGAATTCATTAGGCAATTTGATTAAATTATCTCTTTCATCTACTTATTAATAAATATAAGGATTTATTTAATAGGTTCATTTCCATAGAACCCTTTGATTAATTAATTCAAATTAATTAATCCTCCCCCCACTTCAATCAATTCTTCTAATCCTCTAATTAACTAAAACAAATCAATTTATGAGTTGTTGAGAATTAATTAGTCTTTTCCTATTATTTTAATTTTTAAATTCAAATTACACACATGCCTCCTAACTTCTAACCACCTAACCTAACCATCCCTCTAACCTAACTCATTCCACCTAACCTTGGGTTTGCCTAACCCTATCCTATCTTGCACATCATAACCTCCTTATCCTAACCTCCTATGGTGTGGATATTTTCTTCTTGAGACATATAGCACTTTGGCCACATGTCTCCTCTCTTGGACACTTGCCCTTTTATGAGCAAAGCTTCTTGACACTTGTCACCACAGAGATGACAAGTGTCTCTTCCTCCAACCTCTTCTTCAACCTCCTCCAATTTCACCCTTGATATCTTCAAACTCAATCTTGACCATTGATTCTTGCCACCTCACCCTTGGCCTTGGAAATCCTATAAATATCCCCCATTTTGGAGCAATAAGGATCCCATCTCATATCAATTTAGGCATTGTTACTATAGGCATATCCATTCTAGCATATCATTTGAGCATTGTTATTATAGGCAATTGCATCTTATATCTAGTTTAATTTGATCATTTTCTAGCATAATTGTTGAATCATGTAGCTTAATTGCATCATCATCATAGCTTAATCATGCATATCATTAGCTTAATTAGTCTTTTGGATCAATCTAGCATAATCAATCTCATCTTTGCATATCATTATCATTTCAAATCCTCCATCTAGATGTAGTCAAGTCACTAGGATTGTTTATCCAGATTTAAGAGCAAATCCATACTCGCATCTCTTAGGAGGCGATAGGTCGCTTTGTCATGGTTCATCTTTGTTTGCTTATTATTTTCTTTAACCATGCGTGTAATGATCTATTGAGTGTTTGTGTTGTAGCTGCAGGTATCACACATCATAGGCACAACAATTATAGAAAAATGTCTTCACAATTAATGAAATTATATTTATAAATGCATTAGAATTCACACTTTAAGTTAGAATTATTGTCTTAGGACTAAATCAAGGTGAATCCTAAATGGGGACATTTCTCTCTCTCTCTCTCTCTCTCTCTCTCTCTCACACACACACACACACACACACACACACACACACACACACACACACACACACACACACACACACACAATGCCTATCTCTATTGTCGAGAAAATGGTGTCTCAACCTTGCATTTACACGAGGTTACTATTTATATTAAGTTTTCATTTGAGAATAGAATGGTGCAAAATTATCCAAGAAGCTTCTGGTTGGTTAGATAAACATGTCGGTAAAGTTTCATTGCAAGATCATAGCTAGTTTTAAAGATATTAAAGTTTTCATTTTCGAGGGGTGCGATTAAAGGTTTAAACTTAGTTTTGGGGACTTTAGACCCTCTGCAAAGCCTTGAAAAGTGGGCGTAAACAACGTAGCAGTTTACAAGGTGATAGAGCACTTCACGAGTTTTTCGATGCTTCAAACAATTCATCAATTAGACACACGGTTCACAAGTTATGGCCTCTGGAAGTTTGGACTCCTAAAATATAAAATATAAAATATAAAATGCATCAAACACATAAATGAGCTATAAAAGGGAGGGACACGTGTTGATGTGTGTTTTAACATGTCATAAGGCATCTAGATTAGAGATAAGGTAAGCTATACTTTATTGGGTGGTTTTAGCCCATGGTTTTGTAATACCGTTTGACGGTTTCTTGTATTGTATCTCCTATATATGAGGTGCGTGAGTTAGAGGTTGTGTGTAAGAGTCTTATGGCTATTGAGTTACCTCTAAATCTCTTATTAGTGGTACTCCTGTGAAGAGCTTGCTCTGCAAGTATATTGTAATCTGTAATTGATTGCTGAATAATATATTGAGTTGCTTTTGGAGTGTGGGGTTTTTCTCCCGAAAGGGTTTTTCCCACGTAAATCATTGTGTTGTGGTATGAATGTTGTTTATGAGTATTTATGTTAAGTTTTTGTAACTGTTGTGACGATCTGTAAAAGTTTTGCATAACCCTCCTCTCAAGGTTAGTGTAGGAAGTTGTTTTGCTACTTAACTTACTAACAAGTGGTATTAGAGCCTGATCACCTTTGGTTTCAGTTGTGGGTTGTTGGGTTTTTTGAACTAATCTAGATTTGAGTGGGAGCTTGTGCAAAAGACACTTTTTGATCTTGTTGCAGGAATTTTCAGATGACAACTTCATCAGGGAGAATAGAGGTGGAGAAATTTAATGGAATGAATTTTGAGATGTGGAAGCTGAAGATGGAAGATCTGCTAATAGATCGAGATATGTGGGATGTTGTTGATGTGAATGTCCAAAGACCTTCATATCCTTCTGTGATGACTCAATATGATGTTATGGACCGAAAAGCCAAGGGTCTAATCAGACTGTGCTTGGTAGACTCCGTTTTGATCAATGTCCACGAAGAAAACTCTGCAAAGAATCTATGGACTAAGCTTGATGAAATGTATCAAGTGAAATCTTTATTAAATCAGATTTTCTTGAGGAAGAAATTGTATTCCTTGAAGAGGGAAGAGGGTGGACGAATTGCAGACCACTTGGAAGAATAAAATATGTTGGTGGCTCAATTGGTATATGTCGGTGTTAAGATGAACGAAGAAGAGAAATGCCAGATCTTGCTTTATTCATTGCCTGATTCACGAGATTATTTTGTTATGGCTATCGGTAGTATTTCTGTTGTTTTGAAGTCTGAAGATGTGGTGGATACCCTACTTGATGAAGAGATGTGGAGGAAGGCATCCATTAGTTTGAAGGATGCCCTAACTGTTCGTGGTAGACCTAAGGAGAAAGGAAAGAAGAATGAGAAGCGCAATAGTCCAAATCCAGAGGGAGATCAAATCTCCTGGAAAGTCCAAAGTCATTTGCTGGAATTGCGGTGAACCAGATCACATCCGTCAAGACTACAAGGAAGAAAATAAGAAGAAAAAGAAGAATTTCGATTCTAATTTTGAGTCTCAGAAGGAAGATGGTGATACATTCATTGCAACTTTGGTGACTCATGTAGGTAATACTGCATGGTTAATTGACTCAGGTGCATCTTTTCATATGACTTCCAATAGAGATTGGTTTTCTGAATATGAATAATTTAATCGAGGTAAGGTCTACTTGGGTGATGATTCACATTTACTCATTGTTGGTCGAGGTAAAGCTTAGAATCAGGTTTTCTGATGGTAGAATAAAAAGGATTAATGGTGTGCCGCATATCCCTAGATTAAAACAAAATCTGTTATCTGTGAGCAAACTGATAGATGCGGGTGTGCAGGTAGTCTTTTCTGAAGCAAGATGTAAGATGATTAAGGGTGCTATGGTAATTGCTAGAGGTGTCAGGTTCGACACTTTATATAAGCTAGAGGCATACCCCGTTGAGTGTAATAGCACTTCTGTAAAAAGTAAATCTGTGGATACTTCATCAGAAGATTTGAGGGTTTCACCTTCAGCAGATGGACATGGCTTTTGGGTACCTAAGGGTGCTCTTTATTATGAAACAAAGTTACCTGCAAAGAAGACTATGTTATGCAACCAAAGGCTTGGCCAGATTGGATAAAAGGGTCTAAGGACCTTGAAAAATAAAAACCTTGTTGAAGGTTTGAATGATTGTAATCTTGGCTTTTATTTCTGTGAGCATTGCATTTATGAAAAACAAAACCACATTCAGTTTTACTTGAATTATAATAAAACTTGTGGTGTTTTGGATCTTATTCATTCTGATGTGTTTGGTCCTGTATATATTCATTTGATTGAAAAATCCACATATTATGTTTCATTTATTGATGATTTTAGTAGAAGGACATGGGTATATTTTTTAAAGAGCAAATCTGAAGTTTTCAGTCGATTTAAAGAATTTAAAGCAATGGTTGAGTTGCAGACTATAAAGAAAATTAAATGTTTGAGGACTGATAATGGCGATGAATTTTGCTCTAATGATTTTGATAGATTTTGTAGACTGTGGAATTAACAGACAAAAGACAACTCCATATTCTCTACAACAGAATGGAGTTGCAAAAAAAAATGAATAGGACACTGATGGAGAAGGCTAGGAGTATGCTTAGTGGCGCTGGTCTAGAGCAAAAAAATTAGGCTGAAGCTATTGCCACTGCTTGCTACTTAATTAACATGTCTCATACATCAGTCCTTGTTGATAAAACACCTATGGAAGCATGGTCGGGTCATAAGACTTCATTGAGACATCTTAGAGTTTTTGGTTGTGAGCCATATGCACATGTGCTAAAGGATAAGTGGACAAAGCTGGAGAACAAAGCTGTGAAATGTATCTTCATCGAGTACAATTATGGTGTGAAAGGATACAAGCTTTGGGACCTCGTTGCACAAAAGGTAATTCATAGTAGAAGTGTTATTTTTAGAGAAATTAAGTCTCCTTCTATTACATTGCAACCATAATAGACTAAAAAGGAATATGTGATTCAATTCCCTTCTACACCTGAAAAAGTTGAATCGGGACCCCTAGATAGGCAAGAAGTTGAGGAGAGCTCATCTAGCTCTAAATCTTTAGAAGATGAGGAAGAACATCGAACTCAACTTGTTTGAAGGTCTACAAGACATAGAAAACCATCTGAAAGGTATTCACTCGATGATTAAAGATATATTTTTTCTTTGAATACTAATGCGGATGAACCGAAATCTGTAGAAGAGGCATTAGGTATGAATGATGCAGAATCCTGGAAGATTGATATGGAAGAAAAAATGACAGCTTTGAAAAAGAATGACACATGGGATCTTGTACCATTGCCTGAAGGACAAAAACCTGTTGGTTGCAAATGGGTGTTCAAGAAAAAGATTGGTTTAGATGGAAGCATTGAGAAGTATAAAGCGAGGTTGGTTGCAAAAGGCTACTCTCAGGTTGAGGGTGTTGATTATGGTGAGATATTTTCTCCTGTTGCAAAAATGACATCCATTAGATTTTTGCTTTCTATTGCTGCTGCTTATGATTTAGAGGTTGAACAAATAGATGTGAAAACTGCTTTCCTTCATGGTGATTTGGAGGAGGATATCTATATGACACAACAAGAGCACTATTTGGTGAAAGGTAAAAGTAATTTGGTTTGTAAATTAACGAAATCTATGTAGGGCCTCAAAAATAGTCCTAGGATGTGGTACCGGAAATTTGATACATATGTGTTGAGCTTGGGATTTGAGCGTTCTAAATAAGGTCACTATGTTTATTATAAGTTTGATGGTGATAATTTCTTGTACATTGCATTGTATATTGATGATATATTATTCATTGGTAAAGGGAAATGTATGATATCAAAACTGAAGTCTCAACTCGCTGCTAAATTTGAAATGAAAGATATTGGTGCAGCAAAGCGCATTCTTGAGATAGAAATTGGAAGAGATAGATTGAACAAAAATCTATGGCTAGGCCAGAGTAAATATGTGAATTCAGTGTTACAGAGGTTCAACATGCAGGATTGTAGACCATTGTTTGTTCATTTTATAGTTGGAATAAAATTATGTGTTGCAGATTGTCCTACATCCCCAATGTAGATGGGAGACGTGAACATAGTGCCTTACCAGAGTGCAATTGGAAGTTTGATGTATGCTATGGTCTGTACTAGACCAGACATTGCCCAAGCAGTGAGAGTTTTGTCTAGATATATGTCTAATCCTAGTAGAGTTCATTGGGATACAGTCAAAATAGTTCAGATATTTGAAGGGTACCATAGAGTATTCTTTGTGTTATCATGGTAATTTGGTTGGAGAAGTGATTTCCCTTGATATTCATGGTTATGTGGATTCAGACTGGGCAGGTGATATTGATAGTAGAAGATCCACTAGAGCTTATGTGTTTACTTTATTTGGTGGTGCAATTAGTTCGATGAGTAAGGGATAGGTTGTGGTTGCTTTTTCCACTACAGAAGCTGAGTATATGGTAGATACTCATGCTTGTAAAGAAGCCATTTGGCTTAAGAGACTATGTTCAGATATTGGAATAAAACAAGGAGTGGTGACAATTTATTGTGACAGTTAGAGTGTGATCTGCCTAGCTAAGAACCTGACATTTCATGCCCAGACCAAACACATTGATGTTCAATATCATTTTGTCAGAGATATGGTCGAAGATGGCAAGGTGAAGCTAGTTAAGGTAGAAATTTTGATGAATGTTGCAGATTCTTTAACTAAGGCTGTGAGCATAGAGAAGTTAAAATGGTGTTCAGAGTCTATGGTCCTTATGGTCCCTATAAATTAATTTACTATGTTGATACTCCCTTTGCTCTTGCAAGGTGTTCGACAAGTGGGAGAATGTTGGGAAAATGGTGTCTCAACCTTGAATTTACACGGGGTTACTATTTATAGTAAGTTTTCATTTGAGCACAAAATGGTGCAAAATTCTCCAAGAAGCTTTTGGTTGGTTATATAAGCATGTCGGTAAAGTTTCGTTGCAAGATCATAGCTAGTTTTGAAGATATTAAATTTTCCATTTTGGAGGGGTGCAATTAAAGGTTTAAACTTAATTTTGGGGACTTTATACCCTTATAAACACCTTGAAAGTGGGTGTAAATGGCATATAAGTTTACGAGGTGATAGAGCACTTTGTGAGCTTTTCGACGCTTCAAACGGTTCGTCAATCAAACACACTATTCACAAGTTATGGCCTATGGAAGTTTGGACTCCTGAAATAGGAAATATAAAATGCATCAGACATATAAATGAGTTGTAAAAGGGAGGGACACATGTTGATGTGCATTTTAACACATCATAAGGCATCTATATTGGAGATAATGTCGGCTATACTTTATTGGGTGGTTTTAGCCCATGGTTTTGTAATACTGTTTGACGGTTTCTTGTATTGTATCTCCTATATATGAGGTGCGTGAGTTAGAGGTTATGTGTAAGAGTCTTATGGATATTGAGTTACCTCTGAATCTCTTATTAGTGGTAATCCTATGAAGAGATTTCTCTACAAGTATATTGTAATATGTAATTGATTGCTGAATAATATATTGAGCTGCTTTTGGAGTGTGGGGTTTTTCTCCCGAAAGGGTTTTCCCCACATAAATCATTGTGTTGTGGTATGAATGTTGTTTATGAGTATTTTTGTTCAGTTTTTGTAACTGTTGTGACGATCTGTAAAATTTTTGCATAACCCTCCTCTCGAGGTTAGTGTAGGAAGTTGTTCCGCTACTTAAGTTCCTTACATCTATCACTACCTCTTTATCTCTCCCTATCTGTACCTCTCCTTCTCTCTCCTCTCTATATCTCTTTATTTCTGTATCCTCTGTCTATTTATCTCTCTAAATCTTGTTCACACACTCCTTGTTACTCCTCCCCATCTCTATCTCAATATATCTCACACTTTCAAACACATTCCTTGTTTCTCCCTCTCCATCTCTATCTCTATCTCTCCTCCCTCTCTTTTCTTCTCTCTAGTACCTCCTTTATCTCTCTCTTGCTCCCTTTAGCTATATCTTCCCATCTCTTCCTCTCCTTCTCTATCTATATATCATTATCTCTATCTTTCTTTTTTAACTCATGTTTGGATCCCTATAACTAGATGCATATTTCATTATAAGCTATCATTTCTTGATTGAGACCTTCGTTGCACAAACAACATAAATTTTTAAATGGCCTACCAATTGAACTTATTCACTAAACAAATGTATACAAAATACACCAAAATTTTCCCTAATTGGCCTCCGCACTTTTTTGGCGTACCCATTGCACACCAAAGTGTGATTGCTAGTTATTTTAATGATGGAATTTGTACATCTATGTCATTTTTTATTTAATTTTCTATTTATTTTAAGAGAATGATTTAATTTTCTATTTATCTTATTTGTTTAATAGTTATGAACCTTTAAAAAAATATTTTAGTTTGCATTTGATTTTTTGATAATTTATTATTTTAATGGTGTAATTTGTATATCTATGTCATTTTGTATTTAATTTTCTATTTTTTTAAGAGAAGGATTTATTGTATATAAAATATTGATAGATTGCACAATTTTGTGTCAAATTTTCCCTTCTCTCACGCTCTTACATGTTTAAATACATTCATATATTTTTATCTATATCTTATTTATACATACAAACATTCCTTCTTAAAAGTAAAAAATCATAATTATGTATACATATATATATATATCTATATGCATACATATGTATGTACACACACACACACACACACACACACACACACATATATACATATATATATATATACATATGTATATGTATACATATGTATATATATGTATGTACACACACACACACACACACACACACACACATGTATGTATGTATGTATATGTATACATACATATGTATATATATATGTGTGTGTGTGTGTGTGTGTGTGTGTGTACATATATATAAATATGTACACACGCGCGCGCGCACACACACACACATCGTGTGTGTGTGTAGGGGAAAAAAGTGAGACTAAGTATGGAAATCCTAATCCCACTCTCATACACACTCATAGAATATGAAAGAGCCTAGGGAGGTAACACACGTCGGTTACTTCTATATATATATGTATATATATACATGTATATACATATATATATATATACATGTGTATATATATACATGTATCTATATATATATATACATGTATATATATACACATGTATATATATATATATGTATGTATATGTATGTATATGTATGTATATATGTATATATACATACATATGTATGTATATATATGTATGTATATACATGTATATATATACATACATATGTAGGTATGTATATATGTATATACATACATATGTAGGTATGTATATATGTATACATATGTAGGTATATATGTATATGTATGTATATATGTATATATACATACATATGTATGTATATATATGTATGTATATACATGTATATATATACATACATATGTAGGTATGTATATATGTATATACATACATATGTAGGTATGTATATATGTATATACATATGTATACATACATACCTACATATGTATACATATATACATACCTACATATGTATGTATATATATACATGTATATACATACATATGTATGTATATACATACATATATATCTGTGTGTGTGTGTGTGTGTAGGGGAAAAAAGTGAGACTAAGTATGGAAACCCTAATCCAACTCTCATACACACTCATAGAATATGAAAGAGCCTAGGGAGGTAATGCATGTCGGCTACTTCTTATGAGAAAGAGAGAGTCGTGGATTACCTCTTAGGTTTTCTATTCCTTTGTTGTAAATGAGAGAGAGGAATGATGCACAATGCAATCTAACCTAGAAAGCAAGTAAGCAAGCAAATCCTAATATGAGAATGCAGATCAAAGAATAACTGATACACTACTGAAAAGTATAGATTAGAAGACAAAATCAGAGGTGCACCTATGTCTGAAATCTGAGCAGAAATGTCTAAGACCAGGGTGCCACACCACTGTCCTGATTCTACATTTCTGGAGCTGCAACTGACAAGAGGGATTCTGAGATCTATAAGTTGTTGATCTGCCAAGTCTTGCTGATAAAAGGTAGGACAAGGGCACCACACCCCTGTCCTTGATAGATTTCTGCACTTCTGAAGTATCTAGGTGATGTAGGTGCCTGTTCCAGACCTGTACCCGCTTCCAAATTTCTTCTTCTGCACCTGCAACTGAAAAGAGAAGGTTTGGGGTGGCTATATAGGGTTTTTTTGTAGTCAAACCCCCATGTTGGTGATTTCTACCTCCACGAATAGCCGATAATGTACTGAAAATGTGTGTGCAAGAACCTTGTGTATATGCAAGATCCTAAGAATGAAAGTAAACAACCTAGAGAAACCCTAATTGCTTATAATTTACAAAGTAAATGCTCTAAATCCATAATGGAAAGGGATATAAAGAATGAATGTGAATCAAAATGAAGCTTATGCAAAGACCTGGAAAGAACATGAAACCATACCCAACCCCAAGGGAGAGGTACAAGCCAATCGTCAATCAGTGATCTCCTATTGTTCTTCTACATCTTCAAAAGCCCCCAATTGATAAAATGAAGCTTGATGAATGTTTGATGGATGAATGTTGAATGTTGTTGAAGAATTCAAAGATCTACTCTTTCACTACAAAAAAGACTAATATACTCCAAAAACCTGCTCTTAGATTCTTAGAGGAAGACCACTTCAAATGAAGAAAGAGAGCTCTTAAGTATGAAACCCTAGATCTTAATTTCATGTTTAGGCTGACCTAGGATTTGAATTTCCCGCTGATATTTTGGGATTAAGCATTATCATATCATAGGATTGTGCTCCCGAAATTTTGGGAAAAAAGTCGTGGACCGTGTGCATTCCCGCCACGGTCCAACCAACTTTTCACCAAATTTTCAGGGCCATTAGATATGATGATATTAGAGCGCATCCCGAAGTTACAACTGATTTTGAGGTGTTTTGATATGCGAAATCGAGACTAAACGGTTGAAATAAGACATAATTAAGGTTTATGATTAAATAATTTATTGGATGAATAATATGAAAAGAGGCACACTTAGGGTAAATGGCCCAACTTTGTAATGTGTAAAGTGATAAGACATGACCTTAGATTTAATTAAATTAATTAATTAAATCCTTAAAGGAGAATGAGAAATGCAAGACGCAAGACATACTAAGGCGAGTGCTAACCTAAGTGTGAAATTATACCACCCTAGCAAGGGTGTACAATTTATGACACTACAATATATATATATATATATATATATATATATATATATATATATATATACAGAGAGAGAGAGAGAGAGAGAGAGAGAGAGAGAGAGAGAGAGTCTTTCCAAAACTTAGTGATATACAAATGCAATAAGTATCTTGAGAAGAATGGTCCATTGTGACTCCTAGATGTTTTTTTCTAAAGATATGTTTTTTAAAAAAATATTTACTATTTTTGTCTTGGAAAGTATATCTCTTGACATTTTCTACACAGTTTTTTCCTAATATAAGCATGCTAGATTATTTGTATTAATTTTCAAGTATATTTACTATTTTTATTTTTAGTTAACTTTTTCAAAATATCGACCTTATGGTTTATATTTTTTTATTATTTTGATAATTGTTGGCAAATATAATAGAAATGAAATGACTATAAATAGTGTTGGCATTCTCTTTCAAGAATCATTTATGTTTCTTGAATAGTTTTTAATCATTGATAAATAATAGTATGCAAGGCCCCTAAATTAACTTCCTATTACTCAAATGGGTCTTTTAGTATGTAATATCAATGTTAGTTTGTGAAGGAGAGTTATTTTGATTCACAATAGATATTTTATTCCTCACAGAGCATGGTACTGAGTAAAATAGATTCATTTTTTTATGATACAAATGATTATGTGTAGTTTAATTTATAGTGGTGATCAATTAATTTTGTTGTAAGTTTATATATATGAAGCGGAATTCATCAAGTTGTGATTTGTTATAATGGTACTAAAATATTTAAAAAATAAAAAAAATGCTATTTAGTTGACTGTTATTGAAACATTGCCAACATTCATCTAATATACTTGAGTGGTTGTATATAGATAAAACAACATTGAAGGTTGTGTTGTCCATTTTTGTACCTCTTGCATCTAAATAAAGTGTTTAGATGACTTATCACCTTGACCACTCTAAGCGTAACCTGCCATGGTTTTGGTCCATAAGATCGTACTTGGCTTGTGATTTTCCAATTGTATCACATAAAATAACTTTGATTCTCTCTCAACCTCTCCATTCCATGCATGTCCTGAGTATAATATTGAATGCGATTGCATCTAGATTTGTTAATGCCAACTATATTTGAATGAAGAGTTTTAAGGAATGACATCATTAATGTGTCCACTAAGAGCATGTCCTCAAATTATTAAATTCCAAGAAACCACATTTTTATTAGATATGTTATCGAATACAATAAGTACATTATTTGTTCTTAGACATTTGGCATACATGTCTATAAAGGGACTTCCTGCAAAGTCGTCTAATAGAAATTCTCTTTTGAATGTGTAATTATGGGCAACTTTCCTCTATTGCAAATTCACAATATTAGTACAACTCATAATACACCAGCTTTAAGTGCTTGACTTGGATTCATTGCCTACTTGAAGAATTTCTTGGAAGAGTTTTGAGGCATCCCTGCCATACCCATTTTGAGCATATCTCAAAATAATTGCAGTCTATGAAATCATCCTTGGTTTTAGACCCTTCAATTGTTTATCACAAAACAAATGTCAAGGCCTTGTCACACTCTATATTTAGGCATATCCTACAATCAAAATGGTCCATGTAATTAGGTTTGGCTTGCTATCTCCCAATTTCATTGTTATTTAGTTCTGATTTTTATTTTTCATCTTTGGTCAAATAGAGTTTCTTTTTTGCATGGGCAGTTTGTATCAAGTGTTTTTGAATACCATGCATTTTTTTGTGCAGACACCTGTTGGATCTTTGTCCCACACTATGAGAGGCATGAAATAAAAAGAAATGGAGGTCTTATGCTTGCCAACAATATTTGTGCAAAAAAAAAGTTTTGAACAAAATCATGATTTATGAGTCTAGCTAGGATACTTGCCAACTACAATTGCATGCAAGTTTCTAAAACCTTTTGGATGAAATTCAATTTTTCTGCAAATTTGACAATCATTATATTCTATAAGATGACACCTCTTTGAGGCATTTTGAAAATAATTCAAGTGTGTTGTTTAAATTTCTACATTTTTCCTGCATGTCAAAGCATTTCTAACTATAATATCTAATAAAAATCTCCCTACCATTATGCTCGAAGGCATATCCATACCCTATTTCAAAAGATCCCATTTGGGCATAGGTCGAGAGGAAACTGGCTGAAGAGGAATCTGAAAGATAAAACAACAGATGAATACACATACACATATACTGAAGAAAAATACAAATATTTATAGTGGTTCAACAATTGCCTACATCCACTTTCAAGAGAAAGGGAATGCTATTAATCTCTGTATATAAAAATACACATAACGACAACCAAAGTTGAATGATATATAACACAAAGAAGAACCTTCCAACCAGAAGGTCAACAACCATCGTTGGAGGGAAAATGGTTGGGCTTCACATTATTAACATTGACTGCGATGTCAAAAAATGGGATCGGGTAGTTTAGGACCTAACCCCACTTTCCTCCACACATTGGAATACAAAAGCTCTTAAGGAGATGATTCAATTTGACCACTTCTTGTGAGAGAGAGAGAGAGGGTCAAGGAATATATTTAGGGTTTCTATTCCTTTTCTGCAAATGAAGAGGAGATGTGAAAAATATGATGCAATGATCAACTATGCTAGGAGATGAACAAGGAAGCAAGTATAAACTTAAAATGCAGAAATTGACTAAATTGAAACTGAGAAACTGAGCACAGATCAGGGAGGGGAATTTTGATGTGTACCTAGCACTAAAATTGGGGGTTGAATGAGTAGGACCAGGGTGCCCCTGATGAAACAGAGGGCTGAAGTCCTGGATATGAGATTCTAAAGATCGGAAATGCAGAACTACCAAAAGAAGCTGCAAAACCGTAGGGACCAAGGCGCCATGCCCTGGTCCTATCCTAGGGCGCCATTCCCTAGTCCTTATAAACTGGGAGAAAATTTTGCCACTGGGTCTGTATTTGTGTGTTCTATTTGTCTCGAAAATCGTGCATCAGTCGGATTCCTGTACCTGCACCTGCAACTTGAAAAATGGTGTCTAGGTGGCTATATAGGGTTTTGCCTTAGTCAAACCCCTTGTTTTGGTGGTTTCCACCTCGACAAATAGCTGATAATGTATTGAAAATGTGTGTGCAAGAATCTTGTGTGTATGTAAGATCCTAAATGAACAAGAAAGTGGATATAGAGTTCTACCCTACGCTTTGGAGAGTAAACCCTAAATGAGTGTAAATGTAAATGTAAATGCTTCAAATCACAAATCAATAATGGATATAAAGAATGAATGTAAATCTAAAAATGAATGTTATGAAGCTCATACAAAGACATGAAAATAACATGAAACCATACCAAACCCTAAGGGAGAGGTACAAGCCAATCAACAGTCGATGATCTCCTATTATTCTTCAATGTCTTCAAAGCTCCTAATTGATGTTGAAAATGATTGATGAAGGCTTGATAAATGCTTGATGAATGCTTTATTTGCTAATTGTAGACTCCGCATAACCTACACTTTCACTTCATAAGAGGCTCCTTCAATTGCTAGAGAATTGGATCCTTCAAATGAGGAAAGAAAAGGCTTTATATAAGAAACCCTAACTTTGTTTTGAGTCATAGGCCGGCCTAGAAATGATATTTTTTGCCATTTTCTTGGATTTAAACATTAAAATACCGCCAAAACAGTCTCCCAAAATTCGGGGAGAAAAAGTTAGAACCAGGTAGCTAGCTACTTGATCCGACCATTTTTTTGCCAAATTTTTGAGGAAGCAAGATATTATGATTTTAAAGTCAATTCTAAGAGTATATGGGAAATTGAGATGTCTAGATATGGGAAATTGAGATGTCTAGATATGCGAAATCGGGCCTTGAAGGTCGAAATAGGACATTATTAGGGCTTTTGATGAAATAATTAATTGAAAGAATAAAATGAAAGGGGGCACACTTAGGATTAAGGGCTCAATTTTATGATGTGTAGTCGTGATAAAAGAAGACTTTAGATTTAATTAAATTAATTAATTAAATTCTTAAATGGAATTTTAAATGCAAGATGCAAACACACTAAGGCAGGTGCTAACCTAAGCGTGGAATTGTACCACCCAATTAAGGGCGTACAATTTATGACGTTACACTGGCAAAGAATTTGGTTTTACGCCTACCATTTGCAATTGCTTGAAATTTCTCTAAAGCCTTTCAAACAAATTCATTTTTGTTTGTGAGTTTCCTGCAAACATTTTAGACTATGGGACCACATTTTTGAGAGGTGTTGATAGAGGGGAATTGGCTTACTAGAGGAGGCGTCAGAGAAGGAGGTTTTGAATTTTCTCCGTAAGGTTTTTGCGAGGACTTGTAGATGAGTTCAAGAAGAAAGGTCAAACAACTTCTACACAACCTTGAAGGGGTGGTACAACTCCAACAAAGTTGTTGATTGTGCACTAGACAACAATGTAGGTATGGGAGGAAAGACAAATACATCAATTTGGAATTGTGAGGGCAACTTGGGTAAGAAGGAGGTACGTTATGTTGTAAACTAAGAGAATCATTAAGTTAATGATTTAACATTTAAGCTTGGTTGAAACGGTAATATGTTATTTGTTACTTTTGACGTGCATATTAAAATTTTACAAGATTGAGTAAGATCTTCATTATTGTATTGTCAATGGTTGATTTTTCATACAATAGTGAAGGTAATTGTGATAAGTTTTTACTTAAAAAATATTCTCCTAGGTAAAGTTATTGCATATGAATGATCACTTCAAGTTTCACATACACTATTTTTTTCATATTTTCAAATTATTTAAGTTTATATCCAATATTAGTTTCATCTAAAACAATAGTAAAATGTATTATATATAATTAATATGTCTGTGTAAACATGAATGAATAAATTAAATAATAAATATTTATAAATGAAGTACTATTAGTATACATATTACATTTTATAAAATTTATAAATATTTCAAAAAACAACACATAATTTAATTTACTAGCATAGTGTTAAAAAACAACACAATTTATTCTAAAATCAAACATCCACATATACATCTATTATTTAACAATTATTAGTATAACATATATATAGTAATATAATCAATGAAAGAAAGATATTGATATGATATAATTTTTTTTATTAATTAAAAAAAATGAACAAATAGTCTAATAATAATTGTTTCAAGTACTCGTGAATCATAATAAATAAGGGATATTAGTAAGTAGCATAATATTTACAATGGTATTGAAAAAATGTTTTCAATATTTCAAATATTTATTTTACAATAAAATCATTGACATATAAAATATTATAAAAATAATCTTCTAACTTAATACCTCTTAAACTAATGATATTTAAATTATTTTTCCTTTCAAATATTTTATTTTATTTAAAACTAAATAATATTTAGATTATTGTTGGGATTCATCACGTAGTGTAATGATGTGTGCATTGTTAATGGTGCAACCAAGGTTCAAATCCTCATTTAACCCATACTACATTTTATGCTCCCCATACATATCAGCTAAAACAAAAAACCTTGTTTACGAGGGATCATTAACAAACCCTAAATCCAAAAGACAGAACCAAAAACCTGCAAATCATGGCCACTCCTCGTCAATCAATCCTTCTCTTGCTTCACCAGCAAACCATTCAACTCCATAGATGCCGACCCAACTTTGGGCTTCTTTCCACATAGATGCTTTCGCTCCACTCGCACCATTTTCTGCCTCAATTCCCTCACGTTCAAATACTCCTTTAGGGACATCCACCCCATCTGGCCTTCCATCCTTGTTCCCAAACATAATCCATACTATAAACGACTGCACAGGATTTTTTGGGCATAATGTATAACTTTCAAACTTGACATAGAGATTAAATGGATCAAGAAAAGGTTTCTTAGTAGTTAAGTTACAGCGAATCTTCAATAACTTAAAAATACCTTCTATGTTTAGAAAGGAATATGACTGCATCGGTTGAAGAACCTACTCAATGCTTATGTTGTGGTGAGGACATGTATATCAGTAGTACCTCCAACATTGTTTACAATTTGTATATATATTACTGTTGCTCTCATTATAATTATATTCTTTCTTGGAGGAGTGTTTTTGGTAAAAAAATTGGATGGGATATGGATTCACAACTATTAAAACTACGTGTTCTACTAATATATTTTCACCATGTAGAATTCATAATCATAGAGCCTCACCATTTTTAAGACTATACTAGCTTCTTTTATTTTGGGATTGAAGAAAAAAAACATAATAGAATTACATTGTTATTTTTTGAAAAAAAAGATTTATACATTAAAGGATTTTTGAGTTCCATTAATATAATCAACAAGAATATTATAAAAAGTAGTTAAAACAAACTCATTGGTCAATTGGAATATCTTCTAGTGAATACATAATGTTGAAAAATTATTATAGATACAAGCAACTACTAGTGTACATAATTTTCACAAATCATTGTTTTGAGTATGTATTGAAAGAACATGAAATTGCTAATGCTTTGTTTCCTTACTGAATCCTCGATAGATATGAGCATCTTGAACGTATCTCAAACAAATTTATTTTCACACAACTAAGGAATTTGATTGAATTATGTTATTCAATTGTAGTTTGTTCAATAAAATTGAGCCTTGATTGAGAGAGAGATCCAATTTACAATTTTGAAACAAAATGTAAAGGCAATTTTCAAAAATAATGCATCTTGGACCTTGCCAAACAAAACAACAATATTGTCTAGCATAGAATCATTCCATAGTGGAAGCAAAAGAGCTAATCACTCACAACCAACAAAGCTACTATACATTCAAAGAAAATAAGTCTATGAGAACCTCAACTATTGTGAAATAACACAAATCATCAATAAAGCTCCAATAGGTGTTTGCACAAAATAAATGCATGGTATTCAGAAACAATTCATAAGAATGACCCACACAAAAAAGACACTCTATTTGACC
Source organism: Cryptomeria japonica (assembly GCF_030272615.1). Taxonomy (NCBI): domain Eukaryota; kingdom Viridiplantae; phylum Streptophyta; class Pinopsida; order Cupressales; family Cupressaceae; genus Cryptomeria; species Cryptomeria japonica. Next base: position 415,560,654 of record NC_081409.1, on the reverse strand, counting down.
AAAGATAAAAAATAAACATTGAAACTAAATAGAAATTAAATTGGGATATAGAAAGCCAAAAATAACTACATGAACCACTTTGATTGCTGGTTATGCCTAAATGTAGAGTGTTCAAGCTAGAATTTAATTGTTGTAGGATATGCTCTCAATTAAAACATTGTAATGTCATTCCTTACAACTCTTTGTTCAAATGTAGTTGGAGTGAAAAAATCACATGGAATATTATAATCAGGATATGCATGGAGTGGAGAGATTGAGAAAGTATCAAAGTTATTTTATGTAATGCAATTGGAAAATCATAAGCTAAGTACAATCTTATGGACCACAATTATTACAAGTTATGCTAAGAATGGTCAACGTGATAAGGTATTGGAACACTTTATTTAGATGCAAAAGGCATGATTGAATCCGAACTTTGTGAGTATTGCAACTATTCTTCCAGCCTATACAAGCTTCACAACTTTAGAAAAAGACAAACAAATGCATGATTATTCAAATCGGAGAGAGTTTGATCATACATTATTGTTAGGAAAGTTATTGTTTGAAATAAATATGATCACATGGAATCAATAATTACTAAGCATTCTTGCCATGCGAATGCATAGATATCCCCTTTCTATTTCACCAAATGTTTTAAAAAAACAAAAAACTGGACAACACAACCTTCATTTCTATTTTATCTATGTAATGCTCGCCAAAATACCCTAGAGAAATAAACCATAATCTACTAACAAATATATATATATATATATATATATATATATATATATATATATATATATATATAAGACAATCATTACTTCTACTTTATCTCTAACACTCATTAACGCATCGTTTCTTCCAACATACATCAATGCATCATTGAATTTTTTCATGAATATGTAAATCAACATGAACATAACCACAATGTCATGTTACACAAGGGGAATAACTATTTAACCATTACATAACTCTAATAAACTCATGCAAAACATATCCATCTCCCATGGTATCTCAACATCACTACTTGACATAATTCTAACATATCACATAACCATCTAGAACATCATATACTATTATCCACCTAAACATTTACTTCCCATACAACTATGATAAATCGTTAACTCATATGTATAACTCTATCACATTACATGCTCTTAAGGTTCATTATAAAATACCAACCAAATGTTCCTAATACCCATCTTTATTTGTTAAACACTTAACACACCATGAATCTAAATGCATTTATCCTTCTCCTACATATGGAATTAAATTATTTCCTTAGGCACAATCATTACTCAACTCATCAAGAATACTATCCATATTCATATGCAAGATTATAACAACAAGCATTTATCTACTTCCAAATAGGATTCCAAGCTACTAAACAAAATTAAAGACTCATGTGATGCTACAAGAATAGACACAATCTAACATCAAGTCCCTAATTCAACATAGGATCTCATTCCCAACATGATGAGAATTTATACAACATGAACTATATAATAGCACACCATCTTATTTTAAGAGAATAGTACTACATCATCAAGTCTGAATACATAAGAACACATGGAACAAGAACTTAGTCTATTTTTCTACATCTCATCCCAATGCTTAATAGTACAGTTTACCTAAGTACATATTCATACTCCACATTTACAAGTCATCGTAATGCAATAATATCTCTAATACATAGAAATAAGAACCGTAGGACAACCACATATTGAAGAGTCATATATTCCATGTAAATCCACAACTACTCATTAATTTCCATATGCCAAGATAACTAACATTGAAGATAAACATATATCAAATCAAGGCCTACATGATTGTTAACCTATTCGCTACCATCCACAAGATATACACAAGACATTTAATTCATAGCTCTCAATCATTTTATTCCTTCCTAATCAAGAATAACATAAATAATTGAATATCCATTTACAACAATCCCATACAATACACTTCATTCTGAAATCATCCTAATACAAGTCCTATTATACATGTTCTCAATATACTGAATACTTAGTCTCCTTTACATTTACATCTTACATACCATATGATATCAATTCTAATTACATAGATTATGCTCCAAAGAATCCACATAATGAAGATCCAATAATCCATTCCACGCACACTAGCATTCAAGAATAATATCCCAATGGAAGAAGGCATCAAACCGCCCGACCATGTGGAACCAATAAGGAACCACCCCTTGTGCTAGGAGATGACACAAGGTTACAACTCACACTCAAGACCTAACTGACACCTAACAACCATAGGATACAACAAGACTTCTCAAGTCACCAACATACTAGAACATGTAAAACACACCATGAGGCTAATCAAATCAACAAAACTTGTAGAGGCATAAACAAAAACAAGGGTATATGGATAATAGACACATGTAGGGCCAGAGTGTCATCACATGCCATCCTCACAATAGAAGGGGCCAAGCCTCACCTTGATAGACATGTGGAACCATCTCAACCTTGGAGCTATTCAAGGGAGATTGGTTTACCGCTCCAACGGTCTTCCCAAGCTCATCCCGAGTATCCCTCAAGGGCTATGAAGTGGGGCCACAAAACCAGCTATTATCTTGTTTAGTGAATTTGTAAATACCCAAACCCACTAATCAATTATTAAGATTATCACTTGTAATTACAAGAAAACTCTTCATGTGGTTTCATCAAGTCTAGATTCCTCCTAGAGGCCTAATGCTCAAGACCTTGGTCCACACATGCAAGAGCCCACTCTCCCTACCATGGACCAAAACCATAGGGTAAATACATAACAAGATGCATCACAATAACAACATGAAAATCAACATGGAAAGCATCCAAAAATTCCATCATAAATCTGATGCAACTAAATCTTCAAAGGTAAACATCAACATGGAAACCAAGAGCCACTTAACAAAAGTCAAGCCATAAGCTCAAAATGCCAAATTGCAGCAATAAAGTAAGCCTCAAGAATGTAAAATACACACAAGATAAGGGCAATGCATGAATCCAACACATTAAATTATCCTCCACAGTAAGGCACAATAAATATTCTCGTTGGAGCTGCAATTAACCTTCCTCAACAAGAAGGTATTCTCCCTCTTGCTGGAGTTATAACAACATATACTCATAATCCTCAACTGTAAGGTAATATCCCTCTTACCGGAGCCCAAAAACAATGAAACAATTCAAATTTGAGCAATACACAGAACCAATAACCTCAAGGACATCACACCATGCCTCTGGTAAAAAAGCCAAAATCATAAAAATTGATCATAAATGAAGAAATTAAAAAAAACCCACCAAAAAGGCAGAATTGCACATTTGACCAATCTTTTAGTGCATATACAAATCTTTTAGAACATTTGTTAAATATTTCAGAGCACTCGTTAATCTATTAATTCTTTTAGAACATTTGTTAATTCTTTTAGGGCATTTGTTAATTTCTATCGCACATTTGTCAAACATAATAACGCATTTGTTTTTTTAGCACATATGCCCAGAAAGTTTCAAAATGACAAACACAAAAATCAACCCAGCTTCCCATAAAAATGAAAACTAAATAAAATACATTTATCCCAAGGTCTCATATGCATATTTATATTTATCAACTATATGATGATCAAAATTGCTCCTGCAGACAATCTTTTTGTAGACATAAAGAAAACAATCTTTTTAAATTGAAAACAATAAAAGGAAATAGATCTCCAACCTGGTAAAATTGAAGTAATGGAAAAATGAAGCTGATGAAGAGAAATCCACAAAGCCAATCCAAGCCAAAATCCAACAACCAACAATATCCAATCAAGAAATCAATTCGCAGAAGGAATTCTAGAAAAATGGTAACCCGACACAATGCACATGCGACCAAAATAAATAAAAGTTTCATTCTAACTATTGCAAATTGTTGGCAAATCAAAATAATCCATAAAACTATATTTAATACCTACTATGCATGATTACGAGGTAAATATCATTTACCAATATTATTTACCTATTCTTATAAATAGAACCAATAGGGTGAAAGGGTAGGTAGAAAATATAATAAATCAAATAAACCAAAGAGGGGTGGAAAAACAATTAATTAAATAATAGTTTGCACACCCCAAGCTAATTTATTTTTTAATATTAAATATAAGGAAAGAGACCATACAACAAAAACCAGAATGTAGCAATCCGTCTAGGAGGACAAAGAATATGTCTTAGAGGGTTACATGTCTAGAAGGACCAGTAATAAGACTTTACAAGACTCCATTACATTAGACATATATGGACTATATAGTAGGACTGAGAATCGTAATACATGAGACATTTACACAAGCTCATAGAGTATTTCAACATGCGATAGTGGGACACAAAAAGACATATACAACTGCCACTTGACTTAGTTGTCTAATCATGAGGTCCAACCCTGCGGGCCCTCCATCTAGATGGTGGTTCCGACCTCCTAGAAGATGATTGGGACTTTAGTTTGGGGTTGCTGGTGCATCTCATTCCTTCCTTCATTGATCTCCTCGATAGTGGTTTCCAATGCAACATCAAACAGGGAGTTCCCCTTAGTAACCTTGGACCATATATACCCATGTGACAACTCATATATGTATAACTGGATCGACCCATCATCAATGAGCCTCTTAAACTTCTCTTCTAATGTTTTTATCACAAGTGTGGCCTGCATGGAAACATGGTGGTAAATGAGTTTCCTGAGAGACTTAGTAAGAACCCTATTCCTACCCTGAAACTTATCCTCATTATATAATCTCCAAATAATCCATAGTATTTCACAAGATAAAATAGACCTGAAGTGATTGATATCTTTATTCATGCCTTTGATAAACCCATTAACAACATCCACATGAGAGAAAGTTTTATTAAAATAAATGTCAAATATGTTCCAAATTTCCTTGGCAAAGAGTCAATTGAAAAAAATATGCATAGTATTATCAGGGACCTTGTAGAGGGAGCACATCGGGTCATCATTTTGTAAGTACTTAATAGGTAATCTCTGTAAAATCAAAAGCCATTTAAAGAACTTTTGTTCAGGAAGGATGATAGAATGCCAATGAAAGGATAGTAATTTCTACCATTCTTCATTAGAATACTGCAAGTTCCAAATTTAATTAAGATATGAAATAACATCATTATTAGAAAGCAAAGAATTATAAATCAGATTAGCATTAATCATGAGTATGGGGGGTCCATTCATCCATGTGTAATACACATGGCTTGGATAGATCCACACTGCCACATGCAGCCTTAAGCATGACATAGGTCCTCCAATTAGAGGGGGGGACCTGTAAATTATTTTGTAGAGATTCCCAAGAGATCAGAGCACCATTACAGATAATATTATTAAAAAAATTAATACCTTTAAGAGCCTAGCCCTTTGCTGAGCAATCTTGGTTGAGGGCCAAAGGTTTATTTTTATGCACAAGGTTCCACCAAATAGATTTCTCACCAACAATAGTGTCATTTTTGTCCACAATCCCATTGTTAGAAATCAGTTGTTTAGTGTACTCCAAGGCTTTACATACAATCTTAAAAATAGGGGATCTTGCTAGGGAGACAAGGAACTTTCTGGCAACCAAATCAACAAAGGGGAGCTGCTTCCAACCCTTAGTGTGCTTGGGTATAACAAGAATAATATTGTTCATGACAAGGACTTTCCAAGGCTCATCACCGTCTAAATCCTGGAATATCCATTTAGCCGCCAATGAGATACCTTGGAGTTTCAAATCCTTTAGGCCTAAACTACCCATCTTCTTCTCCAAGCAACACCAACTCCACTTGACTGAATGCCATTTTTTCTTCCCTTTGCCATCAGACCAGAGAAAGTGTGTGATATTTTTTTGAACCTCATTGATTTGATAATTTCAAAACATCCATACTAAGGAATAGTACAGAGTATAGGAAGATAGGATCTTTTGGCACACTTGAGGCCTTCCTGCTAGTGAAAGGTAGGTGTTATTACATTTATTAAGTTTAGCATCTAGTTTTTTCTTGATCCATAGCCACATCTCTCTCAAGCAGGGATTTGTTGGTATTTTTTATATTGTTGGCATTTTGCTTATAGATTGCATTAATGATATGTTGTCATTGATGTCAATTGAACCGGTGAATGGTATTCATGATTTTGCTGATGTTATTGTTGTTATTGCTTTTGTATTGTAATCGGTATGATAAACTTTGTGGAAGATGTTGTAAACCGGTATATGGTAGTTTGTAAGTTAAACTGGTGTATAAGGTTAAACCTTTCTATGTTTTGTAATTGGTAAACCCTACCAGTTGTTTTTGTTAAATCCTAACCGATCAAAGTTTGTTGGTTTAAGATCTGATGTTGAGCGGTAATGATAGTACCACGTGTGGTCATTATATGAAGATAAGTTCAAGTTATTTTGGTGCATTTGATTGTCTTGGAAAGGAGAAAAGTGGATTGCATCAAATGCATAGTGCGTGATGAGTTACAAGTCCGATGAAGCGGTGATCATGGAGCGGTTGGAATTTTCTTGTTAAATGTGAAGAGATTGTTATGATTTCTAACGGTCAAGATTGTACCGACTTGTTTGTAATATTGATGATGAGAATTAGGTTTTTGTTATGTTTTTGATTAAGGAAAAAACAAATTTTGAAGGGGCCCTGAAACCCTTTACAAATAGAACTAAAACAACATAAACAACAAAAGCGACGAGAAACAGAAAAGATCAGAACCACAAAAAACCAATGGATAACTAGAGAAAACCCAAAAAAGCCCCATTAAGCCAACAGGCCTTCTAGAATTTAGATTTTTTCCAGGGCTTTTTCCAGGGTGTTGCTAATTTCGTGCAGCTCCTTGATGTTGTCTTTGAGGTTAGGGGGATCCTTAGCAGAAGCTGCCACAACTTTCTTGACGCTGGCCCTGGTTCTCTTCGCAGTACCGCCCACCTGAGTAGCATCACCGCTTCCAGTCTGGATGGTCTCATCATCCAAGTCAAGATCCACAACTGGATTCAGAGTGTAGGTATGGTCAAAAACCTTGGCGATGTCCTCCAGGTTTTTAGTTACGACAGAGAGGATGCGTGGGATAACGCCCATCAGATTTTTCATCACTTCTTTTCCATTTTCTAGCGATTTTACCTTATTCTCCATTTCTTGCTTCCATTTAATCTGCTCTCTGTTTTCATCCTCCCTCTTCTCATCCAAGTTTATTCCCTTTTTTTCTAGGTTTTTCAGGCTCTCATAGGTCCATCTATCGTAATCCATTCTCTTCTCAAAGAGTTTCTTGAGGTTATCTAGGATAAGCCCTTTACAGGCACATTCCTTATCCTCGCTATCCCTGTCCTTAGTTAGGTCCTTCTTAGAATCTTTGTTCATTTCCTTCTTGGAATTCACTTCGGTTTCCTCGTTATCCTTGAGTTCCACTTCTTCCATCAGATGGCTATTGTCCTTACCAGGGCATTCGCTGAGGATAGGGCTTTCATGATCAGGCTCATTATCCCCACTTTCTTCCTCATTACCTAGCTCCTCGTCTTTCTAGCTGTCTTCACCATTGGAGTCATCCGTTTCTATTTCGCTGCTTTCCTTAACCATTTCCTTTGTTTCCAGCCTAGGAACACTTTTCCTTTTTTTGCTGGAGGATGCTTTCTCCTTATTGGTTTCTCCCTTTTCCATCTTTCTCTTGCCCGGAGAGGCAGAAATCCTCTTATTTTCCAGCAGTGCAAGGGTTTTGCAATGCTCATAGATGAGCAGCAGAAGCCCACAATGGAGAATCAGGCTGGAAAGGTTGTTCCTGTGTTTATTGAGGGACCTGGAAAGGGACCAAAATAGGTAGTAGGGCAGGGAGACTTTCTTGTCATGTCTAAAATGGTTTAAGAGCATGAAGTAGTAGGTGTGGGCCCTGGAGAAACAAACTACAACCGTGATGTATTCCATAATTGCATTCAAGACCCAACCCCACAGCTTCTTGATGTTTGCAGCTTCGTAGTAGCCCCTAGTGGCTTTGTCGATTTTAACCCTCTCTTTCTCTTTCCATGGGAACAAATTGACCGCGTTGTTGGAGACTTTGAGGTCTTGAAAGAAATTGAGCCTAGTGTGGGGCATTCCGGTCATAGTGGATATGAGCCCAACGTCTAGCTTGAACTTAACTCCATAAATTTTAAAAGAGCCATTAGACCAGTTTTCAAAAATCTTAGAAACATCAAGGTTAACCCTACCTTTTTCATAGTCCACGAGCTTCTCCATGAAACTAGTGAGGGAGCCCTTCTCCAATTTTGCCCAGACTTTTGGCATCGCTTTCCAAGTTGATGTATTGTCTGGTTCTTCCTGCCTTAAGTCTCCTCCCATCTTCGTGAATGGGCTATCTGCTCTGTTTCTTTGCAAATTAAAACCTTCTTTCCCGATGTTGCTCAAATTTTTGAACTGAGTAACCCACAAATCGTGCGTCAGATTATTAAAGGTTGTAGAGGATCTGCTACAATGCGAAGTAATGATGGCCTTTTCAGCAAGGCATAAATGATATTGTTTACTTGTCATGATTAAATTGTCCTTCTCTCCCCATATAACGGTCCTTTCTAAGGAACTCTTTAATGTTTAAATTGAGATCCTCCTCATGCCAAATCATTTGGGAGTCAGAGTTAACCCTAGATTCGCTAAACAATCCGCAACATTGTTTTATTCTTTGAAAGCATGTTGAATAATAATTTCTTTGAAACTTGCAATGATCTCCCTAGCTTTCATGATGATATTTTCAATAGACCAAGAAGGCTCCGAATCCCCCTTTAAACACTTAATGATATTAAGTGAATCTCCCTCAAGCCATAATTTATTATAATTTAGATTTTTAGCTATAATTAAGGTGTTCAGGGTGGCAGAGGCTTCGACAAAATGGCTAGTTTGATTCCCCAGAGGTCCAACCACCACCTTAAGACAACTTCCAGCAAAATTCTTGACAATGCCCCCATATCCAGCTTTACCCAGATTCCCTTTAGAAGCCCCATCAAAGTTAGCCTTAATCCATCCCTGAGGAGGAAAGCACCAGACCAGACCTTCTCTTCTAGTCTCCTTGCAAGAAGAAGTGGTAGAAAGGTTCCATCTGTCTTTAAAATCATCTTTAGCAGCAAGTCCCTGAATAGTGCAATAAAGGCATTCAAAAATACTCCTAAAGATTTTATCTGCAACCACTTCAGGAGTAGCCCTTTTATCCCTGAAAATCTTGTTGTTGAGCTCTTTCCAGATATTCTAGATAACAATCGACAAAGTAAGTCTCCAAGTTTCCACAATTTTAGGATTAGAGTTAGGGCAATGCCATTGCTGCCAAGAGTCCCCAAGGGAGTTCAGGAAAACCCAGCTTAGGTTCCACCTGGTTAGGATGATTTTCCAGATATCCTGGCTAAAAGTGCATTGATTGAGAATGTGGCAAGCCGTCTCTTCTTCCTTGCAGCAAAGAGAACACTTATTAGGAAAAATAATACCTCTTTTATGAAGATTGTCCAAGGTTAATACCTTATTTTGGATGAAAATCCAAAAGAAGATATTGACCTTTGGAACTAACTTCTTATTCCAAACTTTAGCCCAGATGAGAATTTCTTCCACTGGGTCATTATGAATAGCCACAATAGAGGAGACAGAATAAGTCCCATCCTGGGTTTCCCTCCATATCAATCTGTCATCTTTGTTGTCTCTAGGGATATTAACAAAGAGAACAATTTGAAGGAACTTGAGCCCTGGACACTGCTAGCTAAAATTAATCTAGTTCCCATTTATCCAGTAATCTCTGACCTTTCCCCATACCTGCTTTTGAACTGGTTTTTCCAATCTTTAAGGATTGGAATTTCCTCTAGAGGTTTATCCAGGATCCATCTATCTTCCCAAAATCTTATTCTCCTCCCATCCCCAAGGTTCCAAGTTCTGCCAGTAGCAACCCAGCTTTTAGCAGATTGCACAACATTCCATATAGCGGATCCTTCAACAAAGAAAGAGTTATCAAAGAATTCTTCCTCAGAAGGTTGCATATAGAGATATTTGTTTTTCTAGATAGAGTTCCATTCTCTTTCCTCCCCTTTGAATCTCCAAATTTGTTTGGCTAATAAAGCTTTGTTCATAGAACCTATGTTCCTTAAACTCAGCCCACCAGAGGCTTTAGGGGAACATATTTTATTTTAGGCAATAAGGGGAATTTTGTTTATGACATCCACTCCCGACCAAAGGAATTTTTTTTTGGATTCTTTCAATGGCTTCCGCAAACTTTGTGGGGATTTTGAACAGGCTAAGAGCATACACAGGAAGGTTTTGGAGAGTGGCTTTGAGCAGGGTGATTTTGCCCGCTTGACTAAGGACAACCCCTTTCCAGCCAGCAAGTTTCAGGTTAAGTTTGTCTATCAGCTTGTTCCAAAAGGAGTCCTCAGGCTTAAGACATAGAGGAAGCCCCAGATAAGTAAAGGGAAACTCAAAGATATTGTAGCCAAGAATCCTTCCAATCCTTAGTTGCCTTTGGACTGGGGTATTGATGAAAAGCAAAGAACTTTTATCCCAATTGATTTTTTGGCTAGAGGCAGATTCATAAGTATTCAGAATATTCTTCATATTATTAGCTTCCATGATGGTAGCTTCCCCCATAGTAATAGAGTCATCGCTAAATTGTTCATGAGAACAAACAACATTGGAAGAGGAAGGTTTCAGACCCTTAAGGTTGCCATCTTCCACATTTTTGAGAATGAATCTGCCCAGGCATTCAGCAAGAATGGTGAACATCATAGGGGATATGGGGTCCCCCTGTCTGAGACCTCTAGAGATTTTGAAGAAATAGGATGGGGAACCATTGACAATAATAGCAGAGGAGGAAGTTTCCATAAGTTGAGAGCAAAGATGAATAACTTTGTAACCAAAACCAAACGCTTTCATGATCCTAAGGAGAAACTGTCAATTCACTCTATCAAAAGCTTTAGCCATGTCTAACTTTAGGAAGAATCCCTGGTTTTTCACTACTTTCAGGGAGTGGATATTTTTATGAATAGAGATAATGGAATCCAAAATCTGTCTTCCGGAGAAAAAGCCATTCTGCTAGACAGAGATAATCCTAGGAAGAATTTCCAACAACCTGGAAGTTAGAACCTTGGATAAAATCTTGTAAATAGAGTTACACAGGCTAATAGGTCTAAACTTGTTGAGAGAATCAACTCCAGGGATCTTTGGGATAAGGACAATGAAGGTGGTGTTCAGGTCCTTAAGAAGTCTTCTAGAGCCAAAGAATTCTTTAACACCATTGCATATGTCAGCCTCCACTATGTGCCAGAAATTTGGAAGAAAAACATAGGGAAGCTGTCCGGTCCAGGGGATTTGTCACCCTGAAAGGAGAACACCGCCTTTTTGATTTCCAGATTAGAGGGAATATGGGATAAAAGGTGGTTATTAGCTTCCGTCAGGATAGAAGGAATAGCTTGTAAAATGGTGTTTTGATTGCTAAAATCCAAGTTATCCGCTTCACCCAGCAGGGTACTGAAATGCTCGAGAGCTTCCTTCCTAATGTCATAATCCTCTGTTAGGATACCTTTATTGCATGATAGTATGAAAATTCTATTGGCTGCCCTATGCTTAAGAGCAGTTAAGTGAAAGAAGCGGGTGTTTTTGTCGCCTTCCTTCAGGAACAAGGCTCTAGATCTTTGTCTCCAAAAAGTCTCTTCATTAGAGATGATGGTGTGGTATTTAGATAAGAGATTATTTTCAGCCATCCTAAGATCTTCAGTCAGCCCAACCTCTTGGATTCTATCTGTTACTGCATCATTTATTCCTCATGATAAGAGTGATTCATCCTTTAAGATTTTCAATTGGAGTCCTAATCTTTCTTGTGATACTTCGGTTCAAGTCCTTAGTACATCTGTAAATCCTTTTTCAATCATAAAAGTCAAGTTTAGATAATTGGTTGAACTCTGTGAACACGTCGAACCATTTTGAACCAGGTTCAATAGGTTCATTTAGGTTCCATAGGTCCCTTGGTGTTCAGGGAGGTTTTTCATACTAATATTTTCTCCAAGTGTCTTGCAGCGGCTCTCTAAAAGTTTCTTGTTCGGTGATATGCTACTTTATTTCTCTCCGGGTTTTGAACTCATTGAACTAAGTTCAAGAGGTTCAAACATGTTCAACATGTTCAATATAGCACAAGTGGTCAGCACCTTGATATTATTTATTTTCTTGGCAAAATTTTCCTTGAGCGCGGCGTACATCTTGAACTACTTGAACGCCCATGAAGTCTGTTCAGGATGTTCATATGTGTTTGAAGTTGGTGGGTCCCGTGGGTCTTAATGATTCGATGGTGCATTCATTGCCAAATATGAGGAGGCAGAACCATGTCTTAAGTGACGTCAATCCTTGGTTTTTTGAAGTAAGTAATCATTTCGGGAATTGGCAGTTACTTCAAAAACGCTGCAATGCATTCAATGCATGCGTAAGATGTCTAATCCACAAACTCAACACACTCGAACTGAAAATTGGAATTATTGCATTCAATGTTTCCGTATCATTGCCTTCACTAATAAGGTATGAAGGATTGTTAGTGCTCTGCATTTGTTCCTCGCTGCTGTGTCTTTGTTTTTCTTGGATAGGAGTCTTGTTTGCTGCTAGCCGTCGTCCGGTTGTTCAACTGTGAAGGTGAGCCTTTTTCTTGTCCTCTCCAGTGGTTATTTTTGCTTGCATTTTCTCTCTTACAGAAAGTTTTTCTGTAACCGATTTAGGCTTATTGTTTAAAATTATGAAGTCCACACTACATTTGTTGGGGAACATTTTTAGCCTGGCATCCACTAAACCCATAGTTAGTGATACTGACCTAAAAGGGGAAAACCTTGAGGTGTTGAAAGAGAGGGTGTTCAAGGGAATTGACAAGTCTTTTGGTGTGGAGATTTTGAGTAGCAGTCTCGTAGAAGCTGCAACTTTCCCCCAACCATTCCTTGCCCATAATTGATTCGGGAATGTATTGCTAGATACGACCCAGTGTCTGAAACCATTAGGAGAGACAATGGTGAAACCCTTCTTGCCATAAATCGTGAAGTAATTTCCTCAGTCTTCAAGATACCTGATTACCAGTTCTCCAACTTTTTCCCTGCTCAGTCAATCACCGAGTTCAACGTAGATAGAACCAGACACCGAAACAATATAGCAAAATTCTGGTTGAAGGTTCCTCAAAGAGGTGGTTCCAGGTTACCCAAGAATCCTAATAAGAATCACATGTTGCCTCACATTCATGACGTAATGCTTTTGTTGCACTGAGCCAAAGGATCCGCTGAAGCTTATAGCTTCGACGACTGGATTTATTGCTACATGCAGCTAGTTTTAGAAGGGAAGCAATATTTGGATTGGGCTGAATTGATTGTTGATTCAATGAGAGAACAATTGAGTTTGGCTAAACAGTTCAAATAGAACTTCTTTATGTCTTCATATCTCTTGTATTGTTTGGCCTGTGTTAAGGAGTTGGTTGGAATACCGAAACAACTCACTGAGGAGGATGTTCCCATATATGAGTTCTATCCCATGCTGCAAAAGGATAAAGCTTTATAGGATTTCAGAAGGGTGCACAATGCTTTTCTGGGTGATTTGTGTCATGAATTGAAGAATATGAAAGCCAAAAGAATCTCCAAAGATGCATAGACTTTGATAAAGAGGTTTGGTAGTTTTTATATCTAGTTTCCATGCTTCTGTTACATACGGGTAGGCCGCTTTGAAGAGGAGCCCTTCAAGCTCCCTCACTTCTGTTCAGATTGCTTTGTTCTAGCAGAGATATGTAGGCAACTAACCTTTGTAATAAAAAAGGCACAACCTAGGGACAAATGGGAAGGTCATTTTCCCATCCAATTGGGCGTGTTGTCCTGCAGTTCAATGTCTGAAACTTTGAGTATAGGAGCAGACCTCAGGAATTTCAATTTTTCCTTGTATCCTGAAAGGAAAGGTTTTGATAATAAGGGATTTTCCCGAAGTCTTGGTCTAATGCCATACCTTCCCATGCCATAGTTAGAGGATTTCTGGGAAGATTGTATAGATGAACTTGAAGTATTCAAAAGGGGAAACATGAGATTGGTATTAGGACAAGTTGTTTCATTGCAGATAAAGTTGGATACTAAGGGGCTTGAAGAGGATTATCTAGAGCTATTCGAACCAGAGTACTTAGCCCATGTAGAAGTTGAAATGGCTCCAATCAACTAGGATGAGGAAGAAAAAGATGATATACAATTAAGGACAAAAGGAGTTTTGGAAAGGACCGTGGCATGGGTGGCTAATAAGAAAGCAATGAAATCAGGCATTAAGTCTAATTCTGCGAGAAGTAATAAGGATCCTCTACCTTCACCAAAGCATCTTTCTAATAATGCTTCTATGCCTATTTGTGCAGGTAAGGATAACAAGTCGCCCCAGCTTAGACATAGGTCTAATTCAACTTTGGATTTTTGTACTCCTCGGCATACCCGGTCCCAAAGTGCCGCTCAAAGAAAGATGGATCAGGCAAAGGATACAGGGGTGAAAGATACCATTCTCGATGCCTAGATATTTGAAATTGAAGACTTGGACAACAATGTTGCTAGTGCCCTGGATTCTCATACGGTGACTGTGGCTATGATGCCACCTTCCAAGATGATCGAAGGAACCACTGGTTCCAGTGCAACTCCTAAGTGGTTGACCACCTCGGTGAACAAAAAATAGAGTTTTCTTCCCATGAGTATTCCGATTCAGGAAATGGTCGTTAAATACACAAAGAAGAATCCAAAGCCGAAAAGGTTCAAGACTGCCGCTCGCCTGGACAATGATGAGGGAACTGGAAAATGGGTTGTTGAAATCACCTCATATAAACCCAAGGATGAAAACAAGGATGCTAGCCCCGATGATTTTGAGATCACAAAGGTGGAATTGGGAAACATGAGTAGAGACATAGACAATCATTTCTTCCAGGTATCGACAAAGAAAATGCTCACTAGGTCAAAGAAGGATGGGTGAGAAAAGAGAGAACTAAAGCGACACATAAACGTTCTAGCCTAGTTCATCGATAGTATTGGTTGCCTTGGGGCACTCCCAATATCTCATGCTACAGAGAACTTCGACCCAACTTCGCCGGAAAATAAAAAGCTAATGAGCCAAGTTTAACGGGCCAAGAGTATTGCTGAAGCTGTGGAGAAATGGATTAAGGGAATAATCAAGGATGATGAGAAGTACATTACCAACTCCCGGAGGCTATGCGATGAAATATAGGGCCTTATTGCCAAAGTTCAAAATCAGCTTGTGCCGTGGGAGAAGGAGGAGCACAAATGGCAGAATATCTTGCCTTTGTTTGCCAAAATAGAAGAATATGGAGTTACCAGGTTTTTGCTAGAACACTCAATCAAGCTGGTGGCAGATGAATGTCAGCTTTTTGTGCTAAAGAAAACCATAATGTGGTGAGTGCTTACCTTCAAGTCTATGATCACTGATGCAAAGACCTCTGTTTACGAACTCCAGGATCTCCAGTGCAACATAGTTAATGATAACAAGGTGGTTAACCCTGACCATGATTGGCAATTGGGAATTTGCGGGTTGAGCACACAGGATGCAATCAGGTCTTTCCGGATGAACATGGAGAAGATCAAGGCCAAGGGTAATTTCACTCCGGAAGATATAACCAGGGTGGCTAGGATTGAGTCTATGACTTTCATTGGAAATGATCAACTGCCGAAACATTCCGAAAAGATGGTGAAGCACTGGTGGAATAAGGAGGCAGCGAAGACGAAGCTCAACGCGATGAAAGTTCCGAACCAATCCATTGTTCAAGAACTCACAACCGCTCACGACGCCTGTGAAAGCAGAGAGGATGATGATGATGGAAAAGTGGCATAATGCATTGATTCAGGCCTGGTTCCCTTTATTCTTGTAATTTCTCATGGTTATGCAAAGACTTCGGGACATCTGTCCCAAAATACTTCTTGTTGGTTTCATAACTATTTACGGGGGAGGTTGAGTTTTCAGGGAGACCTCCCCTATTCTAAAACTATAAATTAAGGAAAGATAGATAGTATAGGGGTTAGATTTTGTGACCAATTTTTGGTTTTTCCCTCTGTTTTATGTATTTTTTGTTTTGTAGAAGGAAGAATCAAACTGCTAAATCTGGAATGGAAAAGATTTATACATGTATTTTCATGCCTTTGTTGCATAAGAATATATATATAGAATGATCATACTGTTCTTGGGAGAAGGAAAATCTGTGTGTTTTGAATCTGTGTAGATACATGTCTTTGCATATGTTTATCTAATCAAATAACAGTAAGGATCTTTCCATTACAGAAAATTATCATTCTTCTGATATTCCTTCCTTTGAGTGTTTGTTTACTTCTAGAGAAGATTCATGTTTGAGGACATATTTAGTTTCTTAAATATGTTCATTCTTTATTAAACCTGTGGAAATGGTGTACTGAACTTTGTTTCAGTTGCTATCATCTCATATATTGAAAAGATAGGAAAAATTGCTTTCTTCTTTTTAGGAAACATGTGTGAAATATCGGTCTCTCATCCAAGAATGAAGTAGGCAGCCTTACATGCTTTCGGGTTAAAAACTACTATTCAAATTAAATAGTTTAAAGCATTCCTTGAAAAACTAAGATAGGGAGTTGTACCTATGAAAAATTCAGAGGGAAGTTATTTATACAACACTTACCCAATTGTTTAGTGAAACACTTGTCCTTAAAATAAGGTGACAGAGTTGAAAATTGATCATTTTAAAAAAGGGAACAAATCTGTTCACTAACACTATCCTGAACATCCTTTATTTCAGCTTTGACTTGAATTTTGCTCTTGAATATGTCCCCAAAAATCTCTTTTTTTCTAGGTTTTAATTTTAGTTTTTATAATGTTGAGCTTTTTGGCAATTCTGAATAGAGCCTTACCCTCCACTTCAGAGTTCCACCATTCTGCAATACAAGCTTCCAAAGAAGGATGGGATAGCCAGGCTTTTTCAAATCTGAAAGGGAAGTTTCTCTTGGCCAAAAAAGAATTGGCAGTGAAGGAGATAGGGTAATGGTCAGACCCAATTTTGATAATAGAAGCCAGGGAGTAGCTATACTTAGAAAACCATTCAGGAGAGATTAAAGATCTATCAAGCTTAACTTGAATCAGATCAGCTCTGGTTCTTCTATTGGTCCAGGTGTAGTTGATACCCTGAAGATCCACATCAATGAGAGCTTGGTCATTAATGAAGTCCATAAGGTCTTGTTTTCCATCAAGTTGTAAAGGGACACCTCCCATCTTCTCATCATCTTTGAGCGGGGTATTGAAGTCTCCCATGATAATCCAGCTTTGATTAGCAAACTGGAGTCTGTCAGTTGCAAGGCTTTTCCAATATTTAGCTCTCTCGGATTTGGTATTAGGAGCGTAGACATTAGATAACACCCAGCCAAAGTTATCCTTAATATGCTCAAGCTGAACTGAGATCCTATTAAGAGCAGAGATGATTTCCTTTCCTATTATAGTTTTTTTGTTCCAAAAAATCACAGTTCCTCCAAAAGCTCCCTTCGAGTTAGATCCTATGACTCCATTTTCCTTGAAAATTCTAATCTTTTCAACTTTTTCTTTAGAAATTTTAGTTTCCTGAACAAGGACCACATCTGGTTTATGATCTGTGATGATGTTTTGTAACACATCCTGCTTATGAGGGGCATTCAGCCCTTTGATATTCCAGGATATTATCTTCATACTTTAACTGGGGATAGGGCTGACTCAATGGAACACTGTATTCCATCAACACGGTTCTTCCAACTTTCCTGTTCCCTTTGATGTTTTAGGGATGGCCTTCCCTTCTTTTTATTCTGACTTCCAACATCTACATTTTTCTTGATCTTGCTTCTAGTTGAGATTCCTCCATTGAGTTCCTCCTTGTTCGATTTTCCTTCTCTCAAACCGGGTATCCGGAGATTCCCATCTGGCATATCCACACTTTGAGAAGGGGTTTTACATAGGAGAGGCTTTGGGCTTCCATTAGTTAAAAGCAGTAAGGGCTCAGTATCAGAAGGGTCTTGAGCTTCATTAAAGTTTTCCTCGACTGATATAGAGAGAGAAGAGGCTGGAATGGTTTCTTCCTTCTCCTGACTAGCTGATTCATCCTCCTGGACCGGATAGGTTTCTTTCTTCTCCTGACTAACATATCCATTCTCCTGGTCCTCTGGGTTTTTTTTATTGTTCATCTCAGTTCCTTGCTCTGCTTCTTTAGATCTCTCTAGTAGGTCATTGGAGCAAACACAATCTTGTTTATCATTACTGCTACTCACAGTCCTCTTGACTTCAATCATAAGATCCATAGCATCCTTTTTTTGGTTACCCTCGGTTGTTGATGATTCTCCTTTTTAATCTATCGTTTGCCAGATCTTTTTGTTCTTAGTATTGCTATCAGCTTTGATTTCCTTGCATTTCTTGAGTGGGCATGATTTAGCCCAATGCCCCGATTTTTTGCAGTGGAAATAGGCAAACGGTAGAGATTCATATTCAATAGCTTGAGACCATTTTCCTAGTTTAGATATGATATCTATGGATTGAGGCATATCTGTCATTTGATTAACATTTACGCAGATGCGAGAAAAGACTAACCTTGATTTAGCCACCATCATCAGGTCAATCGACAAGAGTTCTCCAAAGGATTTTGCAATGCCCTTGAAAACTTCCTCATTCCAGTATTCCAGCAGAAGACCCAGGAGGCACGTCCAGACTGACGCAAAAACAAAGAAGGATTCATCAAGGACGAGATTTGGGGCCCATTTCTGGAGAGCCCGGGATGACTTGCCAAACATCCAGGGGCCTTCATAGAGAGCTTTATTCATGTCTTCTTTAGAGTTGAAAGCGAAAGTAAAAAACCCTCTAGGCAGAGCTGCCACTTCCACTTGTCCTTTTACGAGCCATTTTCTCCTTATGAAATTCCTAACATCATCAATGTTAGGTCTAAAGCCAGAGAATTGTCCTACTAATGTTATAGATAGTCCAGCTACAATCAAATTGACCACTTTGTCCGAAACGGAAATACTGACCTGTCCAGAGGCAGGGTTTGAAATGTTTGTTACTTTTGAAAGTCCGAATTTAACTAGTGGCTTGACTCCAAAGAGTGAAGACCATTTTTTGCCTTTACCTCTGTTGTGTGGGTCCCGGGGGTTCGAATCTTTTTCCTCTCCCAGTTTTTCTTTTTCCTTGTCCTCTTCTGACCCTTGAGATGCTTGATCTCCTGCCTGATCGATTCCAGAAGAGCTGCAATCTCCAGGAAATCTGCCTTCCCTAGGAATTCCGCCATTTCCCAATTTGAAATTTGGGATCCTCGCTTGTTTTCACTCCGCTCCCATGCTCCTATGTTGCTTGTTTTCTATGAAGAGCTGCAATCTCCAGGAAATCTGCCTTCCCCAGGAATGGTTTTTGTTATGTTACCGACCTATTTGATTTGTATTTAAGGTCGATGAAGTTGTTTGTAAAAGTGTTAGCAAAGTTGGCAGAAATTAGTTGAGTGTGAGGTTTCCTAACCGGAGGATGGATCTGCAGTTTGAGTGAAGGCAGATTTAAAGCTTAAGAATGATTTGATCAGGCAGATGTAGTGCTATTCAGACAGATCACAAAAACTTGTTGTTTTCTAACAATCACAACAGAAATTGAAATCCCCTAATAGGGTAAGCTCTAACAAGCTTGGTTACTTTCTAAATCCTCTAACAAGGTGGTCCATTAGTTTGGATTCTCAAATCCTCTATTGAGGTTACTCCTAATAGGGTATTGTGCTTTTTATCAAGACATATTTATAAAATCCCCTAATTGTGTGATTCCTAACAGAATCAGTTCTTAATAGGACTTATTGTAAAGCTTTAACAGGCTTGGCTCCTAACAGAGTGAACTTTAGAAGATTTCAGATAGCTATCCTTGTGAGTCTCATCTCAACGTGGTTTTTACCTATTTGGGTTTTCCACGTATAAATATTTGTGTCAAGTGGAGAATGTTTTTTGTGATGATCATTGGGTTAAGGCAATGGAAGAAGAATTGGATCAAATTGAGAAAAAAACATTTGGACCCTAGTACTCCAACCGGTAAACAAGAATGTCATAGGTACTAAATTGGTGTTCAGAAAAAAGTTGAATGAGGATGGTGTTGTAGTTCGCAATAAGGCAAGATTAGTTTGCAAAGGTTATGCACAAGAAGAAGGAGAGGATTATGGAAATTTTTTTACACCAGTAGCAAGGCTAGAAGGAGTAAGAACATTACTTGCATTTGCAGCTCACAAGAAGCTCAAGGTATACTAGATGGATGTTAAGTCTGCATTTTTGAATGGGATATTGGAAGAAGAAGTTTATATAGAGCAACCTAATGGTTATACATTGTCAGACAAAGAAGACATGGTATGCAGATTGCATAAAGCTTTGTATGGATTAAAGCAGGCACCCAGAGCATGGTATGAAAGGCTTCATACACATCTGATGAAGATAGGCTTTGCAAGAACCAGTGATGACAACAACATTTATCTCAAGTCTGAAGGAGATAAAATATTGGTTAGTGAAGTATTTGTTTTTGATTAATGAAAAAGCATGTTTTGAAGGGGCCCCGAAACCCTTTACAAGCAAGACTTAAACAACAAAGCAACGAGAAATAGAGAGGAATAGAACTAAAGGGAAAAAACCAACGGAAAACCGAAGAAAACCCACAAAAGCCCCGAAAAGCCAGCAGGCCATCCAGGAATCAGATTTTATCCAGGGCTTTAGCCAGGGTGCTGCTAATTTCTTGCAGCTCTTTGATGTTGTCTTTGAAGTTGGGAGGGTCTTTGGTCGTAGCAGCCACAACTTTCTTGATATTGGCCCTGTTTCTCTTCGCAATTCCGCTCGTCGGGGTAGCATCACCACCACTTCCAGTCTGGATGGTCTCCTCCTCCAGTTCAAGATCCACAATCGGTTTAGGAGTATGGTTAAAGACCTTGGCAATGTCTTCCAGGTTTTTGGTGATAGCAGAGAGGATACTTGGGATAATTCCCATCAGATTTTTCATCGCTTCTTTTCCCTCCTCCAGCGATTTTACCTTGTTCTCCATTTTCTGCTTCCAATTAATATGCTCTTTATTTTCATCCTCCCTCTTTTTATCCGGATTTATCCCTTTCTTCTCTAGTTTTTCAGGGTTTCGTAAGTCCATCTATCAAAATTCATTCTGGCCTCTGAGAGCTTCTTGAGATTATCCAGGGTAAGCCCCTCACTAGCACTTTCCTTGTCCTTTCTATCCCTTTCCTAATTCAAGTTCTTCTTAGAGCCTTTGTTTGTTTCCTTCTCAGAATTAACTTCGGTTTCCTCATTATCCTTGGGAGTCGTCTCCTCCATCAGATGGCTATTGTCCTTACTAGGGTAATCACTTAGAATAGGGCTATCTTGACTAGGCTCGAAATCTCCACTTTCTTCCTCGTTGCCAAGCTCCTCTTCTTTCCAGTTGTCTTCACCATTAGAGTCATCCATCTCCATACCACTGCTTTCCTTGACAATGTCATCAGTTTCCAACCTGGGGGCGCTTTTCCTTTTCTTGCTGGATGACGCCTTCTCCTTGCTAGTATCTCCCTCTTCCATCCTCCTTTTACCTGGGGAAGCAGAAATCCACTTATTTTCCTGTAGAGTGAGGGTTTTGCAATGCTCATAAATGAGCAGCAGGAGCCCATAGTGGAGAATCAGGCTAGAAGGGTTAGTCCTGTGCTTGCTCAGGGACCTGGAGAGGGATCGAAAAAGGTAGTAGGGCAGAGACACCTTTTTGTCATGTCTGAAATGGTTTAAGAGCATGAAGTGGTAGGTGTGGGCCCTGGAGAAATGGCCTTCAACCATAATATACTCCATGATTGTGTTCAGGACCCAACCCCACAACTTCTTGATGTTTGTAGCATCGTAGTAGCCCCCAGTAGCCTTGCCAATTTTGGCCCGCTCTTTCTCTTTCCGAGGGAACAAGGTAACCGCATTGTTGGAGACCTTGAGGTCTCGAAAGAAGTTAAGCCTGGTGTGGGGCATTCCAGTCATAGTTGAAATAAGTCCAACGCCCAACTTAAATTTAACTCCGTAAAGTTTAAAAGAGCCATTAGACCAGTTTTCAGAAATCTTGGAAATGACTAAGTTAACCCTACCTTTGTCATAGTCCTTAAGCTTTTCTATGAAGCTGGTGAGAGAACCCTTCTCCAGCTTTGCCCAGACTTTAGGCATTGCTTTCCAGGTCGACGTGTTATCAGGTTCTTCGCATCTTAGATCTCCTCCCATTTTCGAATACAGGCTATCAACTCCATTTCTCTGCAAATTGAGGCCTTCTTTCCCGACGCAACTCACATTTTTGCTCTAAGTAACCCACAAAGCGTGTGGTGATTTATTGGAGATAGTAGGAGATCTGTCGCAGTGCCAGGTAATGATGGCCTTTCCTGCAAGGCATACATGATGCTTTTTACTTGTCATGATTTAATTGTCCTTCTCTCCCCGTATAACGGTCCTTTCTGAGTATCTCTTTAATATTTAAATTGAGATCATCCTCGTGCCAAATCATTTGAGCGTTAGAGTTAACTCCAGTATTCGCTAAACAGTCAACAACACTATTTTTCTCTCTGAAGGCATGTTGTATAATAATTTCTTTGAAGCTGGCGATAATCTCTCTAGCTTTCATCATGATATTCTCAATAGACCAAGAAGACTCCGATTCCCCCTTTAAGCACTTAATAATATTAAGTGAATCCCCCTCAAGCCATATTTTATCATAATTGAGATTTTTGGCTATAATTAAAGTATGCAAGGCAGTGGAGGCTTCAGCAAAATGGCTAGTTTGATTCCCCAGAGGACCAGCCACCGCCTTAAGGCAACTTCTAGCAAAATTCCTGATAATGCCCCCATATCTAGCTTTACCTGGATTTCCTTTAGAAGACCCATCAAAGTTAGCCTTAATCCATCCCTGTGGGGGGAAACACTAGACAAGACCTTCTCTACCTTTCTCCTTGCTAGTAGTGGTAGTAGAAAGATTCCATCTGTCTTTGAAATCCTCTTTAGTAGCAAGTCCCTGATCAGTACCATAGAGGCATTCAAAAATACTCCTAAAGATTTTGTCTGTAACCACTTCAGGAATAGCCCTTTTATCTTTGAAAATCCTGTTGTTGCACTCTTTCCATATATTCGAGATAACAATCAACAGAGTAAGTCTCCAGGTCTCCACAATTTTAGGATTAGAGTTAGGACAATGCCATTGAAGCCAAGTGTCACCAAGAGAGTTCGGCAAGACCCAGCTCAAGTTCCACATGGATAAGATGATTTTCCAGATGTCTTGGCTAAAAGAGAATTGATTGAGAATATGGCAAGCTATCTCTTCTTCCCTATAATAAAGAGAACACATGTTAGGAAAAATGATGCCTCTTTTATGAAGATTATCCAGGGTTAATATCTTATTTTGGATGAAAATCCAAAAGAAGATGTTGACTTTGGGAACTAATGTCTTATTCCATACTTTAGCCCAGATGGGAGTAGCTTCCACTGGGACATTATGAATAGCCATAGCAGAGGAAATAGAGTATTTCCCATCCAAAGTTTTCCCCCATATCAGAATGTCATCTTTGTTGTCTCTCAGGATTTTAGCAGAAAGAGCAATCTGAAGGAACTTGAGATCCAAGCACTGCTGGCTAAAGTCAATCCAGTCCCCATTTATCCAGTAATCTCTTACCATTTCACCGTACCTGCATTTGAATCTGTCTTTCCAATCTTTGATGATAGGGATTTCCTTTAGAGGTTTATCCAGGATCTATCTATCTTCCCAAAATCTTATTTTCCTCCCATCCCCAAGGTTCCAGAAATGCCAGCAGTAGCTCAACCTTTAGCAGATTGCACTGCATTCCAAATGGCTGATCCATCAACAAAGAAAGAGTTGTTAAAGAATTCTTCCTCAGAAGGTTGCATATAGAGATATTTGTTTTTCCAAATAGAGTTCCATTCTCTTTCCTCCCATTTGAATCTCCAAATTTGCTTGGCTAATAAAGCTTTATTCATAGAACTAATGTTCCTTAAACCATACCGATCAAAAAAAAAATGTTCCTTAAACCCTGCCCACCTGAGGCCTTAGGGGAACAAATGTTATTCCAGGCTATAAGGGGGATTCTGTTTTTAACTTCCACACCCGACCAAAGGAACTTTTTTTGGATTCTTTCAATAGCTTCTGCAAACTTTGAGGGGATTTTGAACAAGCTAAGAGCATACACAGGAAGATTTTGGAGAGTGGCTTTGAGTAGAGTGACTTTACCAACTTGACTAAGAACAACCCCTTTCTAGCCAGCAAGTTTCAGGTTGAGTCTGTCAATTAGCTTATTCCAGAAGGAATCCTCAGGCCTGAGACAAAGAGGAAGCCCCAAATAGGTAGAGGGAAACTTAGATATGTTACAGCCAAGAATCCTACCAATCCTAATTTGCCTTTGGGCCGGGGTGTTGATGAAAAACAAAGAGCTTTTATCCCAGTTGATTTTTTGACCAAAGGCAGATTCATAGGTATTCAGAATGATTTTCATGTTTTTGGCTTCCAAGATGGTGGCTTCCCCCATGGTGATAGAGTCATCAATGAATTGTTCATGAGAGCAAACAACATTGGATGAAGAAGGTTTCAGACCCTTAAGATTGCCTTCTTCCACATTTTTAACGATGAATCTACCCAGGCATTCAGCAAAAATGGTAAACAGGATAGAGGAGATGGGGTCTTCCTGTCTGAGACCTCTGGAGCTTTTGAAGAAACTAGACGGGGAGCCATTAACAATAACAATAGAGGAGGAAGTTTCCATGAGTTGAGAACAAAGCTGGATAACTTTGTTGCCAAAACCAAATGATTTCATGATCCTGAGGAGAAACTGCCAGTTCACTCTATCAAAAGCTTTAGCCATGTCTAACTTAAGGAAGAATCCCTGTTTACTCGCCACTTTCAGGGAGTGGATATTTTCATGAACAGAGATAATAGAGTCCAAAATCTGTCTTCCAGGGACAAAGCCATTCTATTGGATAGAGGTAATCCTTGGGAGAACATCTAGCAACCTGGAAGTCAAAACCTTGGAAAGGATCTTGTAGACAGAGTTACACAAGCTGATGGGTCTAAACTTGTTAAGAAAATCAACTCCGGGGATCTTTGGGATAAGGACAATGAAAGTGGCATTCAATTCCTTAAGAAGTCTTCTGGAGCCAAATAATTCCTTAACACCATTGCAAATGTCAGCGTCCACAATGTGCCAGAATTTTTGGAAGAAAAACATGGGGAAGCCGTCCGGGCCAAGGGATTTATCACCCTGAAAGGAAAACACCGCCTTTATGATTTCAGGATAAGAGGCGATTGTCAGCTTCCGATAGGATAGAAGGGATATCTTGTAAAAGGGTATTTTGTTTACTGTAATCCAGGTTGTCCACTTCACCCAACAAGGTACTGAAATGCTGGAAAGCTTCCTTCCTGATGTCGCAATCCTCTGTCAGGACACCTTTATTGCAAGTTAGTCTGGATATTCTGTTGGCTGCCTTGTGCTTAAGGGCGGTTAAGTGAAAGAAGCGGGTGTTTTTATCACCTTCCTTCAGGAACAAAGCTCTAGATCTTTGTCTCCAGAAAGTCTCTTCATTAGAAATGATAGAGTGGTATTTAGATAACAGATCATTTTCAGCCATCCTAAGATCTTCGGTCAACCCCACCTCTTGGATTCTATCCTGAACATACTTTAATTCAGCTTTGAATTGAGTTTTGTTCTTGAATATGTCCCCAAAAATCTCTTTGTTCCAGGTTTTAATTTTGACTTTTATGATGTTGAGCTTTTTAGCAATTCTAAAAAGAGCCTTACCCTCTACTTCAGAATTCCACCATTCAGTAATGCAAGCTTCTAGAGAAGGATGGGAGAGCCAAGCTTTTTCAAATCTAAAAGGGAAGTTTCTCTTAGCTGAAAAAGAGTTGGCAGAAAAGGAGATGGGGAAATGGTCTGAACCGATTTTGATAATAGAACCAAGGGAGCAACTATACTTAGAAAGCCAGTCAGGAGAAATTAAAGATCTATCAAGCCTAACTTGAATCAAATTAGCTCCGGTTCTTCTATTGGTCCAGGTGTAATTGATGCCCTGGAGATCAACATCAATGAGAGCTTGGTCATTAATGAAATCCATAAGGTCTTGTTTTCCATCAAGATGTAAGGGGATTCCTCCCATCTTATCTTCGTCTTTGAGCGGGGTATTGAAGTCTCCCATAATAATCTAGCTTTGATCAGCAAACTGGAGTCTATCAGCGGCAAGGCTTTTCCAGAATTTAGCTCTCCCAGATTTAGTATTAGGAGCGTAGACATTAGATAACACCCAAACAAAGTTATCCTTAATATGCTCAAGCAAAACTGAGTTCCTATTAAAGGCAAAGATGATTTCCTTTCCTATTATAGTATTTTTATTCCAAAAAATCGCAGTTCCTCCAGAAGCACCCTCCGAGTTAGTTCCTATGACTCCATTTTCTTTGAAAATTCTGATCATTTCAGCTTTTTCTTTAGACATCTTGGTTTCTTGAACAAGGACCACATCCGGTTTATGATCTCTGATGACATTCTGTAACACATCCTGCTTATGGGGGGCATTTATCCCTATGTAATTCTAGGATATAATCTTCATATTTTAACTGGGAATAGGGCTGACTCGATGGAACACTATGTTCCATCAGCACGGTTCTTCTAGCTTTCCTGTTCCCTTTGATGTTTTAGGGATGGCCTTCCCTGATTTTTATTTTTACTTCCAACATCTGCATTTTTCTTAATCTTGCTTCTAGTTGAGATTCCTCCATTGAGTTCCTCCTTATTCGATTTTCCTTCTCTTGACCCTAGTATCCAGAGAATCTCATCCAGCTTATGCACACTTTGGTTAGGGGTTTTACAGAGGAGAGGCTTTGGGCTTCCATTAGTTAAAAGCAATAAGGGCTCAGAATCAGAAGAGTCTTGGGCTTCATTAAAGTTTGCCTCAGCCGATATAGAGAGTGAAGAGGTTGGATATGATTCTTCCTTCTCCTGGCTAGCTGATCCATCCTCCTGGTCCGGAATGGTTTCTTCCTTCTCCTGACTAACAGTTTCATTCTCCTGAGCTTCTGGGTTTTCTTTATTGATCAACTCAGTTCCTGGCTCTGCTTCTTTAGAGCTCTCTGGTGGATCGTTGGAACAAACACAATCCTGTTTATCATTGCTTCTACTCCCAGTCCTCTTGAATTCATTCATAAGTTCCGTTGCATCCTTTTTTTGATTACTCTTGGATATTGATGAATCTACTTTTTTGTTTGTCATTTGCCAGATCTTTTTGTTCTTAGTGTTACTATTAGTCGAGTTCCTTGCGTTTCTTGAGCGGACAAGATTTTGCCCAATGCCCCGATTTTTTGCAGTGGAAGCAGGCAAATGGTAGAGATTCATATTCAATAGCTTGGGACCATTTTCCTAGTTTAGATATGATATTTATGGATTGAGGCATATCTATCATTTGGTTAACATTTACGCAAATGCGAGCAAAGACTAACCTTGATTTAGCCACTGTCATCGGGTCAATCGATAAGAGTTCTCCAAAGGATTTTGTAATGCCCTTGAAAACTTCCTCATTCCAATATTCGAGCGGGAGACCTAGGAGGCGTGTCCAGACTGGTGCAGAAACGAAGAAGGATTCATCCAGGATGAGATTCGGGGCCCATTTCTGGAGAGCCAGGGAAGACTTGCCAAACATCCAGGGGCCTTCGTAGAGAGCTTTGTTCATGTCTTCTTTAGAGTTGAAAGTGAAGGTAAAAAACCCTCTAGGCAGCGCCGCCACTTCCACTTGTCCTTTAACCGTCCATTTTCTCCTTATGAAATTCCTAACATCATCAATGTTAGGCCTAAAGCTAGAGAATCGTCCCACTAATGTCATAGATAGGCCAACTACAATCATATCGACCACTTTGTCTAGAACGGAAATAGCGACCAGACCAGAGGTAGGTTCTGAAATGTTCGTTACTTCCGGAAGCCCAGATTTAACCAACGGCTTCACTCCAAAGAGCAAAGACCATTTTTTCCATTTTCCTCTATTGTGTGGGTCCCCGGGGATTGAATCTTTTTCTTCTCCTGGTTTTTCTTTTTCCTTGTCCTCTTCTGATTTTTGAGATGTCTGACCTTCTGCCTGCATACCAGATCCGATCCTAGAGGTACAATAGTTTCCAGGAAATCCACCTTCCCCAGGAATTCCCCCATTTCCCAATTTGAAATTTGGGATTCCCGCTCCTTTTCACTCCATTACGAAAAGAGGTTATGACCTTCTATGTATTTGTTGATGACATTATATTTGGAGGTAATGACGTCATGACCAATAATTTTGCAGATGAAATGAAGATTGAGTTTGAGATGTCATTAGTAGGGGAAATAAAAAATTTCATAGGCTTGCAGATACAGTAGATGAAGAATGGTATTTTAATTACTCAATCTAGGTATGTGAAAGAAGTTTTGAAGACTTTTGGCATGAGTGACTGTAAACCAGTTGGAACTCCAATGGTTACAGGTTGTAAATTATCCAAGGAAGACACATCTAAGTCTATAGATGACAAAGAATACAGGTCATTGATTGGCAAATTGTGCTATGTTGTTCACAGTCGACTAGATATTGCCCATGCAGTTGGTATAGTTGCTAGATTCCAGAAGAATCCAAAGGAAGCACATTTGATAGAAACCAAGATAATTTTTAGATATCTGAAAAGTACAATCAATTATGGGTTATGGTATCCATATGGAGGAAATTTTGATTTGAAGGTGTACATAGATTTTGATTGGGCAGGAAATGTTGATGATAGGAAGAGCACTACTGGTGGAGCATTCTTTCTAGGAGGAAGACTTGTTGATAACTCAATGATGAACAATAAGTACCAAACTGGTACTGAAGTGGGGGGGGGTGAATCAGTAAAGTCATAAATTTTTTTCTCAAACCGGTTTGACTGCAAACACTGCAAATGTCTGACAAACACTAACACCGGTCAGAAATAGAATACAACTGGCAAAACCTAGAATAACTGAAACAAGCATAAACCGGTTGACACTTAGCTTTCCACACAACTTAATGCTACACTTTCATTTCATCCTTATGCATGAACAGGTAATATTTCATTAGAAATATATAAACAGCTAGATCAACATGACTTACCGCTTGACACAAGACACTAAATAATCACATGAAAGACATCACACATGACACATAGATTTTTCACGTGGAAACCCAATTGGGAAAAACCACGGTGGGAATGAATACCCACAAGATGTTTTTGAACTCTTTAGAAGTCTTCTTTGTTAGGAGCCTAGTCCAGTTAAAGACTATTACAACAGGTTCTGCTAGGAACCTGTTAGAGATCACCCGGTTAAGGGATGGCTAAATACCTAGTTAAGGGTTAAACCCTGTTAGAGGTTACCTTGTTAGAGGATTTCAAGAACCCAATGAGTTTGAGTCACCCTGTTAAAGGATTTATAGCAAGCTAGGTAAAGCTACCCGGTTAAGGGATTTTCCAACTGTTGAAGTGGTTAAAGATCAACAGGTATTACAATGATATGATAATAGCACTCAATGCCTAATGCAGATCTGCTTAAGTTCCTTCCTTCTGCACACACACTATGCAGGAATCAATCCTCTTATCTCATCTGGTCTAGCAAGAATCACGTATCTCTGCACTTAGATACACACACACCATTTGCCAACAACCTCAATATGAAACACAACATCGACCTTATAGGAAACATATAGGTCGGTAGCATAAATCCTAAACCCTAAACATTTAGGTTAAGCAATTTAGGCAGTTCAATCCTGGCCATTGAACACTTTACATTTGAATACAATGGTCTTGAACAGATCTCAAGATATTCTCCATTGTTCGTTCTTCATCATTTCATGGAGGTGATAACCCATCATGCATTCTCCACCGTTTACAGGGACTTCGCACATTCCCGAGGCAGATAGGATCAATCTCCTTCATGCAAGATCCTTCATGCGTACAAGGCTGACGTGGCAACATGATCTAATCTTTATTACAATGCTAGCTCATCACACAATGTCATCGGTTGAATCACATAGGCTTGGAACACTTCAACCAGAAACCCTTAAGCTAAGACTACCAACTAGTAGTCATACCATATTGAGCCTTACTAGAAAACATTCCATATGCCGGTTCACATTCCATCATACCGGTTCACTTGGACAAACATACCGCTTCACCTATTGCTCATATACCGGTTTATACCGCTATACCGGTTCTCTTTGCCAACTGCTTAGCTTCAATATACCTGTTCACTTCTTTGCACATATACTGGTTCACCACATTATACCGGTTCACTTTTCAGCATATTGCCGGTTCACTTTCCTGTATATTGACATCAATGACAACATAATATCATCATGTCAACATACTCTGCACAAATGCCAACAATCTCCCCCTTTGGCATTGATGGCAATATACAAAGATATTACCTAGCATCACATCTTCTGCTGCAGATATCTTCTCCACTTCACATCTTCTCCCCCTTTGACAATAATGCCAAAGTGGAGGCACAAGTTTTCCTGTTCCACTATGCTGCTCCCCCTGAGGAGTAGCATCCTTCAACACATCAATCCTGAAAAATATTGGACACTACAATACCTGACTGATGTGGAGCACATACTTTCAGTTCACCTCTTGAAGGGGCAACATCCCTAATTCACATCTCAAATAGGTAAATATAGCCTTTGGTAGAGGCTTGGTGAATATGTCTACTAACTACTCCTTACTGGAAACATATTCCAACACAAACTCCTTGTTCTGAACTTTCTCCCTCAAGAAATGATACTTGAGCTCAAAGTGCTTGGTTCTAGCATGTAAAACCGGATTCTTGGAAATGTTAATTGCACTTGTATTGTCACAAAATATGCTTACCAGTTCAGACACAAGAACTTTGAAGCCATTTAATACATGCTTCATCCAAATAGTCTAAGTGCAGTTCATAAAAGCTGCAACATACTCCGCTTCTGCTGTAGACTAAGAGATACAACTTTGATTTTTACTCATCCATGAGACTAGTCTACCACCAAGGAAGAATGCACCAACGGTTGTGCTCTTCTGGTCATCTACATTACCAGCCCAATCAGCATCTGTGAACACTTTCAGGTTGAAATCATTATTGTATGGATACCATAACCCATAGTCAACTGTTCCCTTTAGATATCTAAGAATCCGCTTGACTGCTACCAAGTGGGATTCTCTTGGGCTTTGCTGAAGACAAGTGGTAATACCCACTGCATGTGCAATGTCCGGTCTACTATGCACTACATAATGCAACTTACCAATCATTGATCGGTAATCCTTCTCATTTACTAATTTCGAGTCATCCTCTTTTGATAATTTACAACCGGTCACCATTGGTGTACCAATCAGTTTACTGTCTTCCATGCCAAAGGTCTTCAACACCTCTTTGACATACTTGGACTGAGTAATAAAGATTCCTTCTTTCATTTGCTGAATATGCAATCCAATGAAGAACTTAATTTCCCCTATGAGTGACATCTCAAGCTCCTTTTTCATCTCATTTTGAAAATCATGACCCATCTTGTCATCTCCTCCAAAGATAATGTCATTAATAAATACTTCACAGATTAGAACCTGATCTCCTTCTAATTTCAAATAGATATTTCTATCTTCACTTGTTCTTTCAAATCCAATCTTCACAAGATGGGATTGCCAGCATTCATACCATGCTCTAGGTGCCTGCTTTAGTCTATACAAGGCTTTATGTAGCATACACACCATGTCACTGTCTTCTGATAGGGCAAACCCATCTAGTTGCTCTATATACACCTCCTCTTCAAGTATTCCATTTAGGAATGCAAATTTTACATCCATTTGATATACGTTGAATCCTTTAAAAGATGCATATGCAAGAAGCATACACACTCCTTCCAATCTTGCTACTGGAGCAAAGGTTTCTCCATAGTCATCTCCTTCTTCTTGGGCATATCCTTTACACACTAGTCTGGCTTTGTTCCTTACCACTGTGCCATCCCCATTTAGCTTGTTTCTGAAAACCCATTTGGTTCCAATGACATTTTTATGCTCCGGTCTGGGTACCAAAGACCATGTACCATTCTTCTCTATCTGGTCAAGTTCCTCCTCCATTGCCTTGATCCAGTCTTCATCTTTATGTGCCTCTTTGAATGATTTAGGCTCAAATTCAGAGATCATACATGGGCTTTCTCTGACCTTTCTTCTTGTAAGAATTCCTGCATCTTTGTCTCCTATGATCTGCTTTAGATCATGATGGAGTTTGACATACTTAGGTATGTTCTTAATAGATTCTTCTTGCTTTTCTTCTTCATCCTCATCTTCATTAGCATCAACATCCACTGGTGTAGGAACACAATTACTGGTACTGGGCTGATTTGCAATCGGTTCCCAAAAGGTTACTACCGGTTCATTTCCTACTTGCTCACTACCGGTTTCCTTAGGTTTCCTAGAGTTTTCATCAACCCTAACATTGATGCTTTCAACAATTCTCTGAGTCCTATTGTTGAAACATTTGAGAGCTTTACTCTTAGTGGAATATCCTAGGAATATTCCTTCATCACATTTTGCATCGAACTTGCTTTGATGTTCACTCCTATTGATATAACATTTGCTACCAAACATTCTAAAGTAGCTTACCACTGGTGTCTTACCAGTCCAGTACTCATAAGGAGTCTTATCATTTCCCTTTTTGATGAGTACCCAGTTCATTGTGTAGACTGCAGTGCTCACCTCTTCTCTCCAAAAGGTGTGAACAAATTTTCCTTGGATCAACATAGTTCTAGCCGCTTCAACCCCAGTCTGGTTGTTTCTCTCTGCTAAGCCATTCTGCTGTGGAGTCTGGGGGGCAGATAGTTGCCTCTTGATGCCATTCTC
This sequence comes from Cryptomeria japonica, assembly GCF_030272615.1. Lineage (NCBI taxonomy): Eukaryota > Viridiplantae > Streptophyta > Pinopsida > Cupressales > Cupressaceae > Cryptomeria > Cryptomeria japonica. The sequence continues at coordinate 415,527,817 of NC_081409.1, read as the reverse complement.
TTCACAATATTTGTTGAATTCACTGGAAGTGAATTCCCCTCCTTGATCAGTTCTAAGGCATTTGATTCTTCTACCACTTTCCTTTTCTACCAATGCTTTGAAAGCTTTGAAATTTCCAAAGGCTTCAGACTTATCTTTTAAGAATGTGACCCACATCATTCTTGAGCAATCATCAGTCAGAATCATGAAATACCTATCTCCCTACACACTCCTAGTTCTCATAGGACCACACAAATCAATATGCACAAGATCAAGTAAATTGTCTGCTATGAAAGATTTACCTTTGAAAGTTGAGGAAGACATTTTCCCCAGTTGACATTCTCTGCACAAAATATTTTCCGGTTTTCTCAGCATCGACAGTCCTCTAACTACCTTGATCTTACTAGCCTTCACAATGTTATCAAAGTTTACATGGCAGAGTCTCCTATGCCATATCCTACTATAATCAAACTTAGCCATAAGACATGTACTTATATTTTCATTTAGCTGAAATAAGTTACCTTTAGTCTGCATACCAGTGGCCATCAAATCACCATTCTTTCCTTTGATTTTGCACACTCCATTTTTGAATTCCAGAGTGAGTCCACTATCATTCAGCTGGGCAACACTCAATAGATTATGTTTGATACCTTCCACCCAATACACATTGTCAGCACTGCTCTTTCCAATCAGAGAGATGCACCCTCTTCGTTTAACCATACATGGTGCATCATTACCAAAATGAACCACACCACCATCATATTCTTCCAAAGATAGAAACTTGCTCCGGTCACTAGTCATATGGTGAGAATAGCCATTGTCAATAATCCATTCATTGGAATTATCAAAGTGGGAGACAAGAGCCTTCTTATCTGACACATCTTCCTTTACTGCAACAAGCACAATATCTTCACTCTCTTCATCTTCCGATTCCTCATCTGTGACACCTTCATCAACTGCAACAAAACCGTTTCTCCGGTTTCCTCCTTTGAATTTCTTGAACCTTTCCGGTTTGTCCTTGTTGTCACCATTAGGACAGTTTATAGAAATATGTCCTATCTGGTTACAAGAAAAGCATTTCAAAGGGAGCTTACCTCTGTATTTACCGGTTCCTTTAGGAAGTTTCCTGGCAAGGAGAGCTTCAAATTCCATCAGGATCTCCTCATCATCCATTTCTCTGCTCTGTCTTGGTTCACCATTGGTGCTTGCTTCTTTTCTTTTCTGGATGGTACAACATAAGCTCCAAAAGCTGATTCAGTATTTTGAATACTGCCATCAAAACTATTTAGCTCATAGGCTGTCAACTTTGCAATGATGGAGTCTAGGGATACCTTAGTCTTGTCTATTGATCTCAACTCTTGAATAGTAGCAACCCTTATTGCATAGACCGGTAATAAGGATCTCAAAACTTTGCTTACCATAGTGGAATCTTCCATTTTACCACCTGCACTCCTGATATCTCCAACAACAATTTTGATTCTTATTCCATACTGTTGAATGGTCTCACCTTCAACCATCTGCATGTCTTCAAACTTCCCTCTAAGGCTTTCTTCCTTAGCTTGTTTTACATGGTCATCACCACCATAGATATTCTCAAGAGTGTCCCATACTTCTTTGGGATTATCTTTATCCTGGACATCAATAAACTCAATGTCAGATAAATTGCTGATTAGGGCTTCCATGACTTGCCCATTCTCCTGTATTTCTCTCTTTTGATCATTGGTGAGAGTACCGACAGGAATAACAAAAGCATTCTCAACATAGCTCTGGTGTTGAGCACCCATGCTTTTGATGTAAATCTTCATTCTATCCTTCCATATTTTAAAGTTATCTTTGTTGAACTTTGGACCTTCCCTCTTCATCATTACACTAGGATCTTTCCCTCAAGCGGTTAAGCTTACAACACAAAGGACCTGGAGGATGCTATAATACCAATTGATAACTCAATGATGAACAATAAGTACCAAACCGGTACTGAGAGGGGGGGGGGTGAATCAGTACAGTCACAAATTTTTTTCCCGAACTGGTTTGACTGCAAACACTGCAAATGTTTGACAGACACTAACATTGGTCTGAAAAAGAATACAATCGACAAAACCTAGAATAACTGAGACAAGCATAAACCGGTTGACACTTAGCTTTCCACACAACTTAATACTACACTTTCATTTCATCCTTATGCATGAACAGGTAATCTATCATCAGAAATATATAAACAGCTAGATCAACATGATTTATTGCTTGACACAAGACACTAAATAATCACATGAAAAACATCACACATGACACACAAATTTTTCATGTGGAAACACAACTGGGAAAAACCACAGTGGGAATGAATACCCACAAGCTATTTTTGAATTCTTTAGAAGTCCACTTTGTTAGGAGCCTAGTCCAGTTAAAAACTGTTACAACAGGTTCTGCTAGGAACCGATCCTGTTAGAGATCACCTGGTTAAGGGATGGCTAAATACCCGGTTAAGGGTTAAACCCTGTTAGAGGTTACCTTGTCAGAGGATTTCAAGAACTCAATGAGTTTGAGTCACCTTGTTAAAGGATTTACAACAAGCTGTTTAAAGCTACCCGGCTAAGGGATTTTCCAACTGTTGAAGTGGTTAAAGATCAATAGGTATTACAATGATATGATAATAGCACTCAATGCCTAATGCAGATCTGCTTAAGTTCCTTCCTTCTGCACACACACTATACATGAATCAATCCTCTTATCTCATCTGGTCTAGCAAGAATCACGTATCTCTGCACTTAGATACACACACACCATTTGCCAACAACCTCAGTATGAAGCACAACATTGATCTTATAGGAAATAGATAGGTCGATAGCATAAACCCTAAACCCTAAACATTTAGGTTAAGCAATTTAGGTGGTTCAATCCTGGCCATTGAACACTTTGTATTTGAATACAACGGTCTTGAATAGATCTCAAGATATTCTCCATCGTTTGTTCTTCACCGTTTCATGGAGGCAATAACCCATCATGCATTCTCCACCGTTTATAGGGACTTCGCACATTCCCGAGGTAGATATGATCAATCTCCTTCATGCAAGATCCTTCACGCGCACAAGGTTGATGTGGCAACACGATCTGATCTTGATTACAATGCTAGCTCATCACACAATGTCATCGGTTGAATCAGACAGGCTTGGAACACTTCAACCGAAAACCCTTAAGCTAAGACTACCAACCGGTAGTCATACCATATTGAGCCTTACTAGAAAACATTCCATATGCCGATTCACATTCCATCATACTGGTTCACTTGGACAAACATACCGCTTCACCTATTGCTCATATACCGATTTATACCACTATACCGATTCTCTTTGCCAACTGCTTAGCTTCAATATACCTGTTCACTTTTTTGCACATATACCGGTTCACCACATTATACCGGTTCACTTTTCAGCATATTGCCGGTTCACTTTCCTGTATATTGACATCAATGACAACATAATATCATCATGTCAACATACTCTGCACAAATGCCAACACTTGTTTCATGGAGTAGTAAAAAGTAGAGTTGTACTTCACAATCTATTGCTGAAGCTGAGTATGTAGCAGCTTATATGAATTGCACACAAGCTATTTGGATGAGGCACATTTTGGAAGGTTTTAAGATGAAGATCTCAGAACCTATCAAGATTTTTTATGATAATACGAGTGCAATTAATATTTCTAAGAATCTTGTTTTGCATGCAAGGACTAAGCACATTGAATTGAAGTATCATTTCTTGAGGGAGAAAGTTCAAAGTAAAGATGTTATCTTAGAGCATGTTTCAACCAAGGAGAAGCTTGCAATTTATTTTTTACCAAACCTCTGCCTAAGACTACATTTGAGTGCCTTAGAAGACAACTAGGATTTTTCCCTCTTCATGAGGTCAGTTGAACATGATGCTAATTGCATTAGTTCCTGAACTACTTGCAGAATTTTACATGGATTGATGAAGAAGTGGATGTATTCCACAGGGGGAGCATCTAGCTGCAGTTTGTTGATACACAGTGAGATTTTGATATTACATATTATACTTTCAATTTGGCATTGCTGTCAAAGGGGGAGAAGAATTATGTGTTTTATTAGGTGAACCAGTGACATGATGATGATAGACAAAGCATGGTGAAAAATTGGTATGTAAACCAGGATTCCTATTCACTAATCACAACAATAAATTAGAGGCGTTGATATTTGTATTGCCATCAATTGCAAAGGGGGAGATTGTTTGCATTTTGCATATAGATTGCATTATGATATGTTGTCATTAATGTCAATTGAACCGGTGAATGGTATTCATGATTTTGCTGATGTTGTTGCTGTTATTTCTTTGTATTGTAACCGATATGATAAACTTTGTGGAAGATGTTGTAAATCGATATATGGTAGTTTGTAAGTTAAACCGGTGTATAAGGTTAAACCTTTCTATGTTTTGTAACCGGTAAACCCTACCAGTTGTTTTTGTTAAACCCTAACCAATCAAAGTTTGTTGGTTTAAGTTTTGATGTTGAGCAGTAATGATAGTGACACGTGTGGTCATTGTATGAAGATAAGTTCAAGTTATTTTGGTGCATTTGATTGTCTTGGAAAGGAGCAAAGAGGATTGCATCAAATGCATAGCGCGTGATGAGTTACAAGTCTGATGAAGCGGTTGGAATTTTCTTGTTAAATGTGAAGAGATTGTTATGATTTCTAATGGTCAAGATTGCATTGACTTGTTTGTAATCTCGATGATGGGAATTAGGTTTTTGTTATGTTACCGACCTATTTGATTTGTATTTAAGGTCGATGAAGTTGTTTGTAAAAGTGTTGGCAAAGTTGGTAGAAATTAGTTGAGTGTGAGGTTTCCTAATTGGAGGATGGATCTGTAGTTTGAGTGAAGGCAGATTTGAAGCTTTAGAAGGATCTGATCAAGTCAATGTAGTGCTATTCAGACAGATCAAGAAAAACCTATTGTTTTCTAACAATTACAACAGAAATTGAAATCCCCTAATAGGGTAAGCTCTAACAAGATTGGTTACTTTCTAAATCCTCTAACAAGGTGGTCCATTAGTTTGGATTCTCAAATCCTCTACCGAGGTTACTCCTAACAGGGTATTGTTCTTTTTATCAAGGCATATTTGTAAAATGCCCTAACTGGGTGATTCCTAACAAAATCAGTTCTTAACATGACTTATTGTAAAGCTTTAACAGGCTTGGCTCCTAACAAGGCGAACTTCATAAGAGTTCAAATAGCTATCCTTGTGAGTCTCATCTCACCGTGGTTTTTACCTATTTGAGTTTTCCACGTATAAATATTTGTGTCAAGTGGTGAATGCTTTTGTGGTTATGATCTTATTTATCGATTTGATTAAGGCATGATAGCTGGAAGCATGAGAGTTGAAAATGTTGATATTTGATTAAGCATTGTTGATGTTTACAAGATTGAAGTTTTTTACTATTAAGTTGGTATAACAGTCAAACCGGTTGATGTTGGTAATCTTTGAGATATTATTTTGATAGAACTATTTTGTTGATAAGTTTATTTTGAGTTTGGGAGTTTGTATCAGTTTTTTAGTTTACTTATTCACCCCCCCTCTCATTAGTCTACCAGAAACTTATTCTTTCATCATATCATCAAGATTAACAACAAATGAGATCCCCAAGTATCTGACTTTCATTGATGGGCCACCCCATTGAAAATCAAATTTGGATAACCAGTGGGGGGGAATCATCCCACCCCAACAATAGGGATTTGGGGGCAAAATTTTTAGCCCCAAAAGCATCACAAAAGATCTTTAATTTACACATTAGGGAGGAGAAATTCTCTTCCTCATGTTGGAGAAAGAAGGCAGTGTCATCCACAAATTGTACATTCACTAAATCCATATTATTGGGAAGGGTGATACCCTTCACGTTAGGGGAGGAAGAAGTATCTCTGAGAAGATAATACATGGCATCTGCAACAATCACAAAGAGGGCAAGAACAAGGGGAAACCCTTGTCTAAAGGATTTACTAAGAGAGATAGGTTGAGAGCGAGAACCATTGATTTCCACTTGCACTGAGGGATCTTGAAGTAAGATTGAAACCATCTGGAAATTTTTTTTAGGGAGGCCAAAATCCTTGAGCATCATAAGGATTAAACTCCACTCCAAATGGTAATAAGCTTTTTCAAAATCTATGAGAAACATGATAACTTTCTAATTAGTGACTTTGGTCTAGTTCATAGCTTTCTAGCCAGTGATCAAATTCTCAAGAATATACCTCCCTTTAATAAAATGAGTCTGAGTGTTACTGACTAGCTTGGGGAGTATCCCTTCCAATCTAAGGGCTAGCATCTTGACTGAGATTTTATATGAAATATTGAGGAGAGTGATAGGTCTCCGGTTCTTAATGAGGGATTTGTCTCTTTTTGGTATCAGCTTTATGACACCCTTGTTAATCTGAACACCTAAGGAACTAGTTACCATAGCCTCTTGATAGACCTGAAGTAAATCCTCTAAAATCCATTCAATATTAACCTTGTATAACTCTATAGGGAGTCCATATAGACCAGGGGTTTTTCATTCTAAGACTCTTGATAGCCTTTTGGATCTCCTCAATGGTGAAGGGCTTCTTGAGCAATTTTGCCTCAATGTTAGAGATCTTCTTAGGGATGAGATTCTTACATAGATCAAGAGTTGATTTATTTCGGATGGAGTCACAATCTAAGGTAAAAATATTTTCGTAGTACAGATAGAAAGCCTTCTTGATATCCTCAAATCTCAGTTAACTTGACACCATCATCCCAGATTTTTTCTATCCTCTCCTTGTATTCCTTCTGCCTGAGCATATGGAAGAAGAATTTAGAGCCCTTATCACCAAATTGCATCCAATTAAGTCTGGTTTTGATTTTGGCCCCTTAAGCTTTATGATGCCGAATGTTCCTAAGCTTATCCCTAGTATGAGAGATTGTGAAGGATAGATCAATATTGTGAGGATCATGCTAAATGAGAGCTTCTTGGGAGAGAAGTTGGTCTGTGAGTTCTCTCTCTTCTCTTCTTCCATCTTTGGCAAATTTGGAGCCCATAATTTGACAAAGAGACCTCCAACATCCCACATTCCTATTCCATTTGTTAATAGTAGAGAGTTCCTGATAGTACCATTTGTTGATTTTCCTAACCATATATAATACATTCAGAACATCTTGCTTTTCTAAAAATTTCGTATCGAGCATAGAATTATTTTGCTTATTGGTTTGAGGGTCCAGAGAAGAGTTAACCAAAATGTGAGCCATAATGGGGTGGTGATTGGAGAGGGTGTATGAGATTACCCTAACTGTAGCACTTGAGGAATCTTGAGTGAAGGTGCAAGCATTAGAATTCACATAGAACCGATCAAGTTTGGAATAGATCCTCTTAGAGCCTTGTTGAGCATTGCACCAAGTGAACCAGATATTATTGTGATCTTTTTTCCTGCCCTCCAGAGGGTCAAAAATATGGATCCTAGATTTCATTCTATCCCAGAAAAAAATTTATTCTCTTTTCCATTCCAAGTTCATACCACCACATTTGTCTTCTGCAATCTCAACCATATTAAAGTCTCCTCCAAAAATCCAAGGAATGTTCAAGAGACAAGAAATCCATTTCCATAGATTATTCCTATCTCTGTAGTCATTGGGGGAATAAATAGAGCATATACCCACACTACAACTATCCATATCTAAAACAAATCACACAACTCTATTTCAAGGGGATAAGCCATTATCTCTAATCTTGGAAGACCATTTATTGCTAATCATAACAACTGCTCCACCTCTACCTTTGTCATGATTGGTGGTAAAGTGGATTGCCTCCTTCCATATCAATTTGAGATTAACCTCAAGGAGGAATTCATAAGCTTTAACTTCTTGTAGGAAAAGACAGTCTATATTCCTATGATGATTAAGGAATATTCTAACAATGTTTTTTCTGTCAGGGGATTCTAAACCCCTAATGTTCTATAAGATGTTTTTTAAATTCATCTGAAAACCCTTAGTGAGAGGTGTCCTTGGCAACTTTGAAGCTGTTGTAGCACTTGGGCAGTTCATTTTTGGCATCCTTCTTTTTGGGGAGAGGAGAGATCTTTTTTTTCCCCTTCGACCTCCCTCTCTTCCTTCTACCTTCGGTGATGGGTTCCTCTCCATCTGAGCTAGGAACATCACCATCCTCACAATCAAAGATTTCAGTGGAAGGTGGTTGGTTTGGGAGGTCCTCAGTGTCGGCTAGATCACCGGACGAGGATCTCTGACCCCCATCAGGGTCCTCAAACAAAGGGGTTGGACCTAGTTAGGTCTTGCTTATTGGGAGGAAGGTCCTGGGAGGAGACCATCATTTGATTGTTAACAACAAGATCGACTTTAATAACCTCAATGCTAACAACATCATGATCATAGACAATAGGGTGAAAATCAAGTAAAGGGGTCTGCATTTTAGTAACTTGATTTTCTATAACATTATGAGAGCTCGAACCACCAACTTGGTCCCTAAAAATAAAAGAAATAGAGCTTGTGTAACCATTATTAATGACACAGTCATCATCCATTTATCAATAGATTTAGATCTATTCTCTATACTTTTAATAATAGATTTAACAATAGAATTATTAGAAAAAGATTTAGAAGCCATGGGGGAGGATCAATCATAGTGTCAATCAACATGGGAATATGAGGGTTCCTAAGCTTTTCAAGGACAAGTTGCTGTGCATTGTTTGTTCTAATTCTCCCTGATTTAGGGGGAGGAGCAGATTTATTCATTCTCTCCTTCACTTGGGCCAAAGAAATCTCAATAGCCGAATGGGGAGTGTTGTTTGCATTGAAGTCCCCAAAATTCACATTTCCATCAAAGGAAGGAGGGACATCAGGAGGCTTGGAGATAGCCTCTGAAATGACTTTCTAAAGCCTATTAAGCTTCTCAATAATGGGGGTTTGATATTTTTGGGGATCCAAGGGAGTGTTCTTAGAGGAAACCCCCTCTGAAGTAGACTTAGAAACAAGATTAGGTCTGCGCCTGGTGAGAATAAGACAATTCTTAAAAACATGACCTTCACGATGACAGAGGAAACATGTGTTAATTCCTTCAAAAACCTCAATTGAGCAATAAACAGGGTCATTATTGATAAGGATCTCAATAGAGTTAGGGATATCATTGCCTAGGTCCATGATGATGAGAACCTGAGCGTCAAGATGAGTAACCAAAGAGGGGGAGTGATCAATTTTTATGACCCTACCCACTGGTTCGAGAAGTTGCAGGATGAATTTCCAAAACAAGGGAGGAAGATTTTTGACAATAATCCATCTAGAGAAAGAGAGTGCCAATATTTCATCATTAGCCGCTTTAATAGACCATTTAATGGCCCTAAAGGTGCATTTGCCAATTAACCAAAATCACTTATTAACGACTTGCTCTTGAGATTTAGCTTCGCTGAAGAAGATAAAAAATAAACCTCTCTGAGTCATGCGACAGAATGAAAATTGCAATCCTAATTTTTAATCCAGATATTCTTTAACCATTCATCCATAAACTTGCGGGCCAGACAGTTAGTTATGTCCGTGGCTGCTAAAAAAAACAATGTCTTTAAGTCTTCTTTTTTTATTGTTGATAGCATCTAACATCACATTATTAGGAGTCATAGAGAGGGTAGAAACATAGGGGTTAGGGTCCTTACCTTCCTCTCCACCGAATCCATCGATACCTAAATGTGCGGATGAAACCCTAGAATCAAAGTTCATAGCGTCAGAGATAGAAGAGACATTCGAGTCGATGAGAGCCGACTTAAAATATTTAAATGGAGCCGTGCCCTCGATAGGAGGGCCTCCATTTGGCTCATTTGTCATCAATACCCAAATGTGCGAAGGCTTGCATATATCGAATAAAAATGTAGACGAAAAAAACTGGATGACTGGGAGAGAAATGAAGAGAAATAAATGCACACGAATAGAGATGGGAGAGGGTACTTACCTACATGGAGAAGGCCACCTGCACTCCTCCATGTCAGAGGTCAAGACCCTTATGCACACGTTCAACACCCTTTGTGCATGAGAAAGTTGCAGAGCCTCTAAACCTCCAAGATAAATTATTATTCATAAATGATAATATTATTTATTCTCCCAATAAATAATAAACCACAACATAAATTAAATAAATAGCCATGGATAATAATATTTATCCATTAATAAAATATTAATGCCTTGTTTAATTAATTAATTAAATATCAATAATTAAATAAGCAGCCATAAATAAATAATAACAATGAAAATCCAAAATTGCATCATTAAAATAAATAAAATAAACTAAATATAAAATCCAACAATTAACAATTAATAAAACTCAATTAAAATATAAATAAATAAAAGCTAATTGACAATAAATAAAAAATAATAATAAAGTTCTTGATAAACAATAATTCAAATGTTAAATCAATTAAACAATAAATAAACGATAGATCAAATAAATCAATAAGTCAAATAATTATGAAATCTCAATAATAAATTAAATAATCATTTAAAAACTAAATCATAAACTAAAGTAAAATAAGATAAACTTCAGAACCCAATAAATAAATAAATAATCAGATAATATTAATGTAGTCACATAAATCTGTCCATTTAATTAAATGAATATTTACTATTTATTTGATTAATAAATCCACTAGCCAACAGTTAATTAAATTAACATTTAATTAATTCATATTCAATCATTCTCGTATTAATTAAATAAATTATTCAATTCATTTTAATTAATTCATTAAACCAAATTCACAATCAATTAAATGAATAAATCCTATTTATTTAATTTAATCCCCTTTCCTCTTTTAAATAAATAATTAAAACATTTATTTAAATCATTAAACCCCCCCCACTTGCATTCTCCTACAAATGCAAGTTGCAATCATAATTGAAATAAATTAATTTTATTTTTGATTAAAATCCTATTTCCCCTCACCCACCAAACCCACTTGCAATCCTAAAACCCCTTCTAGACTCTTCTAACCACTTTCTAATCATTCCTAATTAGCCTAATCCACCCCCTAATTATTGTCACATTCCTAAGCAACTTGAAGTCACTTGTCAAAGCCCTCAAAGTCTTTAAAAAGCATTTAATTCTTCCAAACCACTAATGACTCTTACATGACCATTAATGGCTCTTACATAACCATTTATGGTTAAATCCACTAGCTCACATGGTTAGAGACTTTACCTCTAACTCAACCCTCATTTGACTCATTGGGCTCTTCAAGTATTTATTGCTTTGACCATGGTTATCCTCACTAACTCTTGCATAAGAGTTAAACCATTCGATAAAGACATTATTTATTGGATAATGGCTTTATTCTTTCAACTCAATATTAACCTTACCTCCCAAGTTAACCCTACAGTCATGTCGACCATTTAATGCTTATTCCCTCTCCTCTCAACCCATCTCTTGTTGACATTTGTCATCCTGGGATTGGATTGAAAGCCCTCACATGGATCATAAACCCATCAATCCCGACCCTTGTTGAGATTACTTAATCTCAACCATCCATTGCTCCATTTTTCTTATAAATAAAGCTCATTTCTTCATAATCCAGATCCTGAAATCTTGTATGCATCTAATTTATAGTGAAGTTTAGAGAGCATTTAGCATAATCATCCACATTTGTCTTTTTGGGCTAAAATTAACATTAGATAATTAGATATATCTTGTTTTAGCTTGTTCACATTTGCATTCTCATAATCATCTATTCTACAATCTTGAACCTCCATAGGACATGCAAAATAGTGCACAAATCTACTGAGAGCTACACTCATTTGGGAACTTGGAGAGGAGAGGAACAAGGGAGGAGTAGCTACAAACATGGTGGAGGGTATTTTGAGATGCTTATTGCATTTCTTAGATTTATCAAGCTTTCTATTTTATGTTTTGTGTCTCTCTTGATATGCTTGCTTAGGATAGTGTTTGCTTTGTGATTTCTAACACTAACACTTGTTTTGTTGCTTGTGTGTTTTGTGTTTGTCTTGACAATATTCTAACAATCCTTTTTGCAGAGCATCAATTAATATCTCAATCTAGCCATTTATTAAACTATGCAATAGAATCAATTATTAGTTTAATTAAATAATCATATTCACAAGACCACATAACAAGGGTCCTAACAACCATAGTGCAACACAAGACAACACTAACATGACTCAACTGACAAGGTGAAAAATTAAGCCTAGAGTGTGCGAGGGAAATACATACCATCTCCAACAACTTGCTATTGGGATAAAGATACTCTCAAACCCGTGAGACCAGGCAGAGTCAATGTCTAGTACCTGCAAACCTGCATCCACCACTCAATGCAATGTATACAATACATATACATCATAATAATCAGATAGGTGATAGAGAATCATAACATCACATCATGCTCGCTATGAGTGATATTACATTGTCTCTACTCACGAAGATAGTCCCACAATATAACATCAAAGCGTCACATAAAATCATTATCATGAAATAGGGTTAGTACCATCATAACATCATAATTCATATAAATCTCCAAACATGATGAGTCATAACATAAATCCACATAGAGTAACTAGCTTTATCAACACCCTCTAAGATAGTAATAGAGTCATAAGTAATCATCTAAGCATCAACCATATGTCTAAATAAGTCTATCAATATGTAAATCAAAATGCATGCCTGGGAGGGGCACTACATCCTCCTTCCCTTGGGCTCGACTTACTCCTAGAAGTCGCCAAGGGTTAAGTTGAAAACAAACACACATCAACACAAAATTTCTTACTCCAATCATTTCCTAGCTCAAAGTAAGATAATGACTACAAAAGTTTCCTTTCTTTGCTTCAATTATCCAAGTAAATACATTACACAAGGGATAAAACAAGTCACAAAACTCTTATTGGTCACAATAAACATAATAATTCATTAAAATATCTTTGAGAGAACTTTATTACACCACATTTTGGAAGACTAAAATATAATTCTTGTATCCATGTTAGCATCTATAAGTGAAAATCACAACAAGTCACACCATTCAAGCATGGCAACTCTTCTTAAACATCTAGTTGAATGCAATAAAAAAGAAAAATATACGTTTTATACCATTTTCTACACATAGGTACATCCTTAAGAAGCGACATATCATACACTTTTATGAGGTAATTTTTAATTAACTTCCTTCAAGACCAAATAAAATCAAGAGAATCTCACATTTACCCGAAATCTACGTTTTATAAATCCCAAAAGGAAGCAAGATTTGTAATTTCCAACTTCTCAATCCCTAAGTTACACTTCCACTATGCTACTCTGATGCAGGCACTTATGCATTTATCATCCAATTAATTATTCAAGACATTCCAAATCATTCACTTTGCAAGATATTCATACATAAATACTTAATGAAGATATGAAATCAATAGTTTCCTTTGCTTTTATCTACTTACAAATTCCTCAATTTGAATGCACTTATCTCTAACTTTCATAAAATCTAACAAGTCATCAATATATTTCATCCCATTAACATGCTTGTCATTTACTCAACTAATATTAGCATTACCTAATTGTTCATTAAATCTAGTGCACTTCTTTGCGGTGTCCTCCCTTGCACATACTATCAGAGGTTCCAAATGAACATGATAGAGACAACACTAACACAAAAGGAGGGCCCACAACACTCAACATACAAAATGACTACTATGACCAATGAATATGGAGTCAAAAGGAAAGATCCTCAAATCCAATGATTAAATCATGAAAAGAAAGAAAACTTGCCGGTAAAATCAATCAAAAAACAAAGTGTGACAAGTGCCACCACAAGAACAAAACAAACAAAAGAAGAAATCAGTGGCTAGTCCAAAAGCAAACGGGTGAGGAAAGGGGAGAAGAGGATTTTCCAAACTACTAAGAATGTGCAAGAAACCTTGAAGGTGGATGATAATACTAAGATAAGTGGCCAGTTGATGGATGTTGAGTTATAGGCTCTAAAATGAGAAGTTCAAGAATTGAGAAACAAAGTGGAGAGCCAAGGGGTTAATACGGAATTGGAAGCCCTAAATATGGAGATGAGGGAAATGAAGAACATGTGGGATGCTCGTGAAAAACAACTAACAAGCATAAATAAATTTTGAATAAGAGTGATGCAGAGCTTGACAACAACCCTTTGTTTGCTGAAGACAAGGCCCTGGGAAAGGAGGATGAAGACAAGGAATCGTGTAGGGAGTTGTTCAAGTTTCTCACTGATGACTGTGACAATGTCCTTGTGTAGGTTCAAAGGTAGTTTTGAAGCATTTGCAATCACTTTTGACGTGCATATTAATAATTTTACAAGATTGAGTAAGATCTTTATTATTGTATTATAAATGGTTGGGTTCTCATGCAACGATGAAGGTACTTGTGATAAGTTTTTTACTTAAAAATATTCTCCAAGGTAAAGTTATTGTATATTCATGTGTAAGCACGAACGAATAAATTAAAAATTAAATATTCTTATAAATGAAGTACCATTAGTATACATATTATATTTTATAAAATTTCTAATAATTCCAAAAACAACACATTATTTAATTTACAAGTATAATGTTTAAAAACAACACAATTTATTCTAAAAAATAAACATCCACATATACATATATTATTTATCAATTATTAGTATAACATATATATAGTAATATAATCAATGAAATATATTGATATAATATGAATTTTTGTATTAATTTGTAAAAATGAACAAATAGTTTAATAATAAATGTTTCAAGTACTTGTGAATCATAATAAATAAGAGATAATAGTAAGTAGCATAATATTTAAAGTGATATTGATAAAAATAGTTTCTGTAGACACATAAATATGTCCACTTAATTAAATAAATATTTAATATTTATTTGATTATTTAAACCATCAATCAACAATTAATTAAATCAATATTTAATTAATTCATCTTGAACCTCTTCTCCTATTAATTAAATAAATTATTTAATTTATTTAAATTAATTCATTAAACCATATTCCAACAATTAATTAAATGAATAAAGCATATTTGTTTAATTGACCCCTCTCCACATTTAAATAAATAAATATTTATTTAAATCTCTAAACCCCCTCAACTTGCATTCTCCTACAAATGCAAGTTGCACCAATAAATAGATTTTATTTCTAAATAAATCCTATTTTCTCTCACCCACCAAACCCACTTGCCTCCTAAACCCCTTCTAGATTCTTCTAATCCATTCCAATTTAGCCTAATTCATCTCCTAATTATTGTCACATTCCTAAGAAAATAGAAGTCACTTCTCAAAGCCTCCAAAGTCTTTGAAATGCATTAAATGATTTTTATCCTTCAACAAGTTAACCCCCAAAGTTTTCTAAACCATTTATGGCTCTTACATAACCATTTATGGCTCTTACATAATCATTAGTGGTTAAACTCAACTCACCCACATGGTTAGAGGCTTTTCCTCTAACTCAACCCTCATTTAACTCATGGTCTCTTCAAGCATTCATTTCTTTGACCATGGTTATCCCCATTAACTCTTGCACAAGAGTTAATCCATTGGATAAAGGCATTATTCATTGGATACAAGCTTTATTTACTAACTCAAGCCTAACCAAACCCTCCTAGGGTAACCTTCATGTCATCTCAAACATTTAATTCTTCTTCCCTCTCCTCTCAAGCCATCTCATGTTGACACTTGTCATCATGGGATTGGGTTGAAAGCCATCACATGGATTGATTAACTTTCAATCATATCCCTTTACAAGCCTACTCAATCTTGACCATCCATTGCACTATTTCCCCTATAAATAGAGGTCTTATTCTTCATTTTCAAAATCAATAGTAATTTGTGCATCAAACTTATAGTTATTTTAGAGAGCATTAAGAAGCATTTGCAATATTATTATACTAAGATTTTTATAGACTAATTAGGAGCTTTCTCATAGTAAATCATTCGCATAAGCATTTATTTTTCATTTTCACAACCATCTTGAATCTTCATAAGACATTCATGGATAGTGCTAAAAGCTGAGAGCTACACTCATGTGGGACTTGGAGAGGAGAGGAACAAGGGAGGAATATCTATGAGCATGTTGGGGAGCATCTTGGGGGGTTTTCTTTCCCTTTTTTCATTTATGTATGCTCTTTATTGTGTGCTTTATATCTCTCTTGATATGCAACTTAAGGTTTTTAACTTCATTTGTGTTTCATTTTGGTTGTGACTAATCTACTAACATTTGAACTTGTCTTTTGTGCCTTGTGCCCCTTTTGACATGTATCATTTGGTGAACCCGACGTGAATCTAACACACAACCTTCTGATACTGATTCTAACTTTTGTTTTTGTGATTTTTTTTATAATTTTCATGCACAGGTTGCGCTTTGGTGCTTTTGTTCTGTGTTTTGGTGCCTTTGAGAAATAGTTTTAGCACTTTCGTGAGGGTTTAACAGTTTTGCATATTAATTAGCGCCTTTGTACTGATATAGCACTTTTGTGCTCTTTATCTGTCAGTTTTTAATTCTGTCAAATATTTTAATATAGTGCTTTTGTTAATAGTTTAGTGCTATTGTTAATAGTGTTGCGCTTTTGTTATTATTTCGGCTCTGTTGTCTGAAGTAGCGCTTTTGTTCTCACAGAGTAGCGCTTTTATTCTAGAGAGTTCAAAATTGTAACCAAAAAAATTGAATTTAGGCTTGTGGAAGCCCACATAAGATTTTGGATTTTACTAACTTCTTTATTTGTAGGTTTTTAACGATTTCTTGCAGGTTAGAGGAGTTTAATTTAGGATTTTGATTTCGTTTTAACTTCCTTTTTAAAAAAAATTGGCTAAAAGGAATTCATATTTCCTCTTTTTCGGTAAAAACAACCTCACATTTTAGTTTTTGGTGCTTTAAAACAAATCAAAACTTGTCTTTTGGGCTTAAAAAGAACATCATTTGCAAAGCTAAAATTTACAACAACCTTAACATTTCTTTTTTGCAAATTCACACTTCAAATTTGGGCTATAAAAAGAACAAACAACTTGTCCATTTACTTACAAAAGCGATTTAATTTCAAGTAAACGTGCTTTCATTTTGCTGACTAGGATTTCACTTTCTTAGTTAGAAAACAAGTTGCTTTGTGGGATAAAAAGAACACCATGTCTGTTGGAGCAACATCTCTAAGTAGCAAATATATCACATTGCAATAAAAGGTTAAAAAGTAAAAGTGTCTTTTGTGTTTGTCATGCTTGTGCAAATCTGTAGAGTGGTCTCAGTTCTAACACACACTATCCTCTCCCTTGGCTCTCATGGTCTTAGGTGCAAGAGAAAAGTGTTAGTAACACTCTAAATTTTTTATTTTTAAGAGAGGCCTGCCAAGAGACACATCACTCTTGGGATGACCTTGCGTGGTAAATCCTTCGAGTCGCTAGAGAAATCAGGTGAGAGTGAAAGCTGTAGCCTTGGGTGTAGCTGTTCCTATAGTGTAACTTGTTGAAAGGACATATGAACCCCATCGTGAGTTACAAGGCTCTTAAGTGAGTCACTGTAAAATGAACTTATGTCCAAAGACATCGAACATTACTAGACTCCTCTTTTTTTAGAAGCCCACCCATTCTATTGATTGAGGATATTTATGAAAAGTTCACTGCAAGAGCATAGATGGTTTTGCTCCCAAGATACTCACCATACATATTTCCTTGAGTAGAAATAGGGCTTTTTGAAAGGCTACTTGTAGCTTGATGAAAGTGGTGACTCCCCCATCATAGGGATCATCTATATGCTATGCTCGCGCAAGACTTAGTATATCACATCCTTACCTGCCACGACGGGATACATAAGGTACGTAGTACCAAATTTGAAGAAATTCAAGATGTGGGCTGAAAATATCACAACTGGCCATGACCTTAGCAATAAAAAGTGTTTGAGTTGTCTTCGTCTTGTTTCAGACCAATAAAAATTTGGGCCGACTTTAGGCCTTGGGAATATACATATATTTATAACGGTCAAAAAGTTCATGATTGGGTTGATTTAGACCCACACCTATTGTGCCTTTATTGAAGAGGGGCAAGATTATGTGCTTGTGTGCTTGCTGTGTTTTCTTGTCAAAGGATTTAAAATAATTGAAACAAAGTATCCATCCAACAAATCTACATCAACATTGGTAAACAAAACCACATCAACAATTGAAACATTGATCGGTTTGTATGACCATCACTCATATCTTGAGAAAAATAAATCTTTATCAAAAGACCAAATTGAAGAAGAGACAACTTGGTTCAAGGGCCTTTATCAAAAGAAGGAAATTTTTCTATATCAATAGACAACTCTTTCTCTCACATAGAGTATTCTTGTGTCATATACGCTTGTACCTTCGGGGAAAATCCAGTGAATTTGACAAAGAGCCTTTGAGAAATAGAGATTTCACTCAGTATAGAGCTTTTGGTTATCAAAAGAACAAAGGGGGCAAGATCAATCCTTCTTTCTTTCCTAAAATTTGTATCACATACAATGAAGCTTGAAAGGAACCACCAACTCCTATAAAAGAGGAAGACGTAGAAACCCCCTTCATAATGGAAGAGTTTTATTGAGACACATATTCTATCCACTTTCACATCCAAACATCACAAATTCACTCAACTCTCAACACAAAGAGGTCTTGTCCTTAGTCCTTTTAGATATTGCTTAAACACACCAACAAAACATTTTTAGGGTGTCTCTACATCTAGGATCAATCATCCTAAGATGCATTTCTACACATCCAGATAGGTTAAAACTAGTTTATGAGTGCATCCTCTCATTACTAGGTACCTTGGATTATAACACATCTTAAACCTTGCTATACCTCATCGCATCAAAATTGTTGAAAAACACAAAATCAATTCACAAAGAACTTTGTTGATATCCAACCTTCAGTATTAGAGATCTATCTCCCACCAAACATTTCATAAAACTTGTCTTCCATCAAACATTTCATCACAACCTCATAGTCATTTTTATAACATCAACTTTCAAAACCATGGCTCAAACAAGATCAATGAGAAATCGACAACCAGAAATTGAAGAGGAAGAAAACCTCAATGATTTTCATGAGGCCTTTGGAGGAGGCACTAATGATGAAGAACCCAAAACTCCAACTCCAGAAGATATAGAAAGAGCACAACATAATCCAAAATTCAATACTCTTTGATGAAATTCTTAGAAACGATGCCAATGCTCATTTCTTGAGACTCGCTCAAGAGGGTGCCAAACTTCCCTCCAATTTTGATACAACACAATTATTTCAAACATCTGAGCAACATAGCCATCACAATGGTGGAGGAGGTAGAGACTACTTCCCCTATGACCCTAATCATCAAGGGAATCCTCCACGTCCTCCTCCTCCTTCAGAAATAGACATGTTGAGGCAACAAGTAGAAAATCTCACCCAACAATTGAACAATGGTGTGAAGACCAATCGATTCTCACTTAACGACATTTTTCCCTCTCCATTTGATAGGAAAATGATTATGCCACCTTTTTCACGAGGGTTTGAAACACCGAAATTTAAAAATATAGAGACAAAGGAGATCCTAGGGACCATGTGTGAGAATTTCAATCAGCTTGCTTAGAGGTGGCTAATGCGGACACATATCTGACGCACCTCTTTCCTCAAAGTTTGGGAGGCACAACCACACAATGGTTTTCACAACTGCTAGATGGTATTAGAACATTTGAAGAAATGGTCCAAACATTTATCGCTCATTATGCACACAACATAGAACTTGACATCACCATGGCAGATTTGTGCAACACAAAATAAAAACCAGGGGAGTTGTTCTCAACTTTCCTACAACGGTGGAGGCAACTTTCTCGCAGATGTTCCCTTCATCTACCTAAGAAAGAATTAGTGGAAATTTTCATTTCCAAACTAAATGATGAAATAGAATTTCATTTGGATATGAAGGGCACAAAATCCTTTGAAGAAATGATAACCCAAGGGCTCAAATGTGAAATAGCACTCATTAAAAAAGGACTTATCAAAATTTATAATGAAAACAAAGATGGTCCTCATCCACACTATAATAGCAACAAACCAAATTTTGGAACAAAAATAAGAACCTTGTCAATGATGGGATAGTGGACACAAGAACAGTAAAAAATGCACAACCTATGGTTAGGTTTGCAAGACAAAATCCCCCTCCTCACAACAATACCATCAATAATCCACAAAATCAAGATCACAATACACAATAAGAGTAACCAAAACAAAAGCAATAAAACTATAAACAAAAATGCACATATGCACCCTTAGGGGAACCTATTGAAACAATCTACACCAATTAATATCCTCCAATCTTGTGACCTTACCAAAAACATCCAATTATGAGCCTCAAGTCAAGCCTCCATGGTGGCGAGATCATGAACATTGTGAATTTCACCAAGGAAGAGGGCATAAAACAAGGAATTTCCATCAACAAAAGGATCTTGTTTAGGATCTTAACGATAGAGGAGAAATAGAAATTGAGGGGCATGATCCAAAAACATCTAATGACGATCACTTAATGTTCAAGAATCCACTTCCATCACATGATCAAAGGGGTCCTTCCACAGGGAGAAACATAGATACCACAACCAATTACACACAAGATGCATACAATTATACTGTGAATCACCTTTATGATGTAGATGAACAAGTTGCAACTCTTACCATAAAAGATCAAAATCCTACATGCAATGTTTTTACACATCGTAGCAAGATTACTATTCGAGTGGCACCATAAGGAATGAAACCCCTCCCCAAAGAATATAATCTTGTAGAGCAATTGGATAAGATGCCAATCCTCATCTCCATATTAGAGCTTTTACGCTTATCCCCCTCACATAAAACAATCTTGGACCAAGCTCTCCAAGAAGCATCCGTCCCCGCCAACCTTAACATAGATTAATTTCAAGCCATGGTTGGTAGTCTAAAGTCATCACCATGTCTCACTTTTACTAAAAGTGACAACATGTCCTTCCAACAACCCCATAATTCCTCCCTCCATATTGAAGGGTTCGTAAATCAACATAGAATCAAGCGAGTCTTGATTGACAATGGAGCTGGCTTAAACATATGCACCTTGTAGTTAGTCACAACATTGGGTTATACAATAGAATCAATGGATGTCAACAAGAAATTAACCATCAAAGCATATGATGACGCATAACATTCTTCCAGAGGAGCTATTATATTACCCATCAGGGTTGGGCCAGTGGTGAAGCATATAGTTTGCCAAGTTCTAGAACTTCCTTTGCCATACAATCTCTTGTTAGGAAGACCTTGGATACATGCCATGCAAGAAGTCCTATCCACCTATCACCAATGCATCAGGTTTCCACATAATGGGGTAGAAATTACAATCCTCGGTGATGCTAATCTATTTGCATATTATAATAATATTCACCATCAGTCAGAGATCATTGTACCTAACAACAGGGAAGCTATCCCTTCCTCATCATATGTTAATCTAGCCTCTCTTTCCATCTTAACAACCCCTACACCAAAACAAGAGAAATTGAAAATGAAAATGGCTAAGGAAGGTCCCGGTGAATATAATCTTAGCCAACTCTTTTGTGTTGAGAAATTACTCACATCCCCTAAAACTCATGGCAAACCCCAAGGTTTACTTCAATCACCACTGGCCAAAATAACTTGCACTTTGGCACAATTCACCCCTAGTAAAATTCAAGAGGAGGAAACCATGGATGAAGACCTGGCAGAATGGATCTACACAGACCCTCTCAACAAGGAAAGCCCAAAGGCTAAACTCCCCACTGACAAATATGGCAAAGACTTCACTATAATTTAAAATGGGCTATGATGGCCATAGTACTTTGGGACCTTGCAATCAAGGAAGACAAGAGCCCTTACAACCTGAGTTGAAACCAAGAGATAAAACTGGAGTAGGTTTTCAAAGAGAATCTGTTCCTAAGATTGGATTCAAAGGAAAACCCAACAAATCTGTGTATCAGCCAATTACTCCAAGTATGCAATCCTTGACTATATTCTTAGCACCAACAACCCCACCAACAACACCAACAACACCAACAACACCAAAAAACCCACCTCCAATAGTACATAAGCCAGTAGTTAATGCACTATTCAATTCAAAAGATATCCCAGTTTGGTACAGTAATCGAATGCTAGAGAGTGATTCTCAGACAGACTCACATGAGTGGGAATGGAAATTCAGTGCATTTAAATACTTCAAACTAGGAGGCAACATCACCTCCTGCACCTCGTAAGGATATACCAGTTTATGGAAAAGCATGGATTAAATTTTTTTGGGTTCCTGAGATAGAAGAAACTTCCACAGGCCCTACATCAAATCCTGTGCCCGAATCTGACAAGGAGAGTACCATCGATTAACTTCACACCTCTATATTAACCCTCACTAATGCCTCCTACGAACTCAACTTAATCGATGATGTAATGCCTATCATTCATCCCGAACTCATTGAATGGAACCAACCAAATCCCCCATGCCTTGACCATTTCCAAAATGATGAGGCACTCATAGACTTTCTAGAATTACAGGATAACATACCAAGTGGGGATCATAAAGTTGGGTTTTCCATTGAACTTAACAACGCAACATACTTTGGGGCAGATGCCAAACCTTTCAGCTAAAAAAATATTGCAATAAAACATGGATCTTCTAGTGAAAACCACATGGTAGTACTTTTTGATCCCAAAAGAGTAAAAACAAAGAGCGTATCCAGAGGTGAAAACCTCTCTGAGGCACCCGAGGAAGAAAGGTTTGACATCCTCCCCTTTAGTACAAATCATGAGAGATCAACCATCCTAATAGAAGAAACAAAAGAATTCAATGTGGGGACCCCTGAGACTCCTCACAAAATACATTTGACATCTCTATTAACTCTTGAAGAACAACCAAAATTTGTGGAATTCTTCCAAAAGTGCCAAATCAAATTTGCATGGTCTTATGCAGACATGCCCGACTTAGATCTAGATTTGGTCATGCATCACCTAACTATAGTAGAAGGAGCTAAACCTGTCAAACAAAAAATCAAAAAGATGCACCCATAGATTGTCATTCTTGTCAAGACTGAACTTTAAAAAGCTCTTGGATGTTGGTTTCATCAGACCAATTGATTATGTAGAGTGGATCTCCAATATTGTACCTGTACGGACATCCGTATCTGTACAGACTTCAGTGATTTAAACAAAGAATGTCCTAAAGATGAATTTCCCTTACCAAACATTGACATTATTGTCGATCTAACATTAGGTCATGTGATGCTTTCTCTTATGGATGGCTTTTCAGGATACAACCAGATTAAAATTCCTCCAGAGGATCAACACAAAATTTCTTTCACATGTCCATGGGGAGCATACTGTTGGAATGTGATTCCATTTGGTCTAAGGAATGCATGGGCAACATATAAAAGAGCCATGAATACCATCTTCCACAACATGATGCACATAATAATGGAAGATTATGTGGATGATTTACTAGCTAAATCATTAACAAGAGAGGGTCATCTTGCAGTACTGGATAAAATATTCAACAGATTGGAACAATATCACGTCCATCTCAATCCAAAGAAATGTGTCTTTGGAGTAACTTCTAGGAAGCTCTTAGGATACATTGTCTCAAGTAAAGGTATTGAGGTAGATCCTGTGAAAGTCAAGGCAATCATGGACATGCCACCTCCAAAGAATATCAGTTAGTTGAGGACATTACAAGGGTAGCTACAATCCATTCGATGGTTCATCGCACAATTGGCTGATAAATGTCATCCCTTCACCCATCTTTTACATAAAAATATCCGCTTTCAATGGGATGCAAAATGCCATCAAGCATTCCAAATGCTTAAAGATTACCTAATGAATACACCATTGTTGATTTCACTAGATCCAAGTAGACCTCTATTGTTATACATTTCAGCTACAACAATGAAATTAAGAGTATTTATTGCACAACATAATGCGGAAGGAAAATAATGTGTTGTCTACTATATCTCTCAAACAATGGTAGGCTATGAACTCAATTACACACCTATTGAGTGAGCTTGCCTAGGAGTTATCTTGGCAACCACCAAATTAAGACACTACATGTTAACGCACAAAGTAAAACTTATTGCCAAGATAGATCCACTCAAGTACCTACTCAGCAAGGCAACATTGATAGGCCGCTTGGCCAAATGGGTTATGATTCTGAGTGAATTTGATATTGAGTATGTGGACAACAAAGCTATCAAGGGACAGGTTATTGTAGATCAGTTGGCTGATGCACCACTCAAAGGAAACCATCCTCTTATTTCTAACTTTCCAGATGAAGAAATTTTAATGATCACAGTTACACAACCCTAGAAGCTATATTTTGATGGCTCATACACTAGACATGGGTCGAGGGTAGGTATTGTTTTTATCACACCTCAAGGTGAGAATATCGCGAAGTCATACAGATGTTGGCAAATGCACACTCCAATGAGATATTGTAAGTGATTGAAGGTTTTGTCATTGATGGCAACCTTACAATCCTATGACACCAGCAAGACAATTTACTGGCACCGACAAAGATAGACTCTACACCGACACAAAGACCACCGACAGTAAAAGGAAGCATACCGACACAGAAGCCGACAAGAATTTTGTTTGTAATATATTTTGTTAATTATTGTAAAATCATTGTAAGCTGACTTGGCAAGTTGTAAAATGACTCATATATATAAGAGATCATTGTAGTGATAACTCAATGATGAAAGGATAGTACCAAACCGGTACTGAGAGGGGGGGGGTGAATCAGTAAAAACAAAAACACACTCTTAAACTGGATTTTTAGTAGACACTGTGCATTGACAGACAAACAGTAACACAGGTCCTTAAATAGAGTACAACCAACAAAACCCAGAATAACCGAGACAAGCATAAACCGGTTGACAGTTATCTTCTCATACAATCTAACACTTCATTTCCATTTCACCCTAATGCATGAACAGATAATCTACCATCAAAGATATACATATAAACAACTAGATCAACATGATTCACCGCTTGACAGAAAACAACATAGCATCACATCAAGAAGACATCACACATGACACACATATTTTTCACGTGGAAACCCAACTGGGAAAAACCACGGTGGGGATGAATACCCACAAGCTTGTTTTTGAACTCTTTAGAAGTCCGCTCTGTTAGGAGCCTTGTCCGGTTAAAGACTGATATAATAGGTTCTGTTAGGAACCGATCTTGTTAGGGATCACTTGGTTAAGGGATGGCTAGAATACCTGATTAAGGGTTAAACCCTGTTAAAGGTTACCTTGTTAGAGGATTTCAAGAACTCAATAGTTTTGAGTCACCCTGTTAAAGGATTTACAACAAGCCGGTTAAAGCTACCCGGTTAAGGGATTTCTCAACTGTTGAAGTTGTTAGAGATCAACAGGTATTACAATGATCTGGTAACAACACTTAATACCAATGCAGATCCGCTTAAGCTCCTCTTCACCTTCTGCACTTACACTCTGCATTTATCACTTCTCTCCTCTGGTCTGGCAAGAATCACGTATCTCTTCTCTTGGATACACACACACAAATTTTTCCAACAACCTCAGAAAGAGGCACAACATCGACCTTATAGGAAAATAGATAGGTCTGTAGCATAAACCCTAAACCCTAAACCTGTTAGGTTAAGGAATTCAAACGGTTCAATCCTGAACGTTGAGCACACTGCATTAAATGCAATAGTCTTGATCCAATCTCAAGACATTCTCCATCATCCATTTTCCACTGATTTCATAGCGGCTGATAACCCATCACACATTATCACCGTTTACAGACTTCACACATTCCTGAGGTAGATAGGAACAATCTCCTTCATGCAAGATCCTTCACGCGCACAAGACTGACGTGGCAACATGATCTATTCTTCGTTACAATGCTAACTCATCACACAAAGTCACCGGCTGAGCCACATAGGCTTGAAGCACTTCAACTAGAAACCCTGAAGTTGAGACTACCAACCAGTAGTCATACAATGCTTCCATGTGCCGGTTCCCATAACCATATGCCGGTTCACCTTGAACAAACACACCGCTTCACTTTGACACAAATGCCGATTCATAGTGTTATACCGGTTCTCACATATGCCGGTTCTCACCTCTTCAGCATATTGACATCAATGAAAACATACAATGTCATTATGTCCTCATACTAGTTCACATAATGCCAACAATCTCCTCCTTTGGCATTGATGGCAATATACAAAGATATCTCTCCGCTTCACGTCTTCGCCCCATTTTCTGTAGATATCTTCTTCGCTTCACATCTTCTCCCCATTTTCTGCAGATATCTTCTCCACTGCACATCTTCTCCCCCTTTGAGAACAATGCCAAAGTGGAGGCACAAGCTTCCCTGTTCCATTATGCTGCTCCCCCTGAGGAGTAGCATCCTTTAACACATCAATCTTGAAGAAAAATTTGACTATGCAATACATGACTGATGTGGAGCATATACCTTTAGTTTACCTCCTGAAGGGGCAACACCCCTAGTTCACCTCTTAAGTACATAAATGTAGCCTTTGGGAGAGGCTTGGTGAATATGTCTTTTAACTGCTCCTTACTGAAAACATGTTCCAGTGCAATCTCTTTGTTCTGAACCTTTTCTCTCAAGAAATGATACTTAAGCTCAAAGTGCTTGGTTCTAGAATGTAAAACTGGATTCTTGGAGATATTAATTGCACTAGTATTGTCACAAAATATACTTACTGGTTCAGATACAAGAACTTTGAAGCTATTTAATACATGCTTCATCCAAATTGTTTGAGTGCAGTTCATGAAAGCTGCAACATACTCTGCTTCCACTGTAGACTGAGAGATACAACTCTTCTTCTTACTCATCCATGAGACTAGTCTTCCACTGAGAAAGAATGCACCACCAGTTGTTCTTTTCCGGTCATCTACATTACTTTCCCAATCAACATCTGTGTATACTTTCAAGTTGAAGTCCTTGCTATATGGATACCACAATCCATAGTCAACAATTCCCTTCAGATACCTAAGAATCCGCTTGACTGCAACCAAGTCGGATTCTCTTGGGCTTTTCTGGAACCTTGTAGTAATGCCAACTGCATGTGCAATATCTGGTCTGCTATGCACTACATAATGCAACTTACCAATCATTGATCGGTATTCCTTCTCATCAACCAATGTT
Organism: Cryptomeria japonica; assembly: GCF_030272615.1. Classification (NCBI taxonomy): domain Eukaryota; kingdom Viridiplantae; phylum Streptophyta; class Pinopsida; order Cupressales; family Cupressaceae; genus Cryptomeria; species Cryptomeria japonica. The sequence continues at coordinate 415,500,671 of NC_081409.1, read as the reverse complement.
GAGTCATCCTCTTTGGATAGTTTACAACCAGTCACCATCGGTGTACCAACTGGTTTGCTATCTTCCATGCCAAAGGTCTTCAACACCTCTTTGACATACTTGGATTGAGTGATAAAGATTCCATCTTTCATCTGTTGGATTTGCTGTCCAATGAAGAACTTAATCTCCCTTATGAGTGTCATCTCAAACTCTTTCTTCATCTCATCTGCAAACTCATGACTCATCTTGTCATCTCCTCCAAATATAATATCATCAACAAATACGTCACAGATCAGGATCTAATCTCCTTCAGACTTCAAGTAGATATTGCTATCTTCACTTGTTCTCTCAAATCCAATCTTCACAAGATGGGAATGCAGACATTCATACCAAGCTCTAGGTGCCTGCTTTAGACCATATAAGGCTTTATGTAGTCTACATACCATGTCACTGTCTTCAGATAGGGAAAACCCATCTGGTTGCTCTATATACACCTCCTCTTCAAGTAAACCATTAAGGAATGCAGATTTTACATCCATTGGATATACTTTGAAACCTTTAAAAGCTGCATATTCAAGAAGCATACGAACTCCTTCCAATTTGGCTACAGGAGCAAAGGTTTCTCCATAGTCTTCTCCTTCTTCTTGGGCATATCCTTTGCACACCAATCTGGCTTTGTTCCTAATCACTGTGCCATCTTCATTCAGCTTATTTCTGAAAACCCATTTGGTACCAATGACATTTTTATGCTCCGGTCTGGGTACCAAAGACCATGTACTATTTTTCTCTATCTGGTCAAGTTCCTCTTCCATTGCCTTGATCCAGTCTTCATCTTTATGAGCCTCTTTGAATGTTTTAGGCTCAAATTCAGAGATCATACATGAGTTTTCTCTGACTTTTCTTCATGTAAGGATTCCTGCATCCTTATCTCCTATGATCTTCTTAGGATCATGATTTAGCTTGACATACTGAGGAATGGTCTTGATGGATTCCTCTTGCTTTTCTTCTTTATCCTCATCTCCATTAGTATCAGCATCTACATCTACCGGTGTAGGAACACTGTTACTGGTACTTGGCTGACTGACAACCGGTTCCCAGAAGGTTACAACTGATTCATTTACCGCTTGCTTACTGCTGGTTTCCTCAGTTTTCTCAGAGGTTTCATCAACTCTTACATTGATGCTTTCCATGATTCTCTGAGTCCTATTATTGAAACACTTCAGAGCTTTTCTCTTGGTGGAATACCCTAGGAATATTCCCTCATCACATTTCACATCAAATTTGCTCTGGTGTTCACTCCTCTTGATGTAACATTTTCTACCAAACACTCTAAAGTAGCTAACCACAGGTGTCTTACCAGTCCAATACTCATAAGGAGTTTTATCCTTACCTTTCTTGAAGAGTACCCTGTTCATTGTGTAGATTGCAGTGCTCACCGCTTCTCTCCAAAAGGTGTGAGCTACCTTTCCTTGAATCAACATGGTTCTAGCTACTTCAACCTTAGTCCGGGGGGTAGACAGTTGTCTCTTGATGCCATGTTCTTCACAATACTTATTGAATTCACCGGAAGTGAATTCTCCTCCTTGATCAGTTCTCAGGCACTTGATCCTTTTACCGCTTTCCTTCTCCACTAATGCTCTGAAGGCTTTGAACTTTACAAAAGCTTCAAACTTCTCTTTCAAGAATGTGACCCACATCATTCTTGAGCAGTCATCAGTGAGAATCATGAAGTACCTATCACCCTGCACACTCATAGTTTTCATAGGACCACACAAATCAATATGCACAAGATCAAGCAAATTGTCAGCAGTGAAAGATTTACCTTTGAAGGTTGAGGAGGACATTTTCCCCAATTGACACTCTCTGCACAAGGTATTATCCAGTTTGCTTAGCACCAACAACCCTCTAACTACCTTGATCTTACTAGCCTTCACAATGTTATCAAAGTTTACATGGCAGAGTCTCCTATGCCATATCCAACTATCATCAAATTTAGCCATAAGACGTGTACTTATATTTGCATTCAGCTAAAATAGGTTACCTTTGGTCTGCATGCCGCTGGCCACCAATTCACCATTCTTGAATTTCAAAGTGAGACCACTGTCATTCAGCTGGGCAACACTTAGAAGATTGTGTCTGAGACCACCAACTGAGTACACATTATCAACACTACTCTTTCCATCCAGAGAGATGGACCCTCTGCCTTTGACCATGCATGGTGCATCATTACAAAAAGTGAACCACACCACCATCATACTCTTCCAAGGATAGAAACGTGCTCCGATCACCAGTCATATGGTGAGAACAACCACTGTCAATAATCCACTCATTGGAATTATCAAACCGGGAGACAAGTGCCTTCTTGTCTGACACATCTTTCTTGAAAACAACAAACACAATATCTTTATTTTCTTCATCCTCTGATTCCTCATCTGTGACACCTTCATCAATTGCCACAAAATAGTTTCTCCGGTTTCCTTCTTTGAATTTCTTGAACCTTTTCGGTTTGTCCTTGTTGTCACCATTAGGACAGTTTACAACAATATGTCCTATCCAGTTACAAGAAAAGCATTTTAAAGGAAGTTTACCTCTGTATTTGTCGGTTCCTTTAGGAAGTTTCCTAGCAAGAAGAGCTTCAAATGCCATCAGAATCTCCTCATCATCCATTTCTCTGCTCTGTCTTGGTTCACCACTAGTGGTAGCTTCTTTTCCTTTTCTGGATGGTACAACAGAAGCTTTAAAAGCTGATTCAGTCTTTTGAACACTGCCATCAAAACTATTTAGCTCATAGGTTGTCAACTTTGCAATGATGGAGTCTAGGGATACCTTAGTCTTGTCTATTGATCTCAACTTCTGAATAGCAGCAACCCTTATTGCATAGACCGGTAATAAGGATCTCAGGACTTTACTTACCACAGTGGAATCTTCCATTTTACCACCTGCACTCTTGATATCTCCAACAACGGTTTTGATTCTTATTCCATACCGTTGAATGGTCTCACCTTCAATCATCCACATATATTCAAACTTCCCTCTAAGGCTTTCTTCCTTAGCTTGTTTTGCATTCTCATCACCGCCATAGATATTTTCAAGAGTATCCCATACCTCTTTGGGATTTACCTTATCTTGGACATCAATAAACTCAATGTCCGATAAACTACTAATTAGGGCTTCCATGACTTGCCCATTCTTCTGCATCTCTCTCTTTTGGTCATCGGTGAGAGTACCTGTAGGGGAAACATAGACATTCTCAACATAGCTCCAGTGTTGAGCACCCATGCTTCTGATGTATATCTTCATTCTGTCTTTCCATATACTGAAATTTTCTCTGTTAAACTTTGGACCTTCCCTCTTCATCATTTGACTAGGATCATTACCTCAAGCGGTTAAGCTTATAACACAGTGGACCTGGAGGAAGCTCTGATACCAATTGATAACTCAATGATGAAAGGATAGTACCAAACTAGTATTGAGAGGGGGGGGTGAATCAGTACAAACAAAAACACACTCTTAAACCAGTTTGTCAGTAGACACTGTGCATTGACAGACAAACAGTAACACCGCTCCTTAAACATAGTACAACCAACAAAACCCAGAATAATTGAGACAAGCATAAACCGGTTGACACTTATCTTCTCATACAATCTAACACTTCATTTCCATTTCACCCTAATGCATGAACATATAATCTACCATCAAAGATATACATGTAAACAACTATATCAACATGATTCACCGTTTGACAGAAAACAACATAGCATCACATCAAGAAGACATCACACATGACACACATATTTTTCACATGGAAACCCAACTGGGAAAAACCACGGTGGGGATGAATACGCACAAGCTTGTTTTTGAACTCTTTAGAAGTCCGCTCTGTTAGGAGCCTTGTCTGGTTAAAGACTGATACAATAGGTTCTATTAGGAACCGATCCTGTTAGGGATCATCCGGTTAAGGGATGGCTAGAATACCCGGTTAAGGGTTAAACCCTGTTAAAGGTTATCTTGTTTGAGGATTTCAAGAACTCAATGGTTTTGTCACACTGTTAAAGGATTTACAACAAGCCGATTAAAGCTACCCTGTTAAGGGATTTCTCAACTGTTAAAGTGGTTAGAGATCAAGAGGTATTACAATGATCTGGTAACAACACTCAATGCCAATGTAGATCCGCTTAAGCTCCTCTTTACCTTCTGCACTTACACTCTATAGGTATCACTTCTCTCCTCTGGTGTGGCAAGAATCATGTATCTCTTCTCTTGGATACACACACAAAAATTTTGCCAACAACCTTAGAAAGGGACACAACATCGACCTTATAGGAAAATAGATAGGTCGGTAGCATATACCCTAAACCCTAAACCTGTTAGGTTAAGGAATTCAAACGGTTCAATCCTGGCCGTTGAGCACACTGCATTAAATGCAACAGTCTTGATCCAATCTCAAGACATTCTCCATCGTCCATTTTCCACCGATTTCATAGCGGCTGATAACCCATCACACATTATCACCGTTTACAGACTTCACACAGTCCTGAGGTAGATAGGAACAATCTCCTTCATGCAAGATCCTTCACGCGCACAAGACTGACGTGGCAACATGATCTGTTCTTCGTTACAATGCTAACTCATCACACAAAGTCACCGGCTGAGCCACATAGGCTTGAAGCACTTCAACCAGAAACCTTGAAGTTGAGACTACCAACCAGTAGTCATACAACGCTTCCATGTGCCGGTTCCCATAACCATATGCCGGTTCACCTTGAACAAACACACCACTTCACTTTGACACAAATGCCGATTCACAGTGTTATACCGGTTCTCACATATGCCGGTTCTCACCTCTTCAGCATATTGACATCAATGAAAACATACAATGTCATTATGTCCTCATACCAGTTCACATAATGCCAACATGTAGAACATTTTGTAATAGATGGAAAAAAATATATAGGCGAAATAAGGCAGACTTATTATGCGAATTATAGGTTAAGGGTTTATGTATGAAGCAGAGCTATAAATTGGTACTGGATCTGGCATAGTAGATGCTATCTTGAAGCAGTACAAGACATTGTATTTATATAATCCATTTTGTAATTCAGTGAGACTTCCCATTTTGTAATTAAGCAGTGAGCTCTAGGCACTTGGCCTTCCTACACGTGCAGGCTCCTCTTGTAGCAGTAATATTCTCTTATTGGCCAGTAAGTGAATATTGTGGGTCACAAATCCCACCGAGGTTTTTCCCGCATCGGGTTTCATTATTAAACTACTGTGTTATAGTGTGTTTTTCATATGGTTGTTGTTATCTCTATTTATTGCATTACTTTCTGTTTACCGGTATATAGTATTGATATGCTTTACATGTTTTAAGTTAAGAAAATCTTTTAACCAGTTAGATACTGATTCACCCCCCCTCTCATATAAGGATGAAATATGCTTTGTTATTAAGAAGGATGAGATTTGGATGGAGGTAGCTATCCCAAGAACCATTGGGTTACTGAAATGGGTTATGATACTAATGACCACATAATTGAAACATATGTAAAATCCCTCCTGGAAGCACCCAAGGAACCTAAAGAAGAGGTATTTGGCAGCGCTGAGACTATTGAAAATCAAATCCAATCAAAGAAAAGGGTAAAGAAGGTGGAAGCAACAGTTAGAAGAGGATCTAGACAAGATAAAGCTATCAAAGAAAATGTACTTAAGCAAACTAGTATTACTGAAGATGAGTTAGAAGCACAACAGCCAGAAACTCACCTTTCGCCGGTTGCAACCTCTTCAGAAAGTGATACGCCAGCTGAATTTAAAATAGTTATGAGAAAAAGGGAACCTTCACCGGTATCTACACCTTCTCCTAGAAGAACCAGATAGAAACAACAGGCAGTAAGGCCCCCGGCTACAAAAGTAACTTCAAAGAAGAAGTTAACACCCAAGAAGAAGACTCAACAAACCATTGCTCCAATTGACAAACTTCTAGATGAAATTACAGAGGATGGAAAGCTGAAAAACATCAATAAATTATATGATTCATTATCAGTTGATGACAAGGAGAAAGTTGAAAACAGTGTAATTCTACACTTGGACATTTACAAGAAATTTCTAATGCAAGTTGTAGATGAATTATTGGCAGAACTGTTTAAAAGACTTGAAGCTAGAAGGCAAGCTGTTGTAGAGCTTGATAAGAAAATGAAAATTGAAAAACTACTTGTTGTTTATCCTGTCAACTCACCAAAAGAGATAGATGATCTGATCACTGAGGCTAACCGGTCAGTATTTTCAACTGCACACCAACATGTAGCACTTATGGTTGGTAGAGTGAATGAGGTAGCAGAGGAAACTGCTAATGCATGGGACATATTCCTTGTAGAGAAGGAAAAGTGGGAAGAATATAGAAACCCTAAACCCATCAAAGTATATCAGAAGGATAAGGATAAGGGAAAAGGCAAGGTTGGTGGACCACCTAGCATAAAAATAAAAGATAACTTATCCCCACCACCTCTGGATACTCCACCGATAGTTGCCACTGAAAATCAACCGGCTAGTGAGAGTATGGACATACCACAAGAGGACACCAATCCCAATTCTAAGGTGCTATATATAGTGGACATTGACACACAAAAAGTCAATATTGTGGTAGATAAGGATACAACTGGGAAAACAGATATGGCTAATGAGCCATCGGTAACATATAGTATAGAAGGTAAACATGTAGAGCAACAGGGTCCATCACAACAACAGGTTCATACATAGACAATGTCACCGACATCAGCTGAGCAATCCAAACCTTTGCTTAAAGAAATGGAAACACAAACTGACCTACCAGAGGTCACCACAAGCAAGGAAACTGCTCCCACCAGCGGAATACAGATTGTTGGCTCATCAAATGCAAAATTCAAATCATCTAGTATAACAAAAGTTCTTTTGGATTCCATTAAGAAGATAACAGATTGTAGCTCACAAGCATACAAGGCAATAGATGATACCATTCCAATTTTGAAAATGATAGCACCTAAATGTAATGTAGATAATAAAGATTCTTTGAGTCAACTTGACACTTTGTCTAAGTATATTACTGACAACACTATGATAGTTGAATAAATAAAAGAGGATGCATTCAAGGAGAGACTAGAGAAAGAAAAACATAAATTCTTTGAGGAGTAAATAAAGAAGTGTATAAGGCAATTTGACACACTTTTACCAGAACTGTGTAGAACATTGAAGGAATTTAAAACTTTGTATAGGGATACATGTAAAACTAACTTTCTGACAGTTGATATAAACAAGAAGATCAACAAGATACATGAGGAAATAAATCAACTAGTTGATAACTTCATTAATTCATCTGATTCATTATCAGTTTTTGAGCAGAAAATAACAGGTTTTGAGGAAGAACTACTAAAGTTGGAAAGAGAGAAGGAAAGAATAAAAGGAAAGGCTAAATATCTAAAATTGAGACTTAGTCCAAAATTGGACTACCTGGCCTCCTTAAGAAAAGAAATATCTGATGCTTTGATTCAAGGATAGAAAACACCGATAGAGCAAATGCAACACCTCACCGGTACAGTTCAGAGGACTAAGGCCACAATAAAAGACAACAAAAAGTTCATTGAGAGCCTGAATCTAGTTTTGGTAGATCTTTTTCAGATTGTAACCAACTGGTTACAAGGATGAAATAGGAAACCACACTCAATTGACACTTTGACAACCTTTGTCATTGATGCCAAAGGGGGAGTAGTGGAATGAGAAAAATAACTAGCAAATGACTCATCAGCTCAGGGGGAGCACATATTCTTTTGGTATACACATTTTTGGTAAGACAATTCTGGCGGACTCTTTTGGATAACAAGTTTTGGATTTTTCTCATGAGTGTTGCCATCAATGCCAAAGGGGGAGATTTTTTGCAAATGCACACTCCAATGAGACATTGTAGGTGATTGAGGGTTTTGTCATTGATGGCAACCTTACAATCCTATGACACTGGCAAGACAATTTACCAACACTAGCAAAGACAGACTCTACACCGGCACAGAGACCACCGACAGTAAAAGAAAGCATACTGGCACAGAGCTGACATGAATTTTGTTTGTAATATATTTTGTTAATTATTTTAAAATCATTGTAAGATGACTTGGCAAGTTGTAAAATGACTCATATATATAAGAGATCATTGTAGAACATTTTGTAATAGATGGAAAAAAATGTATAGGCGAAATAAGGAAAACCTATTATGCGAATTATAGGTTAAGAGGGTTTATATATGAAGCAGAGCTATAAATCGGTACTGGATCTGGCATAGTAGATGCTATCTTGAAGTAGTACAAGACATTGGATTTATATAATCCATTTTGTAAGTCAGCGAGACTTCCCATTTTGTAATTGAGCAGTGAGCTCTAAGCACTTGGCCTTCCTGCATGTGCAAGCCCCTCTTGTAGCAGTAATATTCTTTTATTGGCCAGTAAGTGAATATTGTGGGTCACAAATCCCACTGAGGTTTTTCCCACACTGGGTTTCCTCGTTAAACTATTGTGTTATGGTTTGTTTTTCATGTGGTTGTCGTTATCTTTATTTATTGCATTACTTTCTGTTTACCGGTATACAATATTGATTTGCTCTACATGTTTTAAGTTAAGAAAATCTTTTAACCGGTTAGATACTGATTCACCCCCTCTCTCAGTATCTGTAGGAATCCTAACAACAAACTCACTTTCCCATGCACAAATAATATAGCGGAATACGAGGCCTTGATCACATGACTTGGATTAGCCATACAATGGAATCTAAAAGAGCTACAAGTATATGGAGATTCCCAACTGGTCATCTGACAAGTCACTGATGAATACCATACAAAGGATGATAAGCAATTTCTATACAAAATGATGGTGGATAGTTTCAAAGAATCATTTACAACTATCACACTTAAGCAAGTACCAAGAGATCAGAATCAAGCTGCCGACACAATGGCTACAATTGCATCTCTCCTAGATCTTCCATAGAATTTGACACACTATGAGTTCTTGGTAGAACAACTTTGGATCCCTGCTTATGATATCCTTGAATATAAAATGATATGTTGACTTACCGGTTCTGACTCTCCATGGTATGGTGAATTTTTCACTTACCTACGTGATCACACACTCCCCTCTAACCAATCAAACAACCAACAAAAGACCTTTATCTGCCAAACCACTAGATACACCATCATTACCGAAACCCTATGCAGACAAAGTCTTGATGGTACTCTCCTTTGATGTTTGGAACAAGATGAGATAAAAAAATCCTTGGAAGAAGTACAAGAAGGAATTTGTGGGGCTCACTCAAGCGGTCCTTCACTAGCAAAGAAAATAATGCGAGCCGAATACTATTGGCCCTCCATGGAGAAGGAATCCTACTACTTTATCAGAAAGTGCAAGAAGTGCCAAGTTCATGAAGATCTAATACATACCCTAGCACAGGAATTTAAATACATGTCATCAAAGCATAAAACATGCATTGATTAAAACAAGCATTGATTTAAAGACAAGTTCACGAAGATATAATACATGTCATCAAAGCATAAAATAGGCATTGATTTCTCAACATCTATTGGGTAATTTGCCTGTTCTAAGATACAAGTATCAAAGTTGGCAGAAAAAGAGCTTCAAGATTTAAATTTGAAGGAATATGATCATGCTAGGGAATTTTATGATCCCTACGGGAAACTTAAGCAAGCTATGCCTAAGGCATATGAGGGGCACAGGCCCAGCTTGGAAGACTTTTGGGCCAACTTGCAAGATAGTTTTGAGGTCAGGGAGAAGAACTATAACAAGTTATCTGTCCCACAGGTGAGAGATTTTGGAATCGAGACTAACCTCCCTAAAGACCTTAGGGATGATGGTGAATTACTTGATCCAACTTATAAATAATCAGGGATAGATAAAAGGCCCCTCTCCCCAATAAAATGGTCTGCAAGTGAAGATACAAATATGGAAATGGTCTCCCAGGTGGTCATCAACATGACTAAGCAATGGTTATGCCAGAGGGTAAGGCCCAGTGTCTCAAAGGTGAAACAAAAGGAATCAACCTTAGGGGTACCTCAGTCAAGGGGCCATAAGGAGTACGCTCAAAAGACAAGGTCAGGCTCAAGGAAAAATACGTCCACTGATCCAGGTGAAGAAGACAAACCTCAAGAAAGCACGAAGGACTTACTGAAGAAACTCCAAGAGAAGATAAGGGAGTCTGAACTATTAAAGAAGGTTGTAGACCTGGGAGTGACTGACGGATTAGGAGCGGTACCAATGGCCAAAGTTCTCCCACCAAGGATGACTATAGGGAGAATTGTAGGAGAGGGTACCCAAGAACAAGAATAAAATACAGAAGATACTGAGGAGATACCCGCTCATCCACCATCAATAGATGCCACAAATGCTCCAGGCAGCAGTGCCCCTACAACACCACTAGTCAATATATCCGCAGGGCTGCCAGGAGTGCAAGGCTTCACGTCTACCATTGAAGGAATGAAAGTTAGAAACATTGAGTCTGATTCAGATCAGGAGGAAGAGGATCTTGAGCAACAACGACTGCTAGAAGCTGAACAAGAAGGGGATGAGGTAGAAGACATATTGAATGAAAGATTGATTCTAACCCCTGAAGATCAAGAGGACCTTCTTAAGGATATAGAAACTGGGCAAGGGGAAATAGAGGCAGGTGATGAAGAAATGGCATTTCACGAGGAGGTCAGTGGAAAACTAGGAGAGTTACACAAGAAACAAGCTCTCCAAACCAATTTAGCTCATCAAGCTATACCACCTCAAGACCCCGAGCAAACAGAAGTAGAGGAGTAGAAAGAGGTTCATGTTATAACTATGGATATAGTGTCACATCAAGATGACAAGGATAAAGATATACCACAATGGCTAGAATTTACCTTTGGTAAGAAAAAGAGAAAAGCAAAGCTCCCTAAGGTCACTCTGCAACAAGTAATCACCGAGGAGCCACCAAAGGCTAAGAAGCTGAAAACTATGCATCACCTATCGAAAAATAGTTCCGGTGAAGTGATTGTAGATGTGGCAGTTCCATCTCAGGTCGAGGGACAAGCTTCTCCCAAATACCAAATATCACAGATAAACTTGGGTAAACAAACCAAGTTGTGGGAGCTAGATACTTTGGAGTTAGCCACGAGAGTCATTAGAGGACGTGTAGAGAAGGAGCATACTTCCAACGTGAAACTCAAAGCACAACTAGGACAATATAAGTAGCTGCTAATTGAAATGAGAAAACCCCTAGACTCGTGCAAAACTGATGACTTGCCTTCTACCTCATCACTGCTAGAAGAAGAAGTAAAAGCGTTAGTGGAGGTAAGGTGAGTGGCAGCTGCAACCAAGTCATGGGCCCAAGTAAATACAACTAAAATAAGATTATTTTTACAAGATACTATGGGGATGTACAATAAGGCGGTACATGTAGGCTAAGCTTTGGCTTCCTGTTCCACACAATAGGAATGAAAGTCGAACATTTTCACCAAACAATTCCAAGTTTTGATGAAGGTATTGCGGCTAGGTGAAGAGATGGTGGTAAAGGAGGACCTCTTAGGAGGTGATAGCTATAAGAACTTGGAGTCTTATGTATACATCCCAGAGTTGAAGATTGAAATGTTTCGGCAATATATCAATGATATGATCGAGATTCGGGACCCTCTTCTTAGGGAAATTTTATCATACGAGAATTTTGTAAAGAATATGCTAGGAACTTTTGGCCTCAGATTAGCTGATACAGGAATAATGGACCAAAAACAAGTTTTGAATCAGTGGGATGCATATGAGGCACAACACCTAGGACCCGCAACCTAGTTTGATGTCACCCTTATGGACAGATACACGTATCTGATTACTCAGTGTTAAGAGGTGGCACACATAGTGAAGGAGTTAGAGGAGGGGAGAATGCATGCATATGAAGTTTTGAAGAAGTATAAGTTTAGAGTTAAGCATGTAGCAGATCCTTTGGTTCAAGCAGGTGCATGTATAATTGATAATTATAGAGATTTTATCAAGAAATAAAGGATAAGCACACAATTGCTAAAGATAACAAAGCTTTTTTTATCCTTAATTTTTAACTGCGGCTCCTACTCGAGTTCCAATTTTAAGAGAAATTTTGCATGATTACGAAAACATGGCTCACCTAGCAGAGTTTTTGTAGTGCTCATGTAGTCCCCATTTCGTAGTTGTTAACTGGACTGTTTACAATAGGGCCCTGCACATGCAGGAAGGCCAAGTGCCTAGATCTCATTGCCCAATTACAAAAAGAAGTCACACTGACTTACAAAATGGATTATACAAATCCAATGTCTTGTACTGCTTTAGATCAGCATCTACTATGTTAGATTCAATACCGGTTTAAGCTCTGCAATATACATAAACCCTTATCCAATGCCTACCTTACAATTCACATATTAGGTCTTCATTAATCCTTCCATTTTACATTTTCATACTAAATGATCTACAATGATCTCATACATATATGAGGCATATTACAATCCACCAAATTGGCTTACAAAAGATTTTACAATTAAATACAAAATATATTTAAACAAAATTCATGTCGGCCATGGTGCCAGTGATCAATCTTTTTGGTGCTGGTGTTGAGTCAGTCAGTGCCGGTGCCTACCGGTATCATAGGATTGCATGATTGCCATCAATGATAATAAATTCAATCACCTACAATTTCTCATTGGAGTGTGCATTTGCCAACAGTCTCCCCCTTTGGCATTGATGACAATGCTCATGAGAAAAATCAAAAAGTGTCCAAAAATGTTGTCCAAAAAGAATCTGCCAAAATGTCTTCCCAAAACTGTGTTGTCAAAAATGTATGCTCTCCCTGAGCTGATGATGTCTTTATTATGATCATTTTTCTCATTTCCACTACTCCCCCTTTGACATCAATGATAAAGGTTGTCATTCACTGTCAGTGGAGTGAGGTTCCTGCCTAGATCCTTGTAACTGAGGGGTTACAATCTAGAAAAGATCTGCCAATACCAAATTTTGACTGTCACTGAATCTTTTGCTATCTTGTAATGCTGCTTCTGTATTCTGAACTATATCGGTTAGTATGTGAATTTTCTCTTCCGGTGTCTTAAGTCCAGGAACCAGAGCCTCAAAAATTTCTTTTCTCAAAGAAATGAGGTAATCTAGTTTAGGACCTAGTTTGCATTTTAAGTTCTTTGCCTTATCCTTTATCTTCTCTTTGTCTTTTTCAAACTTCAGAATTTTTTCTTCAAGATCTGCAATATTCTTATCAATTTCCAAAAATGAATCTAATGATCCTATTAAATTGTCAACAATATTGTTACTATTAAATTGTCAACAATATTGTTAATGTGTTCTTGAACTTTGTTGATCTCTGAATCTATGTTCTCTATCAAAATATTTGTTTTGCAGGTGTCTCTGTACAATTTCTTGAAATCCAAAATTGTTCCTCCTAGTTCTGTTAATAAGGTTTCTATTTTCTCCTTATTCTTCTTCACTATTTCCTCAAAGAATTTGTCTTTCTCATTAATCATTCTCTCCTTGAATGTGTCCTCATTTATCTGATCAACTGTCTAATGAATACTAAGAGGGGGTGGGGTGAATTAGCATGCCAAAAATATTTGCACTTAAACACTTTGCAAGACTAATAGTAAACTGGTAAAACAGTTTAACAGACAAACTGGTTAACAAACATGCAAACCAAATAGCTAATAATGCATTCACCCACAAAAGCACGAACACCATAACACAATAGATTTTGACATGGAAACCCAAATGGGAAAAACCATGGTGAGATGGAACTCACAAGTAACTATCTGCAGAATAGAAACTAGACTGGTTAAGGTCAGATCGGTTAAGGTCTTACAATGTTCTTTACTAGAACAGATCCTGTTAGGAATCTCAATCTTTGTTAGGAGAAGAGTCCGATTAAAGACTACCTTAATAGAGGATTTCAGATCGACAGATGTGAACCACCTTGTTAGAGAATTTACAAAAGGCTTTTTGGGCCTACGTGGTTAAGGGCTACAGACTTGTCAAAGATGTGAGTAATCAACAAGTGTTTGATCTAGCTAGTTGCATAGACTGCTTGGTTAGATCCTTGGTAGCTCATTCTTAATGCACTCCTACATTACTTTAGTCTTCTACAAATTCATAATCTCTCCAACTCCTCAACCACCTAAAACCCTAGCTGCAATATCAACTATCGCAACAACAACAACATCAACAACCTAAAACCCCAGACATGATGTCCTTAAAAAGGAAACTGATTTCATGTCGGTCCAATAGGATTACATTACAATTTCCTAAGTTCAATGAACCTAGACATACTAGCTAACATGACACAAAAAACACTGCTACAGTGTCGACACCATCAAACAATCAGTGAATGGTAACTCATCACACAATGCCGGTTGGTAACTCATCACAGAGTATTACCGGTTCATACAAAGTGCCAGTTGCCGGTTTGACAAAAATGAAGACTGGTAAAAATGTGTTATGCTACTTTGGTCCTTCACACCGCTTGGGATCAACATGTTGCTTCAGACCGGGAAACACATTCTGCACAACATCAGTAGTCTAAACACTATAATTCAACATACCGGTTGGAACAAATACCGGTTATGCTCTAACTCATACATATAAAGAGGATCTCAATGCAAGTGCGTGTCCATCAATGCCAATCACAACATAAACATCAAAAATGCCAACAATCTCCCCCTTTGGCATTGATGGTAATACTTACAAAAATAAAATTTTGACATCTAAGTGTTTTACAACAAAATCATGCCATTAGCAAAATTACTCCCCCTAAGCATATACACTATCCCTTTAAAAATACAGTGTATAGCATTTTTGCATATAGAGTATAAACATTGAGATATTCAGAGCATATAATCAAAATTTGGATTACTAAATACTTCTCCAAATATAATTATTCTCCCCCTTTGCCAACAATGACAAAGTACAGCTGAACAACCCTGTTTTCATTTGATATTGAAAATAATAAGAGTTTATGACAACAAGGAATGATACTTGTCAAAAACAGATTTAAAGTCCTGCAAGAAATGTTTCATTGACAAAGACCAGGACTCAAGTAGGGAGGTGGCTACTTCTTGCTCTGTCTGCATCTGGGAGACCTATTCTTCCATGGCATCAATTGTGCTCATCTCCTATGTAACTATTAAGGCATCCAGGTTCAAATAGCACTTATGAAGAATTTGCACTCATGGGAGTAGAACCAGTTGTAGCTCCTGCAAATCTCTAGACCAAGTGCTAATCTCTTGCTCCATTTTTGCTGACTAGATGTGAAACTGGTGAACGGTTTGCCCATAAGTTGTAAAGGAGTCATAAGGTGACTTGAATGTGCTCAAGTAGGACTGCAAGTCCTTTTCAAGTTTTTTCTTTTGAGCTAGCACATCATCATAGAACAGATGGGGTTGGCAGATCTTGCTGAGTAGCAGATTCCCCTCATCTAGAGCGTCCCTTATATCCTTTTGTTCTTTCTTCAGTTAAGCCTGGAGCTCATTTAATTTCTTCACCAGAGCTATATTAAGAGATTTTTGATGCTCCTTCTTGACATTGGCCTCTGCTGCCTCTTCAAGGCTCTGCACTTGATCATCCACTATTGTGCATAGGAGCTTGATTTTAGCAAGTGATGAATTAGTGTCGGGAAGGTTTGTACCGGGTATCAAACCGGTAAGCGTATCAACAACCACTTGAATTACATCCTGGTCCTTCTTTCGTCGAATGATTTCAAGGTGCTCTTGAGCTACCTTGATGCTCTGCATTATCTCTATTTCACTTGCACACTGGAGATCGATAGGACTGGTGAGATCAACTAATTTAGCTTGACTCCCGGTTGCCTTCGGAGTCTCCATCTGGGTGCTCTTCTCTACTTCTCCTGTCTTTTCCTCTTCCACTTTCTTCTTCTCCGCTTCTCTCCTCTTCTCCGCTTCCTTGTCCTCCTCAGCCTTTTTCTTTTCTACTTCCTTCTTCTTCTCCTGCTCCTTATCTTCCTCTTCCTTCTTCTTCCTTTTGGCTTCCTTCTTCTTCTTTTTCTCCTCTTCATACTTTTTCTTCTTCTCTTCTTCTTCTCTTTTCCGCTTCTCTTCTTTATCCTTTTCCCTCTTCTCCTCTTCATCTTTCTTCTTCTTCTCCTCTTCATCTTTCTTCTTCTTCTCTTCTTCATCCTTTTTCCCCTGCTCCGCCTCTTGCTTTACTACTTCCTATCTGTCCTTGGCTTGTTTATCAACCTGTTTAGCCTATTTCTCCTGCCCTGTTGCCTTAGATGGTGTGTCCTGAGTAACATCCTCAACGTCCAGAGCATTGACATCAATGGTGTTGATCGGTTCAACAACCAGATTTCCTTCATCATCAAATACTTCATCCGGTTTAGATATAACTGGTTCTTCTTCAGCTTGCCGATTGGCTAGATGTGCTTTGTGAGTCTGGAAAACAGTTCTCATATAGAGATGAGTGTCTTTTTCAACATCATCAACTCTACCTTCTAACAGCCAGAGTCTTCTTCTTCTAGTGAAGAAGAGTCCTTTATTCTGGTTAATAACATCAAACAATTCAAAATTTGACAAGTCGGGAAAGTACTGTGCAAAAACTTTCTCCCTGATTTCCCATTCCTTTTCTATGGCAATGCGCCATCTATTATCTAATGACATATATAAAGAATCTGGTGTTTGAGACTTAATCTCTGAGGGCAACTGGTCATTAGCAAATAAATACTGAATTATTTCCTTTTCAATCGCTTCCTTTTCATCATCATTAAATTCATCAAAACACTCAATTAAGTCATTTAGCACTTTCCTCCTAATATTCTTTATTGTTCTTTGACAATGTGTTAAAGGTTTGTAGGATGAGATATCTATATTTACCGGTGTAGAAGATGTCGGTTCATTCTTTGTCTTCCTCTTTGCTTGACATATTTTCTTTGGCTTTTCCTCAGACATAGTTTCTTCTGAGTCTGGAGAGGTATTCCTTGTCTTCCTCTTCCTCTTGAACACTTTAGCCGATGCTACTTCCGGTTTTTTCTTGGCTGGTGACCGCTTGGTCACTTTTGGAGTTACAGTAGTAACTAGTGCAGATGCTGCAGGCACTGCCTTTGCCTTCTTTACTGCCAGTTCTTTTTCTTTCATTGCTGGTGGTTCCTCAACCAATGCTATCCTCTCTAGGTAGGTGTCGGTTCTCTTTGCCTTAGGATCAAGCAGTGAGGCAATGAGGGTAGAGGCATACCCTTCCAGCATATCATACATCACCTCATAGCCCATTGGCTCCACTTCTTCCTATCTAGGCTCAACAGCCTCCATTATGCATTGATCTACTTGGATGGTAAAGCAGATATCGTCTTCATATTTCTTGATGATGTCACCTAATATCCTCACTCTTTGGCTCATTTTCCTTCTGAACTCATCAAAATACTTGTTCAGAACATCAGGGTAGCTGGTTACAATTGCTTCAATGCTTTCCTTGATTTGCTTGGTCACCGGTTGGTCACCATACCATTGGACATCTCCTACTCCTGGAAAGTAGCCTTGGAAATAGAAGAACAACCCAACCAGTAGTTGTCCAAACTTGAACTGAAGTGCATTATCCTGTTTGATCGATTTTAGATTCAATAGGAGTTGTCTCTGCATACCGATGCACAGATCAAATGATGCATCCTCCTTTATCATCCGGTAAGCGTCATTTACCGCTGCGGCAGATACAAAGTTAACTCTACTGGCTGAGAATGTGCGGTATCCAATCACCATACATGCATACTTAACCAGATCATCCTTGATAGAATTTATTGTCATACCTCGTGAGTCGCTCACTGAACCAGTGAGCTTGGACATTTAAGTTTTGCTTACCGTCCTCAGGGCTGGCACTTCCCCTGTGTTGTAGAATCTGATGATTGCATGAATTGCCTATGGCATGATGTCATGTGTTCTCTCCAGGTACATCTTATCACCATGGACTCTGCTCAGAATGATCCTTATATGATCTTCTATGAAATCTTCTAGGAAGTAAACAACATTGTGGAGCTTTTTCTTCTCCAAAATATTAAACTCTGGTTTGATCTTCTTGTCTTTTCCACAAAATAAGCGTAACTGGGTGTGGATAGCTAGAGACCCTAGGTCTTCTATCTTGCAATCTATGTAGTCAGAAATTCCCTCTTCTACTATCACACCAGCCAGAACTTGTGATAGGGCATTATACTTGGACCTTCTTTGAATAAAACTTGCAAACTCGACATATGCACTAGAACTAGTATGAGATGTGGAAGCCATGATAGAAATCTTAAGAACTCGAGAAATACCTTTTGAAACATGTGAAATTAGGGCTTGCGGATTCTCCTTCAATTCACACTCCGTCGATTGCTGAATCACCGCTTTGTGTTCACCACTTGACTATTTCTAGTTTGAATTTGAATCTCCTTCTCGGTTTCTCAATTTCTCAAAATCTCTGCTCAAATCGCCTTTTCATCGCTCTACTCTCTTAAAAAAAACTTTTCTTTTCTCGAAAACTGATAGTGAGAAATGATTTGAAAAATGCTTTTAAACATGTTCCTCACCTACCGTCATTAATGCTCCTTCATTAGGGCGTAAACCCTAATTTGCCTTTTTACCATTTTTGGTCTTCTGCCAAACGACAAGTATCACATACCGATTAAGGACTTTTACCGATGTAAACTAGGGGTTCGAAACATTTCACCATTTGCTCCCCCTAAGCTTTTTGAAGCTTAGTTTGCCGGTTTCGTGATTTCCACTCTAGGTGTAGAAACTAGTTCCTCTTGTAACACCGCTAGTTTCTCCTTCTAGATTTTGTTCATGTCCACTTGAATAGTGTCAACATCAATGTTTCCTTCTGGAGTGACCAATATATCATCAGATATGTTCCTTCTTGATCAACAGAATCTAGCAATGTGACCCGGTTTGTTGCAGTGATAGCAGACCAATCCAGGTGCTCTCCAAGGTCCATTGTTCAGGTTTCCGTTATTCCTTCTGCATGTTGTAGTAGTGTGACCATGACCATGATAGATCATAGAATTTTCTCTCCATCCAGTTGCTGCTTGATAACCACCACTTCTTAGCGGATGATTGAAGACATTAAATTGGTTGTGATTCCGGTTCACAAAAGGTTCAGGACCAGCTCCTTGGGTCCTCTGAGGATGTCTTCCAGTGTTATTCATAACAGACCTGCATTAAGATGCTCTATGCCCATACTTGTTACATGCATAACAGTTACCATCAAATCTATAGGATCCAGGCTTATCATTTAGGAAATAAGGAAAATTGTTGTAAGCCTTACTCCTACACACATTTGCAGTATGTCCTTCTTTAAGACAGTTAAAGCAAATAGGTTTAAACTTTTTCTTACCTTTATCCTTTGATGTTGGTTGTTTCTTTGATGTTCCACCATTTGTACTAGAGGTCTCACCTTCCTCATGACCAAAATAACCAAGTCCATTGGTATTCTTGACCGGTTTGGTAGATTCAAGCTTTTGCTCTAGTTTGATAGTGCTCTTGTTGAACTTAGCAAGTATTTCCTTTGACTCAAAGAGTTCTTTGGAAATAGAAACATTTGTTTCCAACAGGTTTTCATTCTCAGAGATGGCAATGTTCAGTTCTCCTTGCATGTCTTCCTTTTCCACTTTGCTTGCATGGAGTTGAGCATTTAGGGCACTCAGCTCTTGTTTCAGCTTGGAGATCTCATGATCTCTTTCTTTCACCAGATCTTCAGCTTTCCTCTGGTTCTCAAGCTCTTGACACATCCAGATAGTCAGTCCTTCCAACTCCTTTCTCAGGTTGAAGTTTGATTCATTCAACTTATTTACTTCAGCAATTAGGGCTTCCATGTCTGCTTCATCTGAAGAACTATTTTCAGATAGCTCCATCAGTTTTTTTGCATGTTCTCTCCTTTTTGCTTGAGATGCCTTGTATTTGACCATAAGATCATCATAGGCTTGCTTAGACTGAGTGAGCCGACGGGTAAGTTCCCTCAAAGTGTATTCCCCCATATCTCTTTCCAAGTGGTTAAACTTATAGAAAGGTTAGCTTTGATACCAATTGATGAATACTAAGAGGGGGGGTGAATTAGTATACCAAAATCTTTGCACTTAAACACTTTGCAAGACTAATAGTAAACCGGTAAAATAGTTTAACAGACAAACCTGTTAACAAACATGCAAACCAAATAGCTAATAATGCATTCACCCACAGAAGCACAAACAACATAACACAATAGATTTTGACATGGAAACCCAAATGGGAAAAACCACGGTGAGATGGAACTCACAAGTAACTATCTGCAAAATACAAACCAGACCGGTTAAGGTCTTACAATGTTATTTACCAGAACAGATCTTGTTAGGAATCTCAATTTCTGTTAGGAGATAAGTCCGATTAAAGACTACCTTGCTAGAGGATTTTAGATCCACAGATGTGAACCACCTTATTAGAGGATTTACAAAAGGCTTTTTGGGCCTACCCAGTTAAGGGCTACAGACTTGTCAAAGATGTGAGTAAACAACAAGTGTTTGATCTAGCTAGTTGCACAGATTGCTTGGTTAGATCCTTGGTAGCTCGTTCTTAATGCACTCTTGCATTACTTCAGTCTTCTACACATTCATAATCTCTCCAACTCCTCAACCACCTTAAACCCTAGCCACAATATCAACTATTGCAACAACAACAACATCAACAACCTAAAACCCTAGACATGATGTCCTTAAAAAGGAAACTAATTTCATGTCGGTCCAATAGGATTACATTACAATTTCCTAGGTTCAATGAACCTGGACATATTAGGTAACATGACACAAAAAGCACCACTACAGTGTCACCACCGTCAAACAATCAGTGAATGGTAACTCATCACACAATGCCGGTTGGTAACTCATCATAGAGTATTACCAGTTCATACAAAATGCCGGTTATCGGTTTGACAAAAATGAAGACTTGTAAAAATGTGTTATGCCGCTTTGGTCCTTCGTACCACTTGGGATCAACATGTTGCTTCAGACCGGGAAACACATTCTGCACAACATCAATAGTCTAAAGACTATAATTCAACATACCAGTTGGAACAAATACCGGTTATCCTCTAACTCATACATATAAAGAGGATCTTAATGCAAGTGTGTGTCCATCAATGACAATGACAACATAAACATAAAAAATGCCAACACTGTCAAAATGTTACCGGTGATGTATTTAGACAATGTGTCTAGTTGACCTAAAGAATCTTTACTTCCCACAATGCACTTGGGTGCTATTAATTTAAGAATAGGAATTGTGTCATCAATAGCCTTATAGGCTTGTGCATTATATTCAGTGATCTTCTTAATAAAATCCAATAATACCTCCATCATGTTCATCGGTCTGAATTCTGTCATTGAAGTACTAGATGTCTGCCCAACTATCTTCACAATTTCCATGCTATCCGTTGTAGTAGTAACTTTGCTTGTCTCAACCTCTGGTAGGTCAGTTTGTGTTTGCATTTCTACTAGCAAAGGTTTATGCTTTTTAGCTGTTGCCGGTGACACTATCTCTGATTGAATCTCAACCTGTTTCTCAACCTATGTATGAACCTGTTGGTGTTCCTGTTTCTGTTCCGGTGCCTCAGAGGATTTCTTTGAGCTCTCAACTACCAGTTTCTTAGATGTAGTCTCTGATTGTTTTTCAGTTTCATCTACCGATGCTTCAGATTTTTTCTCAGTGGTGTCCTTTGTCGGTTTCTCTATATCTATAGGTTTTTTAGTGCTTATATTTACAGTCTCACTAACTCCAACCTCAACATCTGCAGCCGGTGGCTCAGTAGCCATATCTTTCTTCTTGTCCTCAGTGGTCTCTTTATCTACCACAATATTCACCTCTTGTGTATCTATATTCATGGTATACAAAACTTCAAACTCAGGATTTGTATCCTCTTGAGGAGTCTCCATACTCTCTGTAGCTGGTTGTGTGTAAACTGATTCTACCGGTGGAGTATCAGAAAGAGGTGGGCGTAAGTTATCAGTTATTTTTAGGTTCGGAGGTCCACCTTCCTTACCCTTCCCCTTATCCATGTCCTTTTGATATACTTTGATAGTCTTGGGTCTTTTGAGTTCTTCCTGTTTCTCCTTTTCAACAAAGAATATGTCCCATTGGTCTGCAGTCTCTTCTGAAATTTCATTCATTCTTCCCACCATCAGTGCTACATGCTAGTGAATAGTTGAAAATACTGTCTGGTTGGCCTCACTGATTAACTAATCAATTTCTTCAGGTGAGCTCATTGGGCAAACTGCAAGTAATTTCTCAATTTTTTATTTTCTTATCCAGCTCAACAATAGCTACCCTTCTAGCTTCAAGTCTTATATAGAGATCAGTGGGTATTTCATCAACAATTTGCATCAAAAATTTCTTGTAAATATCCAAGTGTAAAATTACACTATTTTCTATGCTTTCTCTATCATCAGTGGAAAGTGTGTTATACAGTTTGCTAATGTTTTTCAACTTTCCATCCTCTATTATTTCAGTAAGGAGTTTATCTAGTGGAGCAATGTCTTGTTTTACCTTCTTTTTCTTTGGAGTCAACTTCTTAACTGGAGGCCTTACTGCTTGTTGCTTTTGTCTTGTTCTCCTAGGTGTGGGTGAGGGTACCGGTGAGGGTTTTCTTTTCCTTTCTACCCTTTTGAATACTGCCAGTATATCACTTTCAGAAGAAGTTGCAATCAGTGAAAGATGAGTTTCTGGTTGAAGTCCTTCCAACTCACTTTCCTTGATGCCAGTTTGCTTTAATACATCTTCCTTAATTGCTTCAGCTTTTCTAGTTCCCTTCCTCACTGTTTGTTCAACTTTCTTAACTCTTTTCCGTGACTGAATACCACTCTCAATTGTTTCTGCATTTCCAAAGACTTTCTTAGAGAGTTCCTTTGGTGCTTCAAGGAGCGATTTTGCTTAAGTTTCAATTATGTTATCATCTATTTCATATCTTATTTCAGTTACCCAGATAGTTCTAGGGATAATTGCCTCCATCCAAATTTCATCTTTCTTAATTACAAAACATATTTCCTTTTGATATTTATCCACAATTGCCTGGGATAGCCTAATTCTTGTCTTCATTCAAGCCTTTAGTGCTTGAAAATGTTCATTTATGTTTTTCTCTCTATTTTCACCCATGTTGTTTAATGTATCCAATAGTTGCTTTCCTACTGGTATATCAAAACCAAAGTCTCTCCTACCAATATCGAGTACTTTCTTAGTAATATATAGCATTAAACATACAAGCAAATTTCCAAATCTAAAAGTTCCTTTCTTATCTCCTTTGATCTTCTTCAGATTGTCTATTAATTCATCTTTAAGCCATTCACACACATCTATTATAGCATTATCATTAACCATGTCATATGCAGTTTTAAGACATAGGCTAGATAGTGAGTTTAACCTATTTGCATGTGTAGCCTTGTAGCCTAAAATCATACTGACAAATTTGACATTTATGTCCTTCACATCATTGACTCTAAGTGATCTCTTGTCAAATGTTGCACCGGTTAGGTCCATTACTGTGTCATTGGAGACCTTTTTAGTTCTGTCAGGCCTACTACTGGTGGAAGGTAACCCTGTTACTGCCTTAACCGCTTCTTTGGTGATCTTATGAATTGAATCCAACCAAAAGAATTCACCATGCACTCTGCTTAGCACAAGCCTGATAACATCCTTGAGAAAATCTGGGACACTAAGGATTTCAGTAAAACCTAGGGTTTCCACTATCTTATGTTCCGGTTTGATATTTCTAGTTTCATCACAAATCACAGTTTTATACATATTCTTGATTTCTTCATCTCCTAATTCCTCTATATGACAATGTATGTATATCCTAGGATCTTCAACATATACTACTCCTTTAGGAATTTGAGAAAATGCACCTAGGGTATCATCTTTCTTTTCTATTTCGGGAACAAGTTTGAATACGGGTCTAGGGTGCTTGATAACCTCAATCATAGTAGGGTTTGCAATAAATTCAGCTGTGGATGAGGAAGCCATAGTTATAAATACCTCAATCTTCCTTAAGGATGAGTGCTTGGATGAACTGCTTCACTTTTTCACTAAGGATGCCTTCGCTTGGGAATTTTCACGCTCTCGAAGATTTGAATGCTTGGTGAATGAAAAAAGAGTCAAAACACTTACTTTATAATGTTATTTTCTCCAACTACCACATTTAATGCTTGCCAATTAAGTCACAACTTAACTCATCTTCCGGTAAAGATGTAATTCAACTTCTCACCATCAACCGAGGGTATATTAGCATGTTTTTCCATTTGTTGCTAAACCCCCAAAGGATTTTCCTTCAGTTAGATGAAGAGTATCCTGCCGGTGGAGTGTTATTTTGTTCTACCAGTGGAGGAGTATTCCCATCAACATTCTGATCTGACTTTCTGATCCATTGTTTTGAGAATTCTTGCTTTACCTCTTCAACTTTTTCTTTACCTTTCAAGCTGGGTACTTTGTTATTTGCCGGTGGTGTCTTGCTTCTACAAAATTTTTCAATATGTCCAATCTTGTTAGAAGCATAACAAGTCACATTGTTTTTCTGAATAGCTTTCCCGTATCCTATGCCAATTTTTGTTCTGCACTGATTAGATAGATGTCCAAATCTTCCACAAACATAACATCTTACATTCATTCTGCAATTTTCTGAATTATGACCGACTTTGTTGCATTTAGAACATTGACCGGTGGGTGCATTCGTGTTCTGATAATTTCTAGATCTACACTGATTTGCTCTATGACCACACTTGTTATAGTTAAAGCATTTCCCATTAAATTTGTAAGCATGAGGTTGTCTTACCATTTTACTATGATCATGATTGTTTGCAGTACTGGGGCTTTCACCAACTTCAAATCCAAGGCCATTTGCATCACCATTTGGTTTCCGATTCTTCAATATGTCGTCAAGTTCTTCTGAACTTTTCTTGAATTTTTCCTTGTGTTGATTTGCAGCAGCTAGTTCACTCTCCAAGATTCCTTTCTGTCTCGTGAGTTCAGTTCTATCATTTTGTCTATGCATCAAATCTGTCTTCAACATATCATTTTCACGACTAAGTCTTTTTTTTTCATTTCCAACATCATTCAGTCTTCTATCCAAGTCATTTTCATTCTTCTTTCCATCTTCAATTTCTTTACAAAATCTCATAGTCATATCTTGCATCTCATTCTTCATTGTACTGTTCTCTTGTCTCAATTTGTTTACCAGATCATTAAGAGTTTCTTTTTCATCTTCATCATTCTGCATCTTTTCACAAAGTTCTCTTCTCTTATTCCTTACTATATTGAAATTTTCTTGAAGTCCTCGAATAATATCCTGTGCAGCCTTCAGATCATCTTCAAGTTTGATATTCTTCACTTTTTCTACATCATAGTCTGAAAGAGCTATTTCCAATTACTTTCTCAAGTTTTCCATCTCTATTGGTGTCAAGATCTTCCTCAAGCTGTTAGGCTTTTAAAAATAGAGGACCAGGCTCTAATACCAATTCTTAGGATTCCCAAAGATACTGAGAGGGGGGTGAATCAGTATTTGACCGGTATAATAATTTTCTTAACTTATAGCATGAAAAGCATATCAAAACCGTGTACTGGTAAACCAAAAATAATATAGTAAATAAGAAAAATAACCACAACATAAGAGACACACTATAACACAGTATTTTAACAAGGAAACCCGGTGTGCGAAAAACCTCGGTGGGATTTGTGACCCATAATATTCGCTTACTGGCCAATAAGAGAATATTACTTACAATAGGGGCCTGCACATGCAGGAAGCCCAAGTGCCTAGAGCTCACTGCTCAATTACAAAAAGAATTCACACCGACTTACAAAATGGATTATACAAATTAGATTTCTTGTACTACTTCAGATCAACATCTACTATGCTAGATTCAGTATTGGTTTAAGCTCTACAATATAAATAAACCCTTATCCAATGTTTGCCTTACAATTCACATATTAGGTCTGCATTAATCCTTCCATTTTCCATTTTCATACTAAATGATCTACAATGATCTCATACATATATGAGTCATATTACAATCTGCCAAGTCGGCTTACAAAAGATTTTAAAATTAAATACAAAATACATTTAAAAAAAATTCCTGTCGAACATGGTGCCGGTGATCAATCTTTTTGGTGCCGATGATTTGTGTGTCGGTGTTGAGTCTGCCAGTGCTAGTGCCTGCTGGTATCATAGGATTGCAAGGTTGCCATTAATGACAATACATTCAATCACCTAAATTTCTCATTGGAGTGTGCATTTTCCAACATTCGTAGTGCTCATGCAGTCCCCATTTCATAGTTGTTAAGTGGAGTGTCAAGGCAGAAACTTGCAAGTTAACTGCGACTCCTAGTTTCAGTTCTTAATTTAGGGTAGGGTTATTTCCTAGATAGTAGGGTAAAGAACTTTTATAAATTGAGAAGTTGGATTCATTTGTAAGGGTCTCAAATTGATGATTTGTGGCCTACTTAGAGATTTTAGAGTATTTTGGAGATTGTTAAGAAGTTTGAGTTATTTTTGTTATACATTCATGGAGATTAATATAAAAAGCAGCTTGTAGATTGCCTGATCTACATTCATATTCTACCAAATTGTTCTGTGTAATCTGGTAATGTCTATTGTTTGGAGTTAGCAACGTGGTTTAATCTTTTTGTCTATCACTTTATTAATCATATTGCGCACGTTAGTGGTGTATGAGAATCATTGTGATAGGCCATATTGTTGATTTTATTTCCATAGACTTGTGAAATTAATGATTTTGCACGTTTTCTGGAGGTCCATTGTTGAATGCTAATTTGGATAGTATTTGATAATTGCTTGGATTGCAGGGAACTAATTGAGTAGTTCATTAAGTTTTCATTATATTGGTCTTTATTGTTATTTTCTTGTTTTCCTTTATGCTTCACATTTTATTTCCCAGAGAATCTTAAACCATAAAAATACAAAAAGAGGGGAAGTGCAGTTATCCATAACCAACAAGATTTAGTTGTAACCAGTAGGCCCCTTTACAAGTATAACCACATCAACCATTGGGCTTCCCATCACCGTCAAGACCCAACTATAGAGACCTTGGAGTAGTGAGTTCTTTCGAACCCATTACTTTTCAGCAGAGGTGGTGAGTGTTTGCATAAACTGCCTGACTGTTGGTGAGTGTGTCAAAACAATCGTCAACAAAAACTAGCGTTAGAAGGAGGGACAAGACTAATCCCCTCGTTGGTAAAGCACATATGGTACTCCCAAGAGATGGATTGATGCCCTTTACCCAACCTAACCTCAACAACAAGCAAGATGACATTCTTACCCAACTATATGACTTTGGTTGGGACAGTACAAGAAATTATAATGATTGGCTACAAGCACGAAAAGTCTTGGACAATGAGAGACAAAAGGCTATATGTATAGAAGCAGAGGCACAAAGACAACTTAATCCTCAGGTGTACCCACAAGAAAATCCAAACCACGTCATCAACCAAAAAATTGAGGTACTAAGATGGATCATATATCATCCTTCTCTCCTGAGAGATTCCACTGAGTCCTTAGGAGTGCTTCTTCACCATCCGACTTAGTAGAATTAGGACCTGCCACTAGGAGGAAGAAGAACAAAGCTAAGAAACAACCCTCAACAGCCTCACCAATACAGTCATCCATACTCAACGTAGGAGATCAACTGATTCCTAGTCCCTAGCCTATCGCTGCACCTTTTGTGACTCAACGTCCACCGTCACCACCTTCAATGACCTACTTCAATCAAGACACCACACCACTAGGAACCATACCTGGGGGTATACATGACCTACCTAGAAACCTAGATAAATTTTGCAACAAATTTTACTATTTAGGGGCACGAACTACTGATGAACATATTGAAGCATTTAAAGATGCGGTTGTTCGTAATCATATTGAACACCAAGATGTAGTATGTAGACTCTTCCCATATTCACTTGGGGAGAATGAATACAATTGGTACTTAACCTTACCTACAAACTCCATCATAGGTTGGGACCTCTTGGAGAAGGCCTTCATTGATCAGTTCCAAGTGTACGTAGACCCCAGGACACTATACCACCAGTTCGCTTCTCTTAAGAAATCACCAAATGAGCCATTAATGAATTTTAATACTAACTTCCAAAGGGCATTCAAGAGGCTACAATCCCCTTACTAGGTAGTGCCTAACGTAGCCATTGACTCATATCTAAGAGCTATTGACCCTTGGACTGCTATGTTTATTAAGAAGAGTGTTCCTCAAGATCAAAGGGACACCTTGGTGAAAGTCTTCACATTAGCAATTAGCATGAATCATGAACTGAATCAAACCCCGAGAGGGATCAGATATAATTTACCTATAGGGGTGAATCAAGGAAACTAAAATCAACTCCCAGGTGTACCCTTGTCTCGACCTGTAGGTGCCCCAACGATGAACCCCATGCCAATCTATGCACCCCAACGTTAGGCGAATCAACAGTTTGCTGCTCAAGCGTCGACTTGGCAAAATGGTACCAATACCGCCCCCACTCAAACACAATATGCTGGTCAAGTGCAAGTCGGAAATCAACAATCTGATAATATTAATTCAGTGAACCAACCTCCAAGTACGACACCTGAGAATCAAGGATCCCATATATCCGCTGAAGTAGAAGCCTTAATGAAAATGATCTCACAGGTTACCTCTGACTTGAGCCAGCTAAAGATGAATCCTCTAGGAGGTTATAATCAATCCCAACCATATAATAATCAATAGAACTACAATAACCAGAACCAAAATCAAAGATACAACAACAAACCATATAATAGGCAGTGGAATATGGGTCTGAATAATGGTGGGGTAAACCATGATCATTCAGACGTATGAGATAACCCAAACCACACACAAAGTGTTGACCTTGCCGATATGAATTTGCTAACAAATTGGTGCAGGTTGCATGACACAGCTGCGCATTCTGAGGTTAATTGTGCTCAGTTTGAGAAAATCATAAGAATTGTTCAAGCTGACTCTCAACCCAAAGATTGTTCCAATGATGAACCTGATAAGGTTAATACTGCCATGCTAGTTGATACTTTCCTATGTAGAGAATTTTAGGCTGAAGTTTAAGGTGAACCATGTGTCTACGATACTTAGGCCTTTTAGAGTAGGAACAATTACAATCTTAGGAGTCAAGACAAAGCTCCATTAATAGAGCCACCTTCCCCGACAGGTGGGTTTGTACCTCCCAATGCTAATACAAGCAACAATCCTCGTCCTCCTCAGGCTTTTCAAGGAACACGCCCTAGACAAGCTCAAGGGCAAGATTATGTTCTAAAAGGATCATTTGATGTTACTAAGGAGATGGAAAGGATTGCCACCACTATGTCCTTAATAGAAGTATTGAGATATTGCCCTGAATAGAAGAGGGCTCTCCTTAGAAAGTTGGAATTATTAGAATCACAGAGAAATGAGGTTAAGATGGCAAATTTTAATGAAGTCAATGCCAACATCAGTAGTGATGCAATAGAAAATCCACCATTTTTACTGAGTTTGAAGATATGTGGGAAGAATTTACATAACCGTTTGGTAGGTTCAAGAGCTTTAGGAAACGTAATGCCCTACTCTATATGTCAGCAGCTCGGACTTCAACCAGTATGTGCAAATAGTAACATGGTGCAACTAGACAAAATAGAGGTTAATGTTATTGGAGAATTTAAAGATGTATATATCCAATTAGGAGCTGATCCCCGAATATCTTGTTATATTGACATTCAAGTGGTGGATATTCCAGAAGTATATGGGATGCTCCTTAGTAGGAATTGGTATAAGACATTGGGAGGATATTTCTCAACTTGTTTTACGTACTTATGGCTTCTGTGGAAGGGGGTAAGCAACCAGATCCAAATTGATAGTGAGCCTAAATTGAAGAAATTAGTCACGGATTATGGTTCTCTCGATGAAGTGGCATTTGTTGAAGTAAGTCCAAGAGTTTACAGGGTCAATGTGATTCTTACTTTCTCTGCATCAGCTCCTTTTCAATTATTTCAAGCAGACAAGACTGCATATAGAAGGCAGGTCAAAGAGTTCACTATAATGGTACAACAAGAAATGTGTTTATTGGGAAGTACTATGAAGATACAAGAGTTGTTGCTATTGAAATGGTGTTGGATACATGATGAGGAGCACTCAAAATTTTCATGTATCCCATGTCAGAATGAGATTACGAACTTGATGAGTCTAGTTCCATACAAAGAAGATGATCATACCATCAATATGGAGGAAGTTCAAGGTTTAACTTGTGAAGGATTAGAGCCCCAAACAATTGACCCTGTAGACAAGACTACCTTACCTAAAGAATACAGCCAGGAGATTCTTACAGTCGAGATTGTTAAAAATGAAGAGGAAGATATTTCTTTTAAGCCAAAGAAAGAAGAAATACAATCTAAACTTCAACCTCAACCAAAACAGGTTGTTCCTAACACTATTGAAGTATTTATGCAACCAGAAATTGAACAACCTCAATTATCACAAGGTCTTGAGTTTGAGAAGTAGCAATCCCCTCCGGACGCTAACCTAATCATTGACCGAAAGGTGAAAAATGCGAAGAGACTAAAAGATGAAATATGGTTTTTAAAGTTTGATGGGTCAAGATCCAAGCAAGGCAGTGGAGCAGGCATAGAGTTAATCAACCCAAAAGGGAAAACCCTTTAAGCTTCTTATCAACTCCAATTCCCTTGTACTAATAACATGATGGAGTACAAACCCTTAGTTAGAAGATTACTTTTCACTCATAAGAAGGGGGCAATGTGTTTGAAGGTGCAAGGAGATTCTGAGTTAGTGGTTAAACAAGTGCGAAGCCAATATGCGTGTCATGTTAAAAGGTTAGCAGCGTATCAGAATAGAGTGTGGGATCTGATTGAAGATTTTTATGCTTTCGATATTCAACTGGTATCTAGAAAAGTCAACCAAATACCCGATGCATTGGCCATAGCTGCCAGTACATTAGAACCAGTAAGCCAATCCCCTTTAAAGAAGTTCTCGATGGAATTAATCTCTATACCTACTATACCTGATAATATCAAACACTTCCAAGTCTTCTGGGATGATGCCCACATTCTAGCCTTTCTTGCCAATTCAGGGGCTTTTGAAGATCAAATTATTGATGAGGAGGATAAATCAGATGATCTTAACATCGAAGGTAATGTTGATATTTTGGATTTACCAACTAATGTTATTCATAAAGGGATGGTCACCCTGGAGAGAATTTTTGATTCAGACCCTAGAGTAAAAGAGAGACTAACAATAGATTCAGATGCCAGAAAATACGAGCCTCATAATATTGGTTCGAAAGGACAAGAGAGGATTGTCTATATTGGAAAGAATTGCACTCAAAATGAAAGAGAAAAACTGATACAGATCTTGAAAGAGTTCATCGATGTAATAGCGTGGGGGTGTGAATATTTAAAGATATTCGATACAACAATTATCACCCATGTGATACCCCTAAAACTTAGCATAAAGCCGTTCCGGCAAAACAACGTCCAATCAATGCACTAATAGAACCCTTGATTTTCAAGGAAGTACAAAAGTTACTTTCCACTAAGATTATTTTTCCGTTATGACATTCTAATTGAGTTTCTAATTTGGTACCAGTGCAAAAAAAGAATGGAGAAATACGGCTTTGTGTGGACTTTCACAATCTCAACAAAGCCTTCGAGAAAGATAATTACCCGCTCCCTTCTTTGGATGAAGTATTGCAAATAGTAAATGGCTCGCAAATGATGTCATTTTTAGATGGTTATTCAGGATATAACCAAGTATTGGTGAGCTATGAAGATCGTATGAAGACAATGTTTATGACAAAGTGGGGAACATATGCATACAAAAGAGTTCCATTTGGGTTGATTAATATTGGGGCAACCTTCCAACGAGTGATGGATACAACCTTCAAGGAACTGATTGGAAAATGCATTATTATCTATATGGATGATTTGATGATATTCTCCAAGGTCAGAGAAGATCACCCAGACCACCTCCAAAAGGTATTGGAGAGATATCAGAGATATGGGATTTCCCTTAACCCCAAGAAATGTGTGTTTGGAGTGGCTGAAGGAAAGCTACTTGGCCACGTAATCTCTGAGAGGGGGATATCTATAGACCTAGATTGGGTAGAAGCATTATTGAAGTTACAAATGCCCGACAGTAAAAAGGAGATGAGATCTTTCTTTGGGAAGATCAATTTTGTTAGAAATTTTATTACTGGGTTTGCAGAAATAGTTA
This sequence comes from Cryptomeria japonica, assembly GCF_030272615.1. Lineage (NCBI taxonomy): Eukaryota > Viridiplantae > Streptophyta > Pinopsida > Cupressales > Cupressaceae > Cryptomeria > Cryptomeria japonica. The sequence continues at coordinate 415,468,430 of NC_081409.1, read as the reverse complement.
AGCCATTGAATGAAATGATGAAGAAGGATGCTAAGGTCAAATGGACAACTAAAGCAAAAGAGGCTTTCACACAGATCAAGAAATCCATCGCCAAAGCTCCTGTACTAACTAGCCTTGATTACACTTTGTCGTTTTACATATATTCTTTTTCTTCGCTACACTCAGGAGTGGCTATTTTGACGTAGAGGCAAGCAAGGGACGAGAAGCCTATTGCATTTATGAGCTCTCCTTTCAAAAGTGCTGAGGTTAGATATTCTGCTCTTGAAAAATAGGCCTTTTCACTAGTAAGAGCAATCAAGAAGTTTAGGCATTACATCTTGAGGAGTAAATTTTTATGTGATTGTCCCTGACCAAGCAGTGAAGTCACTACTCATGCAGTCTGAACTTGGAGAATGTTGAGGGAAATGGATGGCAATATTGCAAGAATTTAAATTAGAGATGCATCCAATGAAGTTGGTCCGAGGCCAAGGATTGTCTCAGGCCATGGCGACCGACATCCCTAAAATCTAGTGCCAACAATATACGTTGAAGTCATTCACTCAGGATCCTTGGTACACGGATTTGGTATTTATATTGCTAAATAATAGGTGTCCTGGGGGATTGACAACCACGCAAAGATGAGCATTAAGGCTCAAAAGTGCCAATTATATGATCAAGGATTCGACACTCTATAGAAAAAACTATGAGGGTATCTACCTTCGGTGCCTTAATCATCAAGAAGCCCATAATATGATTGAGGAATTTCACGGGAAATATGGTACAGGTCATGGGTCAGCAGATGCCACTGCACATCAAATCTTGAAGGCTGGATATTATTGGCCTAGTATATTTAAGGATACTCATGAGCATGTTCGTCATTGCCACACGTGCCAAATTGCATCCTCCAGAGAAAGAAATCCCGCTATGTCTCTCCAGCCAGTGTTTGAGGTAAGACCTTTTGCTCAATGGGCACTGGATTTCATAGGTGTTATTAATCCTAACTCATCTGCAAGACATAAGTTTATTCTTATGGCAACGGATTATTGTACCTAGTGGACAGAAGCCATTGCATGCCGAAATGCTACTACTGAGGTGGTCTTGAAATTTATTGAAGAGCATATCATCACCAGGTTTGGTATGCCATTCGCTCTGGTATGTGACGATGGTCCTGCTTTTACTTCTGCACAGTTGATGCAATGGTCATACGAATATAAAGTGATATTAAAATTTTCATCCAGCTATTACCTACAAGGTAATGGAGTAGCTGAATCCATGAACAAGAACATCCTAGATATCATCAAAAAGCTACTTGAGAAAAACCCCACGGATTGGCATAATCAATTGAGATACGCCTTATGAGCTGATTGAACTAGAGTAAAAGCTACCTTGGGAACATCTCCATATTACCTTGTCTATGGCCAGACCCCTATTTTCCCAATCAACTTGCAAATAATGGTCCTCCAATTAATGAAAGAACTTGAAATTGAGGATTAGGTAGAGGTTCGCCTCTTAAATTTATTAAGACTTGATGAAAAAAGGATTAATACGCTACAACACTTTGCCAAGCACCAAGCTGTTGTTAAGCGATGGTTTGATAAAAGGGCCAAGGTGAAATCTTTTTGAATCTCTGATCTAGTCTTGTTATGGGACAAGGCCAAGGAGAAGAAAGGTGATCATCACAAGTTTGCAAGGTTGTGGCTAGGTCCTTACCAAATAGCTGAAATTTTAGGTGAGAACACCTTTAGGTTAAGCTCTTTGACTGGAGAATTGGTACCATTGCCCGTCAATGGTCAGTTCCTCAAGCACTACTTTGATTAAATCCTTAATGAAGCTTGACTTGTTGTATATAGTAGTTAGTTGTTTTCTTTTTGTTGTGCTTCGTGTTTTTGGACCTTGTTGTGTGTTTCCCCCCCTTTTTTTTTGTTCATTTTGTTTGTTGGGTCAGGATATACATATTTTGTTCTCAAAGATTCTAAAAGGAAGGTATCCTTTGCACAACATCTTGCCAAATTTTGAGAGACTTCGACTCTCTGCTATTTATGACTTCATTGTCATTTGGTTAAGTTTGAAACTTTTGTCTATACTCGTTCAAAGTGTTATATAATTGTTTAAATATGATGTGAGTTTTTACTTTCAATTGGAAAAGGCTAGCCTGATAAACTCAGCACTAACATCACATTAAGGTACATCAGAAAAGTTTTGTGAGATATCAGATAAATTGGTTTTCAAGTGAAAAATCCGAAGTCAAGGCATTTCATGTTATCCTTCGTGGCTCCCAACCCAGTTATCGAACTTCAATGTTTGAAAGTTTCTTAAAAGGTTATTGAAGAAAGAAGTCATTCTCTATATCCTATAATGTTTTCAAAAAAGAGAGAGAGAGAAAAAAAATAAAAAATGATCCTCTTAAGCAACTCAAATGGGTGTTTCAAGTAACCTCCACTAGGGCTATGGACGCCTGGCTAGTAGTGGAGCACTGTTTGACAAGAACCAGAGGTATCTCTATCAGGGGTATAGACGCCCGACTAGCAGTAGAGCTATGCCTAGGATGACCTTGCACAAAACATGGTTAATGACTTCATCTATGTAGCTTGCACCTAGTTTCCTCTGATTATCTGCATTATTGAAATGATGGAGTAACAAATCATACACACACAATTAAGGGTTAATCATGTCTATTTCTCTTCTTGGTTGTTTGTTCATTTCTTCACTCATCTTTTACTCTTATACATCCTTTTGAATGATAATAGCCTTAGGTGTCAGGTTAACCAGAGATTCTGAAGTTCTAAATTGCCTATAGTCATTTTTCCCAGATAGTTGCCATTTGTTATGCCTAGCATATCTATTTCCCCATTAGTCTCCTTGAGTGAAAATTTGGCCCCCCTTTGTTTTCCCTTTGCTTTCTTTTTGGTTTTGACCTTGGAACTCCAGAGTCCCAGCGTCCCGAGGTCCCTTTTTGGTTTTGACCTCGGAAATCTGGATTCCTGGAGTCCCAAGGTCCTTTTTGGTTTTGACCTTGGAACTCCGGCATCCTGGAGTCCCGAGGTCCTTTTTGTTTTTGACCTCGGAACTCTGGAGTCCCAGAGTCCCGAGGTCGCCTTTGCTCGGAGAGGTCATGTTTAATGCCTTCGTACAGATGGACTTGGGGGGGAGCTATAAATAGAGATGATGGACTTTTAAAAGTTCATTTGTGCATCCACAACTCGTCCTCCCTAGCTCCAAGTCACGAACCTTCGGACCTCCGAGTTTTCCTTGGTGTTTTCGGGCATCTTGTTTCACCAGGTTGGTGAATTTTATTGCCCTTGTTGTTGGTTTTTAGTTTAGTTTTTCTCCTTGTATTTTTGTTATTTTTTCTTTGCGGTTCATTTGTTTTTGCGTGCCCTAGTTTTTCCTACCGGGAACCTTGGAGTTCCAGGTAGATGGTTTTTATGCCCCCAGAACCTTGGAGTTCCGGGTGACTGTTCGACCTAATCCTGAAACCCTGGATCCCCAAAGTTTCGAGTAGCTCTGAACCCAGAACCCCGGAACCCCGGAGTTCCGGGTGTCTTCCACTTAGGCATAAGCCCAGAACTTCGGTTCTAGGATTCCTTTTGCACCCAACATAAGCCTGGAACCCTGGAACCCCAGAGTTCTGGGCCTTCTTCACTTATGCCTAGCTCGAAACCCCGGGACCCCGAAGTCTCGAGGTAAATAAAATTTAATGCTTGTTATAAAAAACCAAGGATTTGCGTTCTGCTTGCAGGTTCGAGTGGTTAGATGGAATCATCCTCCAACAAAAGAGGCAAAGAAATTGATAGACTCCCAACCACCATGAAATACCATTATCAAGGACAGGTCTATGTTTCAAAGCTAGAAGATCAAATCAGATGGGTCATGGATATTGAGATTGGTCATATAGAAGTTGAAGATATCAAGGCTCAGTTGGATAAACCTAGTCTGGAGGCCCTCCATCAAAGAATCAAGAGGTCCGACCTAGTTGAAGCTATTGTCTTCCCATAGTCAGCACAGACACTGAAATTCATAATGACCATTGCCCCATTCTATAACCCAACAACTAGAAAGTGCACAGATGCACAAGGAAAGACAGTCATAGACTTGTCTCCAGATATGCTCAGGTTCATCTTTGGAATCCCAACCAAAGAGGAAGTATTTTTGTTAACCGAAGAAGAGGCCTTAAAGGCATGGAATGAAAGGACATCAGCTAGTAAGAGGCACATGAATACAAACTAGCTAGAAGAAGAAAGAAAGATAGGACTCAAGGCAATGAAGATCCTAAGGGTGGACTTCAAAGAGCCTCAAAGAGACTTAATAATCATGCTCAGTAGGGCCTTTGGCAAGCCGGATTGCAAGCATTTCCATCCCTGGATGTTCCAATTCATGAGCACTATTCTAATAGGAAAACAATATTTTGATTGGCCACAGATCCTCTTTGACAATATCTACAAGCAGATGAAAGAAGTTCAGCATACTCAAAAGTTCTTTTTCACATCATATGTCATTTGGGTAGTTACTAGAGCTGGAAATTTTCTAGGGTTACATGCAGAAGGTCAATTGGGAGAGGAGGAAGGACAAAAGAAGATATGGGAGTATTATTCCCAACTCACTCTAGCCAATGCAAAAACTCATTTCAAGAGAGTGAATGATGCCTTCATCTTCCCAATAATAATTAAATTGATAGGAGATGTGGGATATCGGATTAGCCCGGAGGCCATGGCTATCATCCAAGAGTGGGCATGTTGGTTCATCCAAAACCCACGCTCCGCTTACATCAGGGTTAGTGGATTCACAGGGAATCTAAAGTTGCTGCCTCGATATTGTAATGATAGGATAATTTTGCTGGAATATGTAAGGTAGCTTGTAGGCCTCCAGTCACTTCTGTCATCAAAACATAAAACAAACATTGATTTCGCAGTATCTATTGGGTACTTTGCCTATTCTAAGATACAACTAGTAAAGTTGGCAGAAAAAGAGCTTCAAGATTTAAATTTGAAGGAATATGATCATGCTAGGGAATTTTATGATCCCTACTGGAAACTTAAGAAAGCTATGCCTAAGGCATATGAGGGGCACATGCCCAGCTTGGAAGACTTTTGGGCCAACTTGCAAGATAGTTTTGAGGTCATGGAGAGGAACTATAATAGGTTATCTGTCCCACAGGTGAGAGATTTTGGAATCGAGACGAACCTCCCTAAAGACCTTAGGGATGATGGTGACTTACTTGATCCAGCTTATAAAGAATCAGGGATAGATAAAAGGCCTCTCTCCCCAATAAAATGGTCTGCAAGTAAAGATACAAATATGGAAAAGGTCTCCAAGGTGGTCATCAACAAGAATAAGATATGGTAATGCCAGAGGGTAAGGCCCAATGTCTTAAAGGTGAAACAAAAGGAATCCACCTCAAGGGTACCTTAGTCAAGGGGCCATAAGGAGTACGCTCGAAAGACAAGGTTAGCCTCGAGGCAAAATACGTCCACCAATCGAGGTGAAGAAGACAAACCTCAAGAAAGCATGGAGGACTTACTAAAGAAACTCCAAGATAAGATGAGGGAGTCTGAACTATTAAAGAAGGCTGTAGACCTGGGAGTGACCGACAGATTAGGAGAGGTACCATTGGCCAAAGTTCTCCCACCAAGGATGGCTATAGGGAGCATTGAAGGAGAGGGTACCCAAGAACAAGAAGAAAATAAAGAAGCTACTAAGGAGATACCCGCCCAACCACCTTCAACAGATGACACAAATGCTCCAGGCAGCAGTGCCCCTACAACACCACTAGTCAATATATCCGCAGGGCTGCCAGGAGTGCAAGGCTTCACATCTACCATTGAAGGAATGAAAGTTAGAAACATTGAGTCTGATTCAGATCAGGAGGAAGAGGATCATGAGCAACAATGACTGCTAGAAGGCAAACAAGAAGGGGATGAGGTAGAAGACATATTGAATGAAAGATTGATTCTAACCCCTGAAGATCAAGAGGACCTTGTTAAGGATATAGAAATTGGGTAAGGGGAAACAGAGGCAGGTGATGAAGAAATGGCATTTAAGAAGGAGGTCAGTGGAAAACTAAGAGAGTTACACAAGAGACAAGCTCTCCAAACCAATTTAGCTCATCAAGATATACCACCTCAAGACCCCGGGCAAACGGAAGCAGAGGAGCAGATAGAGGTTCATGTTATAACTGTGGATATAGTGTCACATCAAGATGACAAGGATAAAGATATACCACAATGGCTAGAATTTACCTTTGGTAAGAAAAAGAGAAAAGCAGAGCTCCCTAAGGTCACTCTACAACAAGTAATCATCGAGGAGCCACCAAAGGCTAAGAAGCTGAAAAATGTGCATCACCTATCAAAAACTAGTTTTGGTGAAGTGATTGCAGATGTGGCAGTTCCATCTCAGGTCAAGGGACAAGCTTCTCCCAAATACCAAATATCACAGATAAACTTGGGCAAACAAACCAAGTGGGGGGAGCTAGATACTTTGGAGTTAGCCATGAGCATCGTCAGATGATGTGTAGAGAAGGAGCATACTTCCAACATGGAACTCAAAGCACAACTAGAACAATATAAGCAACTACTAATTGAAATGAGCAAACCCATGGACTCGTGCAGAACTGATGACTTGCCTTCTACCTCATCACTGACAGAAGAAGTAGTAAAAGCGTTAGTGGAGGTAAGGCGGGTGGCAGCTGCAGCCAAGTCATGGGCCTAAGTAAATACGGCCTTATTTTTGCAAGATACTATGGGGATGTACAGTAAGGTGGTACAAGTAGGTGGAGCTTTCGCTTCCTGTTCCACACAATGGAAACGAAAGTCGAACATTTTCACCAAACAATTCCAAGTTTTGAAGAAGGTATTATGGCTAGGTGAAGAGATTGTGGTAAAGGAGGACCTTTTAGGAGGTGACAACTATAAGAACTTGCAATCTTATGTATACATCCTGGAGCTAAAGATTGAAATGTTTCAACAATATATCAAGGATATGATCGAGATTCGAGACCCTTTTCTTAGGGAAATTTTGTCATACAAGAATTTTGTAAAGAATATGCTAGGATCTTTTGGCCTCAGATTAGCTGATACAAGAATAATGGACCAACGACAAGTTTTGAATCAGTGGGATGCATATGAGGCACAACACCTAGGACTCGTGACCCAGTTTGATGTCACGCTTATTGACAGAGACACGTATCTGATTACTCAGTGTCAAGAGGTGGCACACACAGTAAAGGAGTTAAAGGAGGGGAGAATGCATGCAGATGAAGTTTTGAAGAAGTATAAGTTTAGAGTTAAGCATGTAGCAGATCATCCGGTTCAAGCAGTTGCATGTATAATTGATAATTATAGAGCTTTTATCAAGAGATAAAGGATAAGCACACAATTGCTAAAGATAGCAAAGCTTTTTTTATCCTTAATTTTTAACTGTGACTCCTACTTGAGTTCCAATTTTGAGAGAAATTTTGCATGATTACAAAAACATGGTTCACCTAGTAGGGTTTTCGTAGTGCTCATGCAGTCCCCATTTTGTAGTTGTTAAGTGGAGTGTCAAGGCAGAAACTTCCAAGTTAACTGTGACTCCTAGTTTTAGTTCTTAATTTAGGGTAGGGTTATTTCCTAGATAGTAGGGTAAAGAGCTTCTAGAAATTGAGAATTTGGATTCATTTGTAAGGGTCCCAAATTGATGATTTGTGGCCTACTTAGAGATTTTAGAATATTTTGCAGATTGTTAAGAAGTTTGAGTTATTTTTGTTATACATTCATGGAGATTAATATGAAAAGCAGCTTGTAGATTGCCTGATCTATGTTCATATTCTACCAAATTGTTCTGTGTAATCTGGTAACGTCTATTGTTTGGAGTTAGCAATGTGGTTTAATCTTTTTGTCTATCACTTTATGAATCATATTGTGCACGTTAGTGGTGTATGAGAATCATTGTGATAGGCCATATTTCTGATGATTTTATTTACATAGACTTGTGAAATTGATGATTTGCAGGTTTTCTGGAGGTCTATTGTTGAATGCTAATTTGGATAATATTTGATAATTGCTTAGATTGCAGGGAACTAATTGAGTAGTTCATTAAGTTTTCATTATATTGGTCTTTATTGTTATTTTCTTTTTTCCCTTTACGCTTCACATTTTATTTCCCAGAGAATCTTAAACCATAAAAATACAAAAAGAGAGGAAGTATATTTATCCATAACCAACGAGATTTAGTTCTAACCAGCAGGCCCCTTTACAGGTATAACCACATCAACCATTGGGCTGCCCATCACCGTCAAGACCCGACTATAGAGATCTTGGAGTAGTGAGTTCTTTCAAACCCATTACTGTTCAGGAGAGGTGGTGAGTGTTTGCATAAACTACTTGATTGTTGGTGAGTGTGTCAAAACAATTGTCAACAGTATCCATGTCCATCATCACAGATAACAGACTCCCTTTCAAAAATCAAGACGTCTGTGAACTCTGTGAGAAGTTTCATATTGAACACCATTTTCCCACCCCATATTACCCATAAGGAAATGGTCAAGCAGAAGCATCAAACAAGAATATATTGAAGCTCCTCAAAAAATACCATCAATGATGTTGGCCATAATTGGCACATTGGTTTGAATCTAGCACTATGGGCATATCAAACTAGCATTCGAACCCCTACAGGTGCAACCCACTACTCTCTAGTTTATGGAGAAAAAGCCATCTTGCCTATTGAGGTTGAATTACCATCCCTATGGGTCTCCTTGCACAATCCAATCAATGATGAAGAATACCAAGTCTCACGTCTTTAGGACTTGGAATTGCTTCATGAAAAGCGACAAGCTGCCTACAGCCACCTAAAGGCCTATCAACAGTGCATGAGCAGAAGCTACAATCATCAGGTCAAACCTCACACATTTGAAGTAGGATATCTTGTTCTTAGGGAGAATCCTCGTAATCAACCGAATAGAGAACATCAGGGGAAATTTGAATCCAATTGGCTAGGTCCACATGTCATCACTGACATCTTTGGGTCTGGGGCATATCAATTAGCAACTTCAAAAGGAGAACCATTAGCAAATATGATCAACAACATGCATCCAAAAATGATTCATACATAAACTGTGCAGAGCATTAGACTCCTCCAATATCAGAAAATACCAAAAAATATTCAGAAAATAGTCCTGAACAAAAAACAAAAATATAAAAAAAAAATCAATAGAAAATTCAAGAAAATAGTAAAGAAAAATGATTCATCCAAATGGTGAAAACCACTCCAGTGGCACCTTGGGTAAGTATGGTGGTGAAAACCTAGTAAACACGTACCATTCGTAAAGGCTATGGATCCATTGTCTTTCAGACTTGTTGCGATCACATCCATTGCATCCATTAATCCATCATTTATACCATGGCTTGTTATTGATATGCAATCAGGGTTATTACTTCATGTGTCTTGCATCATGCTTTCACACCGACATCCAACTGGGGGAAAATGTTCTTAAACCTACTAATGGGAGTGGATTCTCCATTGCTTGTGATTCATTAAGTTGATCATTCAAAAATGTCTTGAAATAATGCCAAAAACATTCATAAAAACTCAGAAAATCCCAAAAATATTTGCAAAATGTCTTAAAGATAATACCAAAAATATTTAAAACATTAAAAAAAACCAAAAACATGATGAAAACATAAAAAATCAATCAATAAAATTGCAACGTATATTACTCCTTGTACATAGACATCGCAAAAGACACAAAACAACAATTTGAGCTACTCAAATGATGACCACTTATCAAATCAACCAACCAATCAAAACATCTGCATACAACCATATTCACAAGGATGTATCCTTCCTCACAAACAAGACGTGGTAACATTTTCTTTGACAATTGCTTTTTGTTTGGTTGATAAGTACTTCATCAATTTTTTATTTGTTTATTTATATCAGGTTCCTACGCTACTCCATGATATCCATAAGTGATTAGAGTAGACATGATGGTTCCTGATATCTTTTTCTTTGTTTGTTGTTTGCGGATTGTTCCAATGAAGTTCTGGGGCATATACTAATGGTGTCTACGTTGGAATTTTATTAAGCTACATGATCCTATGGAAAAATACAGTCATGGATCACTATGGCTTACTAACTACAGCGTATACCTTGACCATTTGTACATGAACCAAAATAGAGGGGAACTTTCCTTGTCTGCGATGTTTGTTTACAAGTGAAACAGTCCACCTTGGATTTTGATACCTCGGCCAAGATCGATACTACCATGCTCGATGATGAAAATTAAGCACTGTGAATAAACCATGGATCATCATTTCATCTCATCTATTTATATTGCATTCCATTGCATATCACATATCCATTTTCTCATTCATTGTTCATATCTATCGTTCGCATGCAATTAATTCAGGTTTCTATGAGAAAGCTAAGCCTATCAACTTTGTCTTGGGTACAATCACAATGGAGTTCTCTGATACATCATCTCACATCTCCATTACATATCTGCATTTTCTCACCAACTTGACATTCATATATCATGTAGGAATGAAATTATCATTTAGTTGCTTTCATTAACTCGTGAAAATGCATTCATTATCATTTATTTGCATTTTGAATCATTTCGTATCATTTACTTGCATCAAGGGCATTTATTATCATTTAGTTGCATTTCATCATTTCATCATTCCTTCATTTAAGTGCATTTATTATCATTTAGTTGCATTTCATCATTTCATATCATTTACTTGCATCAAATGCATTCATTATCATTTAGTTGCATTTTAAATCATTTCATATCATTTACTTGCATCAAATGCATTCATTATCATTTAGTTGCATTTTAAATCATTTCATTCATTTAGATTCATTAAGTGCGTTCATTATCATTTAGTTGCATTTCAAATCATTTCATTCATTCACTACCATTTAGTTGCATTTTATTCATTAAAGTACATTCATTTAGTCATTAAGTGCATTCATTCCTTCATTTAGATGCATTTGTTCATTAAATACATTCAGTCATTCATTTAGTTGCATTTTCTTCATTTAAGTGCATTCATTTATTCATCAATTAGTACATTTGTTTACTGATTTAAAAGTGCATTCCTTTATCCATTTAATGTATTCATTTAAAAACATACATGACATTTTTAGAACATTTCATTAATTTAGATTCATCTTAAAAAAAATGCTTAGTTTACTCATGTCATTCATATCATTATCTCATCATTTCAACACATACAATATTATCTATCAAATATCATTATTCATTATCTAAATATCATCATTTAGCATAAATAATAATCATTTAATCACATTTATAGCATTACAAAAGCATCATCCATCTATTAACCTATATCCACATGTTTTCAAATCATCCATATCATACATATAGAAATCATATCATCCACATGTACATCTAGAAAGTAAACATCTCCATATCATGTATCTAAGCATAACTCATATCATCATCATGCATAAAAAAACATATCATCACATGGATACATATCATATCATCACCACAAAATTGAGATCTCATCATATATCGCATAAAAAAGAACACATGTAGCAGAGTACAATGATGTCTAAAAATATCGGCTACCAAGAGCCATCCAAGTATCAGTCAAATAACAATGTAACAATGCATTGAAACTTTGGCCAGATGCTTCTCCCCCACCACCCTCACCATCTCACTGAGGAGGACCCATCACACCACCACTGCTATGACCCCTCTGTGATCGCTCTGATCTTGCCCGCCACATTTGGGAGTAGCTCATCGCTCACTGACTCCTCGACACAACCTGCTCATATAATCCCATCCAGTAGTCAATCTCTGCCCCTGCTCGCCACATCTCCCTCAAAACCTCCCTAGTTGGACCCTATCCCTGTACTCCCTCTGAAAATTGATCTCTATCATGTAGCTCCCTCCCTCTATCCACTGCATCATCTCTCTCTCTCACAACTGTAGTCAACTCAACCTACCATGCAAAAAGCTGGACATCCTTGACTACAATATCTACATCTCTATCCTCCAACTATGCCTCGGCTGCTATCAGCCGAGTCTGCAACTGTAATTTCATAAAATCATGCAGGTCTCCCTCTCCACCAACTACAGATCCCTGTCCCATCTCCATAGGCTCCTCTCCACCACCAATGGCTCCTTGTCCCATCTCCATTGCCTTATGACCACCCTCTCCACCACTGACATCTCTCCTTCCTTCTCTCGCTCCTCCCTGTATCAACAGACCCTATGACAGTTGTAAAGGCTACCCACCTCTGCCTCTCCTCTGTAACCATCCTCCACCACCTCCACCTCCAAATCCACCTCCACCCCCAAATCCACTTCCCCCACCACTCCACCTCCTCCTGCTCCTCCTGCTCCTCCACCACCTTCTCCACCTCCACCTCCTCCTCCTCCTCCAAAACCTCCACCACCCCTGCCTAATCTCCTCCTCCTCCCCTGTCGTCGTCCTCTGTCATCCTCAAATGTTGGTATGGGCTCTATAGGATCTGAGATCTATGGAATCGAATGAGCGACACAATACTATGTATACTCCTCTGACACCCCCACATCTACAATCTTTGGCCTCATCTACCATGGTCTCGCCTATAATGTCTGGAACTCCGCAAGGGCCTGATCATATGACAAAACTGGCCCCACTGAAATCTCTTCTACACTACCCGTGCATACTCCCCTGAACCCCTCGACATACTCTGCCTCTTCTCAAACTGTCTCATCACTCTCCCTGGAAACTGTCTCTCCACAACATGGGATGTATGACCTATCAAAAATTGAGTCACATATACATACAGTAAGGTCTCCCCATCATCCTCCCAGTCCTCACAATCAATGTAAGGCCTCCATATGACTATATCTAAATCATCTAATTCCCACCGCTGAAACTCCAACTTCCCCAAATGGGGTTGGGTCATCAAACCTCCATACATAAATACACAGGTCTGATCTATCTCCCTAAACCTCAAACATACTGACCATGTGATTGGCAATTTCTCCCAAACCCAGATATGTAACAAAGTGATCCCTACACCTAGTGATCTACTCTCTTGATACACTACCTCATGCAAATACCTATAGAGGTGCGCCAACACACATGGCCCCCATGCATAGTGGGTCCCCTCTATCACCATCTGCTCTATCACCTAGCCCCAACCAATGACCAATCCATGCAAACGTCGATCGGGACAAAGAAAACCCCCAACTATACCTGCTAGTACTGATGGTAGGGGCTCATAGAGCACTGCTATATCCTCCCACACCAGAGAGCCATCCTAAATATATATCTCCCCAGTAAATATCCTCTGTAAGACTGCCATCCCCAGGTGGCGATCATACGCCATGAGCTCCCCTCTAATCGGGATATGCAGTATCCTCCAGACGTCCTCCAGTGTCACAGTCATCTCTCCCATCACCAAATGAAAGGAGCATGCCTTGTTGTGCCATCACTCAGCCAATGCTGTTAGTAATCCATGATTAGTATGAATCACAAGTAGGTACATCATATCATATAAACCATCTGCACATACACAATCAATCTCTACCTCAGACAACTGCTCACGTAGCTGCTGTGTCGTGAGATGTCGCTCCCACATCTATAGGACGGGTAGATCCTGCTACACATATCACCAAATATCAGTTGTTTTGCTACAAAATTTCTTAAGTTTCAATCTAGACTATCAATAGATACTTTTTAATCAAGTATCTTTGGTTTTCAATAGGTAATCAATTATGACAATCCTAGACTACAACAGGCATTTATCACAATGACCTAGTCTCAACGGGCTTGCTATGATTCACCAAAACAACCAATCAATCAATCAACATAGACATCAAGTGATTTTTTATTTAACATTGGGGCATCTATCACAATCGCGTCACTTTGTTGACAATAACACTACAACTGAAGCACAAATGCGCTAGAACAACAATAGTGCTACAACAACTATACAATTTTGCTATTTTATAGCAATAACGCCACACCTACTATACAAGAGCGCTAAACTACAAGGTTGCTATAACTATGATACAAATGCGCTAAACTGACAAACGTGCTAAAATGACTATGCAAAAGCGTCATTGTAGTACCATAGCGCTACTTTAGGTGATAAAAGCGCTAAAACACAGGTCTAGTGCTATTGTCTTAATTGGACTTTGATGCTTGAAAAAACATGATAAAAATACATCAAAAGCAAAATTCAACATTTGCGTATTGGCTGTCCGTAGTCCTCTGGCTGCTGGTATTGGCGGATCCACTCTTGCCAGTGATCTTCTATAGGCACGACCATGATGACTGCTGCTCACTCCTTCGCCTAAGGTCACTATCAGAGCTCCAAACTACCAGGGAGATAGGTGCAAATGAGACAGTTTTACCTCTTCCCCTCCAAATATACACCCCCCCAACCCTAACCCTACTTCACCCCGCTCACCATCGTCGTCCCTGTGAACTTCAGAAGCCTCTCATTTCTCTGTATTCACTCGGTTTTCTCCCATTATTTCACCATTACTTCTAATTTCTTCTATTCTACCTCCCCCCAACTTCTTTCTCTTTTTCGAGAGATCGCCTGATTTTTCAAAAAAAATTGACCCATCTCTCAAGGGGGCATACCACCCACTAAATTGACATTTATGGGGCATATTTCTCATACCTATCTTTCTTTGTTTGAAACGACGCAACAAACCGCACCGTCTCAAAGAGGGGAAAATGTAGACACATAAATCTATCCACTTAATTAAATAAATATTTAGTATTTATTTGATTATTTAAACCATCAATCAATAATTAATTAAATCAATATTTAATTAATTCATCTTGAACCTCTTCTCCTATTAATTAAATAAATTATTCAATTTAATTAAATTAATTCATTAAACCATATTCCAACAATCAATTAAATGAATAAAGCATATTTTTTTAATTAACCCCTCTCCACATTTAAATAAATAAATATTTTATTAAATCTCTAACCTCCCCCCCCAACTTGCATTCTCCTACAAATGCAAGTTGCACCAATAAATAGATTTTATTTCTAAATAAAATCTTCATTTCTCTCACCCACCAAACCCACTTGCCTCCTAAACCCCTTCTAGATTCTTCTAATCCATTCCAATTTAGCCTAATTCATCTCCTAACTATTGTCACATTCCTAAGCAAAGAGAAGTCACTTCTCAAAGCCTCCAAAGTCTTTGAAATGCATTAAAGGCTTTTTATCTTTCAACAAGTTAACCCCCAAAGTTTTCTAAACTATTTATGGCTCTTACATAACCATTAATGGTTAAAATCAACTCACCCACATGGTTAGAGGCTTTTCCTCTAACTCAACCCTCATTTAACTCATGGGTCTCTTCAAGCATTCATTTCTTTGATCATGGTTATCCCCATTAACTCTTGTACAAGAGTGAATCCATTGGATAGATGGATTATTCATTGGATAAAAGTTTTATTCACTAACTCAAGCCTAACCAAACCCTCCTAGGGTAACCTTCATGTCATCTCAAGCATTTAATGATTCTTACCTCTCCTCTCAAGCCATCTCATGTTGACACTTGTCATCATGGGATTGGATTGAAAGCCATCACATGGATTGATTAACTTTCAATCCTAGCCCTTCACAAGCCCACTCAATCTTGACCATCCATTGCCCTATTTCCCCTATAAATAGAGCCCTTATTCTTCATTTTTAGAATCAGAAGTCATTTGTGCATCAAACTTATAGTCATTTTAGAGAGCATTAAGAATTTGCATTGTTATTATACTAAGAATTACATAGACTAATTAAGATCTTTCTCATAGTAAATCATTCACACTTGCATAGGTATTTGTTTTTCATTTTCACAACCATCTTGAATCTTCATAAGACATCCATGGATAATGCTAAAAGTTGAGAGATACACTCATGTGGGACTTGGAGAGGAGAAGAACAAGGGAGGAATATCTATGAGCATGTTGGGGAACAACTTGGGGGGTTTTCTTTCCCTTTTTTGTTTATGTATGCTCTTTATTGTGTGCTTTATATCTCTCTTGATATGCATCTTAAGGTTTTTAAGTTCGTGTTTCGTTTTGGTTGTGACTAATCTACTAACATTTGAACTTGTCTTTTGTGCCTTGTGCCCCTTTTGACGTGTATCAGTTTCAATAGTTCAGATATTTATATTTTATTTTATAATAAATGCATTGACATATAAAATATAATAAAAAATAATCTTCTAACTTAATACCTCTTAAACTAATAATATTTAAATAATTTTTCCTTACAAATATTTTATTTATTAAAAAGTTAATAATATTTAAATTATTGTTTGTTAAAAATATTCAACTTTATTAAAAATGATTGATTGATTGAAACAATTAATAATATTAATTAATTAAAATTATTCATCAGAAAATAAAGATTCAAGTATCGATACAATTTATATTTTCAAATTAATTTGCATACTTTTGTATTTAGATTTTTTATATTTTAAAATAAATTTGTTTACATTGTAAATAACTATCACTAATGAATAAAAATTTTACATTATGTGATTTTGCACCCTCCAATATATTTTACTATCAATGTAACCATTGCACCTCATTTTGGTACAAGTGCTAGAGTATTTTTCTATGTGACTATGCCTAATTGTCAAATTTTTTACTCCAATATTGATATATGATTTCACAACTAACACAATAGTGGTGACATTTCTTAGCTTTTGGGCATATTGTCTAACTTTCAAACCTAACATAAAGATTAAATGGATCAAAAAAAGGTTACTTAGTACTTAAGTTAAAGTGGATTTTCAATAACTTCAAAAATCTTCCATGTTTAGAAAGAAATAAGACTACATTGGATGAAGAGCCTACTCAATGGTCATAATGTGGCGAGGACATCTACATCATTAGTTCCACCAATATTGTTTACAATTTTGTATATATATTACCATTGGTCTCATTAGGAGTATTTTTGGTAAAAAAAAATTGATGGGACATGGATTTGCAATTATTAAAACTACTTGTTTTACTGATATATTTGTAGATGTCTAAAATTAATTAAATCAATATTTAATTAATTTTTCTTTTTCACATAATTAATCATATTAGTTATGAAAGTCCTCATTATTCTCAAAATTAATTAAATGATTTTTTTAATTAATTTTGTCACCTTAGCCATATGATTAATTTTTCAAAATTAATTATATCCAATTCTTCTAAAATTATTTTAATTCCAAACCTTAGCCAATAATTCTCATCTGACCCTGATTAGTTAATTAATCTCATTGAATGTCCAAGGGGTTGAGCTTAATTGGTTAAAACACTGGGTTCTCACTGTGGAGACCCAAGTTCAATTCCCAATAGGGACATTTGAAGTGGAATTCTATGTTGTGACTCTTGGCCTTCCATAGGATGGGGAAGGTCTTGGGGTCAATCTAATCAAACATAATAATAATAATAATAATTCAAGTAATGGGGATGGGGGCCCCTACTGTGTCCCCACTGGTTCATAGCTCCAGTCAAAAGCTATTTAGGCTTCGGCCAATTACTGATCAAAAAATAAAATAAAATTAATCTCATTGAATAACTAATGCCATGATTGCTACAAATCACCCTCTTAATCCCTATCATGATTATCTTGTACTTTTGTAGCTTTTCTGACCATCCAAGGCCAAAATTCATAAACTACTAACTACTCTGCTGCAGATTCATGTTTTGAAGACCATTTTTCCACTAAGTGTATGTTAGGATTTAATTTCATGCATTAATAATTAGAGAACATCTTTTGTTTACCATGTTTGCACGGGATAGTTGGTATATGCTCTCCCCTTGTGAAAGCTTGGGTGATAAAAAAGATAGACCTATCCCCTTTTTGTCATAGTTAGAACCCAAAAAACTTTGGTGTATTCTCCGCTCTTTAGTGGTGAGAATAAAGCTTAGTGTTTTTTAGAGTGTCTTCCTCCAGATGCAATAGGCGAGTGAGAGGGAATGAGCCAAGCGATACTCTTTCGGTCCACTATACAAATAATCATGAGGGTGATGAAAGTCATTACTGCTTGGCACTGTTGTTCTATAGTGACGAAAGTCTCCCTCAGTATCCTAGTGATGCATTAAAACCCTTGTTCTAAGGGTTGGAATTCCTCTTAATTGAGAAAATCATTGCATGCATAGACACTAGTATTACCTTGAAAGCTGACTAGACACCACTCATAGTAGAGGCCAAAATCCCTTTTGCTTGTTGGTGCAGGAGGGAAAAAGTATGAAGGTACCTTGCATCATACTATTCATTATCGAAACATATGTCCCTTGGTTCAAAGATCTCTAGATCTTTGGGGTATGAGATTTTGGTGTGCTCGAGAAGTGTGTATCATGTAAAGGGGAGCCAGTGCCACCAAAATCTCTTTTTTTTGAGAAATCCAAGTGGGGACTCAACAAGTAGAATCCTCTTTCCAGCCTGAGCAGTGCTTGCTTACACGTGTCTTCAATTATGCATACCAATGATTTTCAAATCAGGCTAATCTAGGCCCTCTATCTCAAACTTGTCTCAAGTGTTTCCTTGGCCAATGTGTATTTTTACTTGATATCTCTTTCCAAGAAGACAAACCACAAAAAATTCCAAGTCATTGTTAAACTACCCCTCGACATCTATGCCTTTGATTCACCATCTTTGGTTCTAAAACGTCGTCTTCAATTTTCTGAAAAACACTATCTGTGTCTATAAAATGATGTCTCTGCCTCGATTTTACTGTCTCTGCCTGAACAAAATTTTCAACCAGACTTCATTCAAACATCCATACACCATACCCAAAAGTCCCTTAAGCATCCCAAGAAGTCAATTTATCACTAAGTTAAGAAAATGAAGCCAAAGTCTCAAGAAACTCCTAAAGCGAAGAAGCTTCTTGTATAAGAACTGTAAGATCTTGTTGAAATACTGAGTCTTTTTGTAGTGTTTCCATGATTACCTCCATGATTTCAATAATGAATTTGACTAAGAACCTTTGAGAACCCATTCTTTTGAGAAAAGGTCAACCTTGTCCCAACAAATCAATATGAGTGGTTGCATCTTATTGTCTCTCCTTCCCCAACTAGAAATCATATACTAAGTGTCTTTTCCATCTTGGGTAAGCTCCTCCCTTTTCCTTCTTTTCCATCATCAACCCGTTTTTTCATAATCATTTTCTTTCCATCCTTAAGGACTCAGTACATCAAAACTAATCAATCATTTGATCTAAATTTATCCATCAATCATCAATCCTAAACCTAGGTCAACACTTTGTAATGTCTGATTTAGATCTTTATCTTTCGTTCATCCCTAATTGTTGTGGTGCTTGAGAAACTATCTATCTCAAGTACCTTGATTAATTAGTCATAATCATTTGGGTTGATCTAAACCCTAATCCTTGTCTAATCTTCCTTAGGAACTTAGCCTATCCTAAGTAAGAAAGGACTTAATCATAATCAAATCCTAGTCTAAAGATCTTTTAGCTTAGCTTGGTTGTTACCTTTCTCTTGGCCCGCATCAATAATCCCTACACCTTTCCTAATCCTAATCTAAGGATCAAGGTGTTATCCGAATCCAACTAAAACTTTTCCTAGTCCAAGGACCCAACTTTAATCCAATCCAATCATATCAAATCCAACCCTAAATCAAA
This sequence comes from Cryptomeria japonica, assembly GCF_030272615.1. Taxonomy (NCBI): domain Eukaryota; kingdom Viridiplantae; phylum Streptophyta; class Pinopsida; order Cupressales; family Cupressaceae; genus Cryptomeria; species Cryptomeria japonica. The sequence goes on along the minus strand of NC_081409.1, from coordinate 415,448,842 downwards.
TCCAAGGTTTCTAAGTCCTCATCCTCATTTTCATCCCCTACTTATTTCTTGAAGAAATCCATCCATCCAATCTCAATTCATCTTCCCATCCTTTTTATCTTGAGGTTACCCTTGCATGGTTTGTACACGCACCCAAAAGCAAAAAATGGCCACCTAATACAATGAGTTACCCAACCCTAACCTCTATGTTGACCATGATGCTCAAATAGAGGAAGAATATGTAGATCAACTTGAACATTCTACATGCTTTCAAACCTTTGTGGATGATCCATGCATTTATGTAATGATGAAGAAACTTATCAAATGGATCCTAGCACCTTCGTAATTGAGCTTATCAAACAAGGGGACCGATTGCCTCTAGAATTTGATTAGTCCATCCTTGACACACCCATGCAAGGTAACTTCGTTGAGAGACCTCTCCTTAATCCCATTCTTAATCCGCAACCTACCACTTTCACACCTACTAGTACCTCTGATCCTTCTTCCTGACCACCTAAACATTGCACCCCTCCATAATTCTGCCAACTATATCAATGCCAACTTGCCACCCATTAATGTAGTTTTTGATGAATACTAAGAGGGGGGGGGGGGTGAATTAGTATGCCAAAAATCTTTGCACTTAAACACTTTGCTAGACTAATAGTAAACCAGTAAAATAGTTTAGCAAACAAACCGGTTAGCACACATGCAAACCAAATAGCAAATAATGCATTCACCCATAGAAGCAGAAACACCATAACACAAGAGATTTTGATGTGGAAACCCAAATGGGAAAAACCACGTTGAGATGGAACTCACAAGTAACTAGCTGCAGAATAGGAACTAGACCGGTTAAGGTCAGACTGGTTAAGGTCATACAATGTTCTTTACCAGAACAAATCTTGTTAGGAATCTCAATCTCTATTAGGAGATAAGTCCGATTAAAGACTACCTTGCTAGAGGATTTTAGATCCACAAATGTGAACCACCTTGTTAGAGGATTTACAAAAGGCTTTTGGGCCTACCCAGTTAAGGGCTACAGACTTGTCGAAGATGTGAGTAATCAACAAGTGAGTGATCTAGCAAATAGCACAGATTGCTTGGTTAGATCCTTGATAGCTCGTTCCTAATGCATTCCAACATTACTTTAGTCTTCTACACATTCATATTCTCTAACTCCTCAACCACCTTAAACCCTAGCAATAACATCAACAACAACCTAAAACCCTAGACATGATGTCCTTATGAAGGAATCTGATTTCATGTCAGTCCAATAGGATTACAATACAATTTCCTAGTTTCAATGCATCTAGACGTATTTGGTAACATGACACAAAAATCACCGTTAAAGTGTCGGCAGTGTCAAATAATTAGTGGATGGTAACTCATCACAAAATGTCGGTTGGTAACTCATCACAGAGTATTACTGGTTCATACAAAATGCCGGTTGCCGGTTTGACAAAATGAAGACTGGGAAATATGTGATCTACCGCTTTGATCCTTCGTACCGCTTGAGATCCTCAAACCGCTTGTGGTTAACATGCCACTTCAGATCGGTTATCACTTTCTGCAAAACACCAATAGTCTAAGGACTATAATGCATCATATTGGTTGGAACATGTATCGGTTGAGCTTTAATTAATAGATACAAAAATGATCTCAATGCGAGTGTGTGTCCATCAATTAAAATCACAACATAATCATCAAAAATGCCAACAATCTCCCCCTTTGGCATTGATGGCAACACTTAGGAAATTTTGACATCTAAGTGTTTTACAACAAAAATATGCCAGAATCAAAATTACTCCCCCTAAGCATATACACTATCCCTTTTGGAGAAAATACAATGTATACTACTTCTTAATAGAAATAACATGAAAGTATACATCAAAACATTCAAAATTTATACTTCTCACCCTTTGCCAACAATGACAAAAATATTATAGACTAACACCTGTTTCAAAAATAATGTGTTTGCGACAGTAAAGAATAAAACTTGTCAAAAATAGATTTAAAGTCCTGCAAGAATTGTTTCATAGATAAAGACCAGGACTCAAGTAGGGAGGTGGCTACTTCTTTCTCTATCTGCATCTGGGAGATCTGTTCTTCCATGGCGTCTATTGTGCTCATCTCCTATGTCGCCGTTAAGGCATCCTGATTAAGATAGCACTTCTGAAGTATTTGCAGATGTGGGAGTAGAACCAGTTGTAGCTCTTACAAATCTCATGACTGGGTGCTGATCTCATGCTCTATTTTAGTAGATTGGATATGAAACCGGTGAATGGTTTTCCCATAAGCTGTAAAAGAGTCATATGACAGCTTGAAGGTGCTCATATATAACTGCAAATCAGATTGAAGCTTTTGCTTCTGTGCAAGCACATCATCACAGAATAGATGGGGTTGGCAGATCTTGCTGAGTAGAAGATTCCCCTCATCTGGAGCATTCCTTATATCCTTCTGTGCTTTTTGCAGTTCAGACCAGAGCTCATTAATCTTCTTTACCAGGGCAATGTTGAGAGCCTTTTGATGCTCTTTCTTGGTATCCACCTCTGCTACCTCTTCTAAGCTCTGCACTTGATCATCCACTACTGTGCATAGGAGCTTCAATTGGGCCAATGATGAGTCAGTGCTAGGGAGGTTTGTGTCAGGTAACAAACCGGTAAGAGTGTCCACCGCTGCTTGGATCACATCTTGCTCCTTTTTCCTCTGTATTGCTTCAAGACATTCTTGAGCAACCTTGATGCTCTGCAGTAGCTCCATTTCACTTGCAGACTGGAGGTCAATGGGACTGGTGAGGTCAGCCGGTTTGGCTTGACTACTGGTTGCCTTAGGAGTCTCCATCTGTGTGCTCTTTGCCACTTCTGCTTCCTTGTCCTCCTCTGTTTTCTTCTTTGCCTCTTCTCTTCTCTTTTCCTCTTCCTTATCCTCCTCTACCTTCCTCTTCTCTACTTCCTTCCTCTTCTCCTCTGCCTTATCTTCCTCTTCCTTCTTCTTTTCTACTTCCTTTTACTTCTCCTCTTCCTTTCTCTTCTCCTCTTCCTTTCTTTTCTTCTCTTCTTCTTTTCTCTTTTCTTCCTGTTTCCATTTCTCCTCATCTTCTTCCTTCTTCTTCTTGTCCTCTTCCTTTTTCTTCTTCTCCTCTTCATCCTTCTTCTTCTTCTCCTCTTCATTCTTCTTCTTCTTCTCCTCTTCATTCTTCTTCTTCTCCGCTTGTTTGCTTCCTCCTTTTTATCCTATGTTTCCTTTTGCTTTACTTCCTGTTCTGCCTACTTCTCTTGTCATGTTTCTTCTGATGGTGTACCCTAAGCAACATCCTCTCCATCTAGAGCATCAACATCAATAGTGTCTATGGGTTCAGTAATCGAGTTTCCTTCATTGTCAAACACTTCATCCGGTTTAGTTATTGTCAGTTCTTGTTCAACCTTCCTGTTGGCTTCAGCCACTCTATGCATCTTAAGAGATTCTAGAGCAAGAGTGTGTGTATTTTTGAGCACTTCTTGACCCTTTCCTTCTAGTAATAGGAGTCTTCTTCTTCTCATGAAGAAGAGGCCTTTGTATTTATTCATTACTTCAAACAATTCTGAATTTGATACATCAGGAAAATGTTCAGCAAAAAATTTCTCTCTCATTTCCTGTTCCTTCTCTATGGCAATGCGCCACTTATTGTCTAAGGAATTATACAAAGAATCTGGTGTCTCATATCTAATTTCTGAAGGTGACCGGTTATTAACACATAAATACTGAATGATTTCTTTTTCAACTGCTTCCTTTTCATCATCATTAAAGTCATCAAAACAATCAATCAAATCATTCAACACTTTTCTCCTAATGTTTTTGATAGTTATTTAACAATGTGTCAAAGGTTTGTAGGAGGAGATGTCAATATTTACCGGTGTCGATGATGCCGGTTCATTCTTTGTCTTTTTCTTTGCTTGTCATGTCTTCTTAGGTTTTTCCTCAGACACAGTTTCTTCTGAGTCTAGTGAGGCATTCCTTGTTTTCCTCTTTCTCTCAAACACTTTGGCAGGTGACCGCTTGGTCAGTTTGGGGCTGGCTGCAGTAACCGGTGCTGATGCTGAAGGCACTGCCTTTCCTTTCTTTTAAGGGGATTCTTCAATCGGTGCAACCCTTTCTAGATAGGTGTCGGTTCTCTTTGCCCTGGGATCTAGGGGTGAGGCAATTAGGGTAGAGGAATACCCATCTAGCATATCATACATCACCTCATAGCCCATAGGCTCCACTTCTTCCTGTCTAGGCTCAACGACCTCCATTATGCATTGATCAACTTTGATGATAAAGCAAATATCATCTTCATACTTCTTGACAATGTCACCGGATATCCTCACCCTTAGGCTCATCTTGCTTCTGAACTCATCAAAGTACTTGTTCAGAACATCAGGGTAAGCGGTTCCAACTGCTTGCAGGCTTTCTTTAATTTGCTTGGTAACCAGTTGGTCCGCAGACCACTGAATGTCTCCCACTCCTAGGAAGTATCGTTGGAAATAAAAGAATAATCCGACCAGTAGCTAACCAAACTTGAACTTCAATGCATTATCCTGTTTGATTGATTTCAGATTCAACAGGAGTTGCCTTTGCATACCAGTGCATAGGTCGAATGATGCATCTTCCTTGATCATCTGGTAAGCGGCATTTACCACTGCAGTAGATACAGAGTTAATTCTACTGGCTGAGAACGTCCGATATCCAATCACCATGCACACATATTTCATATCAGAGCCCATGTTGCAAACATTGGGATCTCTGGTGTCGCGTGTGCCCTCTATTTGTGTGAGGTGTATCGACCTTATGTGTATGCTTGTCCTCCTTTTGCATGTGAGTGATTGAGCAGACCTTGTTGGGTGTGTAACGTGTGTGTTCACACCTTGTTTTCGCCTTCTTGATGTTGGTGTTTGAGTGCTTATTTGTGCCTTATGTGCTTATTGATGTTTTGGTCTACGATTACTCTTATTTGAAAGAGAGTCATATGTACCTCCCCTTATTGAGTGTTGTACTCTTTAGACTAACCCAATTGGATTGGTCCGTGCTTGCCTTGAATCTGAAAGTGCGAATTATGTTTGTTTAAAGATTATGATATGGCTTAATGTTGTCCACTTGAAGGACTAGTATGGCAATTATTGAATGCTCATTTTGTAGAAAATTAAATGATCATCCCATTCCTCTCTCTCTTTCTGGAAATTTAAATGATTAGGATATGAGTAATTATCTTTGATTCGAGTTTTTCCTGTTTGCAAGAGAGAAAAGGGTGTGACTTCTTGAACCCTTGTGTGAGCCTTATGTCGCTTATGTTTTAGATTATTAAAGGGCTATGGGTTTAAAAATTTTATTTTGGGTGTATGGGAGAAAACTGTATGTGTTCGTTTAAAGAATTCTCCACGTGTATGTTGTAGGAGTAGCATGATTAAATTCTATCTTAGTAAGGTGCATTGCTATGCGAATAGTTGAATTATGCGAAACTGCTTGGTTTGTAGAAGTGTTAAAAAGAGCATGTTATTGTAGCTTCGAGAGAATATTAATGTGTTTTCCGAAAGATTGTTTTATGTGTTTCATTAAACCAGTTTGATTGAAGATATATTTTAGCAAATGCTCCATTGAACTCGCTTTTGGGTATATGTAATTACCTTGATGTGTTTAGAAAGTGCGGATGGAAAAGCTTGTTTGATGTGTGTGCCTTAATATGTTTTATTTGGTTAATAGCTCTTTGCTTATCTTTGATCGTAATGTGATCTTCTCTAATAGGTTGCAAATTATGACATGTGTCTATATTGTATTATTATTAAGTGAGTGTTCTTAAGAGGTCTTGCATTATCGAAAGATTGCCTTTATTGATCTCTGCTTGTTTGGAAAACTAGAACCTCCTGTTGCAACCATAATTATTGGAAATGTTTTGTGAGATTGACTGTCATCCTTCTAAAATGGTAGCGAAATGAAAACCGTGTAATTAAATGATAGGCTTATAATGAGAAAATGTATAATGCAGCGTGATCTTGTTTGATCTTGCGTTTTTGTAGGAAATAGTTTGGTTATCAAACTCTCTTTCCCTTCTCTTTGCCTAATCATAAGAATTTTCGAAACGGTATTAAGAGTGCATTGATTTAAATAGAATGTTTATAAAACATGTGAAATTGTATGTTTGCTTTTGGCTTCATAGGGATAGATGAAAGTCTTAAGCTTTAGAAATGAATTTGCTTAGCTAGTAAGTTAGTTATGAATGCTTAGTGAGATTCGAGAAAGCTATAGGAATGATGTTAATTCCTTATATAATTGTGAATTGTTAATAATTTTAGTACTTGTACCTAGAGTAAACTTGATTCAGTTAATTATACAGAAAGCATAATTGGAATCTTCCTTGTATAGATGTTAGCGTACTGAAAAGTACTCCCCGTAAATGTGACTAAACCAGTATTGGTGTATTTGTGTGTATTGTGAGAAACCAGTGCTTATTATTTGTGCCCATGGATTGGTGAAGTAATCAACCATGGAGGATATGTTGCTTATGAGTATGGGAAACCATACTGTTTATGTGATGTTGCTTATTTGTTTCCCTGCTGAGTACCAAACCTCGGGTTGTGGGTAACTCAGTATGTTAAGGGGTAGTATTCGAAGCGACCGTTCCTTGAATAGTATGGATTGGCGTACGAGTAATGTCGGCGCGAAGCGACTCTAGCTTCTCTACTTCGAGGAATGATATAGTTGTACTACTAAACTGTATCAAGGTGTACTCAATACTTTCCCTTTGGTGAATCTATTTATAGGTTTATGTGTGTCAGCCTATTCTCTTCCTTTATTTGAGCTTATGGATGGTGATTCTTGTGTATCGTGATGGTATTATTGGAGGATCCTTTGCCTTGTCTTCATGAAAGGTAGGTTTATTCGCATGTGCTGCCAGTTAGTATGTGTTGGTGGGCATGTGGGTGGACCATAGTCATGTATACCTCTGACTTACGGTGAGTATCCTTCTAGATACGTCGCTATGCGGGATGTGGCTTGCGCGTGCTTTTTCCGCGAGGTGCACTACCATGCGGGATACGTCCATTGTGTGTTTTCTCCACTTGGGGTATTGCCATGCCACGTGACGACGTGATGCAGGGTGATGTCGAGGTGCACACCGCCATGCCATGTGGATAGTGTGACTATGTCGCACCACATGATGAGCTACTGCAATAGCTAGTTAGTTGTTCCTTCCTTCCTCATTGGTGGCTAGATGCTAGTCACACAGTGATGTTATGTGCAGTTGTGATATTCTTTATATTTCTTTGGGGATCAACAATTTATTTTACTTTGACTTTGAAGGTTTAGCCACGATCTTGTGATCTTTTGCACTTTGATTTGGTGTTGCAATTCCGGATTATTTTCTTACCTTACTGTTGGAATTGATGATTTATTATCTTTATTCATCTGTACTTTGGTGGCTAAACTGGTTTATCATTATTGTTTTCGGATGCTGGTCTTGTGTCGAAATGTGAAATTCCTCTCCAAGGACGTATGATACGGAATTGGTAGAGTGTGTGCGAGGAAGTTGATATAGGGAACCGTGAGGATAGGGGGTATGTGAGGCTGTGACGCAGCTAGTACCCACTACCTACCTATGTGTGGTGACTATCTCTTGGAGGCTAACCACCTTGTTCAACAAGGGATATTCACAAAGGTCTTGTATGGAAGGTAGCACCGCTATGGTGTGCCTAGCACCATCGAGCCCTTGAGTGAGATATTGGATATTTATGATCATATTGTTGTTATGAGATCAGGCATAGAGATGCTGATCGTGCATGTTATCTTTGACCGAGCATTAGACATGCTCACATGTGGCCTTTTCTGTTATGCATTCCAGTTATGTGGATGGTTATTATGTGTATCATGGAGTAGATTGTGTTAACTTGTCACTATGTTATGGGACATAGTCATTGGAAAGGTTTTCTTATGCCTGTCAAGTGTAATCAATTGAGTTATTTATGTTGCTCTTATTTCATGGAAGTTAATTTGGTTGTAGAAATTGATATTTTGAGCTAGTTCTATTCAATAAAATTTTATGATAAAGATGGATTGGTAAAGGAAATTGATCATTATGGCATGTTTTCTTGTCATTTTTGGTCGATGATTATGGTAATTGTTGTTTACCTCTTTGTAATGCTTTAATTTGCTGTAATGAAAGAAAGAAAATTCTTGTATCTCTGCTATGATTGTGAATAATTCCTAGAACATTTAAGGAATGTATGGTTGTAGATGTATCTTGCCAATGGATAATGGCGTTTGTAAAGGATTTTGCAAGAATATTTCATTTATTATGGAAAGATTTCTATGTGCAATTTGATCTTTGTTGAATGAGTTTCAGGGCGGATGCGTACGACATGTTCTCCATCTAGCCTTATGACTTCCAGGAGTAAGTCGGAACCTAGGGGGGGAGAATGTAGTACCCCTACCCCAATCGATCTCTAACCTTGGTTTAATCTTGATCAGATTATCTTAATATAATGTTAAAGTCAGATGTTTGATTTAATGCATAGCTGTGGATGTGGTTTTCACACTAGTGGTATGCAAGTTGTTTGTGTACCTATCTCATGGTATTAATATTGAGCTAACGCTTTCATTAAATTTTATATATGTATGCATGTATGAATCTTGGTTGCAGGAAATTTCAGGTACAATGCCGCATGAGTGCGAGGTTCGTCTTCACCTGGAATTGCAGGTTTGAGTGTACCTTTTGAATCCTTAGAGTTGGATTAGGTGGTCGTAAGACCCTAGTCGACCTTAGTCGTGCTCCAGTGAGCATCGCCAGTCGTCGTCGGTAATCCCCTTCTTGTTTGGGTTTGCGAGTCGTCTGTTTGGTTGACTTTCTCGTTTTGCGTGCTTGGTGTGTTTGGTTAAATTGATTAATTAGTCCTTAGTAATTATCTTGATTAAATATGCGTTTGTGCATTGATGATTAATGGATTAAATTAATCTGGTTTCCGTTATGTGATTTTCGTTGATATTGGGTTGCTCGTTTTAAATTGGGAGTGAATTCGATCAAATAACTGATTTTGAATATTAAATGCATTTATATATGCTGTTGAAAAGGAAAGCTTTGTATTTTATTGCGATAAACTTAACTGTATCCTGTTGGCTTTTGAGATTAGAAAGATTAAATTTGATTAAATGAAAGAAATCAATTTTTGGATTTGGAATAGCAAGTTAATTAGTCGCTAAAGTTAGAAATGGATTAAATTTGAGTATTATTTTTAAATAAGAATTTTTATTCCAAAAATAAAAATTTTGGGTCAACTCTTCCATATAACCCAATTTGGGGGAAAATTGAAAAAAAATGGACATTTTTGGAGAAGATTTTGGTTGGAAGGAAATTTTGGGGGTTTTGGGAAGGAATTTTGCTGGATCTGACAGGTGGGCTCTCCTTCAGTAATCTCTACCAGGATTGCGAATGAAGGTAGGATTCTGAATTATTTTCTTGCTTGCCAAAAGAATTTCTGGTTGAAAGAGTTGGATTTGTTATTGAAAAATCAGTTTAATTGATTAAAAGAGTAGATTGGAATAAGATCTTGAATTATCCCTCCTAGATTTCATTCTGTGTTTTCAAATCAAATTTTGGTTTGCTAAGAATGATTTTAAATAAATAAAATTGAAATATATTTGGGGGTTTGGCAGATTAGATGTTAAAATTGGGAAGAATAATCTTGTTTAACCATTATGCTGATTGGTTTTGGAGAAATCCCCCCCTTTCCTGATCTGGGTATGTTTATAATGGTTTATGAAGGAATTAAAACCAAAAAAAAAATATATTTATTTCAGTCTGTGTGAGACTGTGTTTTTCTTTCCTTGCTGTGTATGAAACCTTTTAACAGCAAATTTTTTTTTAAAAAAAATATTTTTTTTTTGAATGAAATGTTAAACGCATTCGTTGTTTGGTTAATAGCATATTTGGTGGGGGGGGGTTGCGGTATTGCCAAGGCCCTCGACCCAGGTTTGGGGAGAGCCAAGTCTTCCCTAAGCCTGGGGAGAGGCCTGCGGAGGCCATGGCGTGCCCTCCACGCAGCCAAGGCTGGGTGGAGACCACGTCATGGTCTCCCCAGCCCTTCCGCAGGGAAAGGGAGGCCCGCGTGGGAGGAGCCCACGTGGCCCCCACGTGGGTTTTCCTTGAAGTTTAAAATATAATTAGCGTTTAATGTTTTTTTTATTATTTTTTTTTAATATGAAAAAAAAAAAAAAATAGATTTGTTAAATTAAAAGTTTTCTTAAAATTAAGTTTCCAATTATTGATTAATGATTATTATATATATATGATTAATGGAAAATTAATTTGTGTATTTATACTAATCGATATTAATTCGAAATTTGTGCAAAAGCATTAATTATTAGTGAGATATATTTTCTTAATAGAGATTAATAATTATTTATTAACTAATAATTAATTGGGTTATTGTGCACTATTAGTCGTTAATTGTGTATATTTTATTTATCGTGGAATAATAAATATACTCTTTAATTAACAGTTCATTTTGGATTCTGCTATACGTGCGTAGGGAAGTAAGATTTGGATTTTGGAAATGATTATCTTCATTTGGATTCCCTTTTTATATTATATTCCGTGATCCGTTTTATGCATCTGGGTTTGAAAAATATGAAACTGTAGAGGTTGGTTTCGAACCAGTATGTCAATGATGTTTTGATTGGAGTTTAAATATCTCATTTTAGTTGATTAATGGTTGACTGAATTTCTATTAATATGAATTGGTTTAAAAACTCATTATGACTTTATATGTCTGTTCGATGCTTTGAACCTTAAAGAATTAGAAAACCAAGAACAACTTATCCCTTGATGAGGTAGATAACTGTAAGCTGATTTAGATCTTGTAGAAAACTTGATCGACTTGTAATGATTAAATCAATTTGAGGAAATATTGTCTTTTCTGATTATTGCCTTGCGAGTTTAATTTCTGTATTCGCCTTTAGTTATGAAATGGCATGTTTTGCTTTGTTTAATAGGACCCTGTCGTATGGATTGACTTGGGGTACCTATTTCAGTCCTCGATTCTGAGTTGACTGTTGTATTGTGGTAGTGTCATTTTGATCTTATCCTCCTTGTGTGTGAGTCGAATGATGATTGTGGTTGACCGTTGTTGGTCGGGTCTCTAGTTAGAGTACCGTCAGTAAGTGTTCATCCTTGAGTCGTGCTTGACCAGATGATTGTCTCTCTCTTCTTGAACTTCGTTCGTCTGACCATGTGTATTCCTTGGTTTTGAGTTCGTCCGAGTATAGTCTAGTGTCGTATGGGAAAGTGGCTTTCGATTGGGGGCCGCGCCCAAAGTGGCTGCTGGGTAACCCGTCGAAAGTGAGTCTAATAAGTGATAACCTAAGTAGATTAGAATGTAATCTCTAAATAAGATTAATGTGCCTCACACATGAGACGAGTGCTACCATAGATTCGACATGCTGTGAGAAGGCCTGAAATGGCAAACTACCATCCTTGTCTTCACGAGAGGATGTGTGGGTCCACATGAGGCTTGGATGGGCCGGAAGCTCGGATTAGGTTGCCTGGGTAACCCAGTGTATGGGGCCGAGACCTATGAAGACTTGCCATGGTAACCATACCAGGTTGTGTGATGACACTTGTCCCTACGTTCGCTAGTGTGTTGTTGTTTTGTCCTGTTAGGAGTACCTTTGTGAGTCATCCTTTTTGCCTCTGCCCTTGTGAGTGTCGGTTTCATGTTAGACCTTGGGTGGTGATGGCTCAGTTTTATGGATGCTCTCATGGACCTCTTGTATTAGATTTGATTATGTTCAGCTGGATCCTGTTCTTTTCAGGGATCGTTTATGTATTTATAGACCGATGCGGTCGCTTGTATATTGTTTATATTTCGCCTTGATGGCTGGATTGTAATGGTGTAACCTCTTGTATCCTTAACCTTTTTATTTATCAGAGGGGGTCTTGCAGTTGAGCAGACCCGGAGATGTAGCCCTTTAGGGGTGAACTCCGAGATCATTATGGTGTTATGTGATGTATTCTCTTATGTTTCCTTTATTCAGCTTTATCATGTATGATTAACTTATGTTAGAATGGTAAAGCGGATAATTGGAATTAACTATAAATGCTTTTATTCAGTTCTTTCTTGAATGCCATGTTGATCGAATGCGTAAGTGGTTTAGATGAGTTTATCGTAGATGCTAGTATGCAATCATCTTTTAAATGCAATAAGTTGGAATATGAAATAATGTAACTTAGAGTAATGAATTAGACTCAGTTGTTGTTAAAGAATTTAAATATTCTTGGAAAGATCTCTTATGTTATGATGAAATCCTAGTGTATTAGAATGTTAGATGTATGGTTTGTAATTTTAAATGAAAAGCTTGAATGAAGATTATGAATGGGTCTTAATGATGAATCCTTGTTGTGATTTATATTTCCATCTTTTGAAAGAAGTTATCCTGATTATGAATTATCTCGTTATTAAGATATTCAGCTTTGGGATTAATTGTGTGAGTTAAGTATTGTGAATTTAAGTAATCTTGTTGGGAAACTCTTTAGGTGTTAGTTGATGTCTTCCGCTATGTAATCTGAATCTTTGTTATCTTGTTGCATCTTATGTGTTGTAACTTTAAAAAAATAAAATTATTGCACTCTATTCTTGTGTTTGGCTTAATCCCTTCGGGGTTTCCTGGCGGGGCATTACATTTCACAAGGTCATCCTTGATGGAATTAACAGTCATTCCTCATGAGTCGCTCACTGAACTGGTGATCTTGGACATTTATGTCTTGCTGACCTTCCTTAGGGCTGGCACTTCCCCTGTATTGCAGAAACTAGTGACAGCATGAATAGCTTGTGGAGCGATATCATGCGTTCTCTCTAGGTACATATTGTCACCATGAATTCTGCTCAGAATGATTCTAATGTGATCATCTGTGAAATCCTCTACGAAATAAACCGCATTATGAAGTTTCTTTATCTCCAAAATGCTATACTCCAGTTTGATCTTCTTATCCTTCCCACAGAATAGACCTAGTTGCGAGTGGATCACTAAAGACCCTAGGTCTTCGATTTTGCAGTCTATATAATCTGAAATCCCTTCTTCCACTATAACCCTAGCTGGTACTTGTGACAAAGCATTATATTTTGATTTTCTTTGAATGAAGTCCATAGAATCGATAGTTGCACTAGAACTATCATAAGATACAAAAGCCATGACAAACAGAAAACTCGAGAAATACCTTTCAGAAATCAAGAATTTAGGGCTTGCAAATTCCACTTCGCCTTCCACTTCGTCTGTTGCCGAATCACCGGTTGAGTTCTTCTCTTGACCGTTTGCAATTTGCATTTGAATCTCCTTCAAGGTTTCTAAAATTTATTTGAATCACAGCACAAATCACTTTATCATCGCTCTGCACTTTGAAAACCTTCTTCACTTCAAAAAATGATAGTGAGAAATGATTTGAAAATTCCTTTTAAACATATTCCTCACCTACCGCAATTAATGCTCCACCATTAGGGCGTAAACCCTAATTTACCTCTTACCATTTCTGGTCTTCCACCAGATGACATGTATCACATACCGGTGTAAACCGGGGGTTCGAAACATTTCGCCATTTACCCCCCCTAATCTTTTCTGATGCTTAGTTTGCCATTTCCGATATTTCCACACTAGGTGTAGAAACCGGTTCTTCTTGTAACACCGTTGGTTTCTTCTTCTAGGTTTTGTTCATATCTGCTTGAATAGTGTCAACATCAATCTTTCCTTCCGGAGTGATCGGTATGTCATCCGATATGTTCTTTCTTGATCTACAAAATTTGGCAATGTGACCCGGTTTGTTGCAGTGATAGCAGACCAATCTAGGTGCTCTCCAAGGTCCATTATTCATGCTGCCATTCTTCCTCCTGCATGTTGCAGTAGTGTGACCATGACCATGATAGACCATATAGTTTTCTCTCCATCTGATTGCCGCTTGATAGCCACTGCTTCTTGGCTGATGATTGAAGGCATTAAACCAGTTGTGATTCCAGTTCACAAAAGGTTCAGGACCAACTCCTTGGGTCCTCTGAGGACATCTTCTAGTGTTATTGATAATAGACCTACATTCAGATGCTCTATGCCCAAATTTGTTGCATGCATAATAGTTACCATTGAATTTATAGGATCTAGGCTTATCATTTAGAAAATAAGGAAAATTATTGTAAGCCTTACTCCTACACACATTGGTAGTATGTCCTTCTTTAAGACAATTAAAGCAAATAGGTTTAAACTTTTGCTTACCTTTATCCTTTGATGCCGGTTGATTCTTTGATGTTCTAGCATTTGTACCAGAGGTCTCACATTCCTCATGACCAGAATAACCAAGTCCATCAGTATTCTTGACAGGTTTGGCAGATTCAAGCTTTTGCTCTAGCTTGACAGTACTCTTGTTGAACTTAGCAAGTATTTCCTTTGACTCAGAGAGTTCTTTGGAAATAGCAGCATTTGTTTCCATTAGGTTTTCATTCTCAGAGATGGCAATGTTCAGTTCTCCTTGCATGTCTTCCTTTTCCACTTTGCTCACATGAAGTTGAGCAGTTAGGGCACTGATCTCTTGCTTTGGCTTGGAGTTTTCATGATCTGTGTCTTTGACCAGATCTTTAGCTTTCCTCCGGTTCTCAAGCTCTTGGCACATTCGGATAGTCAGTCCTTCCAATTCTTTTCTCAGGTTGGAATTGGATTCATTGAACTTTTCTACTTCTTGAATCAGGGCTTCCATGTCCGCTTCATCAGAGGAACTATTTTCAGATAGCTCCATCAACTTTTTAGCATGTTCTCTCCTTTTTTCTTGAGATGCCTTGTATTTGACCATAAGATCATCATAGGCTTGCTCAGACTGAGTGAGCCGATGAGTAAGTCCCCTCAATGTGTATTCTCCCATATCTCTTTCCAAGTGGTTAAACTTATAGAAAGTTAGGCTCTGATACCAATTAATGAATACTAAGAGGGGGGGGGGGTGAATTAGTATGCCAAAAATATTTGCACTTAAACACTTTGCTAGACTAACAGTAAACTGGTAAAACAGTTTAGCACACATGCAAACCAAATAGAAAATAATGCATTCACCCATAGAAGCACAAACACCATAACACAAGAGATTTTGAGGTGGAAACCCAAATGGGAAAAACCACGGTGAGATGGAACTTACAAGTAACTATCTGCAGAATAGGAACCAGACCGATTAAGGTTAGACCGGTTAAGGTCATACAATGTTCTTTACCAGAACAGATTCTGTTAGGAATCTCAATCTCTGTTAGGAGATAATTTTGATTAAAGACTACCTTGCTAGAGGATTTTAGATCCACAGATGTGAACCACCTTGTTAGAGGATTTACAAAAGGCTTTTGGGCCTACCCAGTTAAGGGCTATAGACTTGTTGAAGATGTGAGTAATCAACAAGTGAGTGATCTAGCAAATAGCATAGATTGCTTGGTTAGATCCTTGATAGCTAGTTCCTAATGCATTCCAGCATTACTTCAGTCTTCTACACATTCATACTCTCTAACTCCTCAACCACCTTAAACCCTAGCAATAACATCAACAACAACCTAAAACCCTAGACATGATGTCCTTATGAAGGAATCTGATTTCATGTCGGTCCAATAGGATTACAATACAATTTCCTAGGTTCAATGTATCTAGACGCATCTGGTAACATGACACAAAAAGCACTGTTAAAGTGTTGGCACCATCAAACAATCGGTGGATGGTAACTCATCACAAAATGCTGGCTGGTAACTCATCACAGAGTATTACCAGTTCATACAAAATACTGGTTCAACCAAAATGCCGGTTACCGGTTTGACAAAATGAAGACTGGGAAATATGTGATCCGCCGCTTTTATCCTTCCTACCACTTGAGATCCTCGAACCGCTTGTGGTTAACATGCCGCTTCAGATCGATAATCACTTTCTGCAAAACACCAATAGTCTAAGGACTATAATGCATCATACCAGTTGGAACATGTATCAGTTGAGCTTTAATTAATACATACAAAAATGATCTCAATGCGAGTGTGTGTCCATCAATGACAATCACAACATAATCATCAAAAATGCCAATAGTTTTTGCCTCATGCCCTTAATCACCTCCCAAGTTCCCTTCTCTTGCTATCAATATATTGGTGGTGGTATACCAATCATGTCCACACATGTCCCAAATTCCAACTCAATTCAACACATCCCTAATGTTCAAAATCAACCACCTAAACTCATAAAGAAAATTCAGCTAATGAAGGACCTAATCATGAACCTAAGGGAAGGGACTTGGAAGAAATCCAATAACCTCAAATAAATTTGTCCCCATTCTTACAATCCATTAATTTTAGTGGTTCCATACCCTCTTGGTTTTGACATCCCAAAATTTGACAAGTCCAAAGGCAAAGCTGACCCTAGGGAAAATTTGAGAGAATTTTTTACAGCCTATCAAGAGGTTTCCTATAGTGATGTCTACTTGCAAAGGATTTTTTCGAAGAGTCTAAGTGGACCCACTCTTTCTTGGTTCTAGTCATCTTTACCTCATTGTTTAATTAAGTCATTCCCTAGCTTGGTCAAAAAGTTTGTGTCTCACTATGAGTACAACATTGAGAACAATGCCTCTATGATAGACCTAAGCAACATGAAACAAAGGACCAGAGAGACCTTCACGAACATTTTACAAAGGTGGCAACATCTTTTCAGAAAATTCCCTTGGGACATACATGAATCTTACCAAGTTGATTTGTTTCAACACAACTTTGTCCCTAAAATGTCTCATCCTTTGATTTGTCAATATCTTGAAACCTTTGAGGAGGTCACCAAGAAAGGCCTAGCCTTAGAGCGAGTTCTCCTTGAGTAGGGCATCCTAAAGCCTTATTTGAAATATTATTAGGGATCCTCATCCAATGACAAGTCTAGATATTGGTATAAGAAAAAGAATGTTGTCAATGATGGAGTCACTGATGACAAATGTGTCTTGATTATGACCATACCAACCAAACCTACAACCACCAATAATCCATCCAACAACCTATCTAATTCATAGAACCAATCCAAGCCCCACAACAATATCACTATTCCTCCAGCCGATCATCCCATCCCAATAATCAACCTTAGCAAGAATACACTCCACTTGATGAACCTATTGGGTTTGTCTTCCAAAATCTTGTCAAGGCTGGTACCATAGTCTTTCCCATGACCCCTCTGTATGAACCCAACCACCCAAAATCCCGATGGTATAATGAGAATGAATATTGTGAATACCATCGTGACCAAGGTCATGATGCAAGAAAGTGCATGAAATTCAAAAATTTTATTCTGGACCTTATTGATAAGGGTGATGTTGAGGTTGTGGTTTCCAAGCCCAATAATGTTAAATTTAGCTGTGAAGCCACCCGAGATCAATGTGACTAAAGAAAAGCAAGACTAGAATCTAGAGATGAACAAAACTCAACACTCTCCTAGCACTAAAGTAGTCTCATAATTTGGGCTAGTGTTATGTTCTCAATACTTAGCATAGGGAGAGGTGAGGGATGCATATATAGCAAAATATCTCTTGCAAACAAAGTAAAGGAGAAAACTAAGTGGGACAAAACTCCTCCCTACAAGAGATAAAATACAACAATTTTCCCAACAAAAGAAAGAATCCCATGCAAGGAAGAAACCCTCTCCAAGATAGAAAGGATGTAAGGACCTACTAGTCCTAACCTTAGACTAACTATCATATAGTATTAAATTCAATAAACCTTTATTACAAATGTATATCAAATTTTCATTTTTTTGAACAAAATATTTAACCTATATGCATACCATAATTAATAGTTAAATATGCATTTTTCACATGAATATAATTACCATACAAATGCAAGACTTAACATTCATAATGATGAATGTGGTTATGTGAAGTAAGGACAATAGGAATAAGAAATATCTTATTAATTTAAATGTTGCAACTTATAGGTAGTATAAAAATAAGAAAACTAAAAATTAATGTGCATAAAGAACTTTGAATTTCTATGTTAAACTAATGATTAATGCATACTAAGATAAATGTGCAAAATGAGAAACAATAACTTATCAACTTAAAAGTATCACTTAACCATGCATTCATAAATGAAAAGATAGAAGCTACACAAAGAAACGCATAAGAGATAAGTCATGCACACAAGGACACATGTTAGTAGGTTAGTGGGTTAGTGGCTTTCCTTCTTTCCTATTAGTTACATTCTCTTAGCTACTTCCTATTCCATTTTTGATAGTAGGCCTCAAAGGTCGTTTACATATCTTACATAGCTTTACATAGCTTAATCACGAGACCACTTTGGTCAATTTTACAAAATAAAATAATACAATATACATCAATGCATAAGATTTTACAATATCATGATGTGAATTCTCTGTCTCTGGATGTAGTGTCTTCCTTGCCATCAGTTTCACCTCCATTTACAAATTTGGAAGAGAAACATATAACCCATGCATTTTATCTACCCAACCAAATGAAGCTTATGCTTCTTGGTTCTCATGATAAGCTCTCGTCCCTCACGGCGAAGTATCCTAGCAAACCGACATCAAATTTTGGGAATGGAACTTGTGCGTGAATGTAGTATCTAACAACCAAATTGTTGAACTTAGCTACATGTGTTATGACAGGGAGAAAATTTATTAAATAAATTGGCCAAGTTCTTAACCCTTTTGGGATAGGTTAAAAAACACCCTTCCCTATTTAACCCATAATTGAGGACATATTATATACATATATGTATATATGTACACATATGTACATAAATATATACACACATATATATACATACACATATACATACACATATATACACACACATACACACACACACACACACACATATATATATCTCTCTCTGTGTGTGTGTGTGTGTGTGTGTGTGTGTGTGTACATATGTGTGTGTATGTATGTATATATATGTGTGTATGTATATATGTATGTATATATGTATGTATGTATATATGTATGTACATGTATATATATACATATATATGCATATATATACATAATGTAAATACACATATACATACATATACACACACATATACATATATCTACATATATACATGTGTGTGTGTGTGTGTGTGTGTGATGCTCTGCAAAAAGGATGTTAGGAAACACAAACACAAGTCAGACAAGTCAATCATTAGTATTAGTATCATAAACAAAATATGATCCTAAGAAAGCATATCAAGAGAGATATCAATCATTTAATGGAAAGCATGCAAAAATAGAAGAAAGACACTAGACTCCTCCAAATGCTTGCCAACATGTTGATATCTACTCCTCCCTTGTTCCTCTCCTCTCCAAGTTCCACATGAGTGTAGCCCTCAACTTTTTGCACTGCTATGGAAGTCTTATGGAGATTCAAGATTTATGAAAAATAATCAAGACTCTGCAAAAATGCAAGCAAACTAGATATGAGAAAGCACTTAATTAAGATATATTGATTTTAACCAAAATAGCAATGTAAACTAGATTATGATTTGCTCCTAAAATGCTCTCTTAAATTTTACTATAAATTAGATGCATACGAGATTTTTGGATCTGGATTACGAAGGAATGGGCTCTATTTATAGGAAAAATAGAGAAATGGATGGTTGAGATTGAGTAATCTCAACAAGGGTTAGGATTGATGGGTTTATAATCCATGTGAGGGTTTTCAACCCAATCCCAAGATGACAAATGCCAACATGAGATGGTTTGAGAGGAGAGGGAAGAAGCATTAAATGCTTGACATGACTTGAAGGTTAGCTTGGATGGTAAGGTTAGTGTTGAGTTGAATGAATAAAACAATTATCCAATGAATAATGCCTTTATCCAATGGATAAACTCTTATGCAAGAGTTAGTGAGGATAACCATGGTCAAAGCAATAGATGCTTGAAGAGACCCATGAGTCAAATGGAGGTTGAGTTAGAAGGAAAGTCTTTAACCATGTGGGTGAGTTGAGTTAACCATAAATGGTTATGTAAGAGCCATTAGTGGTTTGGAAGACTTTAGGGGTTAACTTCTTGAATACATAAAGCAATTAATGCTTTTCAAAGACTTTGAGGCTTTGAGAAGTGACTTCAAGTTGCTTAGGAATGTGACAATATTTATTAGATGAACTAGGCTAACTAGGAATGAGTAGAAGAACCTAGAAAGTGGTTAGAAGAGTCTAGAAGGGGATTTAGGATTGCAAGTGGGTTTGATGGGTGAGGGAAAATAGGATTTTAGTTAAAATAAAATTAATTTATTTCAATTGTGGTTGCAACTTGTATTTTTAGGAGAATGTGAGTGGGGGGAGTTTAGGGATTTAAATAAATGTTTTAATTATTTATTTAAAAGAGGAAAGGGGGTTTAAATTAAATAAATATGTTTTATTAAATTTAATTGATTTTGAGTGTGGCTTAATGAATTAATTTAAATAAATTGAATAATTTATTTAATTAATAGGAGAAGGGGTTGAGGATGAATTAATTAGATTTGGTTAAATAATCAAATAAATAGTAAATATTCATTTAATTAAGTGGACATATTTATGTGACTGCATTTGCCCCTCTTTGAGACAGTGCAGTTTATCGCGTCATTTCAAAGAAAGAAAAATATGTGTGAAGAAATATGCCCCATAAATGTTATTTTAATGGGTGGTATGCCCCCTTGAGAGATGGGCCAATTTTTTTTGAAAAATCAGGCGATCTCTCGAAAAAGAACGAGAAGTGGAGGGGAGGTAGAATAGAAGAAATTAGCAATAACGGTGAAAGAATGGAAGAAATCAGAGTGAAAACAGAGAAATGAGAGGTATTGTGGTGCAGAGGAAGGGTGTGATAAATGAACCTTTAATATTTATAAGGGAAATACAAGGTTCAAACCCCTAGGCCTACAAGCACCCAAATGGCTCAAATAGGTCAAATCTAAACCAAAACTTCTCCAAATGATTCCAAAGGTATGGAATATTTGTACTACCTCCAAATAAGGTGTTTCAACTGGTTTTGTGGTTCTAAGCCTTCTAGGCCTATTTGCCCAATTAGCCCTCCAGCAAGGAAAATGAATTGTTTCAACTCAATTTTGTCAAACAACTAAACAAAAAATTTATGTATTCAGACATCCATTTGGCTTCCCTTTAACATATCAAAAGCTTGCATATGGTTGTTTTGGAAAGTATATGCTGTCCTGCAACTATGCACTATTTGAGACTCCAAAAATGGTCAATTTATAAAGGAAGTATATAATGTTTTAACTCCATGACTCCCAAACTCTCAATAGTCATCCAATATGGTTCAAAACCAAGGAAAATACAATTACATTCAAGGATTAACCTTCCTAAGTGCAAATTCCCAAATTTAGCCTTCCACAAACCCTTAAAAGTAGGGTTTCTCACATACCCCTCTTCCAAATTCTATAACACCCAACTGATGATGGATACACCTTCCATAGGACATGTCTTGACATTTTCAATCATAAAATATAGCCCTCCTTAAGGTGGATTTGCTACTGCTGCTCCTTAGCAAGCATTTTCAATGCAATTTCACTCCTTCCCAACGGTGATAACCCTTCTCTCAACTTATCTGCACATTTTTAGTTTAGAACATAATGTTTCATGTTAAATGGAGACATCCCATGACTCACAGGCTTGATTCAATCATGGAATTCCTACTTCATGTTAGAAAATCACTTTTCTTGAGCTAAAACTAGTCAAAATGTGTTAACAGTCAGCCAAGAATTGCAAATTGAGATAGAACTGAAACTTCAATGCATCCAACTGATAATTGGTATGTTATAAACACCCTCAAATAATTAGTAAACAATAACCCATAAATATGTTATGTAGATCATGCTAAAATAACAATAAAATGGAAGAATTTGATCTTTATTGCAATGTTGCTGTCTCAGTCCGTACACCAGCATTCTCTCTGTCGTACAAAGCATTACATGATCCTTTTATAACTTCTCCCTAACCATGTGAACCAAATTTTATTGGTTACATTTCATGGTTAAAGCATTTAACTCCTAAAAACTAATTCCCCCCCAAAACTACCTAACCGTTGCCTTTCAGATATTCAAATTTGTCAAGTATGCAAAATGACATAATTTGATAAAAAACTCCTAATTGCTGACTCTCAAGGTCATGAAATGTTTTATTAGATTATCCTAAATACTTCTAGATACTCTAAGACATAAATTCCTATTACATATTTTTGTTAGTCCTAGGGTCCTTACCAGGCCCTTTAGGACAAATTAAAAACTTATTACAATTTTCATCATTAAAGGCCATAATAGTCCTCAAAACATCATAATTGATTGGCTCTTCACTCCTAAGAACTTCAAAAGTCTTTAATGGCTTCATTGAGTTCTTCGGTCTTCTAAGTGCACCTGCACCATGCTCCCCCAAAAATAAAAAACTCTTGTCCCAAGAGTTTGGCTTGAGTTTGCCTCCATCAACTAGCCAATGGCTCCTCATTGGTTGGTCTCCCAATGTGATCTCTTTCCTGCCATTAGCTGCACTCACTTTTCCAAAAGTATTAGAATGAAAAATAAATTTATTTGACCCTATTTTTGGATCAGACTGCTGCCTTGCTATCCTATCCGACTTTGCCACTTCATAGTGGTTTGTTGTCTGCTGCACCACCTGAACCCATTCTCCCTTTATCTGACCTTCTAATGGACATTTAATAGTGCCTATTTGAACATATTTCAAGTCCCAATCAGCTGCTCTTTGAGGACTGATCTGCTACTCTACCATAACCAAATTTTTAGCACCTTGGGTTTGCTGCCCCCAACAAGTGTCATACTCATCTCTACCCTGCTCATTCAATGGAATGTTGCTTCCAAAACTCATCACCATCTTGTCATTACTCCTATAATCCAGAGGTTGTAACTTATATCTTTGTCCACCCTTATGCACAATGTAGGAATTTGAGCAACCATCATGAAGAGTTCTTCTTGCCCATTGGCATGGTCTACCCAAAATTATATATCCACAACACATAGGTATGATATCACACATTACATGATCATGATAAGGACCAATTGAAAAATTTACAAGAGCTCTCTGTCTAACCTCCATATTCAACACTTGATCAACCCAAGTGGCCTTATAAGGGTTAGGATGATCTCCTATTGTCAATCCCAACTTAGTCACCATATCAACTGAAACCAAATTGTTATGTGAACCAGAATCTATAATCAATTGACATAATTTACCCTTGCTCAAACAATATGTTCTGAAAATGTTCACCTTTGGTTCTTGTATTTGCTCACCTTGTCTCACCACAAGGAATTCTCCCTCTGTCTCTGGATATGCTAGCATTGGTCCACCATCTTCCTTCTTCTCTTCTTCTTGTGTCAAACCCACTCTTCTCTCTTTTCCTTTATCTGATTCAATCCACTTAGGACACCTAAAGGATTGATGACCTACCTCATTACAATTGAAACACTTGCCTTGAAAGGTTCCACTTCCTCTTCCTAATCCAAATCTTCCACCTCTATGGTTGTATCCTCCTCTTGGTTTTGAAGTAGTCCCCTTGTCTTTATCCTTTATTCCCAAGTCTGATTCATTCTTCCTCCTCTTCCTCTCATGAATCCACCTCCTCTATTGTTTCTTTGTCTTTCATTCTTCCTCTTCAACTTCTCTTCTGCTCTCACTACTAACTGAAAAACATTCTCCAAGGGTTCTTGGCATATTCAGCCCTATCTCATCCTGGATATTGTACTTGAGGCCATTGATGTATCTAGCCACCTTCTCATCTTCATCTTCTTGTCCTCCCCTAATGCTCAAGGTGTGAAATTATTCAGTATAGGACATTACATCTACGTCCTTTTGTTTCAAGTTGTTCCTCCCCATCTTTATCTGGATTGCCAAGTCAGAGGGCAAAAATTGACTCCTCACCATAGTCTTCATCCTCTCCCAATCTGAGATTTTATTCAATCCCCTGTCCTCTCTCTCATTTTGAATACTTATCCACCATGTAAGGGTTGTTCCCCTTAGTCTTGCTTTTTCTATTTTCACCTTCTTGTCTCCATCTATATCCTCTAGATCAAAATAGTTCTCAAGTGCCTCTATCCAACCAAGCACTTCTTCACTCTCCATCTTGCCTTGGTAGATTGGAAAATCAACTTGTGTCTTCATACCTTTACCTTGTACTGCCTTAATCAATCTTATGAATCTCCTTTCCTTAGGGTCTTCTTCATCCCTATGTCTCCCATGTGCTTGCTCTTCTCCTTCATTGTTTTCTTCACGATTCTCTTCTCTTATAGGGTCTCTTCTTTATTTCTCTAAGGATTATATCCTTCCTAACAATTGAAGTCTCTCCCATCTCATTTGTCTTTCTTCCCTCTCTTTGGTTGCCTCTAACTCTCTATTCTCTCTTTCCTTCTGTTCTAGGGTTGCTTTCAACTCTTCAATCTCTCTTGCCATTTGGTTTTTAGGTGTCATGTTCTAGTTTGTTGGTTTTCCTCCTTAAAGATTTACTAACTTGGCTCTGATACCACCTAGTGTAGAGGAAGGGTGTGATAAATGAACCTTCAATATTTATAAGGGAATACAAGGTTCAAACCCCTAGGCCTACTAGCACCCAAATGGCTCAAATAGGTCAAATGCAAACCAACACTTCTTGAAATGATTCCAAAGGTATGGAATGTTTTTACTACCTCCAAATAAGGTGTTTCATCTAGTTTTGTGGTTCTAAGAACTTTTTTAAGTGCAAAGCCTCTTTTTAGCCTTCTAGGCCTATTTGCCCAATTAGCCCTCCAACGAGGAAAATGAATTGTTTCCACTCAACTTTTCCAAAAACCTAAACAAAAAACTTATGTATTCAAACACCCATTTGGCTTCCCTTTAACATATCAAGAGCTTTCATATGGTTGTTTTGGAAAGTATATGCTGTCCTGCAACTATGCACTATTTGAGACTTCAAAAATGGTCAACTTATAAAGGAAGTATATAATGTTTTAACTCCCTAACTCCAAAACTCTCAAAAGTAATCCAATATGGTTCAAAACCAAGGAAAATGCAATTACATTCAAGGATTAACCTTCCTAAGTGCAAAATCCCAAATTTAGCCTTCCACAAACCCTCAAAAGTAGGGTTTCTCACATACCCCTCTTCCAAATGCTATACCACCCAATTAATGATGGATACATCTTAAATATGACATGTCTTGACACTTTCAGTCATAAAATATATACCTCCTTGAGGTGGATTTGCTACCGCTGCTCCTTAGCAAGCATTTTCAATGCAATTTCAGTCCTTTCCAACGATGATCACCCTTCTCTCAACTTATCTGCAAATTTTTAGGTTGGAACATAGTGTTATATGTTAAATGGATACATCCCATGATTCAAAGGCCTGATTCAATCATGGAATGCCTAATTCATGTTAGAAAATCACTTTTCTTGATCTAAAACTAGTCAAAATGTGTTAACAGTCAGCCAAGAATTGCAAACTAAGATAGAACTAAAAATTCAATGCATCCAAATGATAATTGGTAGGTTACAAACACCCTCAAATAATTATTAAACAATAACCTATTAATATGTTATGTAGATCATGCAAAAATAACAATAAAATGGAAGAATTTGATCTTTATTGCAAGGTTGATGTCTCAGTCCGTATACCAACATTCTCTCTACCGTACAAAGCATTACATGATCCTTTTATAACTTTTCCCTAACTATATCAACCACCTTTGATTGATTACATTTCATGGTTAAAGAATTTAACTCCTAAAAACTAATTTCCCCCCAAAACTACCTAGCTGTTGCCTTTCAAATATTCAAATTTGTCAAGTATGCAAAATGACATAATTTGATCAAAAACTCCTAATTGCTGATTCCCAAGGTCATGAAATTTTTTACTAGATTATCCTAAATCCTTCTAGACTCTCTAAGCCACAAATTCCTATTACATCATTTTGTTATTCCTAAGGTCCTTACCAGGCCCTTTAGGACAAATTACAAACTTATTACAATTTTCATCATTAAAGGCCATAATGGTCCTCAAAACAATATAATTGATTGGCTCTTCACTCCTAAGACCTCCAAAAGTCTTTAATGGCTTCATTGAGTTATTTGGTCTTTTAAGTGCACCTCCACCACATTGGAAGTTCACAGGGACCCGACAGTGAGTGAGGTGAATTAGGGTTAGGGCTGGAGGGTATATATGGGGGTGAAGGGGTAAAAATAGGCTCATTTGCATCTATCTCCCTAGAAATTTGGAGCTCTGATAGTGACTTTTGGTGAAGGAGTGAGCAACGATCATCATGCCTATGCCTATAGCAGATCACCGATTAGAGCGGATTCGTCGATTCCAGCGGCCAGATTAATATGGACCAACGGTACGCAAATTTTGAATTTTGTGTTTTGTGCATTTTTAGCATGTTTTTTCAAGTGTCAAAGTCCAATCAAGACAATAGCACTAAAACTTTGTTTTAGCGCTTTTGTCATCTAGAATAGCACTATTGTGCCGCAATGGCGCTATTGTATAGTAGTTGTAGCACATTTGTTAGGTTTAGTGCATCCATTGTATAGTTGTAGCACTTTTGTAGTATTAGCGCATGTGTATGTTTGTTGTAGCACTTTTGTTATGAAATAGCTCAAATGATTTTTTAGCACTCTTGTGTAGTGGTTGTAGTGCATTTGTTAGCAGAATAGTGCTATTGTAGTAAAAAAGCCCTAGTGTGAGAGAACATAGTTGAATGGCTCAGTTAATTGTTTGATTGGTTGTTTTGATGAATTATAGCAGCCCCGTTGAGACTAGGTCATTATGATAAATGCCTGTTGTAGTCTAGGATTGTTATAATCGATTGCCTGTTGAGACCCGAAGATACTTGATCAAAGTATCTGTTGATAGTCGAGGCTGAAAACTTAAAGAATGTTTGTAGAAAAACAACTGATGTTGGTTGATGTGTGTAGGAGGACCTGCCCATTTTATAGATGTGCTAGTGACATCCTGCTACACAACAGCTGCGAGAGCAACTAACAGAGGCAGAGATAGACTACGTTGCTATGACTGGTTTGTATGATATGATGTATCTTCCTGTGATTTGGATGAATCGCGGATTGATGATAACATTGGCCGAGCGTTGGCATAGTGAGACATGTACCTTCTACTTGGCAATAAGAGAGATGATGGTTACACTAGAGGATGTGTGGAGGATACTACACATCTCGATCAGAGGGGAGCTGGTGACCTATGATCAAGCACTAGAGACTGTGGTGGTATAGAGGATATTTGCTGATGATGTTTATATTGAGGATGGCTCTGTAGCCTGGGAGGACATAGCGACACTGTATGAGCCTTTACCAACAGTTTTATCTAGGATCATCGGGGGTTTGTTTTGCCCCGATTGATGTTCACATGGACTAGCCATTCGTTGGGGCCAGGTGATTGAGCGGATGATGATGGAGGGGACCCACTATGCTTGGGGACCTTGTGTGCTAGTACATCTATACAGGGAGCTACATGAGGCGGTGTACCATGAGACAAGATCACTAGTAGTAGGGATCACATTACTACACATCTGGGCTTGGGAGAACCTGCTAGTCACATAGCTAGTCTACTTGAGATTTAGTGTGATAGATCAGCCCTATGTTTATATGTATAGAGGGATGATAAGCTAGCCCCACCTGGGGAAGTTGGAGTTTTGGCAACGGGCTTTAGATGACCTAGATATAGTGATATGGAGGCCGTATATCGAGTGTGAGCCCTAGGAGGATGATGCAAAGGCTCTACCATATGTATTTATGACACGCTTTTTGATTGGTCACACATCCTACCTTGTAGAGAGACAGGTGCCAAGGAGAGTGATAAGGCAGTTTGGATGGAGATAGGGATTACCGAGAGGGTCAGGGGAGTATGCATGAGCACTATGAGAGAGATTTCAGTGGGGCTAGTGTTACCATGTGATCAGGCCTTGGAAGAGTTCTGGACTTTACAGGTGAGACTATGACATATGAGGCTGAAGATTGTGGATGTAGGGGTGACAAAGGAGTACACACAGTATCATACCGCACATCCAATTGCACAGATTTTAGATCCAACTGAGCCCATACCACCTTTTGAGGATGAGAGGAGATGACGACGGGGGAGGAGAGGAGGCCGAGGAGTAGGAGGAGGAGATGGAGGTGGAGGAGGAGATGAAGGTGGTAGAGGAGGAGGAGATGGAGGAGGAGGATTTGGTGGAGCAGGGGGAGGTGGATTTGGGGGTGGAGGAGGACATTTATAGAGGAGAGGTAGAGGGGGACAACCATTGCAACTATCACAAGGTCCATTGATACAACGGATGACCAGAGTAGGAGGAAGGGATATTGGTGGGGGTGTAGCACCGATGGAGATGGGAGAGGGAGCGATAGGTGGAGGAGATGGATATTTATGGGAGTATATGATTTTACACTTTCAGACTCGACTGACAGAAGCCGAGGTACAGTTGGAGGATAGGGAGCCAGAGATTGCAGCTAGGGATGTCCATCTATTTGCATGGGAGTTTGAGCTGACTGTAGTGATGGGAAAGATAGATGATCTAGCAGATAGGTTGAGGGAGTCATAGGAGAGAGGACGAGTTGTAGACAGGGTTTGACTGGGGAGGTGTTGAGGGAGATGCGCCGGGCTTAGGAGGAGATAGATTATTAGCAAGGATTATATGAGCAGATGGTACCGAGTAGTCAGTGGGCATTGAGCTATTCTCAGATGTGGTGGGCGAGAGCAGAGCAGTCTAAGAGGGTTCAAAGTAGTGGTGGTGTTATGGGTCCTCCTCAATGAGATGGTGAGGGTGGAGCAAGGGGTAGTGGTGGTGCAACATCTGGCTAGAGTGCCATTTGAGAGATTTTATATACTTGTTACATTGTTATTTTGGGCTGTGACTTGGATGGCTCTTGGTAGCCAATATATTTTGATATCATTGTACTCTTATACATGTATTCCTTTTTGAGATGTAATATATGAGGAGATATCATGTTTTGTGATGATATGATATGCATATTTATGATGACATGTATGTTTGTTATGTAGGATGATGATTATGAGTTATGCTTAGATTCATGTTATGGATGATTTGCTTTCTATATGTGCATGTTGGTGATATGATTTCTATATGCATGATATGGATGATTTTGGCTAATCATGTGGATGCAGGTAAAATATGGATGATTCTTTATGTAATGATATTTAATTTGTGATGTAATGATGATGATGTATGAAAAATGATGAGTTTGAAATAATGCATGATGATTTTTGTGATAGATAATTCTTGTTCATTTTTTATGATATGATATGTGTAAATGATGCATGTTTTAAGATGAATCTAAGTGGAAAATGTTTATGTATGCAACTAGATGAATGCACTTTTAAATGGATGAGCAAATGTTGATACAAATGTTTATGTATGAATGTACTTAAATAAATGTATCTAAATGATGTGATGTTTGTGAGATGTATCTAAATGAATCTAAATTACTAAAATGATTCAAAACATATCTAAGTGATAAATGAAAGTGAAATGATAATGCAAAGAAATGCAACTAAGGAATAATGAATAACTTCACCTTAATGCAATTAAAATTATAAGGAATAACCGTACCTTAATGCAATTAAAAGGATAATGAATAACTGCACCTTAATGCAATTAAAATGATAATGAAAGGAATGCATATTTAATGTTGTTAAAGTGAATGCACTATATGGATGAATGAATGTTCTTGATAACAAAATTAACTTTAAATTAAATTCAAGTAAATGATAATAAATTCACATGATGTGGTAAATGCCTCAAAGGGGATGAATAAATTAATGCACTTAAATAAATATCTAAATGAATCTAAATGCGAATAAACGATAATGAACTGAATGCATGCAATGCAACTAAATGATAATGCCACGCCTTCATGATATATGAATTCAAGTTGGGGAGAATTTGCAGATGTGAAATGTAGATTTGAGATGATGTATTAGAGAACTCCATCATGGTTGTATCCAAGAAAAACTATATTAGGTGCTTTCTCATATAAGCCTGAATTACTTTGCATGCAATAATTGATATGAGTAATGAATGATCAAATGGATGGGTGATATGCAACATAATGCAATATAAATAGATGAGATGGAATGACTATCCATAGAGTATTCATAGTGCTTTATTTTCCTCATCGAGCATGGTATTATCATTCTTGGATAAGGTAGTAGGAACCAAGTTTGGAGCATTTCACCTGTAAGCAAGCATTTAAGACAAGTAAAAGAAAGTGACCCTCCATTCTGGTTCATGCACAAATGGTCGAGGTATACACTGTAGTCAGTAAGCCATAGTGATCCATGACTATATTTTTGCATATGATCACGTAGCTTAGTGAACTTCCCACGTAGACACCATCCTAGAACTTCATTGGAACAATTCAAAGACAGTAAACAAAATGATATTTAGGAACCATCTCGGCTACTCTAATCACTCGCGGATATCCCGGAGTAGCGTAGGAACCTGATATAAATGAATAAATAACTAACAAACCAACCAAGTACTTGATATTGTAAACATAATTTTCTTGTCAAAGAAAATGTGACCATGTCTTTGTGTTGTGAGGAAGGATGCATCCTTGTTAAGACAATTGTGCGTACTTGTTTTGCTTGATTGGTGGATTTGATAAGTGATCATTATGTGGGTAGCTCAAAACATTTGTTTAG
This sequence comes from Cryptomeria japonica, assembly GCF_030272615.1. Classification (NCBI taxonomy): domain Eukaryota; kingdom Viridiplantae; phylum Streptophyta; class Pinopsida; order Cupressales; family Cupressaceae; genus Cryptomeria; species Cryptomeria japonica. Next base: position 415,418,200 of record NC_081409.1, on the reverse strand, counting down.
TGTCTGTTGCGATGTGTATGTACAAGGGATTTTATGTGTTGTCATGCTTTTGATTTATTTTTGATGTTTTATCATGTTTTTGGGTTTTGTGAGTGTTTTGAATGTTTTTGGTATTATTTCTAGACAATTTTGAAGAAGAAATCAAGGAATCATAATTAATGTAGAATCCACTTCCATCAATAAGTTAAGAGTATTGCCCCCAGTTTAGACATCATGATGAAGAGCAAGATGCAGGACGTACGAAATACTAACCTTAATTGCAGATCAATAACAAGCCATGGTTTGAATGATGGATAAATGGATGCAATGGATGTGATCGTAACAAGTCTAAAAGTCAATGGAGCCATAGATTTTATGAGTGGTGCCTGTTTGCCAAGTTTTCACCAGCGAACATACCCAACGTGCCACCATAGTGGTTTTCACCATTTGGATGCATGGTTTTTCTTTACTATTTTGATTTTCTTGTATTTTCTTCAAGACATTTTTTAAAATGTTTTTGGTGTTTTTCTAGTATATATGGAGGAGCCTGATGCTCTACACAACTTATATATGAAATTGATTGAGATGCATGCTGTTGATCGGATTTGCTAGCGGTTCCCCTTCGAAAGTAGTCAACTGATATGCCTCGGACCCAAATACAACAGTGATAATATATGGACCCAACCAATTTGATTCAAACTTTCCCTGATGTTCTCAGTTTGGTTAGTTACAAGGATTCTCCCTGAGAACAAGATCACTTACCTCAAATGTACAAGGTTTAACCCGATGATTGTAGCTTCTGCTCATTCATTGCTGATAAGCTTTTAGGTGGTTGTATGCAGCTTGTTGCCTTTCATCAAGTAGTTCCAAGTGTTGAAGATGTGAGACTCAGTATTCTTCATCATCTATTAGATTGTGCAAGGAAACCCATAGCGATGGTATCTCAACCTCAATAGGAAGGATGACTTCTGCTTCATAGACCAGTGAGTAGGGAGTTGCGCCTGTAGGGGTTCGAATGCTAGTTTGATATGCCCATAGTGCTGGATTTAATTGAATGTGCCAATCATGGCCAGCATCATTGATTGTCTTTTTAAGTATCCTTAATATGTTCTTGTTTGAGGCTTCGGCCTGACCATTGCCTTGTGGGTAATATGGAGTGGAAAAGCGGTGTTGAATGTGAAACTTCTCACAGAGATCACAGACATCCTGATTTTTAAAAGGAAGCCCATTATCTGTGATGATGGACATGGGTACACCATACTGACAGATGATGTAATTAAGGATGAATGAGGCGATTTGCTTGCTGGTGACTTGGGTAAGTGGAACGGCTTCAATCCATTTTGCGAAGTATTCAGTGGTGGTAATGATAAACTTGTGACTGTTGGATGAAGACGGATGAATTTTACCCACAAGGTCAAGTCCCCATTGACAAAATGGCCATGGTGTCATGATTGGTTGCAATTCCTATGCTAGTGCATGTATCAAGTCTCTGTGAACTTGGCACTTCTTGCATTTTCTGACAAAATAGTAGGAGTCTTTTTCCATGGATGGCCAATAGTATCCAATGCACATGATTTTCTCTGCTAAGGAAGGACCGCTTGAGTGAGCCCCATAAATGCCTTCGTGTACCTCTTCCAAGGCCTTTGTTATCTCGTCTTGTTCTAGACATTGAAGGAGAGTACCATCAAGACTTTGCCAGTATAGGGTTTCAACAATGATGGTGTATGGAGTGGTTTGGCAGATGAAGGTTTTGCGTTGGTTATTGGATTGGCTAGGGGAAGGGTGTGATCACGAAGGTAAGTGAAGAACTCACCATACCATGGGGATTCAGAATCGACTAGGCAACATATCATTTCAGTTTCAAGGATATCATATGTGGGGATCCAAAGTTGTTCTACCACGAACTTGTAGCGTGTTGAATTTTGCGGAAGATCTAGGAGAGATGCAATTGTAGCCATTGCGTCGGTAGCTTGATTTTGATCTCTAGGCACTTGCTCAAAGGTGATAGTTATAAATGAATCTTTGTAACTATCCACCATCCTTTTATATGGAATGAGATTATCATCCTTAGTTTGGTACTCATTGGTGACTTGTTGGATGACTAGCTAAGAATCTCCATATACCTATAGCTCTTTGAGATAGCATTGTATAGCTAATCTGATTCTTGTGATCAAGGCCTCATATTCTGCTATACTATTGGTGCATGGGAAAGTGAGCCTGTATGACTTTGGGATGCTGTCACCTTGAGGTGTGATAAAAAGAATACCTGCCCTCGAGCCATGTCTAGTGTATGAGCCATCAAATTAGAGATTCCATGGTTGTGCAACTGCGATCATGAAGATCTCTTCATCTAGAAAATTGGAAACAAGAGGATGGTCACCTGTGAGGGGTGCATCGACCAACTGATCTACAATAACTTGCCCCTTGGTAGCCTTGTGGTCCACATACTCTATATCAAATTCACTCAAGATCATAACCCATTTGGCCAAGCAGCCTGTTAATGATGCCTTGCTGAGTAGGTATTTGAGTGGATCAATTTTGGCAATGAGTTGTACCTTGTGTGTCAACATGTAGTGCCTTAGTTTGGTGGCTGCCAAGATAACTGCTAGGCAAGCTCACTCAATAGGTGTGTAATTGAGTTCATAACTGACTAATGTATGAGAGATATAGTATACAATACATTCTTTTCCTTTTGTATTGTGTTGTGCCAGCAGTACTCCTAATGTCGTATTTGTAGCTGAAATATATAGAAATAGAGGTCTACTTGGATTTGGTGGGATCAACAATGGTGTATTCATCAGGTAGTCTTTAAGCATTTGGAATGCTTGCTGGCACTTTGTATCCCATTGAAAGCAGATATTATTGTGTAATAGATGTGTGAATGGATGACACTTATCGACCAATTGTGCAATGAATCTCTGAATTGATTGTAGCTGCCCTTGTAGTGTCCTTAATTGACTGGTGTTCTTGGGAGGTGGCATGTCCATGATTGCTTTGACTTTCGCTGGATCTACTTCAATGACTTTGCTTGAGACAATGTATCCTAGGAGCTTCTTGGAGGTTACTCCAAAGACACATTTCTTTGGATTAAGAAGGACATGATATTTCTCTAATTTGTTAAAGATTTGACCCAGTATTTCCAGATGACCTTCTCTTGTTAATGATTTAGCTAGTAAATCATCGACATAATCTTCCATTATAGTGTGCATCAGGTCATGAAAGATGGTAGTCATAGCTCTTTGATAGGTTTCTCCTACATTTTTTAGACCAAATGGCATCACATTCCAATAGTAGGTTCCCCATGGGTATGTGAAAGCAGTTTTATGTTGATCCTCTGGAGCAATCTTGATCTGGTTGTACCCTGAAAAAGCCATCCATAAGAGAAAGCATTGCATGACTCGCTATTAGATCGACGATCATGTCGATGTTGGGTAAGGGGAAGTCATCCTTAGGGCATGTCTTGTTTGAATCTCTAAAGTCTGTACAGATATAGATACCCCCATTAGGTTTGCCAATAGGTATAATGTTGGAGATCCAATCGGCATAATCGATTGGTTGGATAAAACCAACATCTAAGAGCTTTTTGAGTTTTGCCTTGACAAACACAACAATCTATGGATACATCTTTTTGAGATTTTATTTTAAAGGTTTAGCTCCCTCTACCACGGTTAGGTGATGCATGACTAAATCAGGATCTAAGCTAGGCATGTCTGCACAAGACCATGCGAAGTTGATTTGACACTTCTGGAAGAATTCTATAAATTTTGGCTTTTCCTCTAGAGTTAGTAGAGATGCCAAATGCATTTGGTGAGGAGTGTTAGGGGTCCCCACATTGAATTCTTTTGTTTCTTTGATTAGGATCGTTGATATCCTAATTTGTATTAGAGGGGAGGATGTTAAACCTTTCATCCTTAGGTGCCTTAGAGAGGTTTTCACCTTTGGATACACTCTTTATTTTTAATTTTTTGGGATCAACAAGTGCTATTGTGTGGTTTTCACTGGAAGATCCATGTTTTATTGTGATGTTTTTGTAGCTAAAAGTTTTTGCATCTGCCCCAAAGTATGCTGCAATATTAAGTTCAATGGAAAATCTAGCTTTGTGATCCCCACTTGGTATGTGATCCCGTATTTCTAAAAAGTCTTATATGAGCATCTCATCATTTTGGAAGTGATCAAGACATGGGGGATTTGGCTGGTTCCAGTTGATGAGTTTAGGGTGGATAATGGGCATGAACTCATCGACTAGGTTGAGTTCAGAGGATGCATTAGTGAGGGTTAATATAGATGAGTGAAGTTCATCAATGGTAGTCTCCTTGTCAAGTTTTGGTGTCGGATTTGATGTAGGGCCCGTAGAAGGTGCTTCTTTCTCATGAACCCAAAAGGTTTTAATCCATGCCCCCTGTAAACTGGGATATCCTTATGAGGTGGGGGAGGCGATGTGTCTTCCTCATCTGAAGTATTTAGATTCACTGAATAAAATTCCCACTCATGCGAGTCGGTCTCTGAATCACTCTCTAACATCTGATTACTATGCCATGCTAGGATGCCCTTTGTATTGAATAGTACATTAGTCATGGGTTTGTTTACTTTTATAGGTGGGATTGCTGGTGCTACTGATAGGATTATTGGTGTTGTGGATGCTGCTATTGTGAGTATCGTTGTTATTGGTGCCACTGCTGTTACTGATGGTTCTATTAGTGTTGTAGCTGCTACCGAGGGGATTATTGGTGTTGTTGGGATAGTTGGTAATATTGCTTCTATTCTTAGTGTGGTAGGTGCGATTGGGATAACTGCTAGGAGTATTTGTGCTAGTGATGCTATTGCTAGGATTACTATCAAGGTTATTGGTGTTGTTGGTACTATTGGTGTGGCTGATGCTAATGATGGGATCGTCGACACTGTTGGTACTATTGGGGTGATTGATGCCACTGATTTGATGATCAGTTTTATGGGTGTGGATGGTGTTGTTCGTGCCATAGATATAATCAAGGATGGCCTCCCTAGAGTAACTATTTGATACATGGGGTTGCTGGGTTTACCTTTGAATATGAGTTTAGGAAGAGATTCCTTTTGAAAACCTAATCCAGTTTTATCTTTGGGTTTCAAATCAGGCTGCAAGGGCTCATGTTGTCCTTGTTTGCAATGTCCCAAAGCACTTTGACCATCATAGCCCATTCTTTGCATGCTATTGAGGCCTTTTACATATTTATCTGTAGGAAGTGTATCCTTTGGGATTTCTGTGGTGATAGGGTCTTTATAGATCCATTCTGCCAGGTCCTCCTCTCTAGTTTCCTCTTCTTGACTTTTACTAGGAATGAACTATGACGAAGTGCATGCTTGCTTGGTCAGTGGTGGTTGAAGTAACTTTTGAGGATTTCCGTAAGTTTTATAGGGGAAGTGGGTAATTGCCCAATACAAAAGAGTTGGCTCATATTATATTCCCTAGGACCTTCCTCAGCCATTTTCATGTTCAATTTCTCTTTCTTTGGTATAGGGGTGATTGAACTAGAAAGAGAGGTTTGACTAACATAGGATGTGGAAGGGATAGCTTCTCAATTGTTAGGAATGGTGATCTTTGGCTGATGGTGAATATTATTACAATATACAAATGGATTTTCATTGCCAAGGATTGTGATTTCTACACCATTATGGGGAAACTTGATACATTGATGATAGGTGGATGGAATGAATTGCATGGCATGTATCAAAGGTCTTCCTAACAATAGATTAAATGGTAGAGGAAGGTCCAGAACTTGGTAGATGATGTGCTTCACTACTGGGCCAACTCTGATAGGTAATACAACAACTCCTTTGGAAGAATGTTCCACATCATCATAGGCCTTAATGGTTATCTTTTTGCTAGGATCCACTAATTCTATCGCATACCCCAATGTTGTGACCAACTGTAAGGTGCATATATTCAGGTCAGCTCCATTGTCAATCAAGACTCGCTTGATTCTATGTTGGTTTACAAATCCTTCAATGTGAAGGGATGCGTTATGTGGTTGTTGGAATGAAGAGTTATCAATTTTAGAAAAAGTGAGCCATGGTGATGACCCGAGACTGCCAACCATGACCTAAAATTGATTTGTGTTGAGGTTGGTGGGTACTGATGCTTCTTGGAGAGCTTGATCCAAGATTGTTTTGTGTGAAGGGGATAAGTGCAAAAACTCTAATATGGATATGAGTGCGGGCGTTTTGTCCAATTGTTCCACAAGATTATATTGCTTGGGCAGGGGTGTCATTCCTTGTGGTGCTGCTCGAATGGTAATTTTTCTATGACACGTCACAACATTGCATGTAGGATTTGGATCTTTGATGGTGAGGGTTGTAACTTGTTCATCAACATCATAGAGGTGATTTGCAATATAATTATAGGTAGCTTGTGTATAATTAGTTGTAGTATCTGTGTTTCGTCCTGAAGTGGAAGGAGCCCTTTGATCATGTGATGGAAGTGGATTCTTGAAGATTAGATGATCATCATTTGATGTTTTAGGGTTTTGTCCTTCTATTTCAATTTCTCCTCTGTCAATGAGATCTTGAACAAGATCTTTCAGTTGATGGCAATTACTTGTTTTATGCCCTTTCCCTTGGTAGAATTCACAATGTTCATTATCTCTCCACCATGGAGGTTTGACCTGAGGTTCATAGTTAGTGTTTTTGGTAAGGTCACAAGAATGGAAGAGACCAATTGACACAATATTGTTTTGATGGGCTCCCCTAAGGGTGTGTACGTGCGTTTTGGTTTATAGTTCTGTTGCCGTTGTCTTGGTTCCTCTTGTGGTGCATTGCGACCTTGATTTTGTGATGAGTGATGGTGTTGTTTTTAGGAGGGGGATTTTTCCCCGCAAACTTGACCATAGGTTGTGAAATATTTACTGTTCATGCATCTACTACCCCATCATTGACAATGTTTTTGTTCTTGTTCCAAAAATTGGGTTTATCGCTATTATAATGGGGATGATGACCATCTTTTGGTTCATTGTAGATTTTGATAAGTCCCTTTTTGATAAGAGCTCGTTCACATTTTAATCCTTGAGTGATCATCTCTTCAAAGGATTATATACCCTTCATATCTAAATGGAATTCCATCTTGTCATTCAAGTTGGAAATGAATATTTCCACTAGTTCTTGTTCAGGTAAATTAAGACTACGTTTACTAGATAGTTGCCTCCACTATTGTAGGAAAGCTGAAAACAACTCCCCAAGTTTTTGTTTGGTGTTGCATAGATCTACCATGGTAACATCTCGTTCTATGTTATGTGAATAATGCACGATAAACTTTTGGACTAGTTCATCGAATGTTCTAATGCCACCAGGTAATTGGGAAAACCATTGCGTGGTTGTGCCTCCCAAACTCTGAGGAAAGAGGTGCATTAGATAGGTGTCCTTATAGGCCACCTCTAAACAAGCTGAGTGAAATTCTCAGGCATGATCTCTAGGGTCTCCTTTGCCCCTATACTTTTTGAACTTAGGTGCTTCAAACCCTCATGGAAAAGGTGGCATATGCATGTTCCTATCAAAGTGATAGGGACAAATATTGTTAAGTGAAAACCGAGTAGTCTTCACACCACTATTGAGTTGTTGAGTGAGGTTTTCGACTTGTTGTCTCAACATGTCTATTTTTGTAGGAGGAGGAGGCGGGGGATTCCCTTGATGATTAAGCTCATAGCGGAAATAATCCCCACCTCTTCCACCATCGTTACAACTATGTTGTTCAGGTGTTTGTCGTATCTGTGCGGTATCAAAGTTAGAGGGCAGTTTAGCACCCTCTTGAGCAAGTCTTAGAAAATGAGCATCCACATTGTTTCTAAGGATTTTGTCAAAAAGTTGATTGAACTTGGGGTTGTGTTGTGCTCTTTCTATATCTTCTAGAGTTGGACTGCTAGGATCTTCATAATTTGTGCCTCCTCCAAGGGCTTCTTGAAAATCATTGAGGTTTTCTTCTTCCTCTCCAATCTCTAGCTATCTAGTTTTTGATCTGGTGTGAGCCATTTTGTTTGAAAGTTGTGAGCAGTTTAGCACCCTCTTGAGCAAGTCTTAGAAAATGAGCATCCACATTGTTTCTAAGGATTTTGTCAAAAAGTTGATTGAACTTGGGGTTGTGTTGTGCTCTTTCTATATCTTCTAGAGTTGGAGTGCTAGGATCTTCATAATTTGTGCCTCCTCCAAGGGCTTCTTGAAAATCATTGAGGTTTTCTTCTTCCTCTCCAATCTCTAGCTATCTAGTTTTTGATCTGGTGTGAGCCATTTTGTTTGAAAGTTTTGAGGTTTTGGTGAAAGTGATTATGAGTTGGTGATGAACTGTTTTGATGAGAGAAGCGTTTTGTGAAGTGTTTATAAGATGGATCTGTAACACTGAAGGTTGGATGTTAACCAAGTTCTTTGTGAATTGCTCTTGTATTTTCAACAATGTTGATGTGATAAGGTATAGAAAGGTTTGAGATGTGTTACAAACCAAGCTACCTAGAAATGAGAGGATGCACTCATAAACTAGTTTTAATCTATCTAGAAATGCCTCTTAGGATGATTGATCCTAGATTTAGAAACACCCTAAAAGTGATTTGTTGGTTTGATTTAAGCAATATTTAAAAGAAATTAGGACAAGGTGTTTTTGTGTTTTGAGAGTTGAATGGTTTTGTGATGTTGTGAAGGTGAAAGTGGATAGAATATGGACGTCAATAAAAATTTTCTATCACAAAGGGGGTTTCTACTTCTTCCTCTCTCTCAGGAGTTGGTGGTTCTCCTTGAGCTACGTTGTAGGTGATACAGATTTTTGGAAAGAAAGCAGGGTTGAACTTGCCCCCTTTGTTATGTGATAACTCAAGGCTCTATACTGAGTAAATACTCTATTTTTCAAAGGTTCTTTGTTGGATTCGTTGGATTTTCCTTGAAGATATAAATGCATATGAGGCAAGAAGGCTCTGTGTGAGAGAAAAATTTGTCTATTGATATAGAAAAACTTCCTTCTTTTGATAAGAGCTTTTGAACTCAATGGTCTCTTTTTCAATGTAGTCTTTTGATGAAGATGCCTTTTTCTCAAAATGTGAGTGATGGTCATACAAATTGATACTTTGTTTCACTTTGTTGGATGTTTTTTTTTGTTTGGTCAAGGTTGAAGTAAAATTTGTGTTGGATGAATACTTGGTTTAAATTTGTTTTTGAATTTCTTTGACAGGAAAACAGGGCAAGCACACAAGCACAATAATCTTGCCTCAAAAGGCACAATAGGTGTGGGTCTAGATCAACCCAATCATGAACTTAACTGACCCTTTTCAAATGTTTTGTATGTTTTTTTTTCCAAAAGCTTGAAGTCGGCTCAAATTATTACTGGTTTGACACAAGATGAAGACAATTCAAACACACTTTATCCCTAAGGTCAATGGCTTGTTGTGATATTTTCAGCCCACATCTTGATATTTCTTCAACTTTAGTACTACATACCTTATGAATCCCCCATGGCAGGTAAGGATGTGATATACTAAGTCTTGCGTGAGCATAACATATAGATGATCCCTATGATGGGGGAGTCACCACTTTTAGCAAGCTACAAGTAGCCTTTCAAAAAGCCCTATTTCTACTTAAGGAAATATGTATGGTGAGTATCTTGGGAGAAAAACCATCTATGCTCGCACTGAACTTTTCACAAGTATCCTCAATCAATAGAACGGGTGGGTTTCTATAAAAAAAGATGTCTAGTAATGTTCGATGTTTTTGGACATAAGTTCATTCTACAATGACACACTTAAGAGCCTTGTAACTTGTGGTGAGGCCCATATGTCCTTTCGGCAAGTTACACTGTAGGTACAACTATACCCAAGGCTACAACTTTCGCTCACACTTGATTTCTATAGTGGCTTGAAGGATTTACCACGCGAGGTCATTGCAAGAGTGATGTGTCTCTTGGCAGGCCTCTCTTAAAAATATTAAATTTTGAGTGTTACTAACACTTTTCTCTTGCACCTAGGACCACGAAAGACAAAGGAGAGGATAGTGTGTGTTAGAAGTAGGATCACTCTACAAACTTTTGCACAAGTGTGCCAAACACTGAAAATACTTATTCTTTTTAACTGGTTTATTGCAATGTGATTTAAATGTTATTTGGAGATGTTACTCCAACAAACATGGTGTTTTTTTTAACTTCAAGGCAATATATTGTCTAATCTAGGAAAATAAAATCGCGGTCAACTAAATTTGAAGCACATTTTTTCTTTAAGGGAAAATCAATTTTGGAAATAAAACTTGACAAGTTGTTGGTTCTTTTTAACTTGCAAAAATGAAAATTGATTGTGATTTAAAAATTTGCAAGAAAATGAAATTTGTTTGTTTGTTTTAAGCCCAAAAAATGAAAGATTGTTCCTAACTTGCAAGAAAATATAAGGTTGTTTGATTGAGTTTGTGGTTCTTTTTAACTTGCAAAATGAGGTTCTTTTTAAAGCTCCAAATTGAAAATTTGATTGATTTTTTATAACCCAAATGAAAAGTGAAGTTTTTTTAATCCAAAAGAGAGAGTGAGTTCTTTTTAATCCAACTTTAAAACAAAGCTAGAAAACAAAAAGAAATTAAACTTCCTAATTTTACTCTTCAAATCCTACAAAAAGAGTTAGCAAAAACCTGCATAAAAAATAAAACAGTTAGTGAAAAAGAAGTTTTTGGTGGGCTTCTACAAGCCTAAAACTTTGATTTTTTCAGTTACAATTTTCTTTACTACTCTCTATTACAATAGCGCTACTCCGTGTAAACACATAAATTCTATTTAACACAAATACTCTAAATGACCGATAAGAGCGCTAAAAGAACTCCAAAGGTGCTATGAAATGGACAAAAGCGCTAATCTGGTTTGTCAGACAGAATGAAAATTTTGTCAAACAGAGAGCACAAAAGTGCTAAACTAGTGACAATAGCGCTACACTAAGGACAATAGTACTAATACATGGACAAAGATGCTAATTGGTAGACAAAAGCGCTAATTAGTGAACACAAGTGCTAAAACACCAACTTTTAAAGGCACTAAAGCATGTTCAATAACTCTAAAGTGCAACCTGTGTGTCAATTTCAACAAGAAAAAATTTAGTAGTTTAATTAGAAGGTTGCGCGTTTGATTCACGTCGGGTTCACCAAATGATGCTCTACAAAAAGGATGTTAGTGTTGGCATTCTAAACTCAATGAGAATGATTGATGTTGTCATTGATGGAAGCCAACTGGTAACAGGCTGTACAGGTTCACCGGCATCACAAACATCAAACACCGGGAGGCATCGACACCGGAAGGTACATTCACCGGCATCCATATTACACCGACAATGAAGTATACTGACACTTAGGCCAACATGAGACAAAGTTTTGTTTATGTGAATTGTATTGTAAATGTAATTAATTTTTGTAAGCCGACATGGTGTATTGTAATAGCATAACATGATGAGAAAATTATGTAATGGTATTATGTAGAAGATAGCGAAAGGTTTTTGGTTAAGATATCTGACTGAGATTAAACCGGTATTAAACCAAGCATTGGAGATGCTATTTTGAGCAGTACATTATCTTGGATTTAATTATCCATATTGTAGTTAGTGAGACTCTTTCATTGAGCAATGCGCTCTAGGCTATTGGCCTTCCTACATGTGCAGGCCCCTATTGTAAGTAATATTTATTCATATTGGCCAGTGAGTAAATATTGTGGGTCATAAATCCCATCGATTTTTTTCCCACACCGGGTTTCCTCGCCAAAACATCTTGTGTTATGGTGTGCATTTATGCTATCTCTGTTATTTCTCTTTACTGCATTATTTCTTGTTTACCGGTACATTAATTTGGGTTGCAAAGTTATAAATAAGTTTAAATATTCCTTTAACTGGTTAGACACTGATTCACCCCCCCCCCTCTAAGTGTCTTTTGGATTGTCATTTCATCTAACAATTGGTATCAGAGTCTGGTCCTCTATTTGCAAAATCCTAACAGCTTGAGGAAGATTCTGAAACTGGTACCGATGGAGAATTTGAGAAAACAGTTGGAAGGAGCTCTTGAATATTTTGATGCAGAAAAATTGAAGAATATCAAACTTGAAGATGATCTGAGGATTGATAAGGAATTCATTAAAGGACTTTAGGAGAGCCTGGTTATAGAAAAAAACAAGAGGAAGGAACTTCATGAGCAAATGCAGAAACATGATGATGAAAAGGAAACTCTTAGTGATATTGTAGAGAAGTTTAGACATGAGAACAATAATGTGAGGAATGAAATGCAAGATCTGACCATGAGGCTATGTAAGGATATTGAATATAGGAAGAAGAATGAAGAAGAGTTGACTAGGAGACTTAGTTATGGAGGTAACGAAAAAATCTGAGACTTTGTCATGAAATTGATATGCTAAAGACAAATCTGATTCACATGTAACATGATGAAGAGGAGCTTATGAGACAAGTTGGGATTCTAGAAAATGAGTTGATCACTGCAAATGAACACAAAGAAAAATTCAAGAAAAGTTCAGAAATACTTGATAACATGGCGAAAAGATAAAAACCTGATGGAGATATAATTAGACTTGGATTTCAACATGGAGAGAGTTCCGGGACTGCAAACAATCAAGATCATAGCAAACTGGTAAGACAACCTCATGCTTATAAATTTAATGGGAAATGTTTCAATTGTAACAAATTTCATCATAGAGCAAATCAGTGTAGATTTAGAAATAATCAGAATACAAATTTACCCACTGGTCAATGTTCCAAATGCAATAAAATTGGTCATAACAAAAAATTGCAGAATGAATGTGAAATGCTATGTTTGTGGTAGATTTGGACATTTATCTAATTAATGCAAAACACAAACCAAACAAGGATATGGAAAAGCTATTTAGAGGAATATTGTAACTTGTTATGCATGTAACAAGATTGGACATATTGCAAAATTTTGTAGAAGCAAGACTATACCGGCAAACAATAAAGGATCTAATGAGAAGGGAAAATAAAAGGTAAATGAAATAAAGAAATAATTTTCAAAACAATGGATTAAGAAGAGAGATCAGAGAGTTGATGAATCTGTCTCTCCACCGGTTGAATAGAGTAATCCTCCACTGGTAGGAGATTCTTCATCTAACTAAGGAATAATCCTTAGGGGGTATGGCAGCAAGTTGAAAATCATGCATTCTACCCTCAGTTGATGGTAAGAAGACATATTTCTTCTTTACCGACAGATATGTTAAGATTTCACTTACACGACAAGCATTTAATATGGTAGTTGGAGAACATTTTGGTTATAAAGCACCGAAAAACCCTCATTTAATCCACCAAGCATCCAAGCATTCAGAGAGTGTGAAATTGAGCAAAGGCATTCTAAAGGCGAGAAACAAGGTCTTTTTCAGGCATTCAAGGATTTCAAGAAAGAGGTATTTATTTTTTGAAATGGCATCTTCATCTTCTGTACCTGAGTTTATTGTAAACCCTACTGTGGTAGAGAACATTAAGTGCCCTAGACCTGTATTTAAGATCATCCCTGAAATTGCCAAGCAAGATGATTCTATCAGAGCTTTTTTAAAAATTCTGAAAGGAGTCGCTTTTGCCAAAGGCTCGAGATTTTATATTCACTGCAACATAGAAAATTTAGGGATTGATGATTTGAAGAACATGTACAATGATGTTATTACTGATGAACAAGGTTTGGTTAAACCAGAGTATAAGATAGTAGAAGACTTAGGATTTGTTGAAATTTTGAACATACCTGAGTTTCCGAAGGAGGTAGTTTGTCCTATACTGAGTAGAGTTCATCAAGAGTTTATGTGGCTAGACTCTGTTTTTGAAATCTCAAAGGAAGAAATCAAGGCAGTTATTGGTTTACCCTCAATCGGTAGTAGGCCCGTGAAAACAAAGAAGATACCTAACAAGGGTGTTATGGACCTAACCAGAGCTACATCTGACAACAAATCTCTTAGGGTTAATGACATTACTGATGCAAATGTGAGATATGTGAGCATGGTAATTGGCTATAGAGTAACTCATGCAGACAGATTAAATCCTATTTCTATCTTATGTATTCATAGTGCATATGAGATGGTTAAGAACAATGCTAGGATTGATATCTATGAATGGCTTAAGGATGAACTGATAGATAACTTGAAAATATTAAGGGTGACAAGAAGGGGACATTCCATTTTGGCAACCTACTTGTGTGTTTGATACTTTACTTCACCAAAGAGATACCCGACATTGGTCATAAGGACTTTGGATATGTCATCTTGGTAGGAAAACAAATCCTGGAAGCTATTACCGGTATGGACTCTAATAGTGATATCATTATAGTAGACTACTTAAAAAACTTCTAACTAAGATGAAGGCTAGAGAAAGGTTACCACAAAGCATTATGGATAAATATGACAAGCAAATCTTCTTTGTAATCAAATGTGATGAAACATGGATGGAAGCTATTACTCCTAGAACTATTTGGATAATATAAATGGGATATAAAGTTGATCTAAATATTCTTGAAGCATATGCTAAAACACTTCTTGTTGCACCTAAGGAACCATCTGAAGAAATTTTTGGAAGTGCTGACACCATTGAGAGTGTTGTTTCAATGTAGGAGCAGAGAAAAAGAAGAGAAAATTTTATCTGAGATGCATCCAAGATGGCTAAGGAGGTTAAGGAAAATGTAATGAACTTGAGTGGTATAGTGAACTGGGAGGACTGAAACCGGTAGCTCATGTTTCACCAGTTGTCACTTCTTTGGATATAGATAGTGGAAAAGTAGCTAAGTTCAAGAGAGTTGAAAGGAAGAAGAGGAAACCTTCACCGGTACCCTCTCCTTCTCCCAAAAGGACTAGAACTTTAAGGAAGAAGCAACAAGATGTAAGGAAGCCTAAGAAAAAGCTAACTCCTAAGAAGAAACAAACTAAGACACCTGATACCCTTACACCAAAGGAACTAGTAAATGAAATAGCACAAGATGGTAATCTTAGTAATGTGAGAAAATTGTATCCTTCTTACAAAGATTTTGACAAGGAAACAATAGAGGCTAGTATTATTTTGCATCTAGACATCTATAAGAAGGTTTTGATTGAAGTTTTAGATGATCTTCTGAATGACTTGTATCTAAGATTAGAGGCTAAAAGAATGTCAGTGATGGAATTAGATAAAAAAGTTAAAAGTTGAAGCATTATTGGCAATGCACCCTGTAAATTCTAAAGAGGAAATTGATGAACTGATTTCTGAAGCAAACTGGTCAGTTTTTGTGAGTGGACACCGGCAGATTATCCTAATGGCTGGGAGAGTAAAAGAAATTGATGATGAAATTGCGAATAGTTGGGATATATTTTTTGTTGAAAAAGAAAAGAAAGAGGAAAGGGAGAGACAAAAAATGAATAAATCTTTTGCTAAGGTATACCAAAAGGACAAAGGTAAAAGTAAAATTGGTAGTGTACCTGCTATAAGGGTAAAATATAGCCTTCCCCCACTAGCTCAAGACACCCCATCAATAACTTCAGCTACACTGGTACATACAGGCAAACAACCAGATAAGGCAACTGAAGAAGTAACACATGATGACACTAACCTGGATTCTAAAATTCTTTTCACTATGAATGTAGGTACACAATATTTTAACATTGTTGTGGATAAAGAGACTGTAGAGGTTAAGGAAACCGATGCTAAGATCAGTGAGATCTCTGAGTCATCAGCACACACTGTTGACTCTTAGAACACTGAGATATCGACAGAGGCTAAGGAAACTAACACTGATAAACCATTAGAGACAAAGAAACCGACACAAAATGTAAATAAAGAGGAAATAATTGTTGGAAACAAGGAAGAAATTGTTAAGGTAATTGGTCAAGTATCTGTTGAAAGAAAATCTATTGCAGAACCAAGCACATCCACTGGAGAATTTAGACCCACAAATATAACAAATGTTCTTTTAGATTCAATCAAGAGGATAATAGATTGCAATGCCTTAGCATTTAAGGCTATTGATGACACATTACCTATTTTGAAGATAATTGTACCAACCTGTAAGATAGATCGCATTGATGATTCTTTAGGTAAATTGGACGCGTCCAAACTTATTGGTGAAAATGTTCTAACCATAGATAAGGTAAATGAGGAAACTGTAAAGGAAAGAGTAGATAAAGAGAAAGGTGAATTCTTTGAGAAAAATATCAAAGACTGTACTGAGCACATGGATTCATTATTACCGGCACTTAACTCAACAATTTTGGAATATAAGGAGCTGCATAGAGAATCTTGCAAGCCTCACCACCTGATTGAAGATATTGATGAGGAAATTAAGAAGACATAAAAGGAGATATGTGACATTGCAGATGATATGATAGGTTCTTCGAAACTTACCTTAGTTTTTAAATAGGAAATGGCAGTTTATGAGGAAAAGTTAGAGAAACTTGAGAAAGAGAAAGCAAGGATAAGGTTAAAGTCCTGGGGACTGAAAAGAAAACTTGGTCCAAGATTGGACAGTCTTATTACTCAGTGGTTTGAGCTATCAAAGACAACAATTCAAGGAGAATGGTCACTAGAGCAACAAATGCACTATCTGACCGACATGATCCAGTAAATAGAGACCATTCTTTTTGACAGTAACAAATTCATGTAGAGCCTAAATCTAATTTTGGCGGACATATTTCAAATTGTAAGTAACCGATTACAGGCTATGAGGTAGCATTTTTGTATTCTTTGATTCTTTTTTACATGATTTGCCATTGATGTTAAAGGGGAAGTAGTATGAAGAAAAATAAATGCATAGAGGAGATCACTTGCTCAGGGGGAGCACACTGTATATGGTGAAAGTGGAAACAACAATATGGAAAGAATAAATGAATTCAGCCACAAAAACCCTAGCCTAACAACAACAAAGATCCACCATAACATATGAAGATTACCTAAGACAATGCAAATCAAATGAAATCACAAAGATTATACCATCACATGTCCAATAGGGTTTGGATCTCCATTCTTCCCATCTCCATTGATCTTGCTTGATATATTTGCTCTCAGATTTTATATGTGCACAAGAGCTCAACAAAGAACGGAAATATGGTTGCAAGTAGGATCGTATATGAAAGTTCAAAAGTGTAGTGTAGTCGAGTCGTAAGCGGGGGTTGATAATGAAGGAAACATCTCCTTATATAGAAGACACTATATGAAATTGAGGGATAAGATTGAGAGGTGTAAAAGATAAATGGTCGGCTATGATTAGAGGGTAGGTAGAAGAAATAAGAAAATAATAAGAGGGTAGGTAGTGTATGACTTAAGAGATGAATGACATGTGTCATAGGTAGAAAAGGTTAATGAATTAATTAAATAAATAAAGATTTATTTAATTAATAGAGGAAGTGGGATCAATTAAATAAATAAGAGTATTTATTTATTTAATTTAGGAAAAGGATAATTTAAATAAATAAAGGTATTTATTTAAATGAGAAATAAGGCTAGAAGAGGATAAATGAATTAATTAAATAAATAAAGATCTATTTAATTAATAGAAGAATTAGGCTAAAATAATTAAATAAATAAAAATTATTTATTTAATTAGACATGACAATTTTAGGTGTCTACATTTTGCCCCTCTTTGAGACAATGCAACTTGTCGCGTTGTTTCAAAGAAGATAAGATGAACTGATACAAAGTTGCCCCAAGATGGGAATGGTATGCCCGCTTGAGAGATTGGATGAAAATATCTGAAAATATCGCAGACAATTTCTTCATAAGAAAGAAAGGCTAGAATGGACTGACCGGATAGGATAGAGTGATAGAGTCACGGGACAACAAAGACTGACTCAGGAAATGAGGGCTAGGGCTAGGGCAGTCTATAAAATAGACCATGAGGGGAAAACATCCTCATTGTCATCCACACATCCAAGAGATCAGAGTGCAGAGCGAGAATAGAGCAATAAATGCATCTTAGGTAGTGCAATAAATGTGCTTTAGGATAATGTCAAAAAATGTCAAAAATGTGGAGGTGCATCTGCATTGGTGCCAGGGGCGTCTATGTTGGCTAGGCACATCTGCATTTGTGCCAGGCATGTCTATGCTAGGAAAAGCGTCTGTGTCAAATGCGAGCGCGTTTGCATTGTGCAGGCGCATTTGTGAAATGTGGGCATGTCTGTGCAGGATAGGCACGTCTGTGTAGAGTAGAGGCACACTTGTGTATTTCAAGCGCGTCTGTGTAGAGCAAGCGCATTTGTGCAGTCTGTAAGTGCATTTATGTCATGAAGGCATGTTTATGTATTCAAGGTCAAATCGCCAGTTCTGTGATGAACATACGCTGTCGATTGGATAAGCTGCTGAGAGGATACACTCAAGCAGGTCCTCTAGGGAAGACTAGGATAGTAGATAGGGCTAGGATTGACAATTCTGTGATAGAACATATGTTTCCAATTAGGAAACTACTCAAGAGGATACACTCAAGTAGAGGTCCTAAGATAGGATAGATCGAGGCACTTTGTGATGAACAGGGAGTACCAAGACATAGTACTTTGTGATGAACAGGGAGTATAAATATGAGCAGCACTTTGTGATGAATAGGGAGTGCAAATATGAGCAGCACTTTATGATGAACAGGGAGTGCAAATATGAGTAGCACTTTGTGATGAACAGGGAGTGCAAGAACACATAGTACTTTGTGATGAATAGGGAGTACCACTAGGATATAAGCAACACTTTGTGATGAACAATGAGTGTCACTTTGACTGACATGATTGCTTTGCTTGACTGTAGGAGTACTTGCCTATGCTGGAGTCACAAGAGAGATTCCCATCAACTCAGAGGTTATGACCAGAGCTGACAATCGAGGACAGGGCTGCCATTGAGGTTATGGGTCTGAGATATATTCTGTATGTGCCTGAGTTTCGGGCGAACATAGGTTTGCTGACTGCTTTAGCTGAGAGATGGCATTTTGAGACATGCACTTTTCATTTGTCGATGGGTGAGATGATAGTCACCTTGGAGGATGTGTACAGGATATTGAGGATACCGATCGATGGGGAGCTAATACCCTATGATCGAGATGGAGACAGGGAGGCCTTGAGATGAGTGTTCTAGGATCCGAGACTGGAGATGAGGGCTGGACACATGGCATGGGACACGATGACAGTGACAGGACTGGCACTACCATCAGTGCTAGGAGGAGTGATCAGTGGGTTCTTGTGTCCAGACAGGGCGACACGAGGGTTGGCTATAGGCTGGGGGAGCACCTTGGAGATACTGGTTACACAACATACTAGATATGCCTAGGGACTGTGCATGCTGGTACACTTAAACTATGAGCTGCATTAGTTTGTTTATCATGGATCCATAGGATTGGGCTGCGAAGTTACATTGTTGCAGGTTTGGGCATATGAGCATCTGTCAGTCACATGGCTGATATATTTCAGAGGCTGGGGTCATGGATGCAGTTTTGTTCATTTATATGATATGATTACCTCACAGCCACGGATTGGCAGGCTGGAGCACTGGCGTTGAGTGATCGATGAGATTGACATTGTGATATGGAGGCCATTTCGAGAGTGCGAGCAGTGGGACGATGATGTAGTGGATCTACCCTATACCTTCAGGAGTAGATATTTGATTGGGTGGATGCCCTATGTACTAGAGAGGTAGTTAGTGGACAGGGTATACAGGTAGTTTGGCAGGATCTAGCGGATGCCACGGGGTTCTGGTATGTATGTGCGGACAGTGCGAGACTAGGCACACTTTGGGCCACTGTTGTCATATGATCAGGCCGTGATGCAGCTGGTAGAGATGGTGCCCATGCCATGGGATATGTGGCTTGAGATTGAGGATGTAGGGTTGGATGCAAAGTATACTGCATATTAGGTAGAGCATCCATTTCCATGCCTGAAAAATCTAGGTGAGCAGATAGATGGAGATGGTGGAGGGGATGAGGATGATGATGGAGATGGTGGAGGTAGAGGCTGACAGAGGAGGTGGGGTGTAGTTGGAGAGAGGAGAGTGGCTCCATGGAGAGAGGGTGGAGAGAAGAGATAGGCTCAGGTGGTGAGGGGCCGAGGTGGATTGCCACTACAGGTGCCAGCAGCACAGGTTCCTAGACAGGTGCAGGGACAGGGACAGAGGTAGGTATAGGAAGAGGCACAGGCACAACCACTAGTACAGGGGGAGCCACAAGCATAGACACAACGGGCCGAGGAGGAGGAGGATGAGCTATTTGAGCTAAGGGAGATCTGCCGGGGATAGGCAGATGAGATCCAGGATCTGGAGAGGGAGACAGCTAGGCTCAAGAGATAGCTGAGGGATACTGAGTGGGAGTGGGATCAGGCTATCCAGTGTTATACTAAGGCTGAGGCAGCACTGAGGGATGGGAGGTAGGTGAAAGAGGACACAGGGGCTGGATATGCCTATATTCTGTGGGCAAGGGAGGAGATAGGTTATTGGCAAGACCTATACTACAGGGTAGTGCCACCAAAGCAGCGGGCGAGGAGCTTCTGCAGACCATCGTGGACAGCGGCGGCTACAGGAGGGAGTCAGAGGAGATAGGCATCCAGTGGTGGGGTTATGGGTCCTCCACCACCACCAGATAGAGGGGGTAGGAGAGATGATCTTGGGGTTGGTCCTTCTAGGGCTCAGACTTCGTCAAGGCTAGGTGGCTTCGAGGGAGGGAGTTCATCATTGCCATAGAGGGCTCCCTATGTATCAATTTTGTACTATTTTGTATGATGATGTAGACACCTTCAGGTGATTGTAGCCATACAATTTTGACATCATTGTATCATGACACTTTTGATTATATATATATGAAATGATTCATCTTTACAGCAGCTATATGCATGTGCACCTATGTGATGCTTACGTTCCTATGATGCTTATGATATGGATGCAAATATGTACATGATGAAATGCAATATTTTTTTTTCTTTTATGTTTTTAAATGTTATGTATGATGTAAATGCGAATGTATGAAATGCCAATGAATATGATAATGAAAATGATTATTTACATGATGAAAATGTAAAATGTGCTAACATGTGTTGTGTGCAGGATGTGATGCAATTGTGATATCTATATGTATGTATGAAATGCTAATATGTGATAATGCAGGTGCAAACTACATGAAATGCAAATATTTTTTTGGTGTGTCATTATACTCAGTCATGTGATAGTGGGCTACACGGACTCAAGAAGGACAATGGAAGTCAATCAAGAAAGGGGGATGGAAGATAGAAGGTATGAAAGTGAAAAGAGCTTCTTGTGCGTTATCATCATTGAGCTTTATTATGGCAAGTAGGTTATGACAATCGAAGCATATGTTCAACCCAGAAAGTCATTGTACCTATTTGCATGGAGATAAGACATTAATAAACAAGGAATGCCCCAGTTCACACTAGACTCATAGCATCCTCATATCCTTGGAAAAGTCATAGCATTACTAAGAGACAATCCACAGACAACAAAAGAAAAATAGGTGATGATACCCCATCCTTGCCTTTCTAGTCAAAGACATCTTGGAGATAGAATCTCTAGTTAGAGACATCCCAGAAAAGCTAAAAGACATGTCATCTAAAGATAAAATCAAAAGAAAACCAAGACTCGACACCAACATCCACTGTACTCCTCAAGTTTAGTGTCTCTTGTCACTTGTATAAGTCTTATTTGATTGTGGTCACAATGTTTACTTTCACAAAAAGGATAGATAGCACTGAACCATATGTTGTCTGATTCTGTTGAAAGATTTGATTTGTTGAAAGTCTATTATTGCTGCTATGTCTCATCTGAAACTAACTGAATCCATGCAACTAATAATTTATTGTGGAGAAGATGAAACTTTATTGCGGATTGTGATGCAAATGCTGCTTTATTGCGGATTGTGCGCGTATAGACTGAAGAAAACTGGAAGAAACTGTACTCCTTGAAACATGTGATGTTCTTAGTTCCACACGCATTACTAGACATAGGATTTGTGATAGCCATAGATAGGAGCTGATTTATTATGGATAGAAAGGGGTGAAAAGGGAGGTTTATTATGAATGGCTAACCAATCTTAGGTAGATCAATAACAAGCCATGATGGGAATGGGTAAGTTTATTATGAATGAATATGTCGTGAGTGTGTGCAAAGTGAAAGGATGAAAATGGAATCCTGAAGGAGGGAGGAGCAATATCTCTACGCATGGCACTGGTGACCTAGTTTTCACCATGGTACTTGCCCAGGGTGCCACCGAAGTAGTTTTCACCGTTGGACGAAATGTTTTTTTTTTTTTTGATATTTTTGATTTTTTTTGTATTTTTTGAATTGGGATACTTTGAAGAGCTATGTGTAAAACCTGCGAAGGTTCATGTTGTTGATAGGATCCTCCAAGGGTTCATCCTCTATGGTTGAGAGTTGATATGCACCAGATCCATATGTTGCTATGATGATGTAAGGACCAAGCCAGTTTGGTTTGAACTTGCCCTTCTTCTCTCTGTCTTGTTGATTTTAAGGATTTTCTCTAAGGAACAAGTCACCTACCTCAAATGTGCAAGGCTTGAATTTATTATTGTAGCTGCGACTCATTCATTGTTGATAAGCCTTGAGATGATTAAAAACAGTCTGTCTTCGTTCATCCAATAGTTCAAGTTCGTGCAAGTGAGAGACCCTGCAGTCTTCATCACTGATAATGTTTTGCAAAGAGACTCGTAAAGAGGGTAACTCAACCTCAATAGGCAAGATAGCTTTAGTTCCATAGACAAGTGAATAGGGTGTAGCTCCTGTAGGTGTGCAAACACATGCGGTAAGCCCAAAGTGTGGGATTAAGTTGGATATGCCAATTACGGCCAGCGTCGTCGACTGTCTTTTTCAAGATTTTAAGGATTGTTTTATTAGACACCTCAACTTGACCGTTACCTTGGGGATAATAAGGTGTGGAAAAATGATGGGTAATATGGATGCGATCACAGAGTTCACGAACATCCTGATTTTTAAAGGGACACCCGTTATCAGTGATGATGGAAACAGGAATACCGTATTGACAAATGATATAGTTGAGAATGAATGTAGCAATTTGTTTTCCAGTGACTTGTGTGAGAGGCACAACTTCGATCCATTTTGTGAAATACTCTATGGCAGTGATGATGAATTTATGACCATTGAAAGATGGAGGGTGAATCTTGCCTATGAGATCGAGTCCCAACTAATAAAAGGGCCAAGGAGTCGCAATTGGTTGAAGTTCTTGTGCTGGTGCATGGATGAGGTCTCCATGAAGTTGACATTGCTTACATTTCTTGACAAACTGATATGAATATTTTTCCATATTGGGCTAGTAATATCCAGTCCTGATGAGTTTCTTGGCTAAGGTAGGACCACTAGAATGTGGACCACATATCCCTTCATGTACTTCATGTAACGCAATCTGAGCTTTGTCGCTTTCTAAACATCTAAGAAGAGTGCCATCTAGACCTCGACGGTATAGGATATCGACTAAAATGACGTATCAAGAATATTGGCGAATGAAAGTGCGACGTTGGTTATTGGATAGGTCAGGAGGTAGGATATTGTCACGAAGGTATGCGAAAATGGAACCATATAAATGGGACTCGGGACCAACAACACATATCATCTCAGTAGGAGTTATTTCATATGACGGAACCAAAAGGTTATCCACCAAGAACTCATAGCGGGTCTTATTCGGTGGTAGATCAATTAGTGAAGCAATTGTAGCCATGGCATTTGCAACTCGATTCTGCTCTCTGGGTATTTGCTCAAAGTCTATCTTCATGAACTGTTGTTTCAAGTCATCCACAATTGTTTTATAGGGCATTAATTTCTCATCCTTTGTTTGGTAGTCATTAGTTGCTTGACGAATTACAAGTTGAGAGTCCCCAAAAACATGAAGTTCCTGGATCTTCCACTGAACTGCAATCCGTAATCTAGTTGTTAATGCCTCATATTCCACTATGTTATTAGTGCAGGGAAATGATAATTGATATGATTTTGGTATAGAATCCCCTTGAGGAATTATGAACAGGATGCCACCTCCTGCCGCATGCTGTGTGTATGAGCTGTCAAAGTATAGTTGCCAAGGCTTTGCATGTGACACTGTTAAAATGGATTCATCTGGAAATTCTGAAATTAGGGGAACATCATCTAACATGGGAGCATCTACTAATTGATCTATGATAGCTTGTCCTTTTATTGCTTTTCTGTCCACATACTCGATGTTGAATTCACTCAGGAGCATCACCCATTTGGCTAGTCACCTAGTAAGTGTTGCTTTATTGAGAAGGTATTTCAATGGATCGATCCTTGCAACCAACTTAGTCTTATGAGTTAGCATGTAATGTCGTAATTTCTATGAAGCAAAGACCATAGCGAGACATGCATGCTCAATTGGTGTGTAGTTTAGCTCATATCCCACCAATGTGCAACTAATATAGTATATTGCCTTTTCTTTGTCCTCAACAACTTGTTGTGCTAAGAGTGCCCCCAATGCTATTGAAGTTGCTGATATGTATAGTAATAGAGGTTGGTCTGGAACTAGTGGCATCAAAACTGGTGGATTCAAAAGATAATCTTTAAGTGCCTAGAAATCTTGTTGACAATTATCATCCCATTTGAATTTGATGTTTTTATGTAGCAAGTGCTGAAAAGGATTACACTTATCTGCAAGTTGTGCTATGAATCTTCGTATGGACTGGAGTCTCCCTTGCAAAGATTGAAATTGACTGATATTTCTTGGTGGTTGCATCTCTAGGATGGCCTTGACTTTTTCTGGATCAGCTTCGATTCCTCTTTTTGATACAATGAATCCTAGGAGCTTCCCGGAGGTTACTCCAAAGACACGTTTCTTGGGGTTTAATCTTACTTTATACTTTTCCAATTGATCAAAGATGACTGAAAGTATGTCCAAATGTGTATCTTTGTCTATTGATTTACCCAAGAGGTCGTCAACATAATCTTCCATAGTCACGTGCATGAGATCATGAAAGATAGTAGTCATGGCCCCTTGATACGTAGTGCCTACATTTTTTAGCCCAAAGGGCATAACATTCCAATAGAAAGTTCCCCGAGGACAAGTGAATGCTATTTTGTGCTGGTCCTCGGATGCGATTTTTATTTGATTGTAACCAGAGAATCCATCCATCAAAGATAACATCGCATGACCTGCCGTGAGATCAACAATCAATTCAATATTTGGGAATGGAAAATCATCCTTAGGACAAGCTTTGTTGATGTCTCTAAAATCTGTACATATTTTGATACTACGATCTAGTTTATTGATAGGCACTAAGTTGGAGATCCATTCGGGGTAATCAATTGGGCGTATGAATCTGACATCCAATAATTTCTCAAGCTCTGCTTTGACTAATAATGCGACTTGTGGATGTATCTTCCTTAATTTCTGTTTCACTGATTTTGCCCCTAGTTTAACTGTCAAATGATGCATTACCAAATCCAGATCCAATCCAGGCATATCAGCGTATGACCATGCAAAGTTGTTTTGTCATTCTGTGAAGAAACTTATGAATTTTGACCTTTCTGACTCTGTCAAAGATTGAGCCAGGAATATGTTGTGTGGAACTTCTTCGGTGCCAATGTTTGTTTTGATAGTCTCCTCTACCAACATGGATGACTTTTCCTCATATGATGTTGGGAGAATGTTGAGCCTTCCATCTTCGGGTGCCTCAGAGAGGTTTTCGCCCTCAGATACGTCCTTTATTTTTACTTTTTTGGGGTTAGACAATGCCACAATGTGGTTTTTGCCTTAAGACCCTTGGTTTGTTTTTATTTTTATATTTTTGTGACTAGAAGGCCCGACACCCTCACCAAAATATGCCACACTGTTGAGTTCTATAGTGTATCCTACCTTATGGTCCCCAAGGGGAAGATCATCTCGTATGCCTAGATAATCAATGAAGGCTTCATCATTTTGGAATGTATCAAATTGTGCAGGTCCTTCATCGTCCTAGTCAATGAGTTGGTGGTGAACAAGGGGAAGGCCTTTGATGTCTTCGAAGTTAGCAGGGCTAAGAGTGAAGATGCAATTATATTCAGGTATGTCGAGGTAGTTATCAAGGTCATCATTGGCATTCTCCTCATCAGTCTCGATCATGAACAAATCTAAATTATCATTACTAGTAGCGCATTCTGGGATAGGTGTTCTCATTCTATGTGATTTCAACCTAGGACATAGAGGCAAGGACTGTATGGGATCCTCCAGGGTTGTTTCTCGACCAACTTTAATTTTTTCATAAAATTCCTCTTCTTCTATGGGTTCATCTAGCTCTCTGAATGTCTCGGTGAGCTCATAGTCACTGGTGGATTTGTCTGAACCCCATTCCCATTCATTGGAGTATGTGGAATAGAGATTCTCTTATTGAGTTTTGGCAGCTTTGATTTGTAATGCTTCTTCTGTCCTTTGAGTGTGGACCTTGGAAGTCACGAAACCAAGTCCCTTTGAGTGTTCCTTTTTGAATGTCAATTCAGGTTGTAAAGGTTCAATGATGCCTTCCTTTCTTAAGCCAAGAGGGCTTTTGCCATCATACCCAAACTTTTGTAGAATCTTGAACCCTTTGCCATACTTTTCACATGGTATGCTGATGTGATCTTGTGTATCATTTTCAAGGTCTTTGTAAAGCATTTTGTATAAGTCTTCCTCTTCTAGTTCACCCCATCTTTGAAAGATAGTAGGGTCCATTTGAGTACAATGATAGATACCTTCTTATTAAGATGTGGTCTTCCATATTCTTTTGGTGAACTCATGACTTGTTGTAATTACATGGTTTGATTCAAAGTGTATTCACCCATGCCCTGTCCTGAAATTTGCCTTTAAGCCCACCTTGTTTTGATGTCGAAGGTTTTAATGACTCAGGATCAATATATGCAAAAGAAGGAACAACTTCACGATTACTGGGAATGATCATCTCAGTTTTCGGTCTCAAGTTATTGTAGTATATGAATGGATTAGGATCTCCATTAACTATTATTTCAACTCCATTGTGAGGAAACTTAATGCATTGGTGGTATGTAGATGGGACTGCCCTCATTTCATGAATCCAAGGACCTCCTAGTAATATATTGTATGTGAGATCTAGGTCTAGGACTTGACAAACCACATCCTTTGTAACTGGCCCAGCTCTGAGAGGTAAGGTGACTGTCCCCTTGGATGAATGTTCTTCATCATCATATGCCTTGATGGTAATTTTGTTTGTATAATTCACAGCTTTATCAGAATATCCCAATTGTTTAATAGTGATCAATGTAAAAATGTTTAGACCTGCTCCTCCATCTATCATGACTCATTTTATTCGATGTTTGTGTATGAAGGCTTCAATGTGTAATGGTGCATTATGTGGTTGACTTACGGAGGCATCGTCAGCTTCTATGAATGTAAGGGAGTGTGGAATGGAAAGGTATCCCACCATGGCTTGAAACTGGTCCACGTTCAAATCAGTAGGAACAATAGTGTCTCTCAAGATTTTGTCAAGAATGGCTTTATGTGCAGGGGATATGCGTAAGAGCTCAAGGATGGAGATGAGTGCGGGTGTCTTCCCTAACTATTCTACAAGGTCATACTCAGGCTTGGTTGATGAGGAAGCGATGTTTTTAGCTCGAGCACCTTGCAAAGTGAATTTACCTTGATGAGTTGTAACATGACATTCAGAGGTAGGTTCAGAAGAAGATCCAATTCCTTTTAGGATGATTTTGGGTCTTTGGGTAGAATTCTCAGGCGTTTTGTCCTTGATGATAGTGGTAGAGACATAATTATCCATTGAGATGTGATTGATAGTTGAATCATAGTTATAAGATGCTTTGGTATAGTTGGTTTGGTCATCTGTGGCTTTAGACTTTCCCTTGTCATGTTTTGGGAATGGTTCCTTAAACATCTCATGTTCTTGATTGGATGAATGTCCTTCAATCTCAATGTCACCTCTATCAATAAGATCTTGTATGATGTTCTTCAGTTGATGACAATTTCCTGTCTTATGACCCTTGCTCTTGTGAACTTCACAATACTCATCATCATTCCACCAATTTGGTTTAACCTTTGGTTCATATGGAGGAAAATCTGGAATAGTGATTACTTTGTTTGCCACCAGTTTCTTGAAAACTGACTCAAGTGGTTCTCCCAATGGGGTGTACTTCCTTCATGATCTGGAAGTTGTTTGAGTACTCACTTGATTGTTTGTAGAGTTTGATCTAGAAAAAACAATTTTTGGTCGTATTGTATTAGCATCAACAACACCATCATTAACTTTGTTCTTGTTTTTGTTCCAAAATCTTGGCTTATCTTTTCCTTTAAAGTCATCTTTGTTTTCCTTGAATATCTTAATGACTCCTTGTTTAATTAGGACCTTCTCTGTTGCTAAGCCTTTTTCAATGACGTCCTTGAAGGTGGACAAACAAGCTTTCCTTAGATCATAGCCAATGCCTTTGTTAACATTTTGGGTGAACATCTCTACCATTTGTTTTTGTGGAATTTCACAAGAGCATCTGCTGGCTAAATTTCTCCATATTTGTAAAAATGATGAAAAAGACTCTCCCTCCCTTTGCTTGGTGTTGCACAAAGTGGTGACTGATATGTCTATCTCTATGTTGTATGAGAAATGTTGGATAAATGCTTATGCTAGATCACCCCATGACTTAATTCCAGGTGGGAGTTGAGAGAACCATTCCATAGCTTGATCACCTAAGATTTGTGGGAATAATCTCATCAAATATGTCTCTTCTGCTGCTACCTCAATGCAAGCTGTGAAAAACTATCTTATGTGTGCCTTAGGATCCCCTTTTTCTCTATACTTATCAAACTTAGATGTCACAAAGTGTGTAGGAAATGGAGGCATTGGAATGCTCTTGTCAAATGGATAAGGACATATGTCTCTCATTGTGTAAGTTGGCTTTGGTGTATTTATGTCCTCCATTTTCTTTTGTAAGTCCTTAATTTTCTGTTCCAAATTGTTCTTAGGTGGAGACCGACTTCTTAGACCATATCCCAAGCTTGAAGGACCGGGTGGAGGAGGAGCATGTTGCATATATGGATGGTATTGATCATACACATGTTCATATGGAGGAGGTCTATAATGATGTTGCGTATATGGACCACTTGGTATAAAGTCATGTTGAGGAACGACATATCTGCTTTGTCCATGTATACCATACTCTATGGGCATGTCATGAGTTTGTTCTAATGTGTTGCCCCTAAATTTGACGTGGGGTTTCCTTGTGTCCAAATTTTGAGCATGCCTTTGAATATCCAATTGCTTTGGTGGCTGATCCTTAGCATTGGTATGTGATTGAGCATATTTTTCTGCATAAGACTTCCATAATGGTTTGCAAAGGTGAATATCATATGCTTGACCTTGTGTATGTAGGACCTTAGGTTTTTGAAACAAAGATGATGGTGATTCAGGCACTATATGTGGTCCTCTATTGCCTCCACTATTAGGCCTCCTTTGATCCATGTTGGAGTGAGTTTGTTGCAAAGGTCTATGTTCCATTATTTGAGACATGTCAAAATCATGAGGGATCTTGGCTACACTTTGTGCCATCAATTGTAGAAAGTATTGTCTATCTCTCCTCATTATTTCCTCAATCAATCTATTGAAATGGGGATCCATAATGGTGTCTTCCACTTCTACTGAATGTACATAAAAGTTGTCCATATTGTCATTGTGTGTATCATTGTTGTTTGTAGTGTCCATGTTCTCAATATTTGGAATGTTTCTATAAGCATCCATGTCAGGTAATGTAGTATGATCAGAATTGAAAAAGATATCATTGTCATACTCATAGGAACTCATATTTGTGGACTCTTGAGCCTCTTTAGTTTCTCTCCTAGATTTTTGGGAATAGGTTTCAACCATGAACTAGGTATTGACCAAGATGTGTGAGACTAGATGAAAAATGGAAAGAGTATGGAAGACCAAGAGTTGGATGGAATGTAAATGAATCTGAAGTGTACTTGTAATGTCAAAAGTGTAAGATCAAGTATGTATGTAGTAGAGTAGGTGTGGCTTCCAAAGAGATGATAGTTTCTCTTGATGAGGTAATTTGACCTTGACTCCAAGTAAGACCAAATGAGACCCAAAGGTGATAGACCTTGATGAGGGACCACTTAGCAAAATGTTGTTGTATGTAGTGTGTTGACAAAGTAAGATGAGGACAAGCAAGTGACCTTTTGACTCAAGTTTAGACAAATGTGAATGTAATGTAAGGTGTAAAGCAATGATGGACTTTGTAAGACCCAAAGATAGGTTGAATGCTAGATGAAAACCCTGAGAGATACCTAGGAAGCTTAATAAGTCTGAAAACTCACTATTCCTTGTTTGCTGGATTATGAAAGTTTTCAATTCTGAACACAGACGTGCCTGTATACTTCACAGATGCGCTTAAAGGACACAGATGCTATTCTGTCAGACACAGACGCACTTAAATGACACAGATGTGGTTCTGTCAGACATAGACGTGTTTCTGAGATGCTGTAAATGCAATGTTTCTCAAAAGACACAGACGCGTTTCTGCCCTTCACAGACACGGTTAGATGACACAGACGCGCTTCTGCAAACTTTGTGTAATTTTTCCAATCTGTGAAGTTGCTTGTTGTGACCAAATCTGAATGTTTGACTGTTTTTTGTGACAAGAGGACACAGTGTTGATGAGGACTCAATGTTTGCAAGTGTTTAGACTCCAAAAATGACTCAAAGACAAGTGTGTTGTTTGATGTAAATTTTTTTTGCATACACTTGAAGACACAAAAGGCATAATGTTTTGATGTTTGGTCTTGAATGTTTGATTGTTCAAAATAAGTCAAGCACAATTCTTATGGTTGGCCAAGACAATAGTTGTTGATCCCACATGGAGTTTACCCCAAGGCTACGCTATTTAGATTGGATACTTAGATGCTTGACCCCACTGGCTCCACCCTCGACACTCACTTCTCAGGGTAGCCAAACATCAGTCCCCATGAAAACTCCTCGTGGTGAAATTTGTATCTCTACTAAGAACTGTATGTGTGTGGGCTGCTACCAGAGGTCCGACCTCCTACCCCAACAACTAGAAGGATTTTGGCTTCTAAAACAAAAAGGTGGTAGTAAGGGCATCCACTCGTGTGGCCATACATGCGGCACTTTCAGCTCCAGAAATACAGAAAGCTCCTAGTTGGTAGGGGTTACGCCCTACAATTGATCAAATAAATTTGATTAAACGAGTTTATGGGGAGACATAGTGTCGGTATGAACTAATCAGCACACATTATCCATAGTTTTCACCATGGATATAGTTATTTATAGTGGTTTGGAAGAAGATGGCTTTTCTTTTACTACCACTTGGGTCGTTCTCTCCTCACTAGTAGTCCTAATGACCACACAGGGAGACAGGCCCTCTAAAGATTAAACAAAAAGAGCCTATTGCTCAAGACACAAAAAATGATGGTTCAATTTTAGTGCACCAATTGAAGTGTTTGGTAATCTATGAAAACAAGGCACACAATAAATATCAAAAACCCTTGCCAAGGTCCTACAACAAAGATCTATTAGTAGTTTGGATTGTTTGAAATAATCACCCCTTTCTGCAAGCACACAAGTTAGGTAAATTTTAAATCCAAAAGACTTTGTGAAATAGGGGCCTTCAACAAAACGATTTTGTGAAATAGGGGCTTTCAACAAAACGATTTTTCTTTCAAGACAAGCTGCACCAATTTCATTAGCTAGATCTAAAAATGTTAGCTCAAAATAAACCAGATCTGAAATCTGAATGACGAAAAATTGAATCAATGAAACCAAAAATGCAACAACCGAACACAAACGTAGTTGTCACAGACATAGACGCTGCGAGAACACACAGACGCACCTAGATCTGACACAGACGCGGCTCCCGAATGTAGATGCATTTCCTTAACGCAGGCGCACCTGAAGACTTCATAGACGCGACTATGGAACACAAACGCGTTTCCTGAAATCTACAAAAAAATAAAATATTGTCGAAGACGTAGACGCGGTTCCAGATGTCATAGACGCGACAAAAAATCAAAAATGCGATCCGAAAGTGCGCAGACTCGAAAATATCAAAATGTTGTCGGAAATGTCAGATCTGCAACTTCGAAACAAAATCTGCAACAAAAGATGTTAAATGCAAAAGGGACAAGAGTCCCACCGGGCGTGCCAAAATGTATACGGTGAAAGTGGAAACAACAATATAGAAAGACTAAATGAATTCAGCCACAAAAACCCTAGCCTAACAACAACAAAGATCCACCATAACATATGAAGATTACCTAAGAGAATGCAAATCAAATGAAATCACAAAGATTATACCATCACATGTCCAATAGGGTTTGGATCTCCATTCTTCCTATATCCATTGATCTTGCTTGATATATTTGCTCTCAGATTTTATATGTGCACAAGAGCTCAACAAAGAACGGAAATGTGGTTGCAAGTAGGATCGCATATGAAAGTTCAAAAGTGTAGTGTAGTCGAGTCATAAGCGAGGGTTGATAATGAAGGAAACATCTCCTTATATAGAAGACACTATATGAAATTGAGGGATAAGATTGAGAGGTGTAAAAGATAAATGGTCGGCTATGATTAGAGGGTAGGTAGAAGAAATAAAAAAATAATAAGAGGGTAGGTAGTGTACGAATTAAGAGATGAATGACATGTGTCATAGGTAGAAAAGGTTAATGAATTAATTAAATAAATAAAGATTTATTTAATTAATAGAGGAAGTGGGATCAATTAAATAAATAAGAGTATTTATTTATTTAATTTAGGAAAAGGATAATTTAAATAAATAAAGACATTTATTTAAATGAGAAATAAGGCCAGAAGAGGATAAATAAATAAATTAAATAAATAAAGATTTATTTAATTAATAGAAGAATTAGGCTAAAATAATTAAATAAATAAAAATTATTTATTTAATTAGACATGACAATTTTAGGTGTCTACACACACTTCTTTTGGATTTCATTTTTGGATAACAGTTTTGGATATTTCTCATGAGTGTTGTCATCAATGCCAAAGGGGGAGATTGTTGTCATTCTACACTCAATGAGAATGGTTGATGTTGTCATTGATGACAACCAACCGGTAACAAGTTGTACAGGTTCACTAGCATCACAAACATCATGCACTAGTATCGGCAGGCACCGGCACTGGTACCGACATACACATTCACCGACATCCAGATTACACCGGCAATGAAGTATACCGACACTCAGGCCAACATGAGACAAAGTTTTGTTTATGTGAATTGTATTGTAAATGTAATTAATTTTTGTAAGCCGACATGGTGTATTGTAAAGACATATATGTATGAGATCTTATAGGTCATTTTTGTAATAGCATAGCATGATGAGAAAATTATGTAATGGTATTATGTAGAGAGCGAAAGGTTTTTGGTTAAGATATCTGACTGAGCTTAAACCGGTACTGAACCAAGCATTGAAGATGCTATTTTGAGCAATACATTATCTTGGATTTAATTATCCATATTGTAGTCAGTGAGACTCTTTCATTGAGTAGTGCACTCTAGGTTGTTGGCCTTCCTGCATGTGCAGACCCCTATTGTAAGTAATATTTATTCATATTGGCCAGTGTGTAAATATTATGGGTCACAAATCCACCAAGGTCTCTCCCACACTGGGTTTCCTCACCAAAACATCTTGTGTTATGGTGTGCATTTATGCTGTCTCTGTTATTTCTCTTTACTGCATTATTACTTGTTTACCGGTACATTAATTTGGGTTGCAAAGTTATAAATAAGTTTAAATATTCCTTTAACCGGTTAGAGACTGATTCACCCCCCCTCTCAGTATCTTTGGGACTGTCATTGCATCTAACAGTTAGGAAACACAAACATAAGTTAGACAAGTCAATCTTTAGTGTTAGTATCATAAACAAAATACGATCCTAAGCAAGCATATCAAGAGAGATATCAAACATTTAATGGAAAGCATGCAAAAACATAAGAAAGACACTAGAATCCTCCAAATGCTTGTCAACATGTTCATAGCTCCTCCTCCCTTGTTCCTCTCCTCTCCAAGCTCCATATGAGTGTAGCCCTCAACATTTTGCACTGCTGTGGAAGTCTTATGGAGATTAAAGATTTATGAAAAATGATCAAAAGACTGCAAAAATGCAAGCAAACTAGATATGAGAAAGAACTTAATTAAGCTATATTGATTTTAACCAAAAATAAAAATGTAAACTAGATTATGATTTTCTCCTAAAATGCTCTCTTAAAATTCACTGTAAATTAGATGCATACAAGATTTTTGGATCTGGATTATGAAGAAATGGGTTCTATTTATAGGAAAAATTGAGAAATTGATGGTTGAGATTGAGTAATCTCAACAAGGGTTAGGATTGATGGGTTTATGATCCATGTGAGGGTTTTCAACCCAATCCCAGGATGACAAATGTCAACATGAGATGGCTTGAGAGGAGAGGGAAGAAGCTTTAAATTTTTGACATGACTTGAAGGTTAGCTTGGGAGGTAAGGTTAGTGTTGAGTTGAATGAATAAAACCATTATCCAATGAATAATGCCTTTATCCAATGGATAAACTCATGTATAAGAGTTAGTGAGGATAACCATGGTCAAAGCAATAAATGATTGAAGAGACCCACGAGTCAAATGGAGGTTGAGTTAGAAGGAAAGTCTCTAACCATGTGGGTGAGTTGAGTTAACCATAAATGGTTATGTAAGAGCCATTAGTGGTTTGGAAGACTTTAGGGGTTAATTTGTTGAATACATAAAGTATTTAATGCTTTTCAAAGACTTTGAGGCTTTGAGAAGTGACTTCAAGTTGCTTAGGAATGTGAAAATATTTAGGAGATGGATTAGGCTAATTAAGAATGATTAGAAAAACTTAGAAAGTGGTTAGAAAAGTCTAGAAGGGGATTGAGGATTGCAAGTGGGTTTGATGGGTGAGGAAAAATAGGATTTTACTTAAAATAAAATTAATTTATTTCAATTGTGGTTGCAACTTACATTTTTAGGAGAATGCAAGTTGGAGAGAGTTTATGGATTTAAATAAATATTTTAATTATTTATTGAAAAGTGGAAAAGGGGGTTTAAATTAAATAATATATTTTATTTATTCAATTGATTTTGAGTGTGGCTTAATGAATTAATTTAAATAAATTAAATAATTTATTTAATTAATAGGAGAAGGGGTTGAGGATGAATTAATTAGATATTAATTTAATTATTGATTATTGATGGTTAAATAATCAAATAAATAGTAAATATTCATTTAATTAAGTGGATAGATTTATGTGACTATAGTATGTATATATGTGTGTGTGTGTGTGTGTACATATGTATATATGTATGTAGATATATGTATACATATATACATATATACATGTGTATATATACATATGTATATATATATATACATATGTATACATATATACATATGTATATATATATGTGTGTAT
This sequence comes from Cryptomeria japonica, assembly GCF_030272615.1. Lineage (NCBI taxonomy): Eukaryota > Viridiplantae > Streptophyta > Pinopsida > Cupressales > Cupressaceae > Cryptomeria > Cryptomeria japonica. The sequence continues at coordinate 415,382,848 of NC_081409.1, read as the reverse complement.
ATATGTGTGTATGCATATATGTATATATATATGTATGTGTATATATGTATGTATATATATATGTATGTATGTATGTATATGGATATACACACACACATATATTTACATATGTATATATATATATGTATATACCTATATATGTATATATATATATTTATACATATATATGTATATATATACATACATATATATCTGTATATATGTATATATATAAATATATGTATATATGAATACATGCATATATATATGTATGTATATATATATACATACATGTATATATGAATATATGCATATATGTATGTATGTATGTATATATATACATATATGTATATATGCATATATATGTATATATGTATGTATATAGATACACACACACACACACATATATATACATATGTATATACCTATATATGTATATATATACATACATATATATATGTATATATGTATATATATACATATATGTATATATGAATACATGCATATATGTATGTATATATATATATATATATATATATATATATATGTATATACATATTGTAATGCTCCACCAGGAACCCCAAAGGAAAACAACACAACTAAGCAATTAAGGGTGAAATAATTTAAAAAAAAAAAGTATAAATCACATTAAGTGCATTAATTACTACATTGCACATAATAACACAAGAATTCCTAAAGGGTTACCAACGAAGAATTAAATGAAAGGTTAAATTCCATAATTACGATTAATCCAATTAACCAACAATTTCTCATTGAACATAATAAACCATATACATATAACAGATTATACCATTTAAAGATTGAAGTATTACAATATAATTTCCTCTTGAATAAAGAATTTGCACAAAGCATACGGATAACTGATAAAAGAACATTCAATAACTTAAGATTACATTGTTCATCAAATACATGGCTCTCAAAAATACATGAACACCTTACATCATTACCAATTACAAGGTTACAAAAATTCATTAATACAAATGACCACATTGGTATCCAAAGTACAATAATCTCCAACATGAGATAATGCATGAGTCATGAACCACAGGAATACCTGCGAAGCCAATCCTTGCATGAAGGTATGAACAAGAACATTTGATGGGAAGTGGCACTACCACCCGACCATGTGATCCCAAAACAGAATCACCCCACCGTGCTAGGAGATAACGGAGACCCTCAAGCAAGCATAAGAAAGACATGGACGACAATACAATACGACTCCACAATAATCTAGGTGAACTCGACATCACAATACACTAGTGACCCTAAAGAGAGAATGTCATTGCATAGCTTATGATGGTTACCCTAGGTAGGCCTCCATAGGTCCCGGCTCCCATCTTGGGTTATCTTGATAACCTTTCCCAAACCTTTGGTTCCATCTAAGTCTCATGCGGACCCTACCAACCCTTTGTGAAGACAAGGTTGTTAGTTTGCCATTCCAGGCCTTCCCACTACATCTTGAGCCTATACGAGCACTCAACCATGCACGAGGTACAATATCTTAATTAATATTAAAATTTACCCACCCCCTAATCAATTATTAGGTTACCACTTATTATCTGACTTTCGAGGGGTTATCCTGCCAACCACTTTGGGTGCGGCCCCCACTTGAAAGACACTCTTTGATAGGACACTAAATGAACATGGTCACTCTATGAGGACCTTATGGTGAAACAGACAACCATAACACCACTATCAAAATACAGGTGGCCAAAAACAAAGACTTACTAACCCTTGGTTAACCATAATGAATAGACACAACATGGTTAAGACAACAAGGACATAATACATCACCTGATCAAGAGGTACAAAATACTCCACAACAGGACGACTAAACTTAGACGAGAAATAACAACAAAATAAACCTCTTGCAAGAGTAGTTAAAATCACTAAGTCCGAACTCAAACAATCTTTGAGAATATCAACATTATAAACACTTGCAAATTCATCAATTGAAAATTAAATAAAACACCCCACATTTAATACATCATTCTAAAACGTTATTCAATTTTATTTATTTTCAATACAATAATCCAAGCAAAATAATAAAATCCATATTAAATACATAACAATTGAAATATGAGTTATATTAAAATATTTGATCTATTTCCAAATTAAATCCAATTTACCAATTAGATCACATAACTAATGCCTTGATTGAAAAAAATAACTATATATATATATATATAACATAAATAACAAAATAATATTAATAAGATAAAATTTAAATAGAAAATATAAATTTAATCGCATGCCGTTATTAACAACAACTCCTTTTTTTCACTTAAACAAGTTGCGAGGAGGAAAATATTAAAATGCGGTGGCATTAGCCTACCCGTGGGTAGTGTTGCTATCGAATGGTAGAAGACACTACCAATCGGTAGTGCTGCTACCGATCGGTAGTAGTCACTACCGCTGGTAGTGCTTCTACCGACTGGTAGCAGTCACTACCATTGGTAGTGCTGCTGCCATATGGTAGCAACAACTACCATCCCACGTGGTGGGATTTCCTTGCCACGTGCAGGGTTGTATATTATTTAAAAAAAAAAAATTAATTAAAATCAAAACCATTCCCTGCACAAAATCACTAGTAAAAAAAATACAGCGAGCATAATTTTAATTTTGCAATGATAATTTCCAATAAGGGATTCTGGTAAACCAATAAGGCACAAAAAACCCAAATCTAAGGATCTTGGGCAAAATTTCAAATGAATTTGAAGAGATAAGAGGGGATTTGATTAATTTTTTATTTCTTCACACACAGGAAGAATTCTTGCATCATGCAAAGAGGCAAATTAACAAAAAATTTTGCAGCATAACCCCCAAATTTGGATAAAGAGAAACTTGCAAATACTCAGAAAACAAACTCTATTCCATACTACACTAATAGAGGAAATAATAAAAAAACAAAATTTTCGCAAGAACTTGAAAACACACATCCAACAGAAATTGGAAAAACTCTTCAACAAAACATATTGATATGAGATTTAATTGAATCCAATAGCAAACTACTCTATTTTCCAAATCAAGCTTCCAACAAGAATCTCCAACAAGATTTCACAATTTTAATCAAACACACAGGGAGAAAGATCAAACATTCAAATTTTATTGAAACATAAGAAGAAAACTACCCAACCTGCAAAGCAATCCAGAAAGCAAATTTGTGGAAGAGATTCAGCCTTGCATACCAATTCCAAGTCCAGATTCCTCCTCCCAAATGGATTTCCAAATTTTTGTTAAAAAAAAAAACCTTCTCCCTTCCCGTGAACTCACAGGCAATATAGCCAAAAATATTTCAACCTAAACTTTTAGGTTAAAAATTGTTTCCAACCAATAAGAATAAAATATTTTAAAAAGTAAAATAAATCTAATTCCCCTTTTCATGCCAGAATCCTTTTTTTTTTTTAAACAAAATAAAAAACCTAAAAGCTAAATAAAAAGGTAAAAAGGAAATGCCTTTAATTATTTTTCATTTTCTTTTCCCATGTGACTTTAAGTCAACATTACCATTTAAAATTTAAATAGCAAAGGATTTACTTATTTCTTTTTCCAATAATTTAATACAACTATATCACAATATATCATGCAGATTTAGCCATTTAATTTAGCAACTTCATTTATTTAATTAAATCAATAAAATCAAGGGCATATTAATTAAATTAATTATGCCAACACAAAATAACATCATTCACTCAATTTTAAAACTATTCAAATAATCAGAAGCATGCAAAATGAGGAATGATCAAACGATGACTCACAAAACAAAAATACCAAAGCACTATGACTTGCATATCGGTCAACCAGGAAAGATGACCGACTGACAACACTCACATGAATGTAACTACGGGTCAAATTAGGGTCCAAAAAATATCTCCTCCACTCCCATTAGAAAAATAAGGCACCCTCAGACTTGTGAAACCAGGTGGAGTCGATACCCCATACCTACCCGGTACTTGTACCTGCAAAGTCCTGCATCAACAAACCACACGTGCATATAGACAAATATATAATCAGACACGACACACACATCGATGAAGGAGAATCGTGATGTTCCCTCTCTCATCGGAGTGAGTGAAGGAAAATCATCCCCTCGCATCCCATACACTTGCAAACATGAAACATACAAATAACGCATCACACATATAAAATAAATGTGTCAGTCTATGTCAGTAATCCATAAAAATCTCATTTAACATAAGTAATGAAATACTGCTTGAAAGCATACACTACATATCAAGTTAAAGCATGTAATAACATCGCATAAAGTATGAATCAAGTATAACAATAATGTATCCACTGAACAGTCAATAGAAGTCAAACATAAGTCCAAAATGTCTGATTGAGAAGGAGTACTACAAATATATATGTATATATATATATATATATATATATATATATATATATATATATATATATATATATACATACATACATACATATCTACATATATATACATATATATGTATACATACATATATACATACACACACATACATATACATATACATATACATATACATATACATATACATATAACACTCAGTAAGAAACTCTGTCTTCAACAAATAAGTGTTAATAAATCTCTACCTAGTTACCCATATTATGAATTGATTTGGCTAAATTAGTGGAAGGAAAAATTAAAAAATGATCAATTTCAATGATTGAAGGGCAAGCAAAATTTCATAAAATCTCTGCAAAGGGTCAGAAGAAGTGCTTTTGAAAACAACAACCCAAGAGACTTTACCCTGAAACAAAACTGTGGAGAGGAGGGGGCGATATCCCATGAAGGATCAACTTTGCTAGTCAAGAAAAGAAGTAGAAACTTCAAACATACGAGATCGATCCCTACCAGAACAACTCACTTCACAAATCACAAAGGGATACGAAGATTGTGGGGTGATATTAATTTAGAAACTATGTCATACATGTATATTTGGCATTTTGAAGTGAGCAACCAGGATTAAATAAGAAAGAATTTGCAGAAAAATGAGCATACAATGAAAGCTTCAACAAAATATGGTCAATAGAGGAGGAGAAGATTAACCAAATCAAATTCTACCTACAACCATTCCTAGTTAAGGCACATTGAGAGAAAATTGACATGTTCTAGCCACTATGGAGTCGAATTGGTTAAATCAATTTTAAAGAAAAATCAATGTTTCCAGCTTCAACAATTTGATTTAATAGTCAAGTCATTATATGAAATGTATAAAAAAAAATTTTAGATTATTAATACAGAGAGCTAAGAATTGTTACCCTTCAACGTGGAGGGAGAATGGAAGGCGATGTGTGTCTTTTTGTAGGCATCTCAACACAATTCCCTCAAACAAATCTTAGACGCCTCCCCCAATGAGGTCTTAGCAAAAACATAGAAATATAGAAAGAAGGAGAGTAAAGGGTGTGATAGCTATGATTGGAGCCCCTAAACTATCAACCTTGGACGACCATTTTTTTTTCTCAATCAATTTCCCTTGTCCTCCATTGCATTTTGCTTGGGTTGATTTAAACTCCCTTTGGATGAGAAATCGATCCAAGATTTATGGATCTGGATTAGTGGAAATAAGGTTGAAGTGAAGAAAATTGAATTTGGAATTGCTAGTCAAATTTGGTGAACTTGAGCATCCCTGGAGATGACTCCGTTATCTCTCCTAAATTGATGTGATTGATAGATTAGACTAGAGTCTAAGGGAATTCAACTCCTCATTTTAAATTTTTAACTCATGTCAATTTTTAAAATATGCTTAATTTGAATATATAATTTTCAATAATCATTAAATTAAAATTTATTTATAAATTCCTTATTTATTTATCACCCTTTTAATTTGGTTTTATTATTTAAAATAATTAATTTATTACTATAATTGTGTATTTGCACATGTTACATTCCATGAGTTGTTGCCAACGAGCTAAAAGACCCCTCCTTGGTCATATGTCCGCCTTCAACGGTCGACCCTACATCCACCTCCCACTCAACAAGGTCGTCAAATCATCATGATAAAAATAATATCAAATATCATCATTACATAATTAACATCATATTAAAAACAAATGTCATTAACATCATCATTATAAAAATCATTAATTAACATCTTCACATAATTAACATTATATTAAAATGTTAATCATCATCATATTAAAATGTCATTAATAGAATAATATCATCAAACACTTCAAATATCATCAAAATATTAAAATTTTATCATGAATAAATGTCTAATTTAAGGTAAAAATTACTAATCTATATTTGGGGTGTGACAAAGGATAAGAAAGACTATGTAACCATCCTAAAAGTAATCAATTGTACCAATGGTTGATGCTCAAAAAAGGATATAGAAGATGGATCATGATCGTCGAACAAAATTCCTCCCCTTAGGAAGAAATAATAACAAAGGTGTATGTAGACTATCTTCCCATTCCTAAAAGGAAAATGAAGGAAGAAAGTGCAAATTGTATGAAGTCTTGAAAAAATGCTCATGTGTCTCCATGTCGATGCTGAAACTTGTCACATTAAATCAAGCATTCTAGGCCACACTGATGAAGATGAATATACAAAACCTTATAGAGATGTATGTTGAACAAGAACCAAAGACTCCCGAACCTCCTTTGAAGATAAAGATGCCTCCTCCAAGTGCTGGTCAAAAGTATCAACACTCATGTCAAATTGTGATGAATGATCATGTGGAGAATGAACAAGAGGATCCAAAGGTTCATCCATAACAACTAAAGAAGAATCAACTTTTTCAAAGAGAAGATGAATTTCATGAATAGTGTCTCCCAAGTCTAAAATACGAGACTCTAAAAATAAACTTGAAATGTCTATCAAGTAGTCATCCCAAGTAATTGGACCTGGAAGATGATGTGTTTCCTGCTGCACTGAATCACAAGTAGCCATGGATGTAGCGACATAAGTATCCTCATAAGAAACAATAGATAGAGGAGAAGGAATGCAAGCTTTAAGAACTGGATGTGATGTGAGAATACCAAAGTGCAAGTAACCAAAGTTCTCAAAATCAAAATTCACACTAGGAGTGTGATCAACAACCAAAGAATCAAAACCATCATTAGGTGCAAAGTCTGAAAATGTATATAACTAAGATGCATGATCAACCATCCTAGTAGAAATTATCTCTTTTCTTTCCAAGTCTCGAATGATAACTGAATCAGGTGTGAATTCCATAGTCTTCGTTGTTCCACCATGGGTAATCTGATAGATGGAAAGAAGATTGTTTGACAAATGAGGTACACACAAAACATCATTGAAAGTGCCATCCCTAGAATCAATAGAACCTTTTCCAATCAAACTCATATAAGTGTTGTTACTCATAAGAATAGGTGGCATAACACAAGGCTTAAAATAAGAGAACATAAATTATGTAGAATCCATATGATGAGAAGCTCCATAATCTAGGAGCCATCTCCCTGATTTACAACTTGTAGTAGCACAAAGAGCTTTACCTTTACCTTTAGTTGCTTCAGAAGAAAGTCCTGCATGACATTTTACCTTAGTAGATCCTAACTATTTTGAGTTGGAAGATGAAGCTGACTCGGACATTTGAGAAGGTAGATCAATGTTGTTCTTCTTAAGAAGATGTTTTAGTTCATCAATGTCCTTCTTATAACAAGAATGTTCTTCATGTCATTTCCTTTTGCAATATGAACAAGTAGACTTCTCGTTCTTGGATGAATTACCTTTTGAAAATGATTTATTATGTTCTTGATTTGTATGTGGCTTTGGCTTTGATTTCTTTTGCTTCCTGTTGGAACCCTTTCCTTGATTCCCTTATTTATCCATAAAATCATGTGGAGTAGATGACTTAAGAATCCCCATGACGATTAACTTTGATTGCTCAAGCATTAACATTTTTGTAAATGAATCAAATGGAGGTGTATTATAAGGACAACCCATTTTCAATTGATGGGTTTGGAAGCTAGAAACAAAAGCTTCATAGTCGGAAGGAATCTTTCCCTACAAGTTGAAAACCAACTGTGCATCCTTCTTATCAATGCTACATTCTTTACATTGTGCTCGTAGTTCATTTGTTCTAGTGGCATAGTCTTGGATTGTATCAAAATTCTCAAGATCCAGATCTTGGAGATCATTTTCAAGTGAGTAACCTCTAATCTCATCAACTTGACCATATAATTTGCCAAGTTTATCCCAAGCTTCCTTGATTGTCTTACACTTTTCAATGTGAAAGATTAGATTAGGAGATATATACTTTCTCAATGTTCCAAGAGCAATAAAAATTTTGATGATTCATTCCATATTTAGATTAGGATCATTAAAATATATGGATTATGAAATTGTGCCTTTAGTATAATGATTTAGGCCTATGCATTAACTTTCCAAGTTGCATAATTATATGGGGTTAAGAGTGGAAATTTAGGAAAACCCATAACTGAAAATGAAACACAAACAATAAGAGAGACCCCCCCTTTTTCAATTAATAAAGAATCCCCCCCCACAAAAAAATGATTGTGGAACTTTATAAATTAGTGTGTTTACAATGCTGGAGTTGTTTTCTAGAGTTTTACAATGTCCAAATGTGGACTCAAATACTGAAAGTACACTTAAATCTCAATATGAGAACCTTAAACCAACACCAATATGTAATGCTCAGAAAAATATTAACTTTTTTAAAAAAATACCTCAATCTAAGGTTGTATGTTAAAGTTACATACATTTGAAGTTGAAAAACCGAGGATTGTCCTTCAAATTTGATAAGAAAATTGAATTTTCAGAAAATTGGGATCACTTGAGAAAAAAATGACAACTACACTAGAAAGAACAAAAAATTCTACCTCGAATAAAAAAAATTGCATAACAAAATACCTCTGTATGCCCAAGATATTGCCTTCCAAAGTTCAAGTGTAAAAATGAAAATTTCAATGGCGAGGGGTCTTCAAATTTGAAAAAAATAGCCTTTGCCAAATTTGGCAAACTATTGCTAAATCTAATGGAACCAACCAAACTATTTGAGCTACAAACTAGTTTGGAAATTCTCCAAATTTAGATGAGCTCCACAAAATTTGACGTGCCACCAAATTTGGTTGAACCGCTAGCTAGTTTAGATCTCCAACCAAAACTAGGCCTCCAAATATAGAGCACCGCCAACTTTGGCTAAAGTTAGATCTCCGCCACCTAAATCCAACCAAAATTTATATAACACTGAATAAATAGCTAAATATAGCTGAGGTGACAAAGTTCAGTCATGAAGGTCGAGAATGCAAGTTAGGCGTAGTACAGAAGCTAAGGCAAGGGGTTGAAGCGTTCTGTCTAAGGTAAGTTGTATATTAATCAAGGAAGGCACAATGCACATGAGTTGTGTGCGGGCTCAAATTTAATAATTAAAAACTAAAATGTGTTTGGGAGTGCAAAGGACACCGTGGATCCTAAGAAAAGGTTTGTAAATCCTCCACCCAAGCAGTCTCAAGGTATGAAATACAAAGTACTGCACAGAAGCATAGAGGGCGCAGGTTTTGAAAGATTGAACTTTTTAATTTTTGCAGATTTAAAAAACTTGATTGTGAGGGGTTATAGGTGTAATACCCTAAAAATGGTCACCTAAACCATGGGCCCCTAATCTCGACAACATCACCAAGGTCCTAACCAAAGGCAATTAAATCAACTTTGAGCACACAATTAATTAATTTTTCAATCATTAAATGTCATATGGCAAGTGAATTATTTTATATTAATTAAATATTAATTTAATTAATTAAATCATTCCAAGAAATTCATTTTGATCAATTATCCTATTTAATTTATTAAATATCCTAGCATATTTAATTAATTAATAAATTTGCCATTTAATCATAAAAAAGGAATTAATTTATTACAAAAGAGGAATCAATATGCAAAGCAAGAGTTAAATTGAAGATAAATAAAAGAATTGAATTGAGAGAGAAATCAAACTTGAGATATTATTTCTTCTCCTAAATTGAGAACTTGAAATCATAAAAGCAATTTATTGAATTATTAATCATTCTTTAAAATTGGAACTCAAAGCTTTTGAGAAAAGAAGTCCAATTGCATTGAAAAGACTCTTTTCTTGAATAAATCAAAGAAATATGCATGGAATTACCTATTTTCATCACAAGTGCATGGAATGAATTGAATTTTATCTCCAATGCAAACTTAAACTTATAATCTGAATGCATTTCAATCAAACTGTAATTGGAATCTATCTCAAGTTTAACTGAATCTAATCTCTCAATTATTTCAATTATCCTAAATTGTGCTTTTTCTTGAATAATCTCAATCGCTTGTTGCTAATTGATCTTGACCGTTGGTCTCTCTTGTGATTTTCTATAAATTCAGCCTTCATCTCTCATTCAAAACACCCTGGAGATTTATTGTTATTATATAGTTTTTGCTCTGGAGTCATTGAAGATATTGTGCTTTCTTTTTTGAGATTATTGCATGTTAGCTTAGCTTTTTGCATATTTAGTTCAATTATGATTGCTTGAATTCATATTGCTTACTATTAATCCATCTAGCATAATCTTGCATCTATTTAGCTTAATATCATGCTCATATAGATTAAATCCTTCGTCTTGGTGTAGTCTAGTCACTGGTATTGCTTATACAAATCTGAGAGCAAGTCTATACTCGCATCTTTTAGAAGGCAATTGGTCGATTTGTTATGGTTTTATTATTCATGTTATATCTATCTAACCATGTATGTAATGACTGAATTGAAGTGTTGTGTCTTACAACTTGCAGATACTTATTCTACTTTTCACACACATAGTAGGCCACACCCAACTCCCCACACAAAGGCATCAAATGCCTTAAATGCTACGCAAGGCTATGTTTGGAAAGATTGCATAGTATGATGTGTTGCGTAGGGGCTCCCATGGTTCCCAAGGATAGTGCCTTGGTACAAGGTGTCAGGTAAAGAGTGGTGCAAGGCTTGAGACCTATGGCTCATTGTACCCCAATGTACCCAACTAGTACAAGGCCCTGCCCTTGCAAGTACCTTGGTACCAACAAAAAACTTTTTCTTTTTTTTATACTAAACTTTAACAATTTTTTTCCAAAAGTTTATTTAGTAAAAATAAACTTTCAAAATATTTGACAAAAACTGAGTATTTTAATTTTTTAAAATAATATATATTTTTTGATAATGCAGAAAATAAAATATCAAATTTGTACCATACTAGGCAGGTGGGTCATAGGGCTCATCTGCTAAATTTTTTGCTTCAAATTTGATTGTCTCCAAAAACAATGAATCAACAATGAATCTTAGCATTTTTGGGCCTTCTAGAAATAATGGAACAATCCATTTGACCTCAAAATGCATTGAAAAATCAGCTACCCTTTGGATTTGATTGTGAAACCTCTACTCCGATCCTTCACAAAATTTGCATCCGATGTCAAATCGGGATGAAACAAAGGTCAATTATGACTTTCTCAATTGCTCTGAACTCAATGGTGAGGTTATATTTTCTCTAGGAAGCTCCAAAAAACACCTACAATAATAAGAAAGAAATAGGAACCCCCTAGAAGCTATAATTCCTTGAAGCTTTTCTGACTCTTCAAGACATCATCGGATGCAAGAGATCATACTTGCTTTTAAGAACAAATGATTCTATATTTATGAAAGAATGCTAACCCACAAATCATAGATAGTCTGATAACATGTTAAATTTAGTTGTGAACCCACCCAAGATCAATGTGACTGAAGGAAAGAAAGACTAGAATCTAGAGATAAATACAACCTAGCACTAAACTAGTCTCATAATCTGAGCTAGTGTTCTCTTCACAGTACTTAGCATAGGGAGAGGTGAGGAGTGTATATATAGAAAAATGTGCGCATATTAAACCAAGAGGAATAATAACTCTCTGTAGCCCAAAATAGGAGGGAGTTTTACCTACTTGTTAAATGCCAGATACATGGTTATGCCAACTCAGGTAAAAATAAGAAATGGTTATGGGGAGGTGGAAAATAAATTCAAAAGAGGTTGTGACATTCTACCACCTAGATGTGGGTGTGAATGACACATGTGATTGTAGGATTATGCAATGTGTCCTCATACTAACCATTCTTATATAACCTAAGAAAGCTTAATAATGTGTAAGAAAAATAAATATCTCCTAACATAAGATAAAATAAAAACCTACACTAATAAATAATTCCAATGATATGCTCAATATGTATGAAGACCCCTTCCCTAAGCATGGTAAGGACAAAGGCTCATAATCTCATTTGGATCCGTATGACTATACCAACAATATCACTAGATTTGACTCCTTGGTAGGACACATTGAACCTGTCGATAACCATGTCAACACTATCACTATTGAAGGAGTTGACTCCATATTGACATCCCATAGACCAAGGGTAACCATCCAGGGAGTCCCTCCTCCTTAGTCATCCAACAAACCACCTAAAGCGAAGATGGTTATCCAGGGTGCTTCACCTTCATATCCATCTCCCTAAAATGATTGCAATGTCACCACCCATCGAGGGAGAATAACTATTAAAGGAGCTCCTCCTCCTCCACCAATTTCTACAACATCCTTGATCATTGGGAAGATTCTTGAAAATATTTTCATCCTTGATCTTCTCAAGGCCTCACCTGTCTATAAAGAGATCCTTGAACAAGCCCTACTAGAATCTCATGTCCCTAACAACATTAATGTCGCTCAATTCTAGGCCTTAATAGGTAAGTTTTCTGCATAGAATCACCTATCCTTCACCTCCAAAGATGACCCATCCACTAATCCCTCTCATAATAAACTCCACATTGAAGCCATTGCACATAAGCACAAAATAAAGAGAGTCCTTATAGATGGTGGATCTAGTTTAAACCTTTGTATATATAAGTTAATCAAGCAATTGGGATTCTCTGAAGATTTGGTTGATCCATTTGGTAAGATTACAATAAAGGCATATGATGATGTGGAACAAGTCTCAAAAGGTACCATCACACTGCCTCTTCAAGTGGGTCTTGCAATATCTGAAACTGCTTGTCAAATTATGGACCTTGATCTCCCCTACAATATTCTCCTCGACCACTCATGGATCCATTCCATTCAAGTCATCCCATCCACCTACCATGAATGCTTGGAATTCCCATACAGTGGTAGAGAAATCACTATTTTGGTTGATCCGCAACCTTTTCAGTATTGTAAATTACTTGAAGGGAAACACCCCTACCATTATCCACTCAACACACCCGCTTCGCCATCACCACATGACACTTCCAATATTTTGTCCATTTCCATCCAACCTGGAATCAAGATCAAGATTGTTAACAATGGTTGTGGAGAATATACTCTTTTGAATGCATTCTATTTAGGACACCTCCCTCCTCCAAAATCATATGGAAAACCTAAAGAAACTGAGATTAAAAATAAACCTACCATACAATGTAAGAATATCACATTCCAACAATGGGGTCCACTTGATGAAGAGAATCTTGAAACTAATATCACCTCTTGGCTCTATAGAGAAGAAAACAAGGCACTTGTCGCATTCCCAAAGAAATATATCCTAAGGCATCAACTATAGTAGAATATATGGGTTGTAAAGGACATGGTCTTGGACCTAAGGAACAATAAAGAAACAGACCCATCTCACCAACTTCATACAAACATAATAGGGTCCTGGGTTACTCCCTAGTGCCTAAGGTTACCATCACTAGTGCTCCAATAGACCCTCCCTTTGATGTTGATGACTTTGATGAAGAGAAATTTCATAAAGTACCTTTCAAATACCTTGACACCATATTCACTAACCCTTATGTCAACACTATCACCTCCTCCTCTCCATCAGACCTTCCACTTGTATACCTTGAACTCATTGACTAGGACCATTGAGGGCCACTAGTTGTTGACATTTGTGCTAATTATAATTCCCTCTTGGCATTATTAAACATGCATGACCTTGAAGATCACATGACTATCCATGGAATTCAAATCAACAGGGAGGCATAATTTGGTAGACAAGTCAACTCCCTTAGTCACAAAAGTGAAAAAAATAATCAAAAGTCCCATAGTGAAAATTTCAATGAGGCACCATCAGACATATAAAAAGTAAAAATAAAGGACACATATTCTAGTGAAACCCTGGATCAGGCACTAGAAGATCAGGGACTTGATCTACCTACCATGGTTCCCTTGTTACACAAGATATCTTCTTCGCTTATCAAAGAGATCGATACTGTCAACATGGGTATTGAGGATAATCCAAAGAATGTGTTTGTTGCTAAGTCTCTTACAGATTAGGAGAAACATACCATTATGAGCTTTCTCAAGGAGACTAGTCTATTTCACTTGGCATTACGCTGACATGCTAGGATGAGATCTAGAATTAGTGGTGCACCACCTTTCTCTCTGTCTAGATGCCAAACCAGTCAAGTGAAAAATCTAAAAAATGCACCCTAAGATTGATCTATTGGTCAAAGGAGTTACAAAAGATGCTTGATCTTGGCTTCAACAAACCCATTGATTATCTTGAGTGGGTCTCAAACATTGTACATGTTGGCAAGCATGTTGGGGGAATCTGCATCTACACAGATTTTAGAGAGCTTAACAAATCATGCCCTAATGATGATTTCCCCTTTCTAAACATTGACATGATTGTGGATTTAACAACTGGACATGATATGCTTTCATTTATGGATGGTATATCATGCTACTACCAAATAAATATTTCCACTAAAGATCAACACAAGATAGCCTTTACCACTCCATGGGGAGAATTTTCTATCAGGTCATGCCATTCAGACTGAAGAATGCGGGTGTCACCTATCAAAGAGCAATGGCCCCTATCTTCCATGATATGTTGCATGATATTATGGAGGATTATGTGTATGATCTCCCGGGCAAGTCAAAGACATGTGAAGGCCATGTTGTGGTTCTATGAAAGATATTTGAGCGATTAGAAAAGTATAAGCTAAGGCTCAATCCTAAGAAATGTGTCTTTGGAGTCACTTCTGGTAAACTTATAGGTTTCATGAATCATGCAAAGACATAGAAGTGGATCCAGTTAAGGTAAAGACAATCATGGACATGACACCACCAAAAACTCTTAAAAGTATCCATAGTCTATAAGGTAAACTCCAATGCATCTATCAGTTCATAGCACAAGTTGTAGACAAGTGCCATCCATTCACTCACCTCCTACAAAAAGACATTAAATTTCAATAGGATTGTTTGTGCTAGAAAGCCTTTGACAAACTCAAAGAATACTTAGCCTCCCCACTATTATTGATGCATCCTATCCCTAGGAAACCAATTCTCCTATGCATCTTAGCTACCTCAATGGCCTTGGGGGCATTACTTGCACATGTTGATGATCAAGGAAAAGAGTGTTCTATATACCATATCGGCCACACAATAGTAGGTTATGAGATGAACTATACTGCAATTGAACAAGCATGCCTTGCAGTAGTTTTAAACACTCTAAAGATTTGCCATTACATGCTAAATCACAAGACCAAGTTCATTGCAAATATTGACCCCCTTATGACGCACTACTAAGTGGGTTATGTTGTTAAGTGAATTTGACATCAAGTATGTAGACCGAAAAGCAATCAAAGAACAATTCATCGCTAATCAACTGATAGATGCCCCTCTACAAGGAGAACACCTCCAAATTGTAGAATTTTTAGATGACTCAATCATGATGATTACACAACCTACCAGGTGGCAACTCTACTTTGATGGTTCTCACACACAACATGGATCAGGGGCAAACATTCTATTGGTCACACCTTAAAGAGATTGCATTCCCAAGTCATATAAAATAGCCTTTGCAGGCACAAACAACATTGTGGAGTATGAATCTCTCATTATTGGTCTCTGCCTTACTATTCAATGGAAGATCACTAACTTGCATGTATACAATGACTCCCAACTTGTCATAATACAAGTCAATAATCAGTACCCAAAAAAATATGATAAGTTACTGCCTTATCACTGCATGGTAGAGGACTTTAAATAATATTTATCTTCCATCCAGTTTCAGTAGATTCCTTGGACAAACAACAGAGCTACTAATGCCATGGCTACTATTGGTTCTCTCTTACAAATGCCAAAAAATAGTCATAAGTGTGAGTTTGGTTGAGCACTTCCTGGTCCCAACATACGATGTCCCTAAGTTCATCATGGTTTGTGTCCTTTTTGGTCATGACTCACCTTGGTATCAAGAAACCTACACCTACCTCCATGACAATACATGCCCCCTCACCTTACCAAAACTCAACAACAAACTTTCATTCGTCAATCCACCCATTACACTATCCTTAGAGATACTCTATTTCAAAGGCACTTTGATGGAGACATCCTAAGTTGTTTAGATAAAGAGGAGGCTAAACAAGCATTACACAAGGTACATGAAGGTATCTGTGGGGCACACTCAAGAAGCCTCACTCTGTCTAAGAAGATACTATGCACAAGATATTACTAGCCTACAGTGGAACAAGATGCATATCATTATTTCAAGAAATGTGTGCCTTGGTAGAAACATGGTGATAAGATTCATGCATCGTCACAAGACCTACAACTTCTCATTACGCCTTGGCCCTTCTCAGAGTGGGGGATCGATCTCATTGGAAAAATCCATCCCACCTCATCCAGTGGCCATAAATTCATAATCACTACCATATAATACTTCACCAAAGTGGGTGGAAGCCATCTCACCCACCTTTATCACTGGCAAACATATTGCAAAATTTATCCTGAACTATTTAATCTGCCACTATGGAATCCCAAAGGTTATTATTACAAACAATGGAAGACCTTTCAAGAATAAAGATATAAAATAATTATGCCATAGTTTGGCCATCCAACACCACTTTTCCACTCCATACTACCCACAAGGTAATGGTTAAGATAAGGCTTCAAACAAAACTCTTATCAAGATCCCCAAAAAATAGTCAATGAAGTTGGTCATGATTGGCACTTGCATCTCCATCTCACCCTTTGGGCCTACCACAATCATCCATATTCATACATAAGATACACCATATTGTCTATTCTTTAGGTCTGAATCCATCTTTCCTCTTGATATTGAGCTTCCCTCACTATGGGTGTCCCTATAGAATATTCTTCTTGATGAAGAATATAGAGTGGCCAAACTATAAGAGTCAGAATTACTAGATAAACGGTATTTAAATGCCTTGAATCATCTCTGGGTTTATTAGAATGACCTTTGAATTAGCTATAATAAGAAGGTCAGGACTCCAAAATTTTCCATTGGTGACCTTGTCCTCATGGAACAATAGAAGAATCTTCAGGACTAGGAAAAGAAGGGCAAGTTCAAGCCTAATTGGTTGGGAGCCTCATTACTACAAAATATGGTTCCAGAGCGTATCAGTTGGCTACACCTGAAGGAGAACCATTAGATGATCCCATGAACATCCTACACCTGAAGAAATTTTATGCCTACACTTTAGGGAGTCCCAATTTTCAAAAGCAAAAACATAAAATAAAATCAGAAAAAGAAGAAAAATACAATAAAATCAAAAAATGAAAAAAAGTAAAGAAAAATATTTTCATCCATCAATGAAAACCACTCTATGGTGCTATGGGAAAGTACCTTGGTGAAAAAATATTCTTAGGTGCAAATGTAAATAAGTCAAATCTACCATCTCTTTGGATGCTCATCATGTCATCTTGCATTCACCTACTTGCATCACTTTCGCCACCACCACCTATATTTCCTTAGTGATGTAAGCCATTAATTTGCCATTCATTTTCCATGCACCCTAATCATCATATTATCCCTTTCCCATCCATGTAGACACTCTTCACCCTAATCACATCCTCATAATCCCTTCAATGATCTCCCATCACCCTTCTCCCTACCGCCGAGATGATGAGTCATGTTTGGAACTGTGAATAAGGATTACCCCATCACACTGAGATTTATCCCATTACATTGAGTTTTTCCTAATATGCTAAGCTTTTCCCTTCAATATGAGCTTTTCTTGACTTGCATGTCGACCAAACACCCATATATATTATGCTAATCAAATCCAAGCTATGCATTTGCTCCTATCTGCAGATCTTGCATAATCACCTCATCTTTTGCCACCTTTTTAGTCACATCCACCATCTTTGTCTATCAGGATGCATCCTTCCCATGTCTGGCAACATATCTAAATCCTCGTCCTACTCTTGGCAAGAGATGTTAGTTGGCCATGTGTGTTTCATTTACATAATTGTTAGTTTAGCTTTCATTTTCATTTTGTGTCCTATGCCTATACCTCTTTAGGGCTACCTTGATCACTCTATATCTTGGTATGTCTTTGATTGGTGTATATTGGGACATCTTTTTGTGGTATGGTGTGTTTGATGGTTTCTCTTGTACGATCTAAAAAGTCCCTCATTTACACCATCAACAATGTTTGCAACCATGTGTGCATTGAAATAACCTATTGTTTGAGAGTCTAGTCCATGCATCAGATATTCAAAACATCCTAACTTTTATAGTCAGTGGTGTAGATAATCCATTGCAATATCAAAAAATAGAATTTCTCTCCATATTTTACACAACAAGTCCCATCTATATACTCATCCTCCATTCACCTCATTCATCATTTCCCTTGATTTGTCTTGAGACTCCAATTTATTCATTCATTTCCCTTCTTCTTCTACCTTGTGTATTTTATTGTACTATAGTTGGCACATCACAAAAACATTCATTTCCATTGGCATTTGCATTCATTTGTTAGATTGCATTTATTTAGGTTGCATTTGTTTAAGATTGCATTCAAGTTACTGCATTGCATCTTTTCATTATATTTGCATATCATTTTAGGTTTCATTTGCATCTTTTAAGACTCATGTTCATTCACCCCATTTTCATTTAGGTTTACTATTTTATTTCGTTCCTTTCATTTCATTCTCATTATAGGACTCATTTTATCTTAGGATTCATTTTATGTAATATCATTCTTTTAGGGTTCATTGCATTGCATCTCATTTCATTATCATTTTACATCCTTTAGAATTCATTTGCATTTCATCATTTTAGCATTCATCTCATTACATATCATTCATTTTCATTTCATTTTATATCACTTTCTCATTTCATATCATTTAATTGCATTCATTTTACATTATACATTATACATTTTTATATCATAATAACAATCATACAAAGACATCATTATAACATCATATTCATATACATTATAATATAATCATTATGCATATATCATAACTGCTCATCCAACATCTACCACAATTATCAGAGCATCATATAAACATCATCATATATCCATATATACATAATTTATCCTGCATATAACATGAGTTAGAAACATCATATACAACATCACATGCATACATCATACATACATATCATCATATCACATATATGCATCTCATAGAAATAGCACACACATCATATAGGTCCATACATGCATCCTACATCACAAACATGTTAGAGAAATCATAAACACCATCATATCATAAGCATAATCAACATGCATAATCATATATTTGTCATCAAATGTATCAAGGTCCATAATTTAATGTCCATCATAATACAATAATAAATGAATTGCCGCCAAAATAACGAGTCATCTTATATTTATCAAAATTTAATGATGTGTCCAATCATAATACAATGAAATATATCCTTGAAGGGCCATCAAAACTATGAGTCCATGAACTAATAAACACTCTCTCTATCAGTTGCACCTAGATTTTACCACCCTCCTGAGGGTCCTGCTAGTGGAGGCCGAGGTGCACACATGCCTGCTGATTGCCCCAATGGATGAGTATGTTTGCACTGGGATCTTGTGCTCTTAGTAAATGAAGCTACCCTTTTCTCTATGGGAATAAGACAATAAGAGAGATCCCTGTAGTACTAGGTCTCTCATTTCATCCACTCAATTGTGTATGGGCACCCATAATGTCACTAAGAATGTATGCCACGACCACTGATATCAAAAAGTATTTGGCTATATCCCTTTCCCCCTGAACCGGGTGACATCAGCTTGGCTCTGGGTTAGCTGCATTGTCACTCCCTTCATCTCCTCGATCCTCCCCACCATCTCTCCTCCCCAAGCCTCATGCGGTACATCAATGGTGGCATCTGCCTCTATCTGGTAGGCATCTCACTCTACAGTCATCAACTTGAGAGCCACTCACAAAGAGTCCCTCTCTTCCTATATCCCATCCACCTCTTCCTGTAAAATCTCTGTGTGTTCTCACTCCCCATCTACCATAGCCCTCTCTTGGCCTACCTCATCTTCCAAGCTTGCTACTCGAGATCTCTCTATGTCCCTCTCCATGGCCACCTGATCGAGCATGGCCTATGTGATCTATAGTTGTGGCTATGGTTGTGGGAGTACCTGCAGCTATACTGCTGGTGGTATTGCCATCAAGACCTATACCCATGCTACCACCTGCCCCTGTATTTGTGGTACTTCCTACACTTATACTTGAGCACCCTGTACTCCTCTACCCCACCCTCTCCTCTGAGATCTCCCCACTCTTTGTCCTCTCCTCACTCCCCTGGCCCCTTTTCCTCTACCTCCACCTCCTCTCCCCCATCTCCTCCACCAACCTTATCCACTACAGGATCTACCTCATCTGGACCTAACATACCTGGGATTGTCAATCATGCCGATCAGTGGAACTCCCACCATGCTGCATATGCACCTATAGTACCAGCATCTACCACATCCAACCTTGAATCCCCATCCACCAGAGTCATCCCTATGAAGTTGGTATGTGCCATGAATAGACCTATAAAATCTCCCCATGTAGTAGTCTCTTGTCTAACCAATGGGTGTCTATGCTCCTCATTGACTATATCCTATTGTAGCCTGAACTGTCTCATGACTCAGTGTGGTAAGTGTAGATCTATATTATGGACCATCTAACCCATCAACCAATATTGTGTCTATACAAAGAATAGATAATATGCATCCTCATCCCACTTTTCACACAACTTGTATGGTTGTCCAGTGAAATCCATCATCTAGTCGATGCACTATTGGTAGTAGCCCATGGATCCTACTCGAATATAGTGCACTAAACCTCCATATCTATCCACATAAGAAAACTATGGCCATCGCTCCCTAACTTCCAGTGGATGACATACAACTATATGCTCAAAGGCCCATATGTGTAAGAACGTCACTTAGGTACCTAGGATCTTATACCCTTGATAGACACACATGTGAATATCGTAATACAATTGCTCCAGTTTGGCACACCCCTAGGCAAAATAAACTCCATTCTCCATAATGTGGTATAGACACCTAGACCAGCCTATAGAAAAACCATGCCCACTAAGGTCGGGCATCATCCATCCGCTAATCAGTCCGCAAATATATAGCACCAACCTTGGCATCTGCTGATGCCGCTCCATGGCCACTCTAGTACCATCCACATTGAGTCCATTGGAAGGTTATCTATTTAACAAAGAAGGCATAGGTAGTGGTCCTTGTGCTCTAGTTGATACTCTAGGATCACTCCTTGAATGACACTCACAATATGCACCACACATACTCTAAGGTGATAAAAGCCTCTCCTATAGGCAGATGAAACAAATGCATATCATTATGCCATCACTCTGGAAAGTGTTGTCATCATTGTTGTATGGGCTCAGATCCGCAACCACTTATGCACCCACTGTAATATGGCTTCTCACAAAACCATTTACTCCATGCTCCTTAATTTGCATCAATAGTGCATCGTCTGCGAACAACAATCTTGTGACTACAGTGGACCTAATGACTCTTGCATCCATGAATCAACTCATGTCACTCATTTTCTTTCTAGCCTCCCTCTTTTCCCCTTCTAGCAATTTCAGGCATCCCCTGGATGCCCCTTGTACCCTTTCCCCCCTCCCTTTTTCTCCCTCATAGCCATTCCTGCAAAGACAATGTTTCTCCTTGTATAGATGTCAAAACTGCATTGCTTGTTCCATTCTGTAGGGTACAGACAATGATGCATAGTCTACATTATTGCCCCATTCTCTATACATTGCAAACATCGATTCTTAAATCGACATTTGTACATGTGCTGCTACAGCTACTCGGATGATGATCTGTTTCATAGACACCGAACATGCAATAATGTATGTGTCCCAATAGGTTTTCTACCTCATTAATACCCCTAATAAATGCTAACCTACTTAAAATGACAAGTTGGATCGGGTGTACATATCGGTGGTCCGTACTCAGGCGACTGCTGGACTAGTTTGACCCACTCATCGTGCTACTCATGATGTGGGATCCGCACCATCTTTTCTACCTCTACTCGGGGCTCTCTTTTGCTTGTGTAAATGAGTGCAAAAATGACCCTTCTATGGGCCCCTTGTGGCCTATATAATCCTTTCCTTTTCCATTTTGTTGCTCCTTCTCCGCTTCTTTTCCCATTTTCTGTATCCCCTCCTTCCTTCTATTTCTCTTTTCTCTCATCTTTTTTTAAATATTTTTTCGTTGTTTTCTTCTCTATCAAGAATTTTCTTGTAAAATTCAATTTTTTTGATTAAATTCTCAAGGGGGCATCCCTTTCCTGCATTTCAAAGTCAGTGCATCTTTTTTCTTCTTGTACCCATCGCCAATTCTTGCTACCACGTAAAAGAGAGGCAAAATGTGACATCTAAAATTAATTAATTTAGCCTTTTTGTGTAATTAATCATATTAGTTATGAAAGTCCTAATTCTTCTCAAAATTATTTAAATTATATTTTTAATTAATTTGTCACATTAGCCATATGATTAATTTATCAAAATTAATTATATCCAATTCTTCTAAAATTATTTCAATTTGAACCTTAGCCAATATTTCTCATCTGACCCTAATTACTTAATTAATTCCAATTAATTAACTGATGCCATGATTCCTACAAATCAACCTCTTAATCCATATCAGTTAGCCTAATTAATCCTAGTCTAATCATGATCATCATTTTCCTCAATTTTAAATTCCTCCACTCATTCTCTCTCCTCTTGTCCCATCCTCCTAACCCACCTAACTTCTCTCTTAATCCTCCATTATCCCACCTAATCACTGCCCTTGATCACTTGCACATTTCTAATCACCATGATTAGGGATGGGTCAACTCTTTGCCATAAATAGCTTTCCCATCTCACCTCCCAACCTTAAATGCCACCCACTTTTGTCTATCCAAGAAATTTTGTAACAACCCTCTCGCTAGAACATTTGAGAAAAATTCATTGATGAATTTTGAGAAAGGTTTAAATGATTATTTATTAAATATAATAAATTAAAAATTTAACCAATAAATCAAATAAATTAAATAATAATAATAAATACACTAAACTAAATAAAATTGATGTAATAGTAGACTAATTCTATTACGAAAACAAAAACAAAATATTATTTACATCATAATATTTAAATACATGCAAGTTATTAATTTTAAAATTAACCAATACTTAAATGTTTATTTTATAATTATTTCAATGCATATATTTTTATTAAGCACATGGTGTAGGAGAAAAGGGAAAGGCCAAGACACTTTGATCAGAAGCAAATCTAAAACAGTGGAGAAATATTTTTATATTTTTTTTAGTTTTTCTAGACATTAGTAATTGACATTTTTGAAGGCCTTCGGGGCATTTTTAGCCCTTGAAAGTTTGGCATGTTCTATAGAATATTGCCATAGGCAAGTTCTTTCAGGACTTCACCTCCAACTCTTGGAGACCTTTCCAACGAGTTAAACGGCTCGTAATTTCGAGTCTTGTGCAGAAAGTTATGCCTAGTTAAAGTTAGGACAAAATTTTATATAGTTTTTTTGAAAATTTCATAGTTTTAGATTTTATTATGTAAATAAAAAAGATGTGACTGTTGGGTTTCAATTCTCAAGGAGTTGTTGGTGACCCTTGGAATCCCTTAGACTGGTATATGTTGGATTTTTGAATTGAATAGATCACTTTTTGGCTTGCTTCAATTATATGCTTTCTGGTTCATGTGAACAAAATTCACAATACCGCAGGTTCACACTTAGGTGTTGTCATCCGAATTCATAATTCGGAACACACTTGGCATAATAGAAGAGGAAGTTATTATAAGCATATTCTATGACAAATGCAGATTGCAATATTTATTTATTTTGGAAGGAATAAATTTTATATTAGCAAATGCTATGACATGGGAGTTACAAATTAATTCTATGATAGGAATATCTCCATTCATGGTATTTTTATGACAAGGGAGTTACAAAAGTCATTTTGGATAAAATGGAAGAAATAAATAAATTGACAACAAGGGAGTTACAATTTTATTTTTGGCATATTCTTTTACAAATATTAAATGAAGAATCTCCCTAATTTGAAAATTATTCTTACGGATGGTAAAAGTTATTTCACAACTTCAAAATCTATAAATTAGGGAGATATTGTATGCATTTGACACCTTTTTTATGGGAGATGTTATGAGATTTTTTGTGAATTAGTTTTAGTTTTGATAAATTTTTATGAGAAATTTTGTTAAGAGTTTTTGAAGGAAGATGAGCAGAATATAGATATTCTTTTGGAGTTGTTTAAGATTTTTGCAGGAATTTAAGATTTGATATTAGATTTAGATCAAAGAAAATTTTCCTGGGGGAAAATTTAGAATTTAAGAATTTTCATCAAGAATTGCAAGAGGAGATATTTAGAATTTTCATCAAGAATTGCAAGAGGAGAAAAATCTAGAAGATTTCACAACAAGAGAAGGAGCTTGATTCAACAAAGAAAGAGATGCAATCCAAGTAACATTATCTAATGCTTTTTTTTTTTATGTCTGAATGCATGTAGTTTATTTGAAAGGATTTATATATTTGAATGCATGTAGCTTCTTTTAAAAAAATATATATATTTGCTTGATGCGTGAAAATATTATTTGGAATGATTTATAGGTTTTTATGCATGTAGTTTATTTGAAAGGATTTATATGTTTGAATGCATGTAGCTTCTTTTAAAATATATATATATATATTTTCTTGATGAACGAAAATAATTAGAAATTTGAAAAGAAATGCTTGATTAATTTCACCCCTTTTATTGAAATATTTTCCCACTTCTATATATTAAAAAAAGGGGAAATAATAATCTTTATTTTATTTAAAAGAAATTTCCTTATAGTGTGTGAAATAAAAAAAATTCAATAATCTATATTTTTTTATGTATCAAAAGAATAAATAATTAATATTAATAAATTGTCAAAATGAACAATCCTATTAAAAAAATGTATAAGGAAAAATATTTCCAATTCTAAATAAATGTATAAATAATAAATATAAATCATATAGGTAAAAATTTGATAGCATTTCTCAATCCGGTAGTAAACTTTGTCTCGGTCTTTTTGGGTTTTTCATATGTTGAGTGTTATCGCTCTTTCAAGATATAGGGTCATTGTTGAATGCCAGCTTGAGGATTACAATGAGGTTTCGGGTAATAGTTCTGAGATGCTTGGAAAGGTGTTTCGCTTGCTTACTCCACAGGTGGATTTTGAGGTTCGTAGGTTGGTGGGAACTCTCTGGTTGCAGTCTGGTTCTTCTTTTTTCGGCTCTGAGATTTTGTCTCAATTTTTTATTGTTTGCCATGACATTTTGCTTGATGAGGGTTTACTCCAACTCTTGGTTTCTGCATCCATTCCTCCCTTGATTTGCTCCTGGGAGCTTGTTAGGACTGTATTGGATAAATATCATTTTGAGTTGGGCTCTTTTTATTATGGTGGCTTTCTTCCTCGTTCTAATCTGTTGGATAATGGGAGGTGTGGGGAATTATTGTTTGAGTTGAGAATGGGTTTATTATGTGACAGATTGGGGGATACTTTGAAGTCATTTGAAATCTTGCTAGATTGGATTCCTTCACAGTTTGTGGATAAGGCATTGGTTCTGCTTATGGGACTACATTCTCTGCTCTCTTTTGGTTTTTTGGCTTCAGCTCCTCCATGACTAGAATTCCCCTTGCAAATTATCCCTCCTTCAAGCATGGATAGAGAGCCTCCTATTGAGATCTCAACTTCTTGGTTTTTGACTTAACTACTTTATGCAGGTATCTGTTGGTTGATATCTTTTTGATGCAGGTTTTTTGAACTGTTTATATGCTCGAATTTTTTGTGAGCCTGAGAAGCTTTGATGCTATGAGTCTTCTTCTACAGATCATATCTCATGGGCTGGGTGGTTCTCTTTCATTTTTTGATGGTCGTATGGACATTTATATGTATATCTTTGAAAGCCATGTAATGGAGGGTGATCACAATCAGATTATGTAATTAGGATTATTGGGTATTTACTTTTTTACATTTTTGGGCCACAACCGAAGGTTTTCTTGTGGGTTCTTTCCTACCGGTATGCCCTTTGAACCCGTTGTATTCAAAAAGACTTTTTCAAAATTAATAAAATATAGTTTAGTGGCATGCCCACTTTTATCAAAAAAAAAAAAATCTATATTTTAAATTTTAACTATTTTTAAATAGATAATAATAATTGTTATAAAGCTAGATTTATTGTAGAAAATAATTAAATAGAAATATTTATAATTTAAATATTAAAAAATTATTTGATGTACATCAATATTTAGATGAAGCAAAAAAAGGTTGATTTTTCTAATTTTATTGAAAGCATATTTTATTAAGTAATTTTTTTTTTTTTTTTTGATAAAAGTGGCGAACCACTAAATTTTATTAATTTTTTTACAACCTGATTCAAAGAGCACCGGTAGGAAAGAACTAGGTAAAGAAAACTTCTAGTCTTGCTCATACATAAAAACCAGATAAGAGGCCCACCCAATATTACACAATTGCCATAATGGGCAACAAAAAACCTAGCCCCCTATAATGAGTACAAATTTCTCCGACTGAGAGAATTACATTAAGAATGTAGAAACCATGAG
The DNA here is from genome assembly GCF_030272615.1 of Cryptomeria japonica. Classification (NCBI taxonomy): domain Eukaryota; kingdom Viridiplantae; phylum Streptophyta; class Pinopsida; order Cupressales; family Cupressaceae; genus Cryptomeria; species Cryptomeria japonica. Next base: position 415,356,023 of record NC_081409.1, on the reverse strand, counting down.
CTAGTACTTTCCAACGGAGGAGAAGAAGGGGGGATAACATCATCATTGAGAGCTGCAGGAGGCACCATCTGAAGAGGCAAAACTGAAGTTGGCGAAGACATTACTGCTTTCATCGAGTCTAGGAGAAAGTGAATACCTGAAAATACATTGACAGCTGCCGCCAAACAATCTGGCGAGAGATGATCTAACAAAGCTACCAAGGCAAACAAAGTATCATCATAAAGGCTAGAAATCAAGCCATTCCTTATAATTGAAAGAAGTTCCCCATGCTAGTCAGAAGATAGTAGATTAATTTAAAAAGTAGAAATAAGAAAAGAAAAAGGAGAAAAAAAGATACAATATTATATATAAATAAAAGCATATTGCATTATTAACATTTATTAGAAATAATATAATTATGTTATATTTTTATTTTAGACTTAAAGAAAATCAATAGTTTTAATATAAAGTAAATTTTAGATTTTTATTTTAAATATATTTTATTATTAATTAACACTCTTAATATATAAATATTATTATTATGATATTGCTATTAGGGTTCAGCTGTATAGATTTTGAGTCAAACTCATTGACCCATAGCAATATCATAGTTTGACTTGCTTGGAAAATACCTCCTACTTATCAAGATTATTATCAAGCTTCTTGCAAATAATTATAATATTGATTTATATATATTAAATTTAATAATAGTTTATCATTTATATAGATGAATTTTTTAAATATTAAAAAAAAATTAAATGAGAAAACTATTATGCATATATAAATAATATAAGTGATTTTATAAAGCTTAAAAGATTATCTTTGAAATAAATTAAATATAATTTATGAATACAAGATGAAGTATTGATTTTATTTTCATTGAATGCTTTGAAGGTGGAAGATGAATACTATTGGATTGATTATACTACATACAACAACTTGAAAGATAGATTGATCAAATTAATTTATATATTTAAAATAATGTTATTAAGTAATTATTGGGGATAGATGTTATACTCCGAGTAAATAATTTTAAACATATTATTTATAAATATTTAATCAAATAAAGGATATAATGGGATTTATGATATTAACTCTTCTTATAATTAATTTATCACTATGATGATTAAATAAATGCCTAATTCTTCTATAAGAAAATTAGTTTTTTTAATTTGTTAAGTATACTTATTCTTCAAATGATCTAAGAAATTGGACTAAATCCAAGCATAATTGAGCTTAGCTTTGAAAATTAGTTCTATTTAGTCCAAAGTATTTTAATTACTTTCAAACACTAATCATCAATTTCAAACACCTGATCTTTTGATTCAATAGTAGTTAATTTTTCCCGTTAAGCAATTAGTATTAATAATTTCATTTTAACACTAGATTCATTTCTAAAAATAAAAAATAAAAATTATGTCCTTTCAAAAGTGTATTTGAGTATTTAGATTCTTTAAAATATAATTATTTTTCATCCAAAATAATTAGATAAACTATTCATATATTTCAAACTATTACGTAATTACTTTGGGAATGGGTTTTATTCTTCAGACAATAATATTGATCTATTCATTCTATTTAGAAGCATTTTAAGGAAGGAGATCATCTATCTTCATAAGCTTTTTATGGTTAAATTCTTTGTCATATAGTGTTCACAATAGTAGTTAAATCATTATAAGACTAGTTTAATTTATTTAAAAGGATTGGAAAATTTTATTAAAACGAATAATATTTATCTCTGTCTAAGAAATAAGTTATTATTGAATTAATCTCTTGAGTAATTCAAGCTTAGTTGAACTAATCCCAAGTAGTTGATTCATTTAAAGAAAATAGTATAGGTTAAATTTAAATAATCCTTCAAGTATTTAGTAATAATTTTAAGGGTAGTAGATTAGTAATAGTTGGTTTCCCTTTTAAACAATGGTATTAATTAGCACAATTCTTTGTTAGGCTTGTTTTAAAGTCTTATCTCAAATAAGTAGTGTTCTTTATAGTAATTAGATTCATTTCAAATTTTAGTATTAAATAGATTTTATTTCAAGGAACAAATACTCTACAACTATAGTTTTTCTCTCAAAATATTTAGTATTTTACAAGTATTAGATTTACTACTAAATTCATTCTTGGTGCAATTGGTGTCCTTAGAGTCAATTCCTTTTTGAAGAAAGTAGTACTATGGGTTTTACTTTCAAGTTTTAGTATTTAATTGCAAGTGATCAATTAAGTATAACTATAATTAGATTCATTTTCAAGAACTATTATTATTATTTTTTTCATTTAAGAAATGGTATTTACAAATAATTAGTGTTATTATCAAGAAAATTAAGTGTTGGAAATGACTAGATTCCTTTTCAAGCTGATCATTAGATAGTCTTCCTTTTGAACAATTAAATATTTTAATTCTTTTACAAGTTTTATCATTATATTAGTTTCTTTTTTAAAAGTAATTAGTACTTACAAGTAACTAGAATCATTTCACAGTTTTATGTTCAAATAGTAAAAAAAAAATTTCATAGTTTTTTTTAGCATAATTCTTTACTTAAGTTTTCATGGATTTATAGTTGAATTCCTAGTTAGACAACTAAACAAGAGGAATTGAAACCAAAAAGTTAGCAACGTTCAAAATCTATGGTGCCTTTGGGTCACTCTTATGGGTAATGTCATCGTGTTGAACTACTGCACTTAACACCTATTAAAGCTATGGCAATGACGTCTATGGCATCGTCCCTATAAATCACCAGGGAGAAAGAAGGGTGATTTGGAAGTCAAAATCCAAGGGGTGGGTAATCCCCCTTGGATCGATAACCTAAAAAGATAAATTTAAAATGAACTAACATCTGTTCAGTTAAACTTTAGAAAACCCCATTAGGGTTTGATTGTGTGTGATAATTTTGGAAATTATTTCTTGATAAAAATTTCACGGATGATAATTGATTAACGGTGACATAAATAATAGGAAATAGGGCTTAGTTGTTTAGGCCATAAGCAAAAGGACACCCTGAGCCTTTTTGCTATATAGCTACCATCGTGGGTAGCAACATAGAGAAATTATCTGGGACATTGACCCTAGAAAAGGTTGCATACCCACCAAACAATTTATATTAACCCATAGTTAGAAACTAGAACTAGATATTTTACGCCTTGATCCCATGCTGAAACGGGTAATGTAGGTAGTCTAGGGATGAAATTGTCCCTAGTACTTAGGTGTTTAGGGATGTGTATTGTAGTGCTCCACCAAGAACCCCAAAGGAAAACCCACAAACAAGGGTGAAACAATTTTTTTTTTCAAGTATAAACATCATAAGTGCATTTACACAACATGCACGATAACACAAGTGAAAGACTTACACCAGAATTCCTTAAGGGTTACCAATGAAGAATTAACTTCAAAAGATAAATTCCACAATTACCATTAATCTAAATAATTCATGATTAACTCAATGATCACAAGAAGCCATATGCAAATAACATATTACACCATTGAAAGATTGAAAGGATACATCATAATTCCACTTCAATAAGCATTTACACATATCATAAAAGAACTGATAAAAACATCCCAAACATAGGATTACATTTCTCTTCCAATACATAGCTTCTGAATATACATATAAAGATACAGGTTAACCAATTACAAGGTTACATAAGATCAATGATATAATGACCACAAGGGTCTCCAAATAACAATAATCTCCAACATGAGATGAAGAATGAGCCACGATCCACAGAAAACACCTGCAAAGCCAATCCTTGCATGAAGGTACAAATCCAAACATCCGATGGGAAGTGGCACTACCACCCGACCATGTAATTCCAAAATGGAATCACCCCACTGTGCTAGGAGATAGATGAGGACCCTCAAACAAGCAAAAGTGTGACATGGTCGACAAAACAATATGACTCCATGATGGCACACAAAGGCTCCACAATAATCCAAGTGACTCAACATCACAAATACACAAATGAATTGATATCACAAAACACAAGTGAACTGACATCACACACACAAGTGCATCTAAAGAGAGAGTGTCATCGCATAGCTTGATGGTTACCTCGGTAGACTCTCATAGGTCTTGGCTCTCTATCCTGGTAACCTCTCCCGAACCTCTGACTCCAACTAAGTCTCATGTGGACCCTTCCAGCCTTTCGTGAAGACAAGGTGGTTGGTTTGTCATTCCAGGCCTTCTCACTAAATTATGAGCCTCAATACAAGCACTCACGTATGCGCGAGGTACAATATCTTTATTAATGTTTGAACTACCCACCTAATCAATTAATTAGATTGTCACTTATTACCTGACTTTCACAAGGGTAACCTTCTTGAAAGACACTCTCTCAAACGACACTAAATAGACAAGGCCACTCCTTGAAGACCCTTTGGCAAAGCAGACAACCATTACACCACTTTCAGAAACAAGTGGTCAAACAAGGACATACTAACTCTTAGCTAATCATAAGGCAAATACACTACATGGTTGCGACAATGAAGCCAACATATATCACTTGGTCAAAGGTACCAAATACGCCACCACAGGACGACTGAACCATAGACCAGAAATAATGCATTACACACTTGCAAGGATAACTAATTCACTAAGTCTGCACTCAGACAATCTTTGAGGAAATGAGCATCATAAACACTTGCAACATCATTGATTGAAAATTAAATAAAACACTCTTTTCCAGCATTCACATCTAATCAATTTCCAAATCAATATTCCATCAAGAAGGAAGTCCACATTAAACATTCAACTGGTTATAACATGAATTTTGAACAAGCATTTATTTCATTCCCAGAATATATCCAAATCTACCAATTTGAATTTCTAATTTGTTCCTTGACCTCCATTGATAAATTTATTAAACTACATAATAAAATCATATGGAAAATCACCATTTTCATTTAACACTAAAACCACTTCACAAAATATATTTCATTTTATAAAAATTAACTTTGTTGCATAAACCGGTTTGCATTGGTAAGGGTACAAGGTCAAGTGGGGGTCAAGCCAACCCATAGTAGTGCTGCTACCGAGGTAGTAGACATTACCTGTCGGTAGTACTGATACCGTTGGTAGAAGGCCTATCGAACGATAGTGCTACTACCGCTGGTAGCAGCTGCTACCGACCGGTAGCACTGCTACCAACCGGTAGCGATACTGCCGACCGGTAGTACCACTACCGCTGGTAGCAGCCGCTACCGACCGGTAGCACTGCTACCAACTAGACACCCTGAGCCTTTTTGCTATATAGCTACCATTGTGGGTAGCAACATAGAGAAATTATCTGGGACATTGACCCTAGAAAGGATTGCATACCCACCAAACAATTTATATTAAACCATAGTTAGAAACCAGAACTAGATATTTTATGCCTTGATCCCGTGCTAAAATGGGTAATGTAGGTAGTCTAGGGATGAAATTGTCCCTAGTACTCAGGTGTTCAAGGATGTGTATTGTAGTGCCCCACCAGGAACCCCGAAGGAAAACCCACAAACAAGGGTGAAACAATTTTTTTTTTTAAAGTATAAACATCAGAAGTGCATTTACACAACATGCATGATAACACAGTTGAAAGACTTACACCAGAATTCCTTAAGGGATACCAACGAAGAATTAACTTCAAAAGATAAATTCCACAATTACCATTAATCCAAATAATTCATGATTAACTCAATGATCACAAGAAGCCATATGCAAATAACAGATTACACCATTGAAAGATTGAAAGGATACATTATAATTCCACTTCAATAAGAATTCACACATATCATAAAAGAATTGATAAAAACATCCCAAACATAGGATTTCATTTCTCTTCTAATACATAGCTTCTCAATATACATATAAAGATACAGGTTAACCAATTACAAGGTTACATAAGATCAATGATATAATGACCACAAGGGTCTCCAAATAACAATAATCTTGAACATGAAATGAAGAATGAGCGACAATCCACATAAAACACCTGCAAAGCCAATCCTCACATGAAGGTACAAATCCAAACATCCGATGGGAAGTGGCACTACCACCCGACCATGTAATTCCAAAATGGAATCACCCCACCGTGCTAGGAGATAGATGAGGACCCTCAAACAAGCAAAAGTGTGACATGGTCGACAAAAAAATACGACTCCATGATGGCACACAAAGGCTCCACAATAATCCAGGTGACTCAACATCACAAATACACAAATGAATCAATATCAAAAAAACACAAGTGAATCGACATCACACACACAAGTGCACCTAAAGAGAGAGTGTCATCGCATAGCTTGATGGTTACCTCGATAGGCTCTCATAGGTCCCAACTCTCTGTCCTGGTAACCTCTCCTGAACCTCTGACTCCAACTAAGTCTCATGCGGACCCTTCCAGCCTTTCGTGAAGACAAGGTGGTTGGTTTGTCATTCTAGGCCTTCTCACTAAATTATGAGCCTCAATACAAGCACTCACATATGCGCGAGGTACAATATCTTTATTAACGTTTGAACTACCCACCTAATCAATTAATTAGATTGTCACTTATTACCTGACTTTCATAGGGGTAACTTTCTCAAAAGACACTCTCTCAAATGACACTAAACAGACAAGGTCACTCCCCGAAGACCCTTTGGCAAAGCAGAGAACCATTACACGACTTTCAGAAACAAGTGGTCAAACAAGGACATACTGACACTTGGCTAACCATAAGGCAAATACACTACATGGTTGTGACAACAAAGCCAACATATATCACTTGGTCAAAGGTACCAAATACGCCACCATAGGATGACTGAACCATAGACCAGAAATAACACATTACACACTTGCAAGGACAACTAATTCACTAAGTCCGCACTCAGACAATCTTTGAGGAAATGAGCATCATAAACACTTGTAACATCATTGATTGAAAATTAAATAAAACACTCTTTTCTAGCATTCACATCTAATCAATTTCCAAATCAATATTCCATCAAGAAAGAAGTCCACATTAAACATTCAACTGGTTATAACATGAATTCCGAATAGGCATTTATTTCATTCCCAGAATATATCCAAATCTACCAATTTGAATTTCTAATTCGTTCCTTGACCTCCATTGATAAATTTATTAAACTACATAATAAAATCATATGGAAAATCACCATTTTCATTTAACACTAAAACCACTTCACAAAATATATTTCATTTTATAAAAATTAACTTTATTGCATAAACCGGTTTGCATTGGTAAGGGTACAAGGTCAAGCGGGGGTCAAGCCAACCCATAGTAGTGCTGCTACTGACCGGTAGTACCACTACCACTGGTAGCAGCCGCTACCGACCGGTAGAACTACTACCAACCGGTAGCGGTACTGCCGATTGGTAGTACTGCTACCTGCGGGTAGCAGACACTACCGACCCGCGTGGTGGGATTAGGTCACCACGGGGGTAAGGTAAGGTCTACGGAACAAATAAAAACATGCATCCAAAGCATAATAAAAACAATAAGATGCAAAACGATATGACTACAAAGTAAACTGATACACTCCTAGATCATTTCACGGTACAAACACACAATGCCAAAATCCAAAACACCATGGATAGTTTCCAAAAAGGTAAATGGTGATATGAAATCACACAATGATCCCAATACATATTGGTTAGGCAACAATAGAAGATAAAAATAGAAAAGAGAAGGATAAAGACCAAATTTCTACACTGCCATACACAAGAAGAATTTCTTGCATAAACTCAAGGGCAAAACTGATCTTTTCCCACACAAACCCCAAGTCTTGGGCAACAAGATACTAGAAAGCACACATCAAGCTAAATCTAGTTCATTCTTTCCAAATAGAAGAGGTATAACAAGAAATTGATTTTCAAGAACACAACATACAACAAATAGAGAAATGAACCATTTCTTTCCTAAATGCAACCATATGATAAGAGCTTCACAAAATCAACAATATCAGGCATTTTTTCTTCCAACCCAAACATTCCACAAGAATCTACAGGTAGATTTGCATTTTTAAACACACAGAAAAAAACTGAAATATTCAAAAATCAAATTTCAAAACAAGAAGAGAACCTCCAACTTTGAAGCAAGAGCAAGCAAAGAGATGAATAATTCCCAGTCTTGCAAACCAGGTCGAATTTCCAGTTCCTCTAGGAAATTTTTAAAAGTTTCTCTCCAAAAATTCCCCTCTTCCTTCTTCCCATGAATCTTAGGAATAGCATGAAAATTATCTTTTAACCTAAACTTCCTAGGTTAAAAAGTTATTCCATCCAATCAGATTTAAATATTTAAAAAGTAAAAAACAATCAGATTTACCTTTTTCCAAAAACAATTATTTTCCAACAATTTAAAATGGAAAAGTTAAATGGAAAAGTAAAAAGAAAAGCCTTTTTATTTTATTTTCTATTTTCCAAAGTACTCTCTTTCAACATAAGCATATATCATTTAAATGGCTAGGCAATTATTTATTTCCTTCCACAAAATATATTAATGCCACTTTACACAATAAAATAAGCCATTTAACCATTTAATCTAGCAATTCATTAATTAATTAAATCAATAATCATAGAGCATAATTATTAGCTAATTACGCCAACATAAGATAGCATCATCCATTCAATTAAATAACTATTTAAATAAACGGAAGCATGCAAAATAAAGGATGATCAAATGACGACTCACAAATGACCAAACCAAAGCACTGTGACTTGCATAACAACCAGACAGGAAAAGACAACCGATTGACAACACTCACACGAGTGTAGCTGTGGGTCAAGATAGGGTACAACAACTATCACCTCCACTCCCATCGAACATATAAGGCACGCTTAGAGCTGTGAAACCAGGTGGAGTCGATACCCCGTACCTACCCGGTACTTGTACTTGCAATATCCTACACTAAAGAACAACACGTACATATAGACAAATATATATACAGACATGACATGCACACTGATGAAGGAGAATCGTGACGTTCCCTGTATCACCAGAGTGAGTGAAGGAAAATCATCCCCTCGCATCCCTATACACTTGCAAACATGCAACATATAAATAATGGATCACAATATAAGGTAAAAGTGTCGGTCCATGATAATGAGCAATAAAATAACATTAAACATAAGCATTGTAATACTGCATAAAAGCATACACCATACATCCAGATAAAGCATGAAATAACATCGCATATACTCTGAATCAATATACAATAATGTTCCACTGAATAGTCACTGAAGTCAATCAAAAACATACATAAAGAGGTTGATCGAGGAGGTGTACTACATCCTCCCCCCAAGCCTATGCTTACTTTTGGAAGCCTAAAATAGATAAGAATAAAGCTCTCTCATCTTCACTGCATCTTCCCCAAGTCATTGAGGTCTCATCACTTGGGTCCCATAAGATCCTTAACTGCTCGATGGTATGACCCCTGAGGGTCAATTCCCGATACTGAAAGATGCATACCGGCTCCATGGAAAGCTATATGTCCTCAACCTAAAAAGCGTTCCAATCAAGAACATGGATCACATCAGGATGATAAGGTCAAAGAACAGACACATGAAAGAAATCATGGATGCGGGATAGACTCGGTGGCAAGACAAGACGGTAGGGAACAGGTCCTATCCTCTCAAGGATCTCAAAAGGGCCTACAAAATGAGGTGCCAACTTAGAACCCTTTCCATAATGGATTAAACTCTTCCGCGGATGCACTCTCAAAAACACATGGTCACCAACAAAAAACTGATGGTCGACTCTATGGGCATCAAGATACTTCTTCTACCTATCCTGAGCAACAACCAAATGCCCACGAATCTGCTCAACTTGCTACTCCATCTCATGAAGAAAATCTGGGCCTAAACACACCCTATCCTCCAACTGATCCCAACTCAAAGGAGTATGGCAAGGACGACCATACAAAGCTTGGAAGAGAGACATGCCTATGAAGCTATGATATCCATTGTTATAAGCAAACTCCACAAGGCAAATATATTCCTCCTAGCGCAACTACTGGTCCATAACATACATGCGCACACACTCGGTCTGACCATCAGTCTCTGGGTGATAATCTGAACTAAAGTTCAACTGGGTTCCCAAAGCATGCTGAATTGAGGTCCACAAGGCCGAAGTAAATACATGGTCTCTATCACAAATGATCCGCCTTGGAATCCCATGCAACCTCACCACATCTTCCAAGAAGATTCATGCCACAACTGCTGTCGTATAAGAAGATTGAATAGGCACAAATGAGCAACTTTGGTCAATCTATCAACAATGACAATGATGGCATCATGAGGACGTGAAGAAACAAGCAACCCTATAATGAAATCCATGGAAATGATATCCCATTTCCAATCCGGTATCAAATTTGGTTGTAAAAGCCCTACAGGGTGCTGATGCTCCGCCTTCACCCGCTGACATTCCAAGCACTTGGACACAAAATCAGCAATGTCATGTTTCATACCAGCCCAATGATATATCTGTCTAAGATCTACGTGCATCTTCTTTGTTGGTATTTTGGTATGGTTTTGTCATTGATGTCAACACCTACTAAAGCACTAGCACTCTGGAGATCCAGCAGCATTCACCGACAAGCAAGTAACTATTGCATAGTTACTGGTATATGGTTCACTGGCAGGAAATAATGATCACCGACACTTGGAATGATATGGAAGACACTTGGTAATATTGAAGACATCATGTGGACACTTTGATTTGAAGAATTAATCATTGGTATAATCATATTTGCATATTTGCTTTTACCAACAAATAGGTTCAGGGTTACCTAGGGTTACACCGATAGGTTTATCTTTTCCAAATCAGCATGGCATGCTATGGAGATGATTTATTATTGTTGTAAATTCTTTAAGCCGACATGTTTAATCGGTTATTGCATCGGATAATATATTGTTTGTAAAATGTTTTTATTGTAATATCTTGTAGAGTTGACCTACTAAAATTGGTCTTAGGTTATGGTATAAATGTAAGATCTTATTTGTAAGATCGAATGTGGAATGCGAAAAAGAATCAAGTGAAGGTATATGCAAGATTAAGCAGAGCTATACATGGAGACATCATTTGAAGGTAAATCTAGGTTTTTGTGGAAGCATATCAGCACTACACTGGTACTGAATCCAGCATATGGAGATGCTATTTTGTGCAGTACATTCTTATTGGATTTAACCATCCAATTGTAGTCAGTGTGACTCCCATTTTGTGATTGAGCAGTGAGCTCTAGGCTATTGGCCTTTTTGCATGTGCAGACCCCATTTATGTACACTTACTATCTATAGTAGTATCATCTGATTGTGGGTAAGGTTTCCCATTGTGGTTTTTCCCCTTACAGGGTTTCCACGTACAAATATTGGTGTTATGTGTTGTAGATGACTTTGTGTTTATGTTTCATGCATTAATCTTTACCGGTATAGCAATTAACTATTAACACTGTCTACCGACATACTTAACTAGTTTATCGGTATTAAGCATTAAGTTGGTTGAGTTGTTTTTGGTTTGAATTTATTAGACAATTGATTCACCCCCCCCCCCCTCTCAGTTGTCTCTAAGACCTAACAATTGGTATCAGAGCTTAGTCCTCTTTTGCAGAAGTTTAACAACTTGAGGAGATCCACTAACTACTAATTATTTTACGAAGGACAGTCCTAAACTTGATGGAACCAACTATGGGATATGGAAGATCAGAATGGAGACACATCTGAATTGCATTGGTAAAGACATCTAGGAAGTTACAAAGAATGGTTATACTACTGTTGTAGCTGGTCAGACCACTCTAACTACCTTAGCTAAAGATGAGGAGAATGATTGCAAAGCGAGAGAAGCACTTCTGAGCACTTTATCAGATCAAAAAATCATAGGATTATCAGATAGGTCTACTGCTAAAGCTATTTGGGATCATTTGGAAACACTAAATGAAGGAGATTACACTGTAAGGATTGCAAAACTTGAAAGCTTCCGATTCAGGTATGAACATCTGAAAATGGAAGAAGATGAAAGGATTTATGCTTTTATGGAAAGAGTAAATGAAATTGTTTTGGGTATTAAATGTTGTGGAGGAACCTTGAGTGAGGATGAAATTGTTTCAAAAATCTTAAGAGGATTTCCACCGACATATAAAATGAAGGTTATTGCTATAAATGAGTTGAGAACAATGCCTAATACATCAGTAACTAGGGATACATTAATTGGAAAACTTTTAGCCTTTGAAATTGAGGAATTTGGTCATGTTGCTACTATAAAGATAGATTTGGCCTTTAAAGCATCAACATCATCTGCTCCATCATTTGACAAATCAGATTGGAAAGCCTTTTATGCAAGAGAACATGAAGAAACTAGGAAGGAGAATGAAGAACTTGAAGAACTTGAAGCACTATTTGCAAGAAAAATGCCTAAAGGTCCAGTTGGAAGTAAGTATGAAGGTAAAACACCCTTTAAATGTTTTAACTACAATAAGATTGGTCATATGGCTTCAAGATGCCCTGATAGACATGCTAGACTAAGAGAAGAAGCTAGAAGAACATACAAGCCTAATCTTGAGTATTAGAGATATAGATTTAAGAAGAACAAAGACAAATCTTGTTACGTTGCCGATGAAGGTGTGACTGATGATTCTGATGAGGATCTAGCAGACAATGGATGGGTTTTTGTTGCTATAATAGAAGATCAACTAGCACCTACTGCTCAACCGGTAGAACAAGCCCTAGCGGCTAAAGTTGAAGTAAAGGATGAATGGATCATTGAATGAGGATGCTCACATCATATGAGAGGAGACAAAGGTAAATTCTTGAAATTTCATGAATACAATGGAGGTTTAGTAAGATTTGGGGATGACAAAGCCTATTCAATCAAAGGTAAGGGTACAATATCTCTTGATGGTAAGCATAACACTGACAATGTCTACTATGTTGAAGGATTAAAGCATAATCTTTTAAGTGTTGGTCAATTAGTTGAGAAAGGATTTCAGTTACAATTTAAGAATGGAAAATGCAAAATCATGAATAGAACTGGTTTAGAAATTACAACGGGTAATTAGACTAGAGGTAATATCTTTCATTTGAATAACAGTGAAAAGGCATGCTTGATTGCACATATAGATGAAAGTTGGTTATGGCATAAGAGACTCTGTCATGTAAACTTTGATTGCATGGTAAAAATCAGTACTTCTAAGGTAGTTAGAGATCTACCTAAAATTGTGAAACCTTAGAATACAATATGTAAGGAATGCCAATTTGGAAAACAAGTTAGAGCTAGTTTGAAAAGTATTCTAGAAAAATCCAATAATGCTCTTGATTTGATTCACACTGATTTATGTGGTCTAGCTAGAACTAAAAGCTTACAAGGTGATAGATATTTCATGCTAATTATTGATGATTATTCTAGAATGTGTTGGGTTACTTTTCTCAGAGAAAAATCAGAAGCACTTGGAAAGTTCAAACTATTCAAAGCAATGGTTGAAAATGAAACCGGTAAGAAAATCAAATGTTTAAGATCAGATCAAGGAGGAGAATTCACATCTAAGGACTTTAATACATTCTATGAAGTGAATGGAATCAGAAGACAACTATTAGCACCTTAGACACCACAACAAAATGGAGTTGTTGAAAGGAAAAATAGAACTATCTTGGATGCAGCAAGAAGTATGTTATCTGAAGCAAATTTGCTACATGTATATTGGAGAGAAGCAATCAGCACAGTGGTCTATACATTCAACAAAGTCCACATCAAATGTGAAACCGGTAAGACCCCTCATGAACTATGGTTTGGTAATACTCCTACTCTTAAGTATTTCAGGATTTTTGGAAGTAAATGTTATATTAGAAGAGATGAGTATACCGACAAATTTGATCCTAGAAGTGATGAAGGAATATTTCTTGGTTATTCATCTAAGAGCAAGGCATATAGATGTTTTAATAAAAGATTGCAGAAATTTTTTGAGAGTACAAATGTAAAGATTGATGAACAATTCAGAGGAACTTCAAGGTATATAGACTCTGAACCGGCAACATAAATTGTGACAAATGAACCTATACTAAATCCACCGGTATAGAATGAAGATCCAGTTACCCCGGTACCATCAGAGGATTCCACAGTAATTGAAGAACAACAATAAACTAAGACACCCTGATATGTAAAATTGAATCATTCTGAAGATCAGATAATTGGAAACAAATTTAAAGGAGTTATGACAAGAGGAAGATTCACAAATGAAGAGGTATGTCTTATTTCTCAAATTGAACCATCATCTGTTAATGAGGCATGTGAAGATAAATTTTGGATTAAAGCTATGGAAGAAGAATTAGAACAAATTGAGAAAAATAATACTTGGACATTAGTTCCCCGGCCTAAAGTTAAAAATATAATTGGAACCAAATGGGTATTTAGAAACAAACTTAATGAAGATGGTAAGGTTGTCAGAAATAAAGCAAGACTAGTGTGTAAGGGATATTCTCAGAAAGAAGGAGTTGATTACAATGAAACCTTTGCACTGGTAGCTAGAATTGAGGCAGTCAGATTATTCTTGGCTTTTGTAGCTCACAAGAACTACAAAGTTTATCAAATGGATATTAAATGTGCATTCTTGAATGGAGATCTTGAAGAGGAAGTCTATATTGAACAACCTGATGGATTTTCTTTGATAGATGATAATAATATTGTTTGCAGGTTAAGAAAAGCTTTGTATGGATTGAAACAAGCCCCAAGAGCTTGGTATGCAAGGTTGGATAAGTATCTTTTAAAGATTGGTTTTTCTAAAGGAAATGCAGACAACAATTTATATTACAAAATAACTAATGATGATATCTTGATTATAGAAGTATTTGTTGATGATATAATCTTTGGAGGAGAAGATGGATTATGTAAAGAATTTTCTATTAAAATGCAACAAGAATTTGAAATGTCTATGATTGGAACAATAAAATTCTTTTTAGGATTGCAGATTTCATAGATTGACAAAGGTATATTTTTGAATCAATCCAAGTACTTGAAAGAGTTACTAAAGAAATTTGGGATGGAGAACTCTAAACCGGTAAGCACACCTATGACTACAAATGACAAATTATCTCAAAGGGATGAATCTACACTTGTTAATCCAACTAGATACAAATCTATGATAGGAAGTTTACTGTATTTGACACAAACCAGACCTGATATTATGAATGTAGTATGTATTGTTTCTAGATTTCAAAGTAATCCTAGAGAAAATCATGAATCAGTAGTAAAAAGGATTTTCCAGTACTTACAAGGCATTGCAAATCTTGGATTATTGTATCCTAGAGATGAAAATTTTGATCTATTTGCATTCACAGATGCAAATTGGGCAGGAGATGTGGATGATAGAAAAAGAACCACTGGTGGAGCATTCTTTCTTGGAAAGAGATTTGTTTCTTGGTTGAGTAAGAAACAAAGTTGTACATCTTTATCAACAACAGAATCAGAATATGTTGTAGCAGCAACTAACTGTACATAGGTACTATGGCTTAAGCAACTGTTGAAAGACATAAAGGTAAAATGCAAGGAACCTATTACTATATATTGTGATAACATTGTAGCAATTGATATATCTAAGAATCCGATATTACACTCTAAAACAAAACATGTTTCTATCAAACTGAATTTTCTAAGGAAAAAGTTGAAGAAAAAGAGATAAAACTGGTTTATGTGAATACTAAAGAACAACTTGCAGATATTTTCACAAAACCTTTGCCTAAGGAGACTTTTGAATATCTCAAAGATCAGCTTGGAGTCATACCACCTCTGGTAGAGACTTAGATAGTTGATGATTGTCATCAACCGACAGAATTAAAAGACAAATCTTTTACTCCAGTCTTTGATGAGGAAGCTACTTCTCAGGGGGAGTAGTTGGTATATTGAATTGATTGGTATTTTGTATATGAACTTGGTATTATTATAACTTTGACATTTGATGTCAAAGGGGGAGAGATATCTATGGAAAAACACATTATCTTTTAAGAGAACTTTGAATAACACATGTTGCTCCCAGGGGGAGAGATTGTTGTTTGAGAGAGACTATTACTCTCTGTATTCTGGTTATGATCTTTTTGGAGAGATTGTTGGTTTTTGGTTTTTGGCATTTTTGTTTTGGCACTTTGATGGTTTTTCCATCTTGTGTTGCCATCAATGCCAAAGGGGGAGATTGTTGGTATTTTGGTATGGTTTTGTCATTGATGTCAACACCTACTAAAGCACTAGCACTCTGGAGATCCATCAGCATTCATTGGCAAACAAGTAACTATTGCACAGTTACTGGTATATGGTTCACCGACAGGATATAATGATCACCGACACTTGGAATGATATAGAAGACACTTGGTAATGTCAAAGACATCATGTGGACACTTTGTTTTGAATAATTAATCATTGCTATAATCATATTTGCATATTTGCTTTTACAGGCAAATAGGTCCAAGGTTACCTAGGGTTACACCAGCAGGTTTATCTTTTCTAGATCAGCATGGCACGCTATGGATATGATTTATTGTTGTAAATGCTTTAAGCTGACATGTTTAATCAGTTATTGCATCGGATAATATATTGTTTGTAAAATGTTTTTATTGTAATATCTTGTAGAGCTGACCTACTAAAATTGGTCTTAGGTTATGGTATAAATGTAAGATCTTATTTGTAAGATTGAATGTGGAATGTGAAAAGGAATTAAGTGAAGGTATATGCAAGATTAAGAAGAGTTATACACAAAGACATCATTTGAAGGTGAAGCTAGGTTTTTGTGGAAGCATATCAGCATTACACCGGTACTGAATCCAACATATAAAGATGCTATTTTGTGCAGTACATTCTTATTGGATTGAACCATCCAACTGTAGTCAGTGTGACTCCCATTTTGTGATTGAGCAGTGAGCTCTAGGCTATTGGCCTTTTGGCATGTGCAAACCCCATTTATGTACACTTACTATCTGCAGTAGTATCATTTGATTGTGGGTAAGGTTTCCCACTGTGGTTTTTCCCCTTACAGGGTTTTCACGTACAAATATTGGTTTTATGTGTTGTGGATGACTTTGTGTTTATGTTTCATGCATTAATCTTTACCGGTATAGTAATTAACTGTTAACACTGTCTACCGACATACTTAACTGGTTTATCAATATTAAGCATTAAGTTGGTTGAGTTGTTTTTGGTTTGAATTTATTAGACAACTGATTCACCCCCCCCCCCCTCTCAGTTGTCTTTGGGACCTAACATTCTTGACACCAGGGTGTGCCAAATAAGGTGCACGATGGGCCTTAGTCATGATCAAAACGCGAAGACCCTCCAAAGGAGGTACATAGATCCAACCAAGATGTCAAAGAAGACCACCAGAATCAAGAGTATATCCAGAATATCTACCCTCCAATGGTCTTCCAGAATCCACCATAGCTCTAACATCCTAATACCAGGTGTCTTGAGGAAGAACTCCAAGAATTCTCTTACTTAAGTCCACACCAAGGGACAATGCTGCAATCTCATGTCGCCTACGGCTCAAAGCATCTTCCACTACATTATCTTTCCCCTAAATATAATGAACCTCAAAATCATACTCGCAGAGGAAATCCATCCATCTTCGTTGTCGAGCATTCAAGTTTGGCTGCATGAAAATATACTGCAAACTATGGTGATCACTATGCAGCTCAAACCGATGCCCCAACAGGAAATGTCTCCATCTAACCAACACATGCACTACAACAACCAACTCCATGTCATGAACTAGATAGTTCAACTCATGACCCTAGAGTTTGTGAGACTCATAGGCAACCACACGTCCATCCTACATAAGCACTGCACCTATACCTTCCAAAGAGGCATATGTGCAAACCATGAAATCTCTGGATGGATCAGGGACTGCCAAAATCAGAGCACTAACAAGGAGTTCCTTCAAGGTATGAAAATCCAATTCGCACTACTCTGACCAAACAAACTTCTTCCCTTTTCTCTAAAGAGAAGTAATTGGGTGGCCTATCCGAGAAAAGCTCTGCACAAAGCGACAGTAATATCCGACCAAACCCATGAAACTTCAAACCTTAGAAACATTGGTCAGTGCTAGCCAATCAACAATGGCTTGGATCTTAGAAGGATCCATAGATACACCTTCTCCTGAAACTATATGACCAAGATAGCTCACCTTTGACTGGAAGAAATCTCACTTCACCAAATTTGGAAAGAGCTGATTCTCCCTCAAGCACTGCAATAGTTGATGCAAGTGATCCTCATGCTCTTCCATAGATCTGGAATATATCCATATGTCATCCAAGAATACAAGGACAAAGTGGTCAAGGTAGGTGCGAAAAACCCCATTCATAAAACTCATGAATATTGAAGGCACGTTCGTCAACCCAAATGGTACCACTGTGAAATCATAGTGACCATAATGAGTATGAAATGTCATCCTATGAATGTTTGCATCATGAATGCGCAACTGATGATACCTAGATTTAAGGTCTATCTTAGAGAACACCTTGGCTCCCTTCACCTCATCAAAAACATCATCTATCCGAGGCAATGTATATCGATTCTGGATGGTTACCTTATTCAACTATCGATAATCAATGCACAACTGAAGAGAACCATCCTTCTTCTTAACGAAGATAACTGATGCACCCCAAGGAGAAACACTAGGATGAATGAATCCCTTGGCCAACAAATCCTCAACCTGCAAATTCAACTCACTTAACTCCTAATTTGTCATCCAATATGGTGATCTCGAAATAGGTTCCACACCAGGAACTAAGTCAATGCGAAAATCTATGTCTCACTTTGAAGGCATACCGGGAATATCCAAAGGAAACACATCAGCATACTCTCAAAGAATAGGGTGACCATCAAGAGCAATTTCTCAACTCTCTTCCTCATCCACATCCTCAAGAGAAACTACAAAAAGCTGACACCCTTGACGCATGCACTGCCTAAGTTGCATAGTGGAAATCATACGTAAGGATATCAATCACTAAACTCCAACGATCCCCACTCTCCTACCATGGTCATCTAAACACTCTACTATCTTTAGACGACAATCTACATGAGTGCTGTGAGATGATAACCAATCCTTTCCCAACACAACTCCATAGGATCCCAAAGGAATGACTCGAAGGTCAACTGAAGTGACAAAGGGCCCTAGGTCCATCTCACAACTGGGAACATAGGCATCTACAAACACTTGCACATCGGTAGCCAACTCTACTTGCCACCTATCTGCTTGCTTAGCAGACATGAGCCCGCACCACTCCATAATGGATGAAGAAATGAAAGAATCTGAAGCACCAAAATCAAAAGTATAGAGATAGGAATACCACACAACACAC
Source organism: Cryptomeria japonica (assembly GCF_030272615.1). Lineage (NCBI taxonomy): Eukaryota > Viridiplantae > Streptophyta > Pinopsida > Cupressales > Cupressaceae > Cryptomeria > Cryptomeria japonica. The sequence goes on along the minus strand of NC_081409.1, from coordinate 415,336,745 downwards.
CTGTGGTCCCAAACATGGTACTCTGATGCTTAGCCTGGTGGTCATCTACCACTGCAAATACTCTATGGGATCTACTTGCATCCCCCACTATCGGCTCTGATGTGGTTGGCCTCTGGCTACTTGTTTGGTGAGGATGCTGAGGGAATTGAGTGGCTTTGTGGCCAAACTGGTCACAGGTGAAGCAAGCTCCACTACCAAGTCCTCTACTCCCAGACGACCCAATGGACTGCTGAAAGCTCTCCCCACTAGGGGCTTGAGATGCTCCCTGAGAAGGCTGCCCTGGAAAGGCCTGCCTACTCTTTTTCCAAAACCTGCCCTTCTGAAACTGAGAGTTGCCACCCTATTGGCCCTGAGATTGCTTCAGTCTTGGTGGTTGTTGCTACTGCTGACCACCCTTAGTGGGTGCATGAGGACCCCTAAGAGGTGCAACAATCTGGGACCGATTTCCTCTCCCTCTAGACCCACTGAAAGGATCACTCCCTAACTGAACTCCGGAATGGCCACCATGAGCATGGCTAAGGTTCTGCTCCACCAGCCTGGCTTTCACCATGGCTACCTCTACTGAAGCAAGCTCAAAAACTCTCACTCCTCCACTGATGCGGTCATTAAGACCTCTCAAGAAGTGTTGAACAAGCATAGCCTCATCATTGCTGATCCCGACATACTATTTGAGCTATAGAACCTATGCTTAAACTGATCTACTGACAACCCAAACTGGCATAAAGCATAGAACTCATCTGCTCGTGACTGCCTCCACTAGGGTGAGAGAAATTGTGCCCTGAATCTCTCCAAGAAGATTTCCCATGATGCGGTGTTAATGTTCACAACGATCCTCTCCTCCTCTAAGCTCCACCAGATAGATGTGAAGCTCTTGAGATGCATGATCACACATCTCTCCTTGGTGTTGCTACCATATGGATACATGGAAAAACACCAATCTAAACTGATAAGCCAAGTCTCTACCTCAAGATCGGTACCTTTACCATCAAAGAAAGGAGGGTTGGACCTCATCAAGTCCCTCATGTACCCCATGATAGTTGGATCCTGGTCCACTGGGACCTCTCTCCTTCTAGGAGACCTCTCTCTCTCTCTCTGGAACCTACTGAAGCGGCTCCTCTTCCCGACCATGGATGGGCTGATCCACCTCGGACCTAGGGCCTAGTCTAGCTAGTACCTCTTGAAACATCTGCTGCAACTCTTCCCTTTCGAGAACCTGCTCTACGGAATGCAGTCCCTCTTGATGAACCGACTGATCTCTATCCACAATCGCATGAGTGGGTGGTGGCGAAGGACTATGGTGGTCATTCCCTCGACCCCATCCTGTTCCTCTGCCTCTGGTGCGACCACCAACACGACCACCTCCCTTGGCTTTCCTAGCCATGACCTAACACTGCACAAGAGAGAAAAGGTTCAGATCATAGGCAAGGAAAGGAATAAGGAAGTCACACCACAAGAACTACATAAAAGGTCAAGGAAAATGGGCTCACTACAAACCCAGAGTACCCAGTGTTGAAACATGGGCCTTGATACCAAATGTAGTGCCCTGCGAGGAACCCTGAAGGAAAACCCACAAACAAGGGTGAAACAATTTTATTTTTTTTAAGTATAAACATCATAAGTGCATTTACACAACATGCACGATAACACAAGTGGAAGAATTACACAAGAATTCCTTAAGGGTTACCAACGAAGAATTAACTTCAAAAGATAAATTCCACAATTACCATTAATACAAATAATTCATGATTAACTCAATGATCACAAGAAGCCATATGCAAATAATAGATTACAACATTGAAAGATTGAAAGGATACATTATAATTCCACTTCAATAAGCATTTACACATATCATAAAAGAATTGATAAAAAACATCCCAAACATAGGATTGCATTTCTCTTCCTATACATAGCTTCTCAATATACATATAAAGATACAACTTAACCAATTACAAGGTTACATAAGATCAATGATATAATGACCACAAGGGTCTCCAAATAACAATAATCTCCAACATGAGATGAAGAATGAGCCACGATCCACATAAAACACTTGCGAAGCCAATCCTCACATGAAGGTACAAATCCAAACATCTGATGGGAAGTGGCACTACCACCCGACCATGTAATTCCAAAATGGAATCACCCCACTGTGCTAGGAGATAGTTGAGGACCCTCAAGGAAGAAAAATCATGACATGGTCAACAAAACAATACGACTCCATGACGACACAAAAAGGCTCCACAATAATCTAGGTGACTCAACATCACAAATACACAAATGACTCGATATCACAAAACACAAGTGAACTGACATCACACACACAAGTGCACCTAAACAGAGAGTGTCATCACATAGCTTGATGGTTACCTTGGTAGGCTCTCATAGGTCCCAACTCTTTGTCCTGGTAACCTCTTCTGAACCTTCAGCTCCAACTAAGTCTCATGCAGACCCTTCCAGCCTTTCGTGAAGACAGGGTGGTCAGTCTGCCATTCCAGGCCTTCTCACTACATTATGAGCCTCAATACGAGCACTCACCTGTGCGCGAGGTACAATATCTTTATTAATGTTTGAAATACCCACCTAATAAATTAATTAGATTATCACTTATTATCTGAATTTCATAGGGGTAACCTACCCGAAAGCCACTCTCTCAAAGGACACTAAAGAAACAAGGTCACTCCCTGAGGACCCTTTGGCAAAGCAGAGAACCATTACACCACTTTTAGAAACAAGTGGTCAAACAAGGACATACTGACTCTTGGCTAGCCATAAGGCAAAGACACTACATGGTTACGACAACGAAGCCAATATATATCACTTGGTCAAAGGTACCAAATACACCACCACCGGACGACTGAACCACATACCAAAAATAACACATTACACACTTGCAAGGACAACTAATTCACTAAGTCCACACTCAGACAATCTTTGAGGAAATCAACATCATAAACACTTGCAACATCATTAATTGAAAATTAAATAAAACACTTTTCCAACATTCACAGCTAATCAATTTCCAAATCAATATTCCATCAAGAAGGAAGGCCACATTAAACATTCAACCAGTTATAACATGAATTCTGAACAGGCATTTAATTCATTCCCAGAATATATCCAAATCTACCAATTTGAATTTCTAATTCATGCCTTGACCTCCATTGATAAATTTATTAAACTACATAATAAAATCACATGGAAAATCACCATTTTCATTTAACACTAAAACCACTTCACAAAATATATTTCATTTTATAAAAATTAACTTTAATGCATAAACTGGTTTGCACCGGTAAGGGTACAAGATCAAGCTGGGGTATAGCCAACCTATGGCAGTGCTGCTGCCGAGGCAGTAGACGCTACCTCCCTGTAGTACTGCTACCACTGGTAGCAGGCCTACCGATCGGTAGTGTTTCTATCACCAGTAGCAGCCACTACCAACCAGTAGCACTGCTACCAATCGACAGCGGTACTTCCGACCAATAGTACCACTACCGCTGGTAGCAGCCACTACCGACTGGTAGAACTGCTACTAACTAGTAGCAGTACTATTGATCGGTAGTACTGCTACCTGCGGGTAGCAGACACTATCGACCTGCGTGGTGGGACTAGCCCGCCACGAGGGCAAGGTAAGGTCTATGAAACAAATAAAAACATGCTTCCAAAGCATAATAAAAATAATAAGATGTAAAACGATATGACTACAAAGTAAACCAATATACTCCTAGATCATTTCACGACACAAACACATAGTGCCAAAATCCAAAACACCAGGGATAGTTTCCAGAAAGGTAAATGGTGATATGAAATCACACAATGACCTTAACACATATCAGTTAGGCAAATATAGCAGATAAAAATAGAAAAGCGAAGGATAAAGACCAAATTTCCACACTTCCATACACAGGAAGAATTTCTTGCATAAACTTAAGGGCAAAACTGATCTTTTCCCACACAAACCCCAAATCTTGGGCAACAAGATACTAGAAAGCACACAGCAAGCTAAATCTAGTTTATTCTTTCCAAATAGAAGAGGTATAACAAGAAATTGATTTTCAAGAACACAATATACAACAAATAGAGAAATGAACCATTTCTTTCCTAAATGCAACGATATGATAAGAGCTTCACAAAATCAACAATATCCGACACTCTTTTTTCCAACCCAAACATTCCACAAGAATCTACAGGCAGATTTGCATTTTTAAACACACAAGAAGAAACTGAAATATTCAAAAATCAAATTTCAAAACAAGAAGAGAACCTCCAACCTTGATGCAATAGCAAGCAAAGAGATGAATAATTTCTAGTCTTGCAAACCAAGTTGAATTTCCAGTTCCTCCAGGAAATTTTCCAGAATTTCTCTCCAAAAATTCCCCTCTTCCTTCTTCCTGTGAATCTTAGGAATAGCATGAAAATTATCTTTTAACCTAAACTTCCTAGGTTAAAAATTTATTCCATCCAATCGGATTTAAATATTTAAAAAGTAAAAACAATCAGATTTAGCTTTTCCCAAAAACAATTCTTTTCCATCAATTTAAAATGAAAAAGTTAAATGGAAAGGTAAAAAGAAAAGCCTTTTTTTTCTTTCTTATTTTCTATTTTCCAGAGTACTCTCTTTCAACATAAGCATATATCATTTAAATGGCTAGACAATTATTTATTTCCTTCCACAAAATAAATTAATGCCACTTTACACAATAAAATAAGCCATTTGACCATTTAATCTAGCAATTCATCAATTAATTAAATCAATAACCATAGAGCATAATAATCAACTAATTACACCAACATAAGATAGCATCATCCATTCAATTAAATAACCATTTAAATAAATGGAAGCACACAAAACAAAGGATGATCAAATGAGGACTCACAAATGACCAAACCGAAGCACTATGATTCGCATAACAGCCAGACGGGAAAAGACAATCGATTGGCAACACTCACACAAGTGTAAATATGGGTCAAGCTAGGGTACAACAACTATCTCCTCCACTCCCATCGAACATATAAGGCATGCTCAAACCTGTGAAACCAGGTGGAGTCGATACCCCATAGCTACCCGGTACTTGTACCTGCAATGTCCTGCACCAAAGAACCACGCGTGCATATAGACAAATATATATACAGACATGACACACACATCGATGAAGGAGAATTGTGACATTCCCTATCTCATCAGAGTGAGTGAAGGAAAATAATCCCCTCGCATCCTTATACACTTGCAAACACGCAACATATAAATAATGCATCACAATATAAGGTAAAAGTGTTAGTCCATGATAATGATCCATAAAATAACATTAAACATAAGCACTGAAATACTGCATAAAAGCATACACCATACATTCAGATAAAGCATGAAATAACATCACATATAATCTGAATCAATATACAATAATGTTCCACTGAACAGTCACTGAAGTCAATCAAAAACATACAAAAAGAGGCTGATCGAGGAGGGGCACTACAGGTATTAGGATTTGGTTAAGGATGAGTTGTTGGTTTTTGAAGATCCATAGTCCTTCAATAAAAGGGTCTAGATAATTCTAATCAAAATATTAAAATTAATTCAATGCATACTCGGAAGGAATCTTGTATGGATTCGCTTGAATTCCTGAGGATTTAGGCCAAATTGCGAGGCAAAACTCAAGCTTGTTTATATAATTATTTTTATACTCCTAAGGATGGAAACCTCGGTGCACTCCTAGTAGGGGAGTGCAGTCTTTAGAGAGTGACTCAGGACCTAGATGGTCCCGACGAGTCTGAAGTCTTTGGCCAGAGAATTCCCTATTCTTATGAATAGATGCCTACTCTATTTGGGTAGATGCCTATCCCAAATTGGATAGAAGAAACCCCTGTCATGTATGGACAAATTCCTAACCAGTATGGTTAGATGCCCATCCTAGTTGAATAAATGCCTATCCCATTTGGATAGAAGTACCTGAATATGTGATTGAATCAAACACAAGTAAGAATAAATAAATAAATAAAATTAGAGGAAATTTTGGGTTAAGCTTAGTGGGTCATTACAAATTTTAAATTTCTTGAATCTCGCCATGCCCTCTCTTCCCAAGTAATTTTTAATTATTTTATTCTTTATTCTCCCCCCCTCTTTCTTGGGAATTTTTAATTCCCCTTGTCATCTCCCAAGGAATTTTTAATTTATTTTTTCTCTTCCCAATGTACTTGAGAAGTGTGCAGACAAGAAATGCCTTTATGACAAATCTCTTGGATCTCCAACTTGTTTTCTTAAATCCATCTCACCTTCTTTCAATCCTAGCCTTCCATCTCCTTTAATCTTGGCCATCTATTTTAGACCCCTCCAATCTATAAATTAGAGTATCCTCCCCTCACAAATCATCCATCATTGTCATATTGTCATGTTGTAGTCAATGAGTCATCCATCACACTCTTATTGTGCCAAAATATTGCCACACTTGTGTCATTATCATTCCAATCCATATCACCTTGTTGTGTTTTGGAGAGAAAATCCACATCCCTTTATATCAAAAGAGAAAATCAAGTGGAAACAAGGGTGCAATCCACTTCTAGCTTAGTCGAAGGAGGTGAAGAAAGAAGGTATAAAAAGATTATTTTGCTTTTTTTGAACGCTTTTATGTGTTTATGCATCTAACCTTTTGACCATTTTCCCTCATCCTCAATATTTACACCATGCAGATAGGAGTAGAAGCCATAACCTTAAAACCTCACCAGTTTTAAGACTATACTAGCTTCTTTTAGCTCAGGATTGAAGACCAGAGCAGAATAAAATTATATTGTTTTTTTAAAGGAAGGCTTATATTAAAGGATTTTTGAGTTCCATTAATGAAATTAACAAGAATATTATGAAAAGTAGTTAAAACAAATGTAATGGTCAATAGACAACAATTGGACTATCTTCTAGTGAATACATAATATTAAAAAATTATTATAGATTCAAGCAACTGCTAGTGTACAAAGTTTTCACAAATCACGGTTTTGAGTATCAACTGAAAGAGCATGGAATTGTCAGTGCTTTGTTTCCTTGATGAAGCCTAGGTCTATAAGTTTCTTTAACCCATCTCAAACAAATTTAATTTTTCACAACTAAGGAATTTGATTGAATAATATTATTTAATTGTAGTTTGTTCAAGAAAGTTGAGCCTTTATTGAGAGATTGAGATCAAATTTACAATTTTGTAGCTAATTGTAAAGGTAATTTAAAATAATGCATGTTGGACCTTTCCCAACAAAATAAAAATACCGTCTAGCATAAAATCATCCCATAGTGGAAGCAAAAGAGTCAACCACTCACAACCACTAGAGCTACTATACATTCAAAGAAAATAAGTCTATGAGAACCTCAACTATTTTGAAATAAAATAAACCATAAATAAAGCTCCAGTAGGCATCTGCACAAAAATAAATGGTATTTAGAAACACTTCATACAAACTGCCCACACAAAAAAGACATGTTCTATTTGACCGAAGATGAAAAATAAACATTAGAACTAAATAGCAATGAAACTGGGAGATATAAAGTTAAATCTGATTACATGGACCTCTTTGATTGCAAGATATGCCTAAATGTAGAGTGTGATAAGGCCTTGATGTTGTTTTGTGATAAAAAATTGAAGGGTCTAAAACCATAGATGATTTCATAGATTGCGATTATATCTATATATGCTTAGAATGGGCATGGCAAGGATGCCTCAAAACTCTTCCAAGAAATGCTTCAAGTAGGCAATTAATTAAGTCAAATCTGATTACATGGACCTCTTTGATTGCAAGATAATGCCTAAATGTAGAGTGTGATAAGCCCTTGATGTTGTTTAGTGATAAACAATTGAAGGGTCTAAAACTATAGGTGATTTCATAGATTGTGATTATATTTATATATGCTTAGAATGGGCATGTCAAGACACCTCAAAACTCTTCCAAGAAATGCTTCAAGTAGGCAACGAATTTAAGTCAAACACTAAAGCTGGTGTATTGTGAGCTATAGTGATATTGTGAATTTGCAATAGTGGAAAGTTGCCCATAATTACACATTCAAAAGAGGATTTCAATTAGATGCCTTTGTGGGAAGTCCCTTTTATAGAATTGTATGCCAAATGTCCAAGAATAAATAATGCACTTCTTGTATTTGATAATGCATCTAATAAAAATATGGTGCCTTAGAATTTAATTATTGTAGGATATGCTCTTAGTGGATACATTGATAATGTCGTTCCTTAAAACTATTTGTTCAAATACAGTTGGAGTGAACAAATCTAGATGCAATCTATAATGCCCCTCCAGGATTTATTCTTATGATAGATATGTTAGATGCTAATGAACCTCATGTGTGCTTTTGATTTCCTTATTGATAATTGAATTCCTCTTGATTGAGTTATACTATTGTTTGCTTCACCAATAGGAACATAACTATAGCTAAAGTCTCAACTCGAAGTTTGGACATTCACTATGTGAAGTTATTATCTCCATAATTGAAGATCATTTGTTTATCAACCTAGGGACGTATTACTTGAAATGGGTCTGCACTATATATGCACTAAGTTCCTGCGATAGCTATTTTGCATTACTGCAGCAACTAAACCTATTTGAAATAAGCAAGCAAGAATTATAACAACTGAATGGCTACAAGAAAAATATGCATCAACATAAAACCCAATGAAAGAACTGTTAACTAAGTCCAAAGCTAACAAATAGGAATTACTCTGTTTGCTTTGGCTGTAGGAATAGTCACAGGATTTGTTTCTAGTGGCTACAGGAACAGTCAATTGCCAGAACGCCTATTGTAGCAAAAAGGGAAACTAAGTTAACAAATGCATAGGAATACTCACCAAGTGAGCCCCCTTGGATGAGTGTATCCAAGCTTCCAAAGATAACTCTAAATACTTAGAATAGCATCACTTTATTTGTTGTTTTTCAAAGGTCGATACAACACACATAATGAAAGAAAGCTAAAAATACTCTACAACTTTATTTCTAAATCTTATGTCTCTCTTCCCCTTCTCTCTAACCTCTGTGAAGAGGCACAGATTCTTATTTACAAGAAAACTACAACAACTTTCTACAATCTAGGTCACGTCTATTAAATAAGGTGGATATAATTTATGACAGAGAACAAACAGAGTTAAGCCACTGAAAACGTGGATCTCTACTAAACTGCAACCAAGAATATAGCATGGTAGTATTACAAGATTTGATTTTTATTGAAGATAGACATAAATGAGTCTTGCGCGCCCTGCTAGTCCTTTGCTGCTCATTACACCCATTATTCTCTTTGTTGTTTTGAACTTTTAACCGCCCCTTGAATATCTCTAATTGCCTTCATGACGTGACATACTAACTGCCTTTGCAACATCTTATTTATTAGTGCAATTAAAAAGATAAAACATACAAGCATACACATATCTATTTTTATTAATCAAAACACTTATACATTTCACACATGATATCGCCTATGATAATCCCCATGGCAACAAGAATAATTCACATGGCAACATGAATAATTCACATGGCAACATGAATATAACTCACATGGCAACAAGAATAATTGGTCGAGACAAAACAAGATTTAATAGGTTTAGTTAACATCTGGAATGCATATAGTCAAACTCTAATACATCATTACTATCCCATTATATGAATTAAAACATGGTAAAAATATATGAGTTTTAAGAATAAAAGGAGCTAATATCTTAGCTCATCATGCCCCCCAACTTATTGTCTTGTTGATCCTCCAACAAACTTCTAATCTGGGCACTGACTCGCAAGTCACCAATAGTTCCCTATCTTGTGCCTCCTGTAGCCAAATTCCAATAAAACCCCTTCATTTTTTCCAGTTTGGCCCATCTGGCTTCTTCTGTGGCTTCCTCATATGGTTTGTCTACAACCTTGCATCCCATTAATGGCCACATAAGGATTGGTGGCTGAAATATCAAGGGTAGCGAGTTATTGCTCTTCACCCTACCCAAATGGATGTACTTAGGAGCTCTTTGCATAACTGCATGAAAATTAGGTAGTGAATGAGGTTCACCCTGTTTGAGTTCTTCTGGAAGATTATTCCAATGCTAAACTAGACATTCAATTGCAGTTGCGTTGTCATTTTTAATCAAGTGTTCATATTCCTGGAATGTTTCCTCTCTTATTGGTAACACCTGGCTCCTTACATCAGGTCTTGCTATCAATTTCTGCCAATCATAATAAAGAAGCTATGGATTCTTGGCTTCAACCCTGAGTGGTAATGGACAATCAAATTCCAAATTTCTATATGTTTTAGCCTTAGTCCCCATACTAATTTCATTTTGCATCCATGACATTAATGCTTTTATGTGAATATCACCAATGTATAATAAGGGATTCCACTCATTGTCAGAAGTTACAACATAGTTATGCAAATAAAATTCACATAACAAATTCTTAACAATTGTTGGAGAGGTTTGATAAACATTATAAAAATCTTCTGGGGTATCTAAAGAAGGACTAAGGTCTCTAACAATGCGGTTTAGCTTAAAACTTAAATACTGCTCTTTTAGATGTAAAGCATAAACCCTTGGAGGAGCCCTACATTGTATCAACTCAGGAACCATAATGGAAATTATGTCAACTTTAGCTTTCAATTCCACAAACTAATTATCCCTCTTTTCAATTTCTTTCTGTTTCTTATCAACAATTCCACGTAACCTAGCCTTCTCTATCTCCCACTGCCTATAAAATGTAAGTGCAATAGACAAACTAGTGAGAAATTAAGGAGGTCTATTAGCTATTACTTGAGGGTGTGAGATTTCTTCAACAGGTTCTTCAAATTGTTCTACTACATGTGCCAGATTTGAAAGTCTCTCGGCTCCATGTTCTTCCTGTGATTTAATCTCTGTTTGACTCTCATGCCCTTCTTCTGATGTTTCTAATGAAATGACTTCTACTACATCCCCTGTTGCTCAAACTTTTTGTTTACTCCATCGAGTTCTTCTTGCATACATTTTTAGAGTGGTTGCAGGAATAGTTTTTGCAAGAGGTGTTGCTACTAGAGAATTTTCTTTTAGCCTACGCTTTTTGGCTGCAAGAGAAGCCTGCGCTTCTTGAGTCTACAGTATGGTTTCTCCCTTTGCATCAATTGTCTCTATTTATTTCCCTTTCCTTTTAAAAGATGCCACTCCACTTTGAAAATGGGTGGAGGGCTTCTCAATATTTGATTCAATCACCATTTCTTCTATAACAGGCAAAGCTTCATTGTCAACAGGAGGTTTATCCTCTGCAAAAACCCTCGGAGATGAGGGCTCTCCGATATCCTCCTCTTGGGCTGCTAATTCTTGTGCAGCTGGAGCATTTTCCTCCCTAAATTGTAGTATATCTTCAAATACCCCCCATGTCATTTGAGAAACATCTCTAAGAGAACATTCTACTAACAATTTTATTGGGCCCTGATGACTGGCATAATGATTTCCACCCTTTCATGTTTCTTTTGCACTTATGAAAATAAGGTGATATAGAATATTGGGAACATTTACTCTTCGACAATGTTGTAAATGAATAAGTAGTTTAAAATGGACCAAATGCAAATTTGAGTACCTTCCATCGTAGGTAATGTATTTCATCACATACAATGCCACCTGGGGCCATTTCGTTGGAAGAGATATCTGTTTGATTTCCTGTTTGTCCACCCTTAGGGGTCCATCTGTTGGGTGTGTAAATTCTGCCCTAGCACTTCTCACATCCTTAGATTCAGGAAATAATTCTCCTTCCTACAACAACCCAGTAAGTTTAGCTATTCATTGCTCTGTGGCAATGACAATCAATCCTTTGACAGAGGCCTCTCCTTCATTGAATGTACACATGAATTCTAAGGCAATTTCTTCATTGGAATCCATTATTTTTAGAAAATAATCAATCCACCCATGCATACAAAATTAATTCTCACATTGGACATCCTGCAGCAACATGTCATGAATTATAGGTTCATGGCGGATAGGATCTTTACCTATGACTATTTTGGCTCTGAAAATAATTTCCACTACAGAGAATGAGAGATTAAAATAGCCTGCAGAACTGAATATACTTGTTTGAAAACACCTTATTTACTTTCAGTTCCTTTCAAAGATTTCGGTGGCAGGATGAACTGATCACTCATGCCAAAGAATGTCTTATTCCAAAAATGATGTTAGGCAAATCAAAGCAAATTACTAACAAGGATGAATAATTACTCAAAATGGAAATCAGACCATAAAATACACCCCCCCCAACTTATGATGACATGTGTCCACACATGTGGAAAGGACAGAGAGAAGGGCACATAGATTTAAAATAGGCAAGAACCATAGGAAAATAATAAATGCACAATTAATAAAAAATAAAAAATGTACATACCTGTAGTCGTACTAATAAATGTTGCATGAAACGATTAGATAATAAAAAGGGGTGAAATGAGATGATGTGGCATGATTGAAGTGATAGACAGAGAGATGGAATGGGATGACATGGACGAAAAAATATATTATCAGAGAATAATATTTCCAAAAGATATGGAAATATTTTTATGAAAGCATGCTTGAAGAATTTATTGAGTGCTAAGAACGCTCCTTGTAGAAGTTGCAGGATCCACACCCTTATTGTCTTCTCCAGTTGCTGTAGGAAATTCTTCAGATGCTGAAGGAACTTCTTCAGTTACTATAGGAACTGATGTTTTATCTTGGCTGGTGAATTGCTATAGGAACTATTCTTTGGTTGCTAGCTCATGATAGAGGCATAGTCGATGACCATTGACTAGAAGCTTGAATCTGATTGGATCTATAGTGGTCAAGCGAACTACTCCATTTGTAAAAACTTCATCTATTTCATATGGGCCTAACCATCTTGTCTACAACTTTCCCATAGTATCTTTATATCTAGAATCATATAGCAGTACCCAATCACCCGATTTAAATTTTCTCTCCTTAATGTATTGATCATGCCATTTAGCTCTTTGATTTTAAATTTTTGTATGTTGGACGACCATCTTCCTTAGCTCATCCAAAATATTTAATTACAGAATGCAGTCTCTTTGTGCTTCAGAGAGAGTCATATTCAATTCAAGAGTTGTTCTAAGAGTTTTATGTTTTTCCATACACCATTTCAAAAGGTGTAAAACCAATTGGTGTCTTCCATGTTGTTTTGTATACCCAAATGGCTTTAGGAAGTCTATGTGACCAATATTTTTTATGAAGAGGTACTGTCTTGGTAAGAATGGCTTCTAAATACCTGTTTGTGACTTCAGCTTGACCATTTGCTTGTGGATGATATGGGGTAGACTTCCTATGCCTGATATTATATTCATTAACCAATGCTGCAATCAATGTGGAAGTAAACTTTGGTCCTTGGTCTGAAACAATCTCTCTTGGAAATCCATACCTAATAAATATTTCTTCATAGATAAATTCAGCTACTTTATTATCTCTTGCATGTGTCATAGCTCGTGCTTCCACCCATTTGGTGACATAATCAATGCATACTAGAATATAAGATTACTCATTTGAAGGAGGATCAATCGGCCCAACAAAATCTAATCCCAATTTATCAAATGGTGCAACTAATATCTAGGGATATAATGGCATTTCATCTGATCTAGCTGGCATCAATCACATTTTCTAGTATATTGTGTTGCATCCTTATATAATGTTGGCCAATAATATCTTGTGCCAAGTATTTTAAGTGTAATGCCCTGCCAGGAACCCCAAAGGAAAACCATACAACTAAGCAACTAAGGGTGAAATGATCTTAAAAAAAAGTATAAATCACATTAAGTGCTTTAATTACTACATTGCACAATAATAACACAAGCGGAAGACTAACACAAGAATTCCTAAAGGGTTACCAATGAAGAATTAAAGGAAAGGTTAAATTCCATAATAAGATTAATCCAATTAACCATCATTTACTCATTGAACATAATAAACCATATACATAAAACAGATTACACCATTTAAAGATTGAAAGTATTACAATATAATTTTCTCTTCAATAAAGCATTTGCACAAAGCATAAGGATATTCGATAAATAACATCCAAAACTTAAGATTACATTGTTCATCAAATACATGGCTCCCAATAATACATGCAAGACTTACATCATTACCAATTACAAGGTTACATAAATCCATAGATATAAATGACCACATAGGTCTCAAAAGTGCAAAAATCTCCAACATGAGATGATGCACGAATCATGAACCATAGGAACACCTGCAAAACCAATCCTCGCATGAAGGAATGCACAAGAAACATCTGATGGGAAGTGGCACTAACACCTGACCATGTGATCCCAAAATAGAATCACCCCACCATCCTAGTAGATAGAAGAAGACCCTCAAGCAAGCATAAGCAAGACATGGATGATAGTACAATACGACTCCATGATACTCCAGGTGAACTCAACATCACAATACACTAGTGACCCTAAAGAGAGAGTGTCATTGCATAGCTTATGATGGTTACCCTAGGTAGGCCTCCATAGGTCCTGGCCCCCATCCTGGGTTATCCTGGTAGCCTTTCTTGAACCCCTGGTTCCATCTAAGTCTCATGTGGACCCTACCAACCCTTTGTGAAGACATCACCATAATGATTAAGAGAAGTTCAAGTCATTATTGAACTAATAAAACTAGAAATCTAACTAATCATAAAAAAAATCAATTTACCTCTTTCAATTTGAACAAGCAACAATCATAATCATTTTAATGAATAAAACACCCCCCATTTATAATACATCATCCTAAGACGTCATTCAATTTTTATTTCCAATACAATAATCCAAATAAAATAATAAAAATTCATATTAAATATATATAAAAATATAACATATGAATTTTATTAAAATATTTAATCTACTTCTAGGATAAATCTAATTTACCAATTAGATCACATAAAACTAATGTCATGATTAGACAAGTATATATATATATATATATATATATATATATATATATATATATATATATATATATATATATATATATATATATATATATATATATATATATATATATATATATATATATATATATATATATAACATTAAAAAAAATAAAAATAGCAAACGAAAATATTAAATTTATCAGCGAACACTATTTAAATAGCAAATCGTATTATCTCATGTTAAGGGAAAAAGGTTTAAGTAGTGGCGGAGGATACCAACCCATAGTGCTGCTACCCTACGATGGTAGCCACTACCAACCGATGGTGCTGCTACCTTACGGTAGCAGTCACTACCAATCGGTAGTGCTGGATATACCTTGCCACGTGGGGGGTTATATATATATTTTATTTATTTATATATTTTTTTAAATTTATTTAAAATAAAATCCATTCATATTCTGCACAAAAATCACTAGTAAAAAGAATAACAGTGAAAGTGAATCAATAATTTTTTAAATGAATTTTTTTAATAAGGAATCCTGTCTACCCAACAAAGCATAAAAGACCCAAATCTAAAGATCTTGGGCAAAAATTCAAAAGAATTTTAAGTAATTAGAGGGGATTTGGTTTATTTCTTTATATATTCACATAAAGGAAAAATCTTTGCATCAAACAAAGAGGCAAATTAACAAAATTTTGCCAGCATAACCCCCCTTAATTTTGAAATAATAGAAACTTGAAAGCATACAGAAAACAAAATCTATTTCTTACTACTCAATTTGAGAAGATAATCAAAAACCAATTTTTTTGCAAAAAGTTGAAAGCACACAACCAACAAGATATTGGAAAATCTCTTCAACAAAAACACATTGATTTGGGATTTAATTAAATTCAATAGCAAAATACTCTATTTCCAAATCAAACTTTCAACAAGAATCTCCAATAAGATTTAACAAATTTTAATCACACACATAGGGAAAAATCTCAAAACATTCAAATTTTTATTGCAACAAGAGAGGGAAATCTATCCAACCTGAAAAGCAATCCAGGAAGAAAATTGTAGAAGAGTTCAATCCTGCATACCAATTCCAAAATCTAGATTCCTCCTTCCAAATGGTTTCCAAGTTCTGGTTTTCAAAAATGCCTCCTCTCCTTCTCGTGAACTCACAGGTATATAGGGAAAAATATTTTCAACCTAAACTTTTTAGGTTAAAAGGTTTCCCCAACCAATAGGAATAAAATATTTAAAAAGTAAAACAAATCTAATCTCCCTTTTCCATGACACAATTCTTTTTTTAAACAAAAATAAAATCTAAAAGCTAACTAAAAGGTCAATGGAAATGTTTTTATTTATTTATTTTTCTTTCCCATAAGAATTTAACTCAACATTTGTACTAAAATTCAAATAGCATAGTCATTTAACTAATTTCTTTTTCAAATAGTTTAATACAACTATTTTCACAATATAACATGCAATTTAACCATTTAATTTAACAACTCCATTTATTTGATTAAATCAATAAACTCAAGGCATATTAATTAAATTAAATACGCCAACACCAAATAACACAATTCACTCAATTTAAATCTTTCCAAATAACTAGAAGCATGCAAAATGAGAGAAGACCATATGACAACTCATAAAATGAAAATACCAAAGCACTATGACTTGCATACTGGTCAAACGGAAAAAGATGACCGACTGGCAACACTCACATGAGTGTAACTGCGGTCAATTTAGGGTCTAACAACTATCTCCTCCACTCCCATCAGAAAAATAAGGCACACTCAGACTTGTGAAACTAGGTGGAGTCGATACCCCATTCCTACCCGGTACTTGTACCTACAATGTCCTGGATCAAAGAACCACACGTGCATATAGACAAATATATAAACATACATGACACGCACACCGATGAAGGAGAATCGTGATGTTCCTTGTCTCACCAGAGTGAGTGAAGGAAAATCATCCCTTCACATCACATACACTTGTAAACACGAAACATGTAAATAACGCATCGCACATATAAAGTAAATGTGTCAGTCCATGTCACTAATCCATAAAAATCAATTTTAACATAAGTAATGAAATACTCCATGAAAGAATACACTACATATCAAGTTAAAGAATGTAATAACATCGCATAAAGTCTAAATAAAGTATAACAATAATGTATCCACTGAACAGTTAACTGAAGTCAAATATGAGTCTAAAAATTTTGATCGAGAAGGGGTACTACATTAAGTGATGTTCTTTTAGCAGAAAAATATCCTCCACATGGTTCATCATGACATGCATGAAGGATATCATATGTTTCATCCTCTCTTACACATCTTCTCATGACTTGGTTAGGTCCAGTATAAAATAAACAATCAACAATCCATGAGAAATTAAATCTTTTCTCAACTAACAATCTTCTTTCTTTAGGAGAAAAATGATTTGGCATCTTATTAGTAGCTAAATAATTTGCAATATCAACATACTAGAGAGTGTGTGCTTTTATAAGGAGCAAATGTTCATCTGGAAAAGCATCATCTATGGCTATAGGATCATCCTACAATTGGAGCCTAGAAAGATAATCTACAACTACATTAGATTTTCCTGGTTTATCAACAACTATAATGTCAGATTCTTGCATCAATGGTAACCAATGAACCAATCTTCCTGTAATTGAAGGTTTGCTCATGAGATATCTGATTGTTGTATGATCAATGTGCACAAATATCGAATATCCTATTATGTAATGCCTGAATTTGTTGAGTGCATATATAACTGCTAACATCTCCTATTCAGTGACAATGTAATTAAGCTTAGGCCCCTGCATGTTCTTGCTGATGAAATAAATTGCATTGTCCAAATTGTTAATCTTATGTCCCAAAACTACTCCTATGGCATAATCTGATACATCTGTATGAATATGAAAAGGTAAGGACCAGTTCGGGCCCTTGAGCACTAGTGCTTGAGTCAATGCATGTTTGAGCTTGAAGAAAGCTTCATTGCATGAGGAAGTCCAATTAAATTCTTTATCCTTGGTCAAAAGAGAATATAAAGGGCTTGGAATTTTGCTGAAATCCTTGATAAACCTCCTATAATATCCAGCATGACCAAGGAACCTTCTGATATCCTTTTTCTTTACAGGTGCAGGGAGGTTTTGAATGACTTTAATTTTTATTGGGTCAACTTGTATTCCGTTTATAGAGATATGATGACCAAGAACTATACCTTCGTGCATCATCATGAAGCACTTTTCACTATTCAATGATAAATTGTAGTCTTCACACCGCTACAAAATTTTCTTCATATTCTTCAATGCCTCTTCAAATTCTGAACTATAGGTGGTAAAATCATCCATATAGATCTCCATGCTGTCCCGAGAAATATCTAAAAAATTGCTTATTACTGCTCTTTGAAAAGTAGCTGGAGCATTACATATTCCAAAAGGAAGAACATAATATGCATATGTTCCCCAAGGACAAGTAAATGTAGTCTTTTCTTGTTCCTCAGGAGCAATTTGAATTTGGTTGTAGCCGCTGAATCCATCTAAGAATGAGAAGTACCGCTTCCCTGCTAATGAGTCTAATACCTGAACCACAAATGGTAATGGAAAATGATCCTTCCTAGTTGCTAAGTTCAAAGCTCTATAATCCACACATACCCTCCATTTACCTCCTTTCTTTGGAATTATCACTAGAGGTGACATCCATTGACTATCCGAAATAGGATAGATAAATCCAACATTTAATAATTTATGTAATTCCTCTTTAACTATTTCTGTTAATGCAGGATTAATTCTTCTCTGTGGCTGTCTAAGTGGTCTACAATCCTCTTTTATATAGATATGGTGGGTACAAACTGTAGGATCAATTACATGTATGTATTTGTAATCCCATGCAAAAGCGTGTTGATGACATTTAAGCAAGTCAACCAGTGCTATTCTTTGAGTCCCTGTGAGTTGATTGTTGATATTCAAATTTTTGTTTAGATCAAATTCCACTTTGACAATAAGATCAACCTGAGATGCTTCAGAAAGATGAGAAGTGTAGACTTCCTGCGGCAATAGGTATGCAAAATATCAGTGGCTGCAGGAAAATCTGATACTGGAATATTTGATACTAACTCCTGTGACTGTTGCTCTTGTCTTAACCAATTTGTCAGAATTTTATAGAGAATTGAATCATCATCATGAAGTTGTATGAATGGTTCTCTTTTAATCATCATAAGATGATTGACAGAGTCATCTCCTTCCTCAAATTCTTCTCCCACATTAGGCCAAATGACTTGTTGTTGATCAAGTTGGGGCTGATTAGGAGAATACAAAGCCAAAGTTTTAGTTGTATTTCCATCTGAAATAGTCATATCTCCTAACTGACATCCAATATATGCATCGACTGTAGCAATCCAAGGTCTTCCCAAGATAACTAGATGTCCTCCCAATGTGGCTTTAGGAGACAAGATCATAAAATCTGTAGTATATTCCCAAGAATCTAAAACTGTGGAACTATCAGCAAGCTGCAGGATTGTAGGTGTAGGTTTGAGACTGGTTATTTCAAGTTTTTGCATAACATCTCTTGTCATTACATTGATGGCTACTCCCAAATCTATGAAAGCATTCTTTATATGAGTGCCATTAATGAATATTTTCACAACTTGGCTACCAGGATTAGTATATTTAGGAATTGAAACCTTTCCTAACATGATATCAGCCAATTGACCCATTACATGCATTGTTTGTAGATCCTTTTTCTTTCTTCTAGGTTTCTTTAAACATGCCTCCTTAAATGCCTTACCATAAATAGGGACATCCTTAATAGCTTGTAACAATGAAATTTTAACACATACATGTTTCACCTGATCTATGATATCAAAACTTAGTTCCTCTTCCTGTAGAATCTCTTTAGCTTGTAACCTTTGAGGAAATGGGGGTATTTGGGTTGCTGGACTAGAGATTTCTTGTTCCTTTTGTATCTTAGTTATAATTGGTGGAGATGGGTTGGGTAAAGTCCTAGATTTGAGGTGAATATCACTTATAGAAAGAGAATAAGTTGGGTATTGATTAGGATCAACTGAATAAACTTGTTGTTGTTGCTGAGGCTTATTATTAGGATTTTGCATTGGTTGAGTGGGCAATTGTGTAGGTTTAGGTGGAACAGTATTGGCTACAGGAGGAGGCATTATTGCAGGTTTTTGTACATAGGAATTTCCACTATAACCAGAAAAAGAAAGTGGATCGGGAGGCATACCTTGTCTTGGAAAATTTGGCCTTCTTTGAGAAACATATAAAACTTGTTCATCATCACATTGTATTGTTTTGAAATCAGGAACTTCAAGATTTGCATCCATTTTACATCTACAATCTCCTTTCCTCTATTTACAATGTGGGTAGAATTCTACAAGAACTGCATCAACTTCCTCATGTTTCTTCTTAGTTGAAAGTGTGTCCAATTGAGTAGCCATATTGTTTATGATATCCTCCTTAAAATCCTTCAACAGATGGCTAAGCTCCATTCAAGAAACTCCATTACTGGATGATGATAAAGAAACATGCAACTTGAAACACCTACTCTTCTTAGAAGAAGATCTAGAATACTTCTTACAAATTTGTCCAGTGTCATTCCATGTTGATTGTGTTATGTCACCTCCTCCCATAAGATCCAAAGAATTTGTGCATTCATCACTGATTCCTCTTAAAAATATTAATTTAAGAGACTCTTCATTTAGAGTACTATGCTTGGACTTCTTGACACTGAATAGAAATCTCTCCATATAATCTTCTAGACTCTCATCTTCTTTCTGTGTCATTCTAAAAATATCATCCCCATGGCGGTCAGGCCCTCTACAATAATCCTTGTATTTCACAAGAAACAACTGTTTCATCTCATCCCATGTAGTGACTGTGCTACTCCCTAGACTCATAAGCCATCTCAAAGCTAACTCTTTCAAAGTGGCAGGGAATATTTTTAGTCTATGGGCATTTGTAGTATAATCAAAACTCCTAGAGAGGACATCAAACTCAAACAAGAAAGCGTCGGGGTCTTATGTCACCAATCCATAGAATTTAGGAAGGGAAGAAGCTGGAATGTTCTTTAGATTAGCATCATCATGTTGATCAGAAATAGGTAACTCAAACATTGGATTCATAGTTGGAGGTGGTTATTCCCACTAGGGGGTGGATTTCCTTGCATTGGGATTTGAGGATGAGTTACTAAATGAAGTTCCTCTTCAGGAGGTCCAAAGAAGAAATAGAGGCTATTCTTAGGAATTTCATATTCAAGAGGATTCAAATTATCTGGGGTTTGGTATAGTGCAGAAAAAGGATTTACATCTGGGGGGTCATATGGATTGAGTCTTGTATGATTAGGAGGGTTGGGAAGGAATGTACCTTGAGCATCTCTTCTTCATCTATGTGTGCAGATTCATGAGGATTACTTTAAACAAACTGAGTTATCAAAAACAACTATACTGAAAGCTAAAAAGTAATAACCATAACAGGTTCTTAGTTTGACACCATCCCCGACAACGATGCCAAAAATGTTTGCTTCACCAATAGGAACAATAACTATAGCTAAAGTCTCAACCCAAAGTTTGGATGTTCACTTTGTGAAGTTATTACCTCCATAACTGAAGTTCATTTGTTTATCAACCCAGGGACGTATTACTTTAAATGGGTCTGCATTATATGTGCACTAAGTTCCCGCGATAGCTATTCTGCATTACTGCAGCAACTAAACCTATTTGAAATAAGCAAGAAAGAATTATAACAATTGAATGGGTACATGAAAACTATGCATCAACATAAAACTAACAATTAAAGAACTGTTAACTATGTCCAAAGTTGACAAATAGGAATTACTTTATTTGCTTTGACTGCAGGAACAATCATAGGATTTGTTTCCAGTGGCTACAAGAACAGTCAATTGCTAGAATGCCTATTGCAATAGAAGGGGAAACTAAGTTAACAAATGCACAAGAATACTCACCAAGTGGGCACCCTTAGATGAGTGTATGTAGGCTTCCAAAGATAACTCTAAATACTTAGAATATAATCACTTTACTCATTGTTTTTCAAAGGTCCATACAACACACAGAATGAAAGAAAGCTAAAAATACTCTACAACTTTATTTCTAAATCTTCTGTCTCTCTTCCCCTTCTCTCTAACCTCTAAGAATAGGCGCAAACTCTTATTTAAAATAAAACTACAACAACTTCCTACAATCTAGGTCACACCAATGAAATAAGGTAGAGAATATTTAAGACAGAGAACAAATAGAGTTAAGCCACTGAAAACATGGATCTCTACTAAACCGCAACCAAGAATATAGCATGGCAGTATTACAAGATTTGATGTTTACTGAAGACAGACATAAATGAGTCTTGTGTGCCCTGGTATTCCTTTGCCTCTCCTTATGCCCATTATTCTCTTTTCTATTTTGAACTTTTAACCACCCCTTGAATATCTCTAACTGCCTTCACGACGTGACATACTAACCGCCTTTGTAGAATTATTTATTCCTGCAATTAAAAATATAGAACATACAAGCATACACATATATCTATTTTAATTAATCAAAACACTTATACATTTCACACATGATATCGCCTATGATAATCTGCATAGCAACATGAATAATTCACATTGTAAAAAGAATAATTCACACGGCAACAGGAATAATTGGTCAAGACAAAACAAGATTTAATGGGTTTAGTTAACATCTGGAGTGCATATAGTCAAACTCTAATACATCATTATTATCCCATTATATGAATTAAAACATGGTAAAAACTTATGAGTTTTAAGAATAAAAGGAGCTAATATCTCAGCTCATCAACTATGATGTTTTGATTTGATATAGGCTGGTTATGCATGTCATCTTTATGGATGAATAGATGCTATATTTTATTTATGTGTATTGACCTATGGACTGGCATATTTGCTTAATTTATGAGATGTATCATGGGTTATGTTTTATGTTATGTGTTTGATTTTGTATGGGGTGCGAGGGGATGATCTTCTTTCACTCACTTCGGAGAGACATGGAATGTCATGATTCCCATTCATCGGTGTGCCTATAATTGTTAGATATTTGTATGTATGCTTTTCTCAGTGAAACAGGATTGCAGGTATAAGGCATCGAATCCACCTAGTTTCATAGGTCTGAGCATGCCTACATTATCCCGATGGAAGCTGTGGGAGATAGTCATAAGGCCCATCATTGTTACCCTTAGCCTTGCTCGGTTTTAAAGCATTGTTTGTTATCTTTTGTGAACCTAATTAGAATGCCACTTAGGAAATTATCTGATGCCTTGGTATGTTGTATCTGTCTATTTTCATGTTAAGTTTGGGTTTATTGTTTTAGGTGTTGGTGATATTTAATTATTAATTTATTTTTTAAGTTTTGTTTATTTTAAGATTAATTTATTTAATTATTTATACTTGTGAGTAGTAAATAATTAATATATATATATATGTATGTATAAATGTGTGGGTATATATATATATTTATACATTTGTATTGAAGTAATAATACCTTTATTATTATATTAAGAAATTAATACTAAGGTTTTAAATAAATAAATTAATATTAGTGCTTTGTATAAATAAAATAAATAAAAGCATTAATTATTAATAATTGAGTTGCTTTTTATTAATGGAATAAACTTAATTGTTTATTAAATTTATTGGAATTTTAAAATCTCTTTAATTATGTTTTCTAAAAAGTTATGTTTTTGAAACTTCTATGTGTGCATGTGTGTTTGGAGAAATTTCAATTCCCCAGTGAAATTTTTTGGGAAAATACTTTATATTCTAGAAAAATTTCCAAAATATGGATTGTTATTTCTTTTCTAGATTTTTTTTTGGAGAAAGTTCTCCATGTAGAAATTTTGCAGAGGTTTTTGGATGAAGATTTAAAGTTTAGGGTTTTTTTTTTTTGGGTTCCTGTGTTGTTGGGTGCTAGAAATTTTGAGGCTTTCCCTGCAAATAATCTTTTAGGATTGCGTTCAGAGGTAGGGATTTAAATCCCTCATGGTTTGTGTTTTTCTTTTGATAATTTTTGTTAGAAAAAAAATTAAAAAATAAGATATGTTTGCGAAGAGGAATTTGAAGCTGTTTGTATTTGTTCTTGGGAGTTTTGGATTGATTGATTTATTTTTTTAAACAATTAGGAAATTGTTCTATGATTAATTAGTTTGAGATCTAAGTATATGAATTTTCTGAAAGTTATGGTGGATTGTTTTTGAAATTGCTTTTGAGTCTGTGTTTAATTTAGTTTATGGAGATTTCAATCTGAAATTGAAATTTGTTATTTTTAATTATAAATTTTGTTTATTATATATATATATATATATATATATATTGTACTATGTAAAATACATTTTAAATATTTTAAGTTTAGAAATTTTCATTATATATATATATATATATACATTTAATTAAAATAAATTTTATTTATTTTAATCTCTAGATTTTTAACCCTCCTCGTGGGCGGCTCTGCCCACAGCGTGGGAAGCCTTACCCATGGTGTGTGTGTGTGTGGGGGGGGGGGGTGGGGGAGCTCCACCCACAACCATGGGGAGTCCTTCCCACATCGTGGGGCTCTCCCATAACTATGGGGAGGTGGAGCCTCCTCCACGATGTGGGGGGATCTCCCTCCCACAGGTGTGGGGAGCTCACCCACACATTTAGTTAATAAAATATAATTTTATTTAATATTTTATTTATTGTTAAAAAAAGAAAATAATTTTTAATGATTGTTGAATATTAGTTTTTCCTCCCTCAATAAATTATTTTATTTGGAAATATGTTTTTGTTTATATATATATATATATTTGTATTTAATTTTTTTTGTATAAATTGTTATTTTTTTTTTGTTAATTATTATGCTGGAAATTTGCAAGTAATGGGTTATTTGTTATTTTGTCAAATTGTTTGCTTGGAGGATTATTTTTACATAATATTTTGTGTGTGCTTTAGTGTTTGTATGTTTTATAAAAGTTTGTTTATGGCTTTAATGAAAATAAACTTGAATTATTTTTTATGAAGAAGCTATAGTTGTGATATTGACACTCGTAATTTTCCATCCATGGTTCTATAAATGTGAGTTGCCTTGGATTAGTCATTTTTATTACCCCTTGTGTGCTATACCTAAGAAGGGAATGAATGTGGTTTAGTGTAATGGTGGCTTTGTATTGGAGCTTTTTGAGAAGTTAATTGGCCAAAGTTACTTTATGCCTTGATGTTATTATTTTGACCTTGGAATTGTTTTGGTGTTTAATTTAACCAAACCCTTGACCTTTTATGATTAGTAACCTTAACCAATGAGTGCCAGGGTTTAGTGTCTTTTGTGTTGTTTTGGTTGTATGTCTTTGAGGCTCTAGAGGTTGGTCATTGAGTTGTATCTTTATTGTTAGTAATATGATGCTCTTATCTTTACTGTGTGCACTTTACTTTTGAATGGCCTTGGTGGCTTATCAGTCTCTTGGTTTTATAACATTCGCTCCTTGTGGGATTGAGCCATGTTCTACTCTTGTTGGAAGCTATTGTATACAATGTTTATGTATATTGAAATGCGATGTGATGCATGATCTGGTTGGTAACTCATTTTATGGTTTAATGGTGCTTCTGATCTTTTTATGAGACTCGTGAGATTATTTATGATGATTTATTTGGTGGTGGTTGGATTTGGAGTATGTTTGTATCATAAGGGGGAGTGGCTTCCAAGTGGGGGTCGGGGCCCAAAGTGGCTACTAGGATAACCCATTGGAAGTTTCCTTAATAAGTGATAACCTAATTAATGAACTGGGGGGGTTGGGTTTTATAAATGTAATGCCCACCAAAATACCCTAGATAAATAATCCATAATCTATTAACAATGGAGATCATTTTTTTTATATAAAAAAATCCATTACTTCTATGTTATCACTAACATACATTAATGAAACAATAACTATTTATAAGAACACATAAATCAACATGAACATAACCATAGTATCCTATTATGCAAGTGAAATAGATCATCTAATCATTACATATCACTAGACAAACTCTTACAATATTACCATTCCCTAAGGTATCTTAACGTCACTACTTGACATAATTCTAACACATTGCATATCCATTTAGAACACCATATACCATTATCCAACTAATCATTTACTTCCCATGTAGCTATGATAAATCATTAACACATATGCATAACTCTATCACATTTCAAACTCTTTAGGTTCATTTTAAGATACCAACCAAATGTTCCTAATACCCATATTTATTCCTCAATCACTTAACACATCATGAATCTAAATTCATTTATCCTTCTCCTACATATGGAACTAGATTATTTCCTTAAGTATAACCATTATACAACTCATCAAGAATACTTGTTATAACAACATGAACTTATCCACTTCCATATAGGATTCCATGCTACTAAACAAATTCAAGAGTCATATAATATTACAAGAATAAAAATAATCTACTATTTCAATTCCCTAATTCAACATAGGATCTCATTCCCAACATGATGAGCATTTATACAACATGAACCATATAGTAATACATAATCTAATTACAAGAGCATAGTTCTACATCATCAATTACAAACACATAAGAGTACATGGGACAAGCACAAAGTCTCTTTTTCTACATCACATCCTAATGCTTAATAATACAAGTTACGTTAGTACATATTCTTATTTCACATTTACAAGTCATCATAATACAATATTATCTCTAATATATAGAAATCAGCTCCATAGGTCAACCACATATTGAAGAGTCATATAATCCATACAAATCCACAACTACTCAATTATTCCATTTCCCAAGATAACTAACATTGAAGATTAACATCTTTCAAATCAAGGCATACATAATTGTTAACATATTCACTACCATCCACAAGATATACACAAGACATTACATTCATATCTCTCAATAATTCAATTCCTTTCTAATCAAGAATTACATTTACGATTGAATATCCATTTACAACAATCTCATTTAGTACATCTCATCCCAAAATAAACCTACTACAAGCCTATTATAAATATTCTCAAAATACTGATTACATAGTCTTCTTTACAATTGCATCTTTCTTAAGTTACATACCACATGATATCAATTCTAATTACATAGATTATGCTCCAATATCCATCCACGAGAGGAGATAATATAAAACCATGTCCAAGAATATAAGCATCTAATTAAGAACATCCCAATAGAAGAAGGCATCAAACCACCCAACCACATGGAACCAAATAGGAACCACCCCTTGTAATGCCCGCCAAAATACCCTAAAGAAACTAAACAATAATATACAAATGGAGATAATTTTTTTTCTTAATTAACATCTAATAACAACTAATGCAACACATAAAATCTCCATATATTTACATTCATCCATCAATTAACCCATATGAACATACATCATTGCTCATTTCATCAAATAATGCAAGCGGAAGTAACACAACATCATAATCTTTCTCTAGGGTACTTTAACATCATTACTTAATTCATTTCCACAATAACATACTACACACCCAATAGGTATATTTCACCTTCATTAATGCATCATATTCTAATTCTTTAACCATGAGATATGCAACCTACAATATTGCTTATTCATCATGATATGCATAATTTCCTTTCTACCAATGCATCTATGTGAATCATTCCTATTTACTAGACCCAATTAACATCTTCTAACATATTCACTTATTAATCTACGAATATTCCTCTTTCAAGATTATTTAACATTCTAAATAGTCTCTAAACATTCCATGAAATAATACAACTAATTCATAATGCAATTCCATTATATTCCAACTATAATCCACTTATTTCCATGATTCATAAGATCACATCTCTACAATAGTACAAATACAATATGCCTAAATTCCAATTTCCAATTACAATTCATCTTACAAATATGAGTACATTAAATACATCATGAGCATAGATCTTTCTACTACAAGAATCCATCTACTATATATAAGAATATTACATTACATGAATTCTATTTTATCCATTACATAAATCTGCTACAAGGTACATCCATAGTACATCATGAAGAAAAATCCACATCCACGCAAGAAGAATCCAAGAGAGCATCCCAATGGCTAAAAAGCACCAACCTCCCGACCATGTGGAACCAAAGGAAGCACCCCCCATGCTAGGAGACGACACAAGGTCCCAACACACACTCTAAACCTAAGCTGACACCTATAACCAAGGAGACTAACCACACAAGGACTCTCAAGCAAGAACTCACACATACAACAAGATTGAACTCCTAGAGGTGTAAAACTCATCAAGACATAAATGCATCCAATAAGCATAATCATAAATCATAAAGGAAACACATGTAGGAGTGGAGTGTCATCACATGTCATCCTCAAAACATAATAACATAAGGCACAAGGCACTAGCCTGATAGACATGTGGAGCCATCTCAACCTATGAGAGACTAAGGGAGATTAGCCTACCATCTTCATGTCCTTCTCATGCTTATCCTAAAACATCCTCCCTAGGACTAAGTCAAGAGGCACAAATCAATTTATCATCTTATTAATTAATCTAACTACCCAACCGATCAATTATTAGGTTATCACTTATTTACAAATCATGGAAAACTCCAATGTGCCCTGGTGGTCTAGATTTCATGCATTCTTACAAGGAACCTCATGCAAGCCTATCTCTCGTGACCCCGACCATCACAATGAAGCCCACTCCTCCTAACATGGCCCAATAATAAATCACAAGAGGCTCTACCAATATAATTACATGAAAATAATACTCATTGCAGCCAACAACTTCCACACATACTCTTACAACATAAAGAAGGCTACAACAACATCAATATAGGAAAATGAGCCTCTTGGATAGCAATAAACAAAGGGCATATCAAGCCATCAAATGCTGCCATCAAATAAAATATAACATCATAGCAAGGCCTACTCACTTGCTGGTCCAATACAACATAGTAATCATCTCAATCATCCATGGCCTATCCACATGGAAGAGAGTCTAAAATATTCACAATGCATAGGGAAAGAAATATACTCAAAACCATCAAAATGCATCAAAACTGATCAAACCCAAAAATGGGAAATATTAACAGACCTCAAATAAAGCCTCTAATATAAAAATCAATTTGGGAAAAATACCTCAGAAATGACCAAAACTAGAAAAACACAAAACACAAATAGGTTAGTGCTTTTGCCCCGTAGGACAACGCTTCTACCAAATAGGGCAACGCTTCTGTCAAGAAGAACAACGCTTATATTTCCAGAATCATGCATATGTATCCTGAGACAATGCTTATGCTACGTAGAGTAGCACAAATGCAATACAGAACAACACTTTTGCACATTAAGATGATGCTTTTGCACAAGACTTACAGAAAACTTAGAAATTTTTTGGGTAAACTAATAAAATCCAAAGTTTACAAAAGGGCTCAAAAAACATATAAAAAGAGATGCCCAGCATCAAGGAATACATAGGTATAAACACACCAAAATATCTCAAACTGTAAACCAAGATTTAATCAAATATCTTCATGGCATAAAACAAACAGAACCACTACAAAAATCACAGAGAATCCAATGAAGACAATCCCAAACAATCACAACTAAAGGACTCACAAAGGGAAAAACCCAAATCAACCAAAGATCATCATAACAATTTTCATAGAGCCATGAAATGCCATACACAAGAAAAACCCAAATATATATATATATATATATATATATATATATCCCAGCAACTATATAAAAACTCTCATAACGTAAAGTTTCCCTCCCAAATATTAACCTTCAACAATAATAAAACTATAGAGTAAAATAATATTTCAACCCAGACCCAAAACATTGCAGACACAATGCATACGCAGAGAAGCCATTGAAAACAAAATGCAAAGTGAAGAACTCCAACCTACAACTTGAAGTAATGGATTGAAGTTGAGGAAGAGCTCCCACAAGCCAAACCAAATCCAACCAAGCTCCAACCAAAACCAAGAGAGAAGAAATCCCAAACCAAGAAGAAAACTTGCTGGAGAAATTTTCCAGAGAAGAGTCAACCAACCCGAAAAACCTCACGGGAAAGAAAATAAAAAGCAACAATAATCCAAAACCCTAGCCTCAATCTTGGCCAATCAAAATATTCCATTTTGGAGTATATTTTACCAACCCGCCATATATTATAATTTATTCACCCATTTTGAATTTAACTAATGAGAGTGAAGGGTAGGTAAAGTAAATAAAATATACTTATCCAGCTAAGTGGGAATGTTTTATTTTTATTTAATTTAATGTGTTCATACACCCCACTTAGGAATAAAAGTCAAACTATTAAATAAACATAAGCTGTAAATAAATAATCCAAATGGGGATTAAAATCAAATAAACGAAAAGCTAATAAAATAAATTAAAGACCCAAATAAATGTAAGATATCAAATAAATAGCAAACCATAGAAGGTCAAATAAATAATTAAATAATCAAATACCATTAAAGATTAAATCACAAATATTAAATAAATATTAAACAACAATAAGGCTAATCAAATATTAAATAATCATAAAATAAATAAACGTTAATTATCAAATAAATATAAATATCAAATAATTAATTATTTAAAACTTGTAATACATTAAAATAAACATTACCAAATATAAAATTACACATCAAGAGCCACATCATTATTCTAACATAAACAAGTAAATCAACTAGCATAAACTGGACTCACAATACCAAAAGACCAAGCTTACTAACTGACATGGTGAATTATGCCCAGACGCTGACTACTCACGGTGAACAACTTAGACCTAGAGTATCTGAGGGGAACTCATGCCATCCCCGAACCACATAAGCCATTGGAAATAAAGACACGTTCAGACCTGTGAAGCCTAGTGGAGTCGATGTCTAGTACCTACAAATCCTACAACCATAAAACGACAATACCACATATACATATACATATATAAAACAAGAAAGTGATAGAGAATCATGACGAAACATCTCGCTCACAATGAGTGACATGGAATCGTCTTTATCACGAAGACAATCTAACAATAGTCAAACACATCTCATAAACATCTCATCATATGTAATCATGAAGTAGGGTTAGCGTAATCATAATCATCATCAAAACCATGATAAATATAATCTATCAATAATCCATCACATAGTGAGCATATAAAATCCATCGAGTACATATATCATCAAATCACATGATCAATCAAGATAGTACCAACATCCATATAGATAATTAAAATAGCATACGTCCAATAGTGTCTAACATAAATCATAAGTCACTGAAGCACATCAGTAATCATCATCTAAATCATCAAAATATAGTCTAGATAAGTCTATCAAGCATAATATAAAAGTCAACTCTAGTCAAAATAAGTCAAATCAAGGGTGGACACTACACCCCTCGTGCTAGGAGATGACATAAGGTTACAACTCACACTCGAGACTTAGGCTGACACCTAATAACCAAAGGATAAAACATGACATCACTAGACTCCAACATATATACAACATCCAACGACATGACAAGGCTAAATCAAAGAAACCAAACCTCCATAGGCATAATCAACAAATCAAGGCATATAGATAATGGACACATGTAGGGAATACTGTCATCACATGCTATCATCACAAAGAAGGGGCCAAGCCTCACCCTGATAGACATGTGGAACCATCTCCACCTTGGAGTCATTCGTGGGAGATCGATTTACCACTCCAATGGTCTTCCCAAGCTCATCTTGAGTATCCTTCAAGGGCTATGAGGTGGGGCCACAAAACAAATTATTATATTATTTAATGAATTCCTAAATACCCAAACCCACTAATCAGTTATTAAGGTTATCACTTGCAATTACAAGAAAACTCTTCATGTGGTTCCAAAAAGTCTAGACCCCCTCCTAGAGGCCTAATGCTCAAGACCTTGGTCCACACATGCAAGAGCCCACTCTCCCAACCATGGACCATAACCTTAGGGTAAAAAATACATCCAAGGAACATAATAAAACATCATGAAGGCTCACAAATGATATAAAAACAATCACAACAAACTGAGAATAGAAGATCATAATGAAGTACATATAACCATACACATGGTATGAGCCTTCACCAAAACAATGCAAAAGAAGATCTGAGAACATATATAATCCAAGGATTAAATTAAATTAATTTCAAATACTCTAAAGTGAGGCAAAAAACATCCCACTGGAGCCATATAAACAATCCTCAACAACAAGGAAATCTCCCTCTCGTCGAAGCAATATAATGCATATGAAACACCTCAATGGTAAGGCATAAACCATCTTATCGGAGCACAAAAGACATCATGAAAGACAAAAATACATCAAGGAAAAATCAAAGAATGTCAACACAACCCACACATGCCTCTAGAGAATGCACAAATCCCAAAAAGACACTCACAATGCTCAAATTGACCTTTCTAGCCCCTCTAGAGCAGTTCAACACTCCTAAAATGTTGACCAGTGCCCCTAGAATGTAAAGTGGAATTTTTGGTAAGTACATTAGTGTTTTTGGTTTGAGGGGTAGTGTTTCTGGTCCATAAGATAGTTTTTTTGGTAGTTTCAGTAGTGTTTTTGGTGAAATGGCCAAAAATCAAGCAAAATGAACACCTGAGGTTAGGACACTTGCCTAGATCTTCTTAGGGGTAAAAAAAACACACAAAATCAAAACAATAGGTTTGGAGAATTCAAAAATTGAAGAGGGATTAAAAAATACAAAGTTACAGACTTGCAGACAGAAAACTGCATAGAAATCTTTATCCCACAAGGCTCAAAATGACACCTAGAAAGCATAATAGCTCTGCAAAATACTCAAAGAGACAACACAAAGGATTCAAAAGGCTCAAATATAATCTCAAACTCTCCTAAAAGGGTCTACACTCCAAAATGTAAAAGCATAGAGAGATGCAAAGAACTCTCGACAACAACAGGAAGACCAAAGTCACCAATTCAAAATCCAAAGCAAGTGAGCACAAGGAATGTAATACAAGGAGATGTATAACTCTAAAATCAATATGAATATCCTCTCAACACACAGGGAAAAGAAATAAAAAACATTCACAAAGAAGACAAGGAAAGATATTCCCGACAAGTAATTCCCAGAAATTTGAAAACAATGAATTGCAATCCCCTATTCCAATTTCCTTTCCAAATTCAAATTAATTTCTTCAAATTATCAAATCCAAATTTCTCAAACAAATCAAACTATATCCAACAAGCAATTTTGCACAGTCATAGTGAAAACATTGCATTCGCAAAAATCAAAATGTGAAGGAAAAGGAGAACCAACCTGCAAATGCAAATCCAATAATGGTTGAGCTCGAAGAAGAGAAAAATCCACAAGAAATTCAAAACTTTGACAATCATCAATCCAATCTCGAAACCAATTCCAAAATTCTGTTGGATGTTCAACGCGGCAACATTCACAGAAAAACAATTAAATAAAAATTCAAACTCAAACTTTAGAAATATTCGACCAATCAGAAAATTCCAAGAAACAATATATTTTGCCTAACATGTATAGTTTAGAGGAACATATTATTTGTTAATATAATTTACTTACCCATTCAAAAATATCCCATCACATGAAAGGTTATGCAACTTTATATTATATTCGATTACCAATAAAATAAGGGTTGTATAACACAACAAGCAATAAATCATACCCAATACAAATCAAATAAATGAATTAAATGGGTGAATCCATATAAATAGGAATTCTCAATAAAATATAAAATCAAACCAATAATAAACAATAATAAATAATACAACTAAATAAAATCAATAAAACAACTCAACAATAAATTAATAATTAAATAAATCAAAGAAACAATAAATAAACCATTCAACAATAAATCAAAATAAATTAATAATAAATTAATTAAATTAATCTCAATTAATTAAATACAAGTCTCAACAATAAATAATTATCAATTAATAAAATAACCAAATAAATAAGTTATGGCAGATATGAGGAGATCCCTACTATTTTCGATGATGAAAGTTATTAATTTTGTCATCATTTTATGGCAAGCATTTGGGTTGGCTGCCTTAAGTTGCTATTATTACTACCAGACTTTGCATGCTTTATGGGCATTATATTGCACGATCGAACACATGACAGATATGAGGAGATCCCTACTATTTTTGATGGTGAAAGTTATTAATTTTTTAATCATTTTATGGCAAGGATTTGGGTTGGCTGCCTTAAGTTGCTATTATTACTGCCAAACTTTGCATTCTTTATGGGCATTATTTGATTTTGAAGTCATTGTTGGTGTTTTTGCTGCAAACCCCATTCTTATGAAGTTGGTTGTCTCTGAGCTAAGTTTTAATACTATGGGGGTCAGCTGTGCCGGGTGGAAACTCCTAACTGTGCTAACTAGAAGAAGAATCCTATGATTTGGTATAGATTATAGAAGGGGGGTGTGGTGACTTTTCTGGAGAAGTTGCCTGGGCACAACCAGAGTGCTACGAGACAATTTGTGAATGGATGGAAGGATGGTAAGGTGCATCTCTTTGGTATGGTGATTGAGATTAATGAAAATCTTATTGCTGAAGTTGCGAGGATGTCTACAAATGGGATTAAGTTTTATAGAGAGAGAAAAATCTCTGATGCTGCTATGAAGAGATTCCCCAAGAAGGAGAAGGAACATGAATGCCAATAAGACCTATTTTGAGCCAAAGCAGATTAAAGCCATATGGTGAGGGATTTTGAAGGTGATTATGGAGTTCTTCACTCTGGACAACAGGTTCACTAAAATTTACGGGTATCACTTTGTGTTCCTTAACCATATCCGTCATAATGAGAAAATGCTGTTCCCTTTTTATTTGTTGTCTTCTTTGAATGCAAGTATTGCTGATTTCAAGGAAAACCCCCATGTAATCCTATTTTACACCAAGGTTTAATTGCTCTGATTTTTGAGCATTTGAAAGCTAGGGCTTATGAAAACCCCAGTAAGTCATCTCCTATTTATGTTGAAAATATTGATGGTAGTGAGGATTTAGAGTCGGAAGGATGGGAAACTGATAATGATGATGAGGATTATGTCCCTCATTCTAGAAAAAAGGCCAAAACTAGGGTGAAGATGGTCGCTGCAGGTGTGAGTATTGGTTCCCCTGGTGCTGGTGGGGAAGGCTCGAGTAAACATCCTAAGGGTAAATCTTGAAAAGCCACTTTGAAGGTTTCTAATAGCTCTGATGACCAAGATTCCATGGACCAAACTCAAAATGTTGAGGTGTCATCTTCCTCTCATGGCTTGGAGTAGAATTCTCAGGATTCAGTGGATTTTTCCCCTCAGAATTTTCATCCTAAATAGGAGATACCATTTGATGTGCTTAATGTCACCAAAAACTGCTCTTTGGAGGTTTTCTGTCTTTTCAGATGGGTATTCTATGAAATAAAAAACATCAATCTTAAGCAATGGTCTTTATCTTCCAAGATGGAAGTAATGTAGGCTAATGCTAAAGATTTGCTGCATAGTACTATGAGAGCTCACCCTGTCGATGCTAGTAAAAAGATGGTTGAGGGTACTTCGATTGGTGTTTTGTGGACTAAAAGTGAAAAACAGGTGATGATAGATTGTTTGGCCAAGAATATGGAAGCTACTCAATGTGTTAAGGAAATATCGAACAAAAAAATTATGGATATGGAGGCCAAAATAGAAAAGTGTGAGACTACCCTTAGGGGAATTATGGAAACTAGTTAGAACATTGTGAAGGATTCTACATACACTATGTCTACCATGGTCAACAAGCTAGAGAAAGCTCACATGGATAGGGTTGTTGTGGACATGGATAAGGAGATGGTTGTTGGTGCTGATGATTCAGGTCCTCCTGGAAAGTGCACTCGTGCCAGTATGAAGAAGAAATCCATTGAGATACCTTAGACATTCTAGACTTGAAGAATGCCATTAAGAAGATGCACCAACTTAGTGTTGATGTTGAGGAGAACCTTAAAAATCTAGGTTAATCTTTTTCTGTTGCTGGTTCTGTGTTGTAATTTTACTAGCCTTTTGTTGTTTTTGTGGGCTGAGTGGTCTTTTGTTTGTCTTCTTTTGTCTCTCAATCCTATTTTGTTGTAATTTTGTTATGACTGGACTCTATTTGATCTATCTTTTGTAATCTTTTGTAAAGGGTTTCGGGTCCCTTCCAAACCTATTTTTCCCATAGTCAAAAACCAAATAAATAACCAATAATCATATTATAGGATAAATTAATTCAAACCTTAATACATTACATTATCCCATAATTTAAATTAAATAGTAACCATACACTTGCATACTCAAGCAAATTGACAAAGGGGAACATCGACACAAGACCCTACCATCGACTTGCGTCGTGGCACAATTATAACAAGATGAACAACTTAATCCTAGAGTGTGTGAGGGAAATAGATGCCATCTCCAAAAACTTGATATTGGGATAAAGACACGCTCAGACCTATGAGACCCGGTGGAGTTGACCTCTGGTACCTATAATCTTGCATCCACCACTAAACACAACATAACATATATACAACATATATACATCATAAATGGTCATGCAAGTGATAGAGAATCACAACATCATATCATGCTCGCAATGAGTGATATGACATCATCTCTAATCATGAAGACACTAGAAGACAATCACAATATCATTGCATCAACTCAGTCATCATCATCAAAGAGTAGGGTTAGCATAATCATAATGTCATCAAAATCCCATAAGCATTGATATGATCCATCATGAATAATGAACACATATAAACCATCAAATATAGATCCACCATCATCTGTTACAATCATGGAATAGGGTTAGTACATAACATGACACTGTCGAATCATCTTAAAGTAGACTAGGCTTGATCAATACAATCCTTTGATGCACAAAAGATAAGTTGAATCAGGGAGGGACACTACAATACACATTAAACAAGATAATTGTATGCCCGACTCATGGCTTGAGTGCTTTTTTTGGCTCAAGATGAGGTGTGGAAGGACTGAAATGGAAAAACCAACTACCTTGTCCTCATAAAAGTTTTGTTGGGTCCACATGAGTCTTGTATGGGAGCTAAGGGTTGGGAGAGGCTGCCAGGATAACCCAGGATGGGGGTCGGGGCCTATGAAGACCTATCAAGATAACCCATATCAAGCTATGCCATGACACTCTCCCCTTGTGAGCACTGGTGTCCTTGTTCTATGTTTGTAGCCTCTGGAGTACTCTTGTTTAGAATTTTTTCTATGTGTATCTTGTTTCTGATTTACCCTGTGGAAGTGTGTTTAGTCCATGTGTTGTGTTCCCTTGCTTTTTTTTCTTGAGGGCCTTATGTCTATCTCCTATCACGGGGAGTGGACCTTTTGGATCCACATGGTCGAGTGGTAGTTGCCTTCTTCTATCGAGGATTTTGTACTGGTCTTGCATGGATTGGCTTTGTTCTTGTTCCAACTTGCTTTCTTGGATTTGGTCAAATTAGTTCTTCAAATGGTGACTTTATGTATCTATATTTTGTACTTATGTTCAATAGATGTAACCTATGTTTATATATGCCTACATGGAAAATAATGTAATCTTGGTATAACTATGATGCATTTATGATGTAAACTTGATGTATATGGAATGAGACTTAGATGGTAGGATTTTATATCAGTTAATGGAAACTTTGATCCTACAAAATTAAATGTGTTAATGATGAATGTAGCTCTAGAAGTATTTATATTATGCAATGTATAAATTAGTAATTGCTTTGATGGATTACTTTAGTTGATTATTTTTCTTAAGAATATGTATGCATTAGAGGTTATCTTGATTTAAATTAATTCCTTAAATGGTGCATGGAAAGATTAAGTAACCACATGGAGAAACCTTAGGGGAAAGGTTGTAGAAGTCTTCCACTTGTGCATTATAGAGTAATCTTATCTTATTAATGTTATTGTATTTTCATTAAATGTTTTTAAAAAAATATTTTCACTCTTATTTGTTAATGTTAGTTGTTTTTTCCTTTGGGGTTTCTTGGTGGGGCATTACATAATCACATGGAGTATTATAATCATGACATGCATAGAATGAAGAGATTAAGAAAGCATCAAAGTTATTCTTAGAATGGTCACAATCTTATGGACCACAATCACTGCAGGTTATTCTTAGAATGGTCAAGGTGACAAGGCATTGGAACAATTTATTTAGATGAATGAGGCAAGATTAAATTTGAAAACAACACAAAATTCAAGTGGGATGCTCAGTGTCAGCAGGAATTTGATGGAATAAAAGAACATCTAGCTCATTATCTAGTGTTGATGCCACCCATTCCAAGTTGCGAGCATTACAACTATTCTTCTAACCTATGCAAGATTCACAAATTTAGAAAAAGGCAAATAGATGCATGGTTATTCAACCAAGAGAGATTTTGAGTCATACATTATTGTTAGGAATGCTCTTGTAGACATGTATACAAAATGTGGAAGAATAAAGGATGCATGTAATGTTTTTAATAGATTGTTTGAAATAAATCTGATCACATAGAATCAA
Organism: Cryptomeria japonica; assembly: GCF_030272615.1. Classification (NCBI taxonomy): domain Eukaryota; kingdom Viridiplantae; phylum Streptophyta; class Pinopsida; order Cupressales; family Cupressaceae; genus Cryptomeria; species Cryptomeria japonica. The sequence goes on along the minus strand of NC_081409.1, from coordinate 415,298,318 downwards.
TAATTACTAGGCATTCTCACCATGTGAATGCATAGATGCCCCCTCACTATTTCACCAAATATTTCAAAAAGGAACAAAATAAGACAACACAGCCTTCACTACTATTTTATCTACATGTAGCCACTTAGGTCTATTGAATGAATGTTGGCAATGTTTCGATAACAATTAGTAAAATAGCCAAATGAATTTAAAAATTAGAAAAGTACCATTAAAATAAATCATAACTTGATGAATTCGTGTTCACATATAGTAACTTTCAACAACATTAATTGATTGCCACTATAAATTAAACCACACATAATTATTTTTATCATAAAAATATGAATCTAAGTTTACTTAGTACAATATTACAATGCTCTATGAGCAATAGGAGATCTATTGTGAATGAAAAGAAGTCTCCATCACAAACTAACATTTCTACCACATACTAGAAGACCCAATCAAGTAATAGGAAGTTAATTCAAGGGCCTTGTATGCTATTATTTATCAATGATTAAAACACATTCAATAAACATATTGTTCTCAAAAGAGAATGCAAACACTATTCATAGTCATTTCATTTCTATTGTAACCATCGGCAATAGTTATTATTACAAGCTAGAAACATGCCAAATTAAATTAGTCCTTTATTTATTGACATAGGATTATGCATCAATATGTAACTGTAGAATGCCTCTGAGCATAATGAATATTAATTTGATAGGAAAAAGTTCGTAATCTGTTATAAAGATATGAAGACTTATATAACAATTTTTTTCATTTAAATAAAAAAATTTAATAATTTTTTTGCAACTCTAGAAACCATTATTTCTTCAATATAATAATCAATAACGTAATGTTAAATAAATAAAATTATAAATAACCAAGAAAAAACATGATAATTAAAATTCATATCACAAAATTTAAAGATAAAACAACTCTTCTTATTCAAGCTCCACAAAAAATGTCATATGACATGTTCCTTCAATGAATTGCTTATTTATATGAAATTATTTTGAATTAAAACCTACAACATACTATAAAAAATAATTCTTTTACAAAGGTATCTGTTATGAATAGTGCACACAAAAATATCTGCAACAATCATGAAAACATGAACAATGCAGTTATCTCACTAAAACGTACAACCATTAAAAAGGAAGACAATACAAAAACATGATACAATACAATTTTCAAGAGTCTAATTCCAACAAACCTAATTTGTGATTTGAAGACTCTATACAAATTAGGTAAAAGAGTTACTAGAACAAGTAGAAATCCTAGACCTATAGTGGTTGCAACCCATCTTAAATTTAGTGGCACCAACAAATACACAGCCTCAACAATACTAATCATCAAACATAATTCACAAATAGCAAAAAGAACCTTGCCAATGAGCATAAATCTTCTTGTCATGGGGACATGTCTAGAGTATAGGCCCATTTGGGTCCTCCCATACTAAACAATCACTTCCATCAGCATTGAGAAACAAGTGGCCAATATTAAGGCACAGGTAACCAATTATATTTCTCTTAAAGTGCAATAGGTTTGTAGTCATTTGTTTTCCTGGTAGACAAACATGCAAAACTCATTTGTCCAATAAATTCAATCATAGGTACTTGCTATTGTTAAGATTTATTTTTCATTCCAAAACTTGAGATCATTTTGTATGAGGATATAATAGAAGAAAACAATATTTTAAAGAAATGTTTTTGATTAAAAAACCAGTGAGAACAAGGGCACTGACCCTTTACATAGAAGAACTATCAATAATCATAGCATAGAAACAACACTATAACAACAATTAACAACTACCATAAAAAAGGAACCAAGTCTTTTTAGCAATAAAAAACAACAACATGAAAATAAAACAAACTACAGGGGTGCCTTGCACACCCCAGTGGCCTCCATAGCACTACTCCATTTGTTAGATGGGAATTTGTAGAGGTCCCCGACCTCCTACTTGTCCTCCTCAGTGTCTTCATAGCGTTCCCTCAACAGAGAGAGGGTGAGTGTGGAGCTATGTAACACCTGCATATGGAATTTGTTCAGGCCCACCATTTGGGCTTCCCAAGCCTCCATCTTGTTCTTGAGTCGGTTAACCTCCTCCTTGATAGATTGCAGATCGAGAATAGGGCTGAGGTTTTCAATTCTCTGCATGATGTCCAGCACATCCATGCTCATCTTTTCCATTTGTTGTAGAGTAGGGGCATCCTGGGGGTTCTTAGCAACCAAGTCATCAGTAGTTTCAGTAGTCTCTTTGGGCATGCCACCAACAATGGAGTTATCAGTATCCTTAACGAGTCACATCAGAGGGATAGAATGCATCACCTATTTAGCCAAGTTTAAATCAGTATCCAAATTTTTGGGATCCAGAGCATTGTTGTCAGGGATTTCCACACCCATAAGACCCTCAATGTCTGTGTTCATAGGGGTCATATCTTTATCATCAATGACTTCCTGGGTTTTCCTTTCAGGGGTACTCATGTCAACAACACCAATAGTGGTCGGGACTATGGGGTCTCTAGTCATATTAAGATTGTCAACATCCCCATCAGTGCCCCCATAGTTTTAGGGCCCTCCTCCTTCTTGTCCATAATGGGGTCCTCCTCAGAGTCCAGATTCTCAATAACCGGGGTCTTCTTCCTGCGGCCTTTGGAAGAAAGTCTGGAGGATCTCCTTTTAACCTCCAAATCTGGGGAAGGGTTCTCGTTCTCAACGTCCTCAGAGGAAGAATTGTCATCATAGACAATGCATTTGCGTTTAGCGGGGGTTTTTCTTTTTCCCTTGGACAGGGAGCAAGAAGCACTAGGAGAGGTAGGGAGAGTTAAACTATGGGAGACCACTAATAGAGAAACAAATGAGGCATAGGTAGGTAGGGACATGGTGGCCATGGAAAATCCCTCTTGGAGATATTGGAAGAATCTAGGGAAAGCCAGAGACAAGGCTGCGAGCTGCTGGGGAGTTGACATGGGGGGCTAAGAGAGCGAAAGATTCCTTGGGGGGCAGAGAGCCTCGTGGAATTTATACAACCTATATATAAGACCCTAGTGGAGGAGGAATGGAGGCTTATCCCCATGCTTAGTGTCCATACTGTCCTTAAGAGATCTCTCTAAAGAGTGCAATAAATAAAACAACAGATAAAGCAAATCATTATTGCGGAAGTGATTAAGGTGGGGAAAATGATAGTAGTAGAATACCTTATACTTGCCTTCGAGAGTGAAGTATTTCATGATCATGAGGTGGATAATGTTCCATGGGTTCTTAAACTCCTCCTGAGAAAATGCACCTTGCAGTTTGACAGGTTCCTCACAGTTACGGAAGAACCATTTCAAACCCTCACTATTTGCAACATGACTGGTACGCTTCCAGCAATGACTAGCCAGGGTTAGCTTCATAGCTTGGGCAATAGTCTCCTCAGAGACATCAAAGGCAATGCTGCAAACTGAGACCTACCTCCCAGAATAGGAGGAGGTGAAAGCAGCTAAGAGCTGCTCATCATGGCCCTTGAGGAAATCCAAAAAATCAACAATTCCACCTTCAACACAGAAATTTCAGACGAGTGGGTCATTTTTAAAATCATTCAGATTGTCCGGTTCATATCTCACTCTGTCACCCCCCATTTCATCTGCCAACAAAGCTTCCTTAGTCATGAAATAGAGGAATTTGCAGAGACTCTTCGAGAAGCAAGCCAGAAAGAGAAAATGGAGAATGTGTGAGCCCAACGTCAATAAATGAGAAATGAAGTTTGGCGCATGGGAAAACAAGAAGTCACTATTAGTATTTGCTGGTTACTAGGCATTAAGAGCTAACAAATACCAGCGATAGCCAACATGTTTCCAATCTAGTTGTACTTCATCATGGCTTTTCAAGCCTAGGTGAAATGCCAACACAACAATGCGTGCGTCATCGCCAACCTGGCCGAACGAGTCACCATTTCATCAGAAGGGATTTGAGGAATATTCCCATTATTTGAATTATGAGACCACCACCTCTAGACAGTCTCGAGGGAAGAGAGGAGGGAGAGGGAAGCATTTTAGCAGCCACTCAATCATTAGTGGGGATTTTGGATTTCTCTTCCTAGAGGAGGAAGTTAACATGGTCTGGGAGAGATTTGTGACTCCTCCAACATCTCAGCCCTGAGAGGTTTAGGCCAATGGCTGCCATGGCATCTACCACACGGTTGCCTTCCTTGTAGATATGCATAACTCTGAATGAGTCAAGCCCAAAGATGAGCCTCAATGTTTCCTTGATGGTCCCTCAATTGTCTAATTAAGCTTATTCCGCCCTTTAACAACATTAGTGATGAGCATGGAGTCCCCCTCAATGTCTATAATTCTAATTCCCATGGAGAGGGCAATGCAGATTACCTAGGCTAAGGCCATCGCTTCAGCCTAATTAGAGGAATGACCATTCAGGTTGCCCACATAAGTAGCAACAAGGGCCCCCGGATGGGATTTGATCACCCCACTAGCAGCAGCTAGGTCCCCCCTAGCAGCCCCGTCAAAATTGAGTTTAAAATTTGTAGCAGGGGGGAACCAAATTGCGCATTGTCTTAGAAATCTCTTAGAGGAGTCACCAAGAGAGAACGAGGGGGGAGGTTCCAGCATCTGGCAATTCCCTAATCCCAGGTAGAGGGGGGCTTGGATGTCATTCGAGTTTTAGAAATAGAGATGTTCTCAAGAATCAGATTGAGGAATCGAGCAAACACCATTTCCACAAAGGTCTCTTTGTCTCTGAATATCCTGTCATTCTGTTCCTTCTAGATAAACTAGCTTACATGGGGGGGATCTACTTCCATAGTTGTTGGATAAGGGGGTTGGAAGAGGGGCCTCGAAACTCCTGACACAGATGTACCAAATATCATTCAGTACCCAATTGATATTAAGTTTACTAAAGACCATCCCCCAAAGCTCCCGAGTGAAGGCACAATGGAGGAAGAGATGGGTCAGACTTTCTTCATCATCTTTGTAAGGGATGCATCTGTTAGGGAAATGAAATCACCTCTTGACCAAGTTGTCTTGGGTCAAAATTTTGTTGAGGAGGGTAGTCCACTAGAAGAAATTGACCTTGGGGAGGAGTTGGGGATTCCAGACCTTTTTTCAGATAGAGGAGACAATAGGTTCACTGAGTAAACTGGTGTAGGCAGTCCTGATAGAAAATTCTCCAAAGGGATCCCATTTCCAAATAGGTTTGTCATCCCTAGGGAATAGGGGGAGGAATATACCAGCCAAAAGCTTTTGGAGCTCTCTAGCAGTAGGGAGGAGGAAGGGGAGGGAAGTACAATAGTCCTCCAAGGCCCTCTAAGTGCAATTGCTGAAGTAGTCATTGACCCTTTCACAAAAGAAGCCTTTAGTGGCATCCTGTAATCATCTCAGGGAGGAGGAAGAAGCAAGGGGTCTCTCCCCTAACCAACAATCTTCCCAGAAAAGAATGTTCCTGCCATTTCCAATAATCCACCTTGTAGCATGTAAAATTCATCTTATTAAATATCAATTAGAATCAAAGGGAAATCACAAATCCCTATCTAATCAAATAATTCTAACAAACAGACAATGCAATAACACAATCAAGCAAAATATGAACTATAAATGAAATCAATTAAAGACTCCCTATTCTGTGACTGCATATAACTTCCATTTCTCTTCTCTTCTCTGTGGTATGATGGCTCTCAGATATTGCGTTGGCAACCTGCAAGTGACACAAAGATTCAAAGTTCGTGACTCAAAGGAATTGTGAGGATTGAATGCTCAATTTATAGAAAATTGAAGAGGATTGATTGAAAGGTGGAATAGATTGATCAAGAGGTGGAACTCAGGTGAGCTCACATGAAAATTGATAGTTGAACTGTTGATTTAGAGGCGAAACATAATAGATTGAATAGATTAATTGAGTCAATAGATTGAGAAAAAGCTAACTAAGAGAAGAAAAAGTATGATTGGAGGAAATAAAGAGGATGACACAGAAAGCTTTGTTTAGAAAAAGCTAACTAAAAGATGGAAATAGAGATTGGAGAGATAAAGATTTAATTAATTAATTTAGCATGTGCTTGCATTTTAACTTAGATTTTCAATTTAATTTTTGCATGAGATTTATTCAAATAATTGAATTTATTTTAAATTCAATTTAGTATTTGAATATATTTAGAACTTGACTTTGATTTTCAATTTGATTTTTGAAATCATGCACATGTAATTGAATTTAGAAGAAATTAGAAAATTTGAAATTAAATGAAATTAGAAATTCGGGATTTGGAATTGGAAGAATTAATTAGTTAATTAAATAATTTAAAGAAACTATTTAATTATTTAGAAATTAAATTAAATTAAATAATAAAGATTATTTAAATTAAAGGATTAAATTATAATTAATTAAATAATAAATATTTAATTAATATTTAAAAAAGGGTTAATGATTAATTGAATAGAGATAGAAATTGAAAATTAATTTATTTAAATAATAAAGATTATTTAAATTGGTAAATTAATCAGAATTAATTAAATAATAAATATTTAATTAATATTTAGAAAATAGTTAAAAATGATTAAATGATGATAGAATAAGAAATAGAATAATTAGTAAGATGATGAGGAAATATGAAATTAGAAGAAATAGCTAATTAAATTAATTAAATAATTAAAGAATTATTTAATCAATTAGATGACTAGTTAGTACAAGATCAATGGGACATTTTTAGGTGTCTACATTTGCCCCTCTTTGAGACAATGTCAAAATGATACTATTTCAAAGAAGACAAAAAATTTCATGCCCTAGTATGCCCCGGTGATACTTAGGGTGTAATGCCCCCTCGAGAGATTGTTTATGCATTAAAGATACGAATGATCTCTCAAAAAAAGAAGAATGTGAGATGAAAGAATAGTTAGTTGATTAGAGATAGAGATAGGTGATGTGAAGATGATATTGAGATAGAATATGAGAGAATGAGCCTTTGAATGAAATAGAATAATGTTAGATGATAGAAAATAATTTAGAAAGAGATGATGAGAGAAGAATCAGCAAACTAGCAATAAGCAAATGAGATGAAATGAGAATGATTGATTCACGAACCTATGTCATTATTTATTGTGCAATATATATTCATCACTGAGCCTTATTATTGAACAATGGAGCTTAGCACATCAGGGTATAAGGAACCAAGATGTAAAGATATCTCATTGAAGAAACAAACATGTATCAGACAAGGAGTGAACCCTCCATTCTGGGAAATAGACTAGGGGTCGAGGTATGTGTGGTATTCACAAGATGAATGCTCCTATCACATACACCCACTCAAGAAATTTCCCTAGAATTTCATCGGTTCACACCACAAACAGCAAACAAAGAAAAAGATAATGCCCATCATGGCTCCTCTAGTTACTTGTGTAAATCCTTGAGTAGCATAGGAACATAATCTATTGCCAAATGATAAAAGATAAAGACTGACCTAGACAAAATTTAGTAGCTATACTGACCTTGTGCCTTCATTCTTAGTTGCTTGATGTGATAGTTGATAATGTTTGATCTCAAAAAGTTGCGGACCTTGTTTAAGACTGACCTGTCTGATTTCGAGTGTATCCTCTTCTGTTTAAGACAAGATAATGATCACTTGATATGGATATAATACGATTGATAAGACAGTTTGATCAGTTGATTGCAAATGTTTGACTGGATAGTCGTATCATATGTTAACTTCATGCAAAGTGTTTGTTGGATATCTGCTAGGGTATTTGTTTCTCACAAGATATTTTATTGCAAGTTTTTCTGATTGATTGATTATCAATTTTAGTTCTTTTCCAAGAGCTTTTTCAATGTTTTTGGATTATGTAGATTGATATTTGAATGTTTTTGAATGATTTTTTTAGGACATTTTGCAGATGTTTTTGGTTGATTTTTCTGGACATTATATGGATGTTTTTGGTATTTTTTGGTTTTCACTATTTTTGGATTTTAAGTTTTTCACTGTTTTTGGATTTTGAGTTTTTCATTGTTTTTGGATTTTGAGTTTTTCATTGTTTTTAGATTTTGAGTTTTTCACTATTTTTGGATTTTGTTGAAGGACGTTATATGATTTATTTATTTTTGGATTTTTTTTCAGGACTTTATATGATTTTTAGGATTTTTTCAGTTATGCCCCCAGTGTGCAAACCTGCATGACATGATGATCTAGAGAATACATGTGGAGACAAATGAATTTTTGATATGACCTGTGTTAATGCAATATGCATAATGAAGATGCCTTTCCTATTCAAACAAGGTTGACTATGTTTGTTTTAGCATTTGTAATACATCAATTGAAATGGAGGTGCAAAACACTTCATAGATAAGCAGTCAATTGATCCCTAAATCCCTTTGGAACTTTCAACTCAACACACTTAGTGACTAGGATTTACAAATGGAGACGCAAAAAACTTCTCCATTGGTTCTTGAAACTTTGATCTTCTTTTGCCCATGTGTGTGCAGATGAGTTAATTCTTGCTCTTGTGTTCACTAAAGATCCTTAGCATCCTATATGACTAGCTACATGGATTATCTTAACTTCAAAAGCATCCCAAATAGAGCCTCGCTGCTAGCAAGCTTTTAGAGCTTCGACGAGGTTATACACTGTAATTTGTCAAATATTGCTCCATTACCGGTAGGCGTTCATAGCCTTGATGGAATTACTTGCCTGTTCCCATAGTCAAGATTTCATCGCACTTTGTATGTGTGATATTTTAGTTATATATCATTTCTCTTTTGCCTTGAGATGAATATTTGGCTTAGCATTTTTTCTTTTTGTTTTCTTGCCTTGACTTGTAAGTAATGAAACCTACTTGGGTGTGACAATTACAGTGGCGCTGAAGTAGAATTTTAGATTTTTCACTAGTCATTCGATCAACTAGGTGTCTAAAATGAATTAGAGATCTTCTTAATATGCTTTGAGATATAGCAATTGATAGATTTTGGGTTAACAAGTCTCAAATAGTGAAATCACTACCCAATCATAAGTAAAGTGTTGTCACAGGGTAATGTTGAAAAGGTATGACCTTAGAATCTCAACTACTTCATGTCTGAATATCTAAGAAAGGAGATGACCCTTGCTTCTCTTGAATGCAAATGAATGATAAACTTAAACAGTTGCCTTGTTTTATTGGTGTTGTTATATGAAAATGCAAAAACTTTGAGAATGCGATGCATTTAAAAAAGAAACTATATGTAATGCAATGCAGAAAGTAAAACCTAAAATAACCCATCCCTTAGGTATAATATCATTTAAGGTGCATGTTTTTCATAGGATCAGAGAGTGGATCTCCCTCCATGGTAGCCAAATTATATACTCCATTGCCTATAACCCTTGTTATGATGAAAGGACCTAGCCAGTTAGGTTCGAATTTGCTTGGCTTTTATCGTTCCACTAGGTTCTTTCGATTCTCTTTATGAACTATAACTCCCACTTCAAAAGTTCATGGGTGGACTCATTTATTATAACTCCGTCTCAGTCTGTTTTGATACCCTTGTAGATGAATGAACATTGTTTGTCTTTTTTCATCAAGCGTTTCTAGTTCTTGTAACCTTGCTAGCCGGTAGTCTTCCTCTGATATGATGTTCTGTAAGGAGACTCTTAGAGACGGTATTTTTATTTCAATGGGGAGTATTGCTTCTGTACCATAGACCAAGGAATATGGTGTTGCTCCTATAGGTGTGCATACTCCTATTTTGTAAGCCTAGAGAGCAGGATTTAATTGGAGATGCCAGTCCTATCCTGTGTTAATGACAACTTTCTTAAGAATTTTCAATATTGTTTTATTTGTTGCCTCTGCTTGTCCATTTCTTTGTGGATAATACGACATGGAAAATCTCTGTTGTATGTGAAATTTGTCACATACCTCTTTCACTTCCTCATTTTTAAATGGATGTCCATTATCTGTCACGAAGCACCATGGAATCCCGTATCTACATATAATGTAGTTGAGCATGAATTTTTCTATCTATTTTCTAGTAGTGTATGTAAGAGGAATTGCCTCAACCCATTTGGTAAAGTACTCAGTGGCCATTAAGTTGAACTTGTGCCCATTGAAAGAAGTAGGGTTGATTTTACCCACTAGATCTAATCCCCATTGTGAAAATGGCCATGGTGACGTAATGGGTTGAAGATCTTGTGTTGGTGCATGAATGAGGTCTCCATTCATTTGGCATTACTTACATTTCTATACATACTTATAAGTGTCCTTTTCCATAGTTGGCCAATAATATCCTGTTCTCAACAATTTCTTTGACAATGGTGGACCACTTTGGTGAGCCCCACAAATTCCATCATGGACTTCCTTTAAAGAAAGTTGGACTTCATTCTCATCAAGACATCGGAGAAGAGTTCCATCGAAGCCCTTTCTATACAAAGTATCAGCTATAATGATGTATCTAGATGCCTGATGAATACAGGTCTTCTTTTGATTTCTGGACAGATTTGGTGACATGTACTGAGTATGTAAATATGTATATATTTCAATGTACCAAGGTGATTCTGGACCCATAATTGCACATACATATTCTGTTGGGGGAGTCTCATATGCCGGTAGCATCAACTATTCTATGATGAACTCAAACTAAATTTTGTTAGCAGGCATGTTCAGAAGAGATCCTATGGTAGCCATGGCATCTACTACCTTGTTTTGTATCCTTGGGATCTGTTCGAAGGTAATTTTGCTGAAGTGCTCCTTGTAATCTTCTACCATCTTTTTATAAGGCATGATTTTGTCATCCTTCATGTTATAATCATCATTGACCTGGTTTACAATCAATTGCAAATCACCATAGACCTATAATTCTTGTATCCACTGTACAGTTGTACAAGGCCCTATGAGGAGAGCTTCATATTCAGCTATATTGTTTGTGCATTGGAAATTTATCCTGAATGACTTAGGTATAGCATCCCCTTGAGGGGTGATGAAAAGAATCCCTACTCTAGATCCATGACTTGTATATGACCCATCAAAATATAATTTCCACGTTATAGATGCAGTTAATGTAAACATGGATTCATGTGGAAAGTCTATCAACAATGAGTGACTATCATGTAGAGGAGCCTCTGCTAATTGATCTGCTATAATTTGTCCTTTGATGACTTTTCTGTCTATGTATTCTATATCAAAATCACTTAGGATCATAACCCACTTAGCCAATCGCCCGATCAATATTGCTCTGCTCAATAGGTACTTGAGTGGGTCAAAGCATGCAATGAGTTGTACCTTATGACTAAGCATGTAATGTTTGAGCTTTTGGGATGGAATGATTACTGCTAAGCATCCTCTCTCTATAGGGATATAATTAAGCTCATAGCCAATCAGAGTTCTACTTATATAATAAATGGCTCTTTCTTTTCCTTTTTTGTCATGTTGTGCCAACAAAGCTCCTAGAGATGAGTTTGTTGCTGATATGTATAACAATAGAGGTTTTCCTGGAGTAGGTGATACTAACACTGTTGTGTTTAAAAGATAATCTTTCAGAGCTTGGAAAGCTTCTTGGCATTGTTCTGTCCATTTAAAAGTAACTCCTTTCCTGAGTAAATGCTGGAAGGGGTGACACTTATCTACCAACTGTTCTATGAATCTCCTTATGGATTGTAATCTTCCTTGTAACCCTCGTAGTTGTTTAAGTGTTGATGGAGGTTGCATATCAATGATTTCCTTGACCTTGGCAAGGTCTACTTCAATTCCTCTAATGGACACAATAAACCCTAACAATTTACTTGTTGTTACGTCGAACACACACTTCTTCGGATTTAGTTTGACATTATATTGCTCCAACTGATCAAATATCTGTGGAAGGATCATAAGGTGAACTTCTCTTGTCTGTGATTTAGCCAATATGTCATCCACATAATCTTCCATTATGTTGTGGATCATGTCATGAAACAACATTGTCATGGCTCTTTTGTATGTTGCTCCGATGTTTTTGAGACCAAATGGCATAACATTCCAGTAGTATGTTCCCCATGGGCATGTAAAGGTCATTTTATGTTGATCTTCTGGCACAATTTTAATCTAGTTGTATCCTGAGAAAGCATCCATTAATGATAGCATTTCATTTCTAGCTGTTAGGTCAACTATCATATCGATATTGGGTAGCAGGAAGTCATCCTTAGGACAATCTTTATTTAGATCCCAGAAATCCATGCAAATTCGTATGCCTCCTATGGGATTAGTCATAGCTACCAGGTTGGATATCCATTTCACATAGTCAATAGGTCTAATGAAACCTACATCTAGCAACATTTGTAGTTCTATTTTAACCAGTAACGCAATAATACTTGGAAGCATTTTTCTCAATTTTTTCTTGTAAGGTTTAACTCGTGGTATCAAAGGTAAATGATGCAACACTAATTCAGGGTCTAAGCCTAGCATATCTGCGTATGACCAAGCAAAATTGATAGGTCATTGCTTGAAAAAATGAATGAACCTATCTTTTTCTTCTTTGCTTAGTAATTTTTCCAGGTGGATGTTATGTACAATATCTCCTTCTTCTATGTTTACTTCTTCTATTTCTTCTATAAGCAATGCTGAACTTTCTCTTTCAATAGGAAGGTTACCCAACTTGCTCTTGCCATTATGGGTGGTTTTATCTCTATCTTCTACTATAGAGGTACTTTCTTCTCCAAGTATGTTGTTCTATCTAGGTCTACAACAAACCCTTCTTTGTGATCACCTTGTGGAAATCCCTCTCTGACTCCGAGAAATTCTACAATTGCTTCATCATTTTCAAACCAATCTAGCATTGGTTTTCCTTCTTTCCCCCAATCAATCAAGTATGAATGTACAAGGGGTAATCATTACTCCCTTCCATAGTAGACTCTGATAACATGAAGACTTGATTGTTTGAATGACTTTGTGTATTTTCATCTTGTATAGGCTTTATTTGATACCTTAATATGACACTTGTTGGTGGGCTAGAATCATGGAGTGATATGAAATCGTATTCGTGAGAGTCTGTCTCACTTTCAATGTATGTTTTATCATGAGAGCTATCATCACTTATTTCTTCTTGTTCCTACCGCTGATTCTATTGTAGATTGACTGGTCTTCTTTGGACAGTAGGTACCCTTCTTAATCCTGGTATAAGCCTTTTCAATCTTTCTTCATATGAATTGTTAGGTTGAGCCTGAGTCATTTCCCGTGGCAGAAGTAGTGATAATAACCATGGAATAGATTCATTTTCTAGTGGTAAACCTACATCTGTTGCCACATTATCTTGTACTGTTGTGTCAACAACTGCATCATTTTGTGACTCAGTGCTAGGTTCTTGCATGAGTTGTCTCATGTCTTCTCCATCTGATTCCACACAAGGTGATGTAGGTAATTGATTACTTATTTGAGATGAAGATGGAAGCACTTGCATGGATAAATCCCTTTGTGGTATGTAGTCTGACAGTTTCATTGGTCGATTTAGTATATCAAGGGTACATTGTCTTGCCTCTGTGATATGTGGTACATGCTTATACCCCAATCCTCGATTCCCTAGATTATCATTAGGAACAATAGGCTCTAGTCTTTCTTGTTTCTGTAACCCCAGGCCTATGGTACCATCATATCCATGTCTCTGGAGCATTTTGAATCCATTTCCATAGTGATCTGTGGGCATTCTTGGTATTGTCATATGATCTTCTTCTCTATATATCCAATGGTTAACATCTTTGTTCAGGGATTCTTCTTGTAAGTCACCCCATCTAATGAAAGAGAATGAGTCTGTATATCTGACAATTTCTTTTCCTTTGTCTTGTTTCTGTACTGTATTGTGAGGTTTCCCAAAAGACTTAGGAGAAAGAGACAACTATTTCCCACTTAAATTATTTGCAATAGAATACTCTCCACAACCCATATCTTTTATTTGTAAGGAGGATGTTGTAGGCATATCCTTTTTTGTTTCTGTGATTGTTAATGCCTCCAATTGTGTAGTGAGAGGTGCTTCTTGATTAATAGGTACCTCATTATCCACACTTTCTTTCAAGTAATTGCAATGTTGGAAGAGATTTGGATCAACCTTTATGGTGATTTCAATACCATTATATGGGAATTTGACACACTGATGAAATGTAGATGGTACTGCTTGCATGGTGTGCATCCATGGGCAGCCTAATAACATGTTATATCCCAGTTCTCTATCCAAGACTTGAAAAGCGGCCTCTGTTGTTATAGGTCCTACTTGTATGGGTAATGTTATGATTCCTTTTGATGGACATTCTTCATCATCGTATGCCTTGTTATTTATCCTTTAGGATGAATCAATGTGAAGTTCAGTATATCCTAGTGCCTTAACCAGTTTTAAAGTACAAATGTTGAGACTAGCTCCTCCATCTATGAGTACTCTTCTGATTCTTCTCTTATGTATGTAAGCTTCCAAATGTAGTGGGTCATTATGTAGCAATCTATCATTAGGAATATCTTGTTCTGTGAATACAATACGTGTGCCTTGTGTCAAATTTCCTACCATAGAGTGGAAGGCATTTTCATCTATATCTCTGTCCACTATTGAATCTTGAAGTGCTTTGTCCAGCATAGCTCTATGAGTGGGTGAAATACACAAAAGTTCAAATAATGATATATGTGCCAGATTTTTCTTAAGTTGTTCAACAACATTATAGGTCCCTACTGCTGGTGGCTAATTTTGTGGTATTCCTTGTAAAGTTACCTTTGATTTGCGAGTAACTACTACATAGTCTCTATCTCTAGGAGTTATGGTGATCTTAGCCACTATATCATATGACTTATAGGTTTTGTTGGTATCATATGCTATGTTATCAAGATTTATGTTAAATCCCTCTTCATAGTCTTTATGTGTATGTTTGACATCCATGATGTGTTCTATGAGTTCATCTTCAAACCAACTTGAATGAGATGGTTGATCATGCCCCTAGTCTCTGAGACAAAGATTTATATCATCATCATATTTTGGTGCCTCTGATATCATGCAAATTTGGTTATCATCTGTGTGAGTGTCTTGATATTTCTCATCTTGATCAAGTATTTCTTGTGAATCATTGTTTACTATATCTCCTGAAATAATGGCATGAATAGTGTAGTCATATGAGACCTTTGTGTAGTTAGTTGTATTGTCTTAAGTACCTGATGTGGTAGCTTTCCCTTTGTCATGCTTAACAAATGGATCCTTAAAGATTGTATGATTCATGTTTGCTGAGGTTTTATTGGCATCGATTGTGATGTCCCCTTGGTGTATCATATCTTGGACCAAGTTTTTCAACTTGTAGCAACTTGTTGTTTTGTGACCTTTAGTTTGATGATAATCACAGAAATCATTATCATTTCACCATGTGGGTTTGAAAGGACCTGGTTCATATACTCTTATTTCTGCTAAAGTGATCATTTTTGTCCATATTAACTTTTTGAGTGCTGACTCAATAGGTTCTCCTAAAGGTGTGTAATTCCTTCTTGGAGCATTTACTCTAGGGTACCTTGTGTTCATGTTTTGTGTAGTGTTTACATTTTTTGAAGTAAGGTTATTCTCTGTACATGGATTTGGTGATTGACTCATTCCCAAAGATAAAACCGGTTGAGTTTTGTTTATCATTCTGGCATCTACAATACCATCATTGGTCACATTTTTGTTTTTCGACCAAAACTTGGATTTGTCATTGTTGTTGGTGTTGCCATCTTAATAAGGCCTTGTTCCACTAGTCCCTTCTCACATTTGAGATCTTTTTCTTTGATTTGTTTGAATGTGATTAAATATTACATTTATATTGGATATTTAATCTTGGGAATCAAGTTTTCTGTGAACATATCCACTTGCTCTGTTTCTGGGATAACTATCTTGCACCTCCTATAGAGAGACCTCTATCATTGTATGAAGGATGCAAATGTTTCATTCTCATATTTTTTAGTGGCACACAAGTTCATCAAAGTAATTGAGGTTTCAATGTTATGTGAGAAGTTTGCAATAAACTATTCAACTAATTCTCCCCATGATGTGATGGTTGGTGGTAAATGTGAAAACCACTCTAAAGCCGGACCCCCCAGACTTTTAGGAAATAGTCTCATTAAGTAAGTATCTTCTATTGCAACCTCTATACATTCCATAAAAAATCTCTAATATGGTCTCTAAGATCACCCTTCCCTCGATATCTATCAAATTTAGGTGTTTGAAAATGTTGTGGGAAAGGCGACATGTGTAATGTGTGATCAAATGGATAAGGACGTAAGTCCTGCATTGTGTAGCTCTTTTTATCATTACTGGTCTGCATGGTCATCATTTATTGTTGCAAATTATGTAATTGTTGTGTCAGAATATTTGTTTGGGTCAAAGGTACACCTTTTTGTTTGTGTATGTGCCACAAAATAATTCATGGTTGCATAACTAGGAGGTTGTTGGAAGGTACCATGATTATAATTTTGTGTGTTGTGCGTTCCACTAGGTACCGTGAAATAAGTGATATGCGAACCCATGTTTCATGGAGTTGTACTTGTTGTATTGGTAAGACCTAGATTTTCATTTTGGTGACTATATGTTGATCCTATAGAATAGGAAACCGGAGGTTGGGTTGCACTTGTTTCTTGTGTTTGAATAGGTGTTGAGACACTTGATATTATCTATATGCTCTATGTTGGTATACTAACATTTATCACTGAAGATGATGCACTTGTTTGAAAGTTTACATTTGTATTGACATTTGTTTAGATAGGTACATTTTTATGAAAACTTGAGGTCATTGCTTGCATTTGTGTTATGGGTGGTGTTTGATTGTTATCTTGACCTAAAGTTTTCCCTAGTGGTAAGATCTTTGTGACATCAAAATCTTCAGGTAGTTTCACTCCATTTTGTAATAACAGTGAGAGATATTTGTCCCTATCACTATGTATAAGTGCATCTAAGATCATAAGGACACATGGATCTTATTGAGCTAACTCAATTTCTTCTTTTGTTAAATGTTGTTGTAATTCATTTAGGGTAGACATTGCCTGAGAACCTTATTGTTGACTAGTTGATATGTCCATATTCCAAGTTGGGTTTATAGACTAGTCGTTGTTTGGGTCCATTATACCTTTTGCCTTTTGTGACCTTGTGACATGCATTTAAGACTACTATATGAGAGTGGTTTTATGCAAGATGATGACTAATGCTAGACTGTAGACAGAGGTATGAGGTACGCAAAACTAGACTAGACTCTCTATTGAGGATTTTGACGCGAGACTTGTTGAGTATTTCTGGATTTCTGTAATGCAAGTTTTTCCATGTCTTCTCTTAGATGTTCTGCAAGAATTTCTCTATCAATCCTATGGGCAATTTTATACTCAATATTTATCTCATACTCGACTCCTATATACTGAGGTGCATTTCTCCTTGAATCCTAGGCTAAGTTAGCTAGACCTTCAATGATTTCTCATTGACTACCTTTTGGCACTAGATTAGGTTGCTCGAAGGGGAACAAACCATCACCTGGGAGACCCATTAAGACACATGCTATGACTTTGTAGGATGATTATATCAATGATGATAGACTAAGACATACGTATATGAAATCTAGATGAAGACATATATGAGGATGATAATGGGGATTTTAATGAGGACTATGCAAGGACGTAAATGAGGACTATGCAAGGACTAATGATGATAGTAAGGACATAAATGAGGACTATGCAAGGATTTATGATGATAGTAAAGACATAAATGAGGACTATACAAGGATTTATGATGATAATAAAGATGTAAATGAGGACTACACAAGGATTTCCTAGGGTCACAAGTGTATAAACATTTGAGTTTTGATGTTTCAAAAATGGAATTTGTTTTCAATAATTCTGTGTATAGGACCAATTTCATGGTTTCTTCAAGTCTGAGAACAATTGTTTAGATGTAAATATAGCTAACTGAATTAGTTTTTCAAACAATCTTAGAAAATTCAGAGATACGTAGGATAGGGCCTGAAATAGCCCAAAGGACTGACTCAATATTGGTCTGACACAATGATACATAAAAAAGCACATAATACAATCTTAGGCTGGAAAGTGGACACCATTCAATGAGGCCCCTGCAACAAAATACCAAAACAAGATGGATAGATAGAGAGTCTGGCAGCACTGGCTCCTCTCCACAACACACACTTCTTGGGCACGCCAGTCTCTCTCACCCTAAAGATCTTATCACTGAGGGATTTCTGTCTCATAATGTAAGGTACATGAGGGGTATCTATGGGGTACAATCCACACTCCCAGAATCACTGAATATAGGATTTTGGGCTACTAAGTTGGTTCTTATTGTAGGGTTTCGAGGGGTCCCGATCCAACGACAGATTCTCAGTGCAAGCCACTTAAGACTTTAGTTGAGCTTATCGGTGTAGGGAAGGCCCACACATATGTTGAATTCACTCAACACTCTAGAAGCCTAACCAGTATATTTATATAGCAGCTCAAAAAACCCGCTCGAGAGTACACTGGGAGAGATGATATCCCTAACGCATCCCAATTCGAAGTACCTTTGTGGGGTGATGAAATCCCCAGTCAAAGATACCCCTCACTACATGGAATAAAAAAAAATTGGATGTCGTTGTCACCTCCTTCCTTTCTCCCAAGACCCCGAAGGCAGGTGGAAAGTTAGTTAATGCAACAGTAAGTCCACCCCAAACATAATAAAAATTCTTTACCTTAAGAAAACTAAATATGATTTAATCTAATGCAGCCTAATTCATGTTCATTTTATAGCCCAAATTGAGGTGTTGAATACGCATGTGCATGTCCATTTTAAACACCAAATTGAAATATGAAGGCATGCATGTCAATTTTAACCATTGTTGATTTTAAGCCCAAATCGAAGTATTATACATGCATGTCGATTTTAACCAATGTTAATTTTAAGCACCAGCAGATGAAGTGTGAGATTGTGCATGCATGTCCATTTTAACCATTGTTGATTTTAAGCACCAAAAGATGAAGTGTGAGATTATGAGTGCAATTGATCTATTACTAATCTGATCCTTTTTGTAAATTTGCCACAGGCTACAAACAAATGATTAGCAGTAAAATCAAATCAATAGAAAATAGAGAATAAAAAATTGATAGAAACAAATGCGTGACAATACCTACGTGATTGCGTGACACTGACAAAGCCAATGCATGAACATAACATAGCGTATGCATAATTCTGATAGCTCAAATGCATGACAATAATAGATCAATTGCGTAATCCAAATAGGACAATTTCATGATAGACAGACAGATAACACAAAAAATATAAAAAATAAATCTAAACCTGACCAGAAACCTGCAAAACCAATTGTGAGGCCCTAGCTAAATCTCTCATCATCCATTCAATATTAATTAGATCATATTTAACTTGATATGAGAGAACTAAGCTGTTATATCTATCAAAGGTTGGTTGATCTTCCCGATCTTGTATCTGCTTTTCTACTTGGAGAACCCTTTGATAGTGTTTGGCCTATCTTCTTTGTTCCTTTGTCCTTCTAGCACCTAAGATCCTGAATTGTACCTTTCATGCCATAAATTGTTATAATAAAATCATGCAAAATAATCCATTTCCAGATTTACTCAATTTTAGACAGAATTAAACATATCAGAGAATAGAAAGGATTTGAGAATAGAAAGAATCAAACATCAATTTTCCATGCCAATACATGATCTGTAAAGGGTGATTGCATGACCCTGTCTGGATGAATGCGTGACCCCGAAGGGTCGAATGCGTAACACTGTCTATGCAATTGTGGGATGATGTAAGCACGATTATGTGATGACAAATCTATTCTCAAAATCCATGCAAAATCTGTAAAAAATAAAAAAAATCCGTACGACCTGCAAAAATTACACAGAAAATAGAGAATGTAAATTAATTGTTGTTCACGTCGGGTTCACCAAAATGTAGCATATAAAATTCATCTTATAAAATATCAATTAGAATCAAAGGAAAATCACGAATCCTTATCTAATCAAAGAATTCTAACAAACAGACAATGAAATAACAAAATGAAGCAAAATAGGAACTATAAATGAAATCAATTAAAGACCCCCTATTCCATGACTGTGTATAACTTCCATTGCTCTTCTCTTCTCTGTGGTATGATGGCTCTCAGATATTGCACTGGCAACCTGCAAGTGACACAAAGATTCAAAGTTTGCGATCTAGAGGGATTGTGAGGATTGAATGCTCAATTTATAGAAAATTGAAGAGGATTAATTGAAAGGTGGAATAGATTGATCAAGAGGTGGAACTCAGGTGAGCTCACATGAAAATTGATAGTTGAACTATTGATTTAGAGGTGAAACAAAATAGATTGAATAGATTAATTGAGTCAACTGATTGAGAAAAAACTAACTGAGAGAAGAAAAAGTATGATTGGAGGAAATAAAGAGGATGACACAGAAAGCTTTATTTAGAAAAAGCTAACTAAAAGATGGAAATAGAGATTGGAGAGATAAAGATTTAATTAATTAATTTAGCATGTGCTTGCATTTTAACTTAGATTTTCAATTTAATCTTTGCATGAGATTTATTCAAATAATTGAATTTATTTTAAATTCAATTTAGTATTTGAATATATTTAGAACTTGACTTTGATTTTCAATTTGATTTTTGAAATCATGCACATGTAATTGAATTTAGAAGAAATTAGAAGAATTTGAAATTAAATGAACTTAGAATTTGGGGATTTGGAATTGGAAGAATTAATTAGTTAATTAAATAATTTAAAGAAACTATTTAATTATTTAGAAATTAAATTTAATTAAATAATAAAGATTATTTAAATTAAAGTATTAAATTACAATTAATTAAATAATAAATATTTAATTAATATTTAAAAAAGGGTTAATGATTAATTGAATAGAGATAGAAATTGAAAATTAATTTATTTAAATAATAAAGATTATTTAAATTAGGAAATTAATCAGAATTAATTAAATAATAAATATTTAATTAATATTTAGAAAATATTTAAAAATGATTAAATGATGATAGAATAAGAAATAGAATAATTAGTAAGATGATGAGGAAATATGAAATTAGAAGAAATTGTTAACTAAATTAATTAAATAATTAAATAATTATTTAATCAATTAGATGAATAATTAGTACATGATCAATGAAACATTTCTAGGTATCTACACACCTCAAACCATGAGATAAAGGGTCCCTGCAACTAAAGATGTTATTCCAAATTTTGGAACCCCTGGGAAGGCCTTCCTCTTTCAGGATAGAGGAAAACTCCGCGTTACCCAGGTGCTTAGCCTTGATGAACCTACTCCAATCTGTATCCTTGTTTAGAAGCTTCCAAGCAATTTTAGTCATAAGGGCCTTATTAAATCTTGAGATCTTACGGGTTCCCAAGCCACCCATGGCCTTGGGAAGATAAACTTTGTCCCAGCCCACCAAGGCGAGCCTCTTCTTTTCTTCCATTCCCATCCAGAGGAAATTCTTTTGAATGTTTTCCAGCTTAGCAACCATAGCCGTAGGAATCTTGAACAATGAGAGAAAGTAAATGGGGATCCCTTGGAGGGAGGAGGAAAGCAGCTACAACTTCCCAGCACTGCTTAGGAATCTACCTTTCCAGCCAACCAGCTTTTTTTGCATTCTTTTAAGGATAGAGATCCAGAAGGAATTAGAGACATCCTTAATAGTCAGGGGGAGACCAAGGTAGGTACTAGGGAGGGAGGCCTTTTGACAGCCAAGGATTCTGCAGACTTTATCTTGTAGTTGGGCATTAGTGTGAAAGAAGTAAATACTTCTCTTTTCATAGTTAATGTGTTGGCCAGAAACCAGATCATAGGTGTTAAGAAAGGATTTCCAAGCCTTAGCTTCCCAAATAGAGGAGACACCAAAAAGGATTGTAATATCAACAAATTGTTGCAGAACATTGGGGGTCATTGTAGAGGCAGGCTTGATACCCAACAAAGCACCCCTACGAACCAAAGAGTTCAAGTTAGAGGCCAACACTTCAAAGAGGATGATGAAAAGGTAAGGGGATAGAGGATCCCCTTTCTGCAACCCTCTAGAGGCCCTGAACTTCTCCAGGGGGTTCCTGTTTAGCAGCACAACATAGGTGATAGTAGATATGCATTCCCCAATAAGTTTGATAAGTTTGTCTCCAAACCCCATAGCTCTGAGAATTTTGAAGAGGAAGTTCCAATTGACCCTATCGTAAGCCTAAGAGATGTCAAGCTTGAGAACCATCCCCGCCTGATGAAATTTATCCATGGAGTGTATAATCTCATGAGTAGAGATGACTGCATCAAGAATCTATCGACCAGGAATGAAACTCTTCTGGGATGGGCTAATCAAAGGATCCAAAAAAGGTTTGAGCCTATTGACAAGAACTTTGCTGAATATTTTATAAATAGTGTTGCAGAGGCTAATGGGGCGGAAGTCCTTGAGAGAAGATGCCTCCCGAGTTTTAGGAACAAGAGAAATGAAGGTGTGATTGAGTTTCTTAAGGAGCCTTGTTGATCTGAAAAAATCTCTAGTAGCCAAAACAACAATAGGGCCCACCACATCCCAAAATTCTTGAAAAAAATTCGGGGGGAAACCATCGGGACCCAGGGCTTTGAAGGGGCCCATAGAAAAAAAAAACTTGACTTCCTCCTCAGAGACAGGGCCAAGATGAGGTTGTTATCTTCCACCGAGAGGGGTGGTGGGAGGCAGTTAATAAGGTCCTCCCTAGCAGGCCCCCCCCAGTCATCATCATCCCTAAATAAGGTGGCAAAGTAATTGGTAGTCAAACGACCCAAACTATCAACATTGATAACTACCAGATTGTTGTCATCCATGAGGTAAGAGATGTGGTTTCTACGCTTGTGGATAGAAGCAGATTTGTGGAACAAAGTAGTATTTTTATCACCCTCTTTGAGCCATTGAACCCTAGATTTCTGTTTCCAGTATAGTTCCTCTTTGTGGGAATTTTCCTTCCTTTTTCTATGGAGGGCAGCCTTCTCCATATGGGTGGCTTCAAGGGAGTCACCTTGGTCAATATGCTCTTGTATAGCAGTTAGTTTATTGTTGAGCTCCTTTTTTTGCTTGAAGATATCCTCAAAGTTTTGTTCCAGCCCCAAACATTTCTTTTGACCAATTCAAGCTTCTGGGCAATCCTGAACATAGGAGTATCGGATATGTTGGTGCTCCACCATCTTTTAATGCAGTCCTTGAACTCAGGATGAGAGTTCCACATAATTTCATACTAAAAAGGATACTTCATCCTAGTAGCATTAGTGGTATTCCATAGGAGCAGGGGGTTGTGGTCAGAGACCGTGCTGGGGAGGGCAGTGAGCTTCAAGGCTTGACCAATTCCCCAGTTACCTAAGATGAGAAATCTATCAAGTCTGACCTAGATAAGATCCTTTCCCTTCCTAAGATTGGACCAAGTGAAATTTTGCCTTGATAGTTCTACATCCATTAACCCATTCCTACCAATGAAGTCAGCTAGATCAGTCATGTTGTTAGAGTATTCTAGAAGGCCTCCCAACTTCTCAGAGGGGATCAAAGGGGAGTTGAAATCACCCACAATCAGCTAGTGAGCATTGGCATTATTTTGTATTAGAGTAGTTATATTGTTCCAAAGAATTAATCTACCAGATTGGACATTAGGGGCATAAACATTAACAAGGATGCAGGAGTCCTTCGGGGAGGATAGTTCAGAAACCAAAAGGTTGGTCGAGGATTAGAGAAAACTGCCAGAAAAATGGGAGGGGTTTCACATGGTGACCAAACCACTGGAGGCTCTAGTAGAATCATTAATAACAAACTTAGCACCAGGCCAGATTTTCCCAACCACCATGGAGAAGGAGGACAAAGACATCTTAACTTCTTGGAGAAGAAGGACCATAATTTTATTTTCAAAAATACATTTTTTAAGAGCATATTGCTTTTGGGGGTTGTTCAGGCCCCTCATGTTCTAAGAGAGGACCTTCATTTCTTACCTTTTATGGATGTCTCCAAGGTCCTCTTCTTGCCATTGGAAATATCCCTTGTTGCTTCCTTTTGTCTTGATAGTCTCTATGACGACCATCTCACTTTGAGACCTATCCCCATGTCAGGCTTAGCAGTCCTGGTCTTGCATCTTTGAGTAATCCAACCCTCATCAGCAGGGGTCATGCAACCACTAGATGATGCACCAGGGGCACCTGGTGAGGTAAGCCCTGGTTTAGGGAGGGAGCCACCAATGGGGAGCGGGCTATCTCTAGGATGAGAGAGGGGCCCCTCACAATCTCACCATCTTCCAGTTGGTCAACCAGAGAAACCAAGATGGTCGTCGGGGAAATGCACTAAACCATCTGGGCTGGAATAAAGGCTTCCTCCACAATCTTTGCAGGAGATTGGAGAAGGTTGTTGATACTCTCAGCAAATGGATATTCTTCTATAGTCAAGTCCTCGACAGCCAAGGGAGGTAGGTTCGGGCTAGGAGTAGGGGTGATAATAGGCCCCACAACAAGGTCATGGTGAATAATAGGAGCATTTGGCACTGAGTCCTCCCCCAAGGCTAGACCCTTAAGCTTGAGGTGTGTGGGTGTTGGGGCCTTGTATTGAGAGATAACATGCCCAGATTTGCGGCATTTCTGGTAGAAGAGGGTAGCATTTTCATAAACCAAAGCTTGAGTACAATTGCCAATTCTAGATTTGAGGGTTATGAAATTGGGGAGGTTCATGCTCATAGTAGCTTGAACATAGAAATGAGCATAGACCAGGCATGATTTGGATTTGGTGATGTTATCAACACCTACAAAGTGACCAAATGAGTTCCCAATCCATTTGAAGATGGATTCATCCCAGTATTCAAGGGGAAGCCCCGAGAGATGAACCCATACTAGCACGATTTTGTGCAAGTCAGCCGCAAGGTCAAAGACAACCTTCCAACGACAGAGGGAGAGATTGTTATGACCATAGGACCAGCAACCAGAGAGGACAAGTGCGACATCCTCCTTGGTAGTGAATTTGAAGAGGAAGAGGGTGCTAGGTAGCATTGTTAGAAACACTCCCCTTCAATTTCCATTTGTCCTTGACCCATTTTCAGACCATCTCCATCGTAGGGCACAGGGAGAAGAACTTACCCACTAGAGTGTTAGCCATGTTCTATAAAATGCGGTCCAAAACAGCATCAGGAAGCTCAAAAGACATTCCCTCCTTAGATTGCGAGTAGACTAGGATGAAGTTGGGGTCCACAGTCTCAGACTTTCCAACCAACACATTTTTCCAACCTTTGAGATTCATGTTACCAGCTGGAGGCTCCGAGGTTAGAACAATCGACATGACAAGAATAGGGCCAGAATCAAATACCACGCCCGTGTCCAGAGGGCTCTCCAAAGGACAAACGTCAAACTGAAGCACCACCGGAACAAAGGAGGAACCTCAGTGGGACCAGGAGAGGATGTGGCAGACAGTGTTAGCATCACAGGGTCCAGAATGGGGACCGTGGGTGGTGGGGGGAGATCTCCACCAGCAAACACCACCATGAATGACGAAGGTTTAAATTTTGAACTTGCAGAGCTGGAACTTGCAAAGTGGGAACTTGGTGATTGTTGGGAACTTGGTGATTGTTACTGTAATTTTTCCACTTAAAAAATTATGCTTTTTATTTGAAATAATATTATTAATAATTTTAAAAAGGCAAGTCTACTTAAAGCTATATAATTTTAATTAATCATATTATATTTTCTCACTTTTAAAGAATGTGTTTCTTATATTATATTAAAAGAAGAAATTTTTGTATAAATGTTATAGTAATTTTTATTTATTTTTCAATAAAAGTGGATTATTCCACTAAAAAAATTTATTAATATTTTTTATTTTTTACACAAGATTCAAAGAGCATACCAGAGGAAAGAACCCTAGGAAGAAAACCTCCGGTCATAACTCATAAAATAAACCTATAGTATCTAATGGATCAATTTATACACCTCACCCAAAACCACATACAAAATATGGTCACAACACATATAATATCAGTTTTGCATAGAGCCCATATGACAATTTTCCAAAAAAACCCATCGGATAATTTTCAAATGTAGACTCCATAGGTTCTATCAATGGAAGAAGACAAAATTTTCCAAAACCTTGTGCCAAATCCCATGAGCCAAAAACCTTCCTGCCAAAAAAGATAGTATCAAAAAACCTTTGGAAAAACACTATTATATCAAATACCATGACCTTGAACTCCTCTAGACAACGAACATGAATACTTGAAATGAAAGGGGAAAGCATGAATAATTATCATCATAAAATTTTACATCGACGTTACTCAAGAAAATCATATGACTATTGTTGCAAACCTTCCCATACCCTAGAAGGAATTTCCTCAAAACCCACCTCTTGCTAATTAGCATTGCTATCAATGACTAAATTTACCAAATAATCTGCAATCTTATTAACTTCTCTGTAACAATGGGATACCAAGAAAGATTCAAACAATTCTAATTTTTGTAAAATGGGATCAAGTATATACTGCAAATTCCAACAATTTGATTTCTTTTTCATAACACATTGAATAATCACCATAGAATCACCTTCAATTATTAAGTCCTTAATTCCCAAAGAGATTGCCATATCCAATCCAAAAGACAAAGCATGAAATTCCGCATAATTCTTAGTTTTAAAACCAATAGTATGACACTTAGCTAGAATAAAATTTGCACTGTTATCATAAATTACCATGCCTACCCAAGCCGGCCCAGGGTTACCATGAGAGGCCCCATAAAAATTTAGTTTAAAGTGCCCCTGCGGAGGAGGTTTCCATCTAGTAGAGCATCTCTTACCTATTGCATCATTCTTTTTTAAAATTGAACCATGAGAGGGTAAAACTAATAGCAGCTTCCAAACTCTAGTAACTCTACTATCCCAGTGTGAAAAAGAAGTAAGATTTTCCAAATTCTTATAAATAAATGGCAAAGCAACCTCAGAGATTGAAGACTCGATTTTTAATAGAACCTCAGGCACAGGAGACCTTGTTTTTTTAAATATCCTATTGTTTCTCTCTAGCCAAACATTCCAAATCACAATAGATGGAGATATGATCCAAAAGCATGCATAAAAAGATGAGGCAAACATAAAGGGCCAAGATCTAAAATGGGAAATGAGATCCTTACCAATAACAAAGGATATATTTAACTTCTCAAACAACCACTACCAACATTCATAAGCATAATTAAAATGTAGGAACTGATGAATACTAAGAGGGGGGGGTGAATTAGTATGCCAAAAATCAATGTACTTAAACACTTTGCTAGACTAACAATAAACTGGTAAAACAGTTTAGCAGACAAACCGGTTAGTACACATGCAAACCAAATAGCATATAATGCATTCACCCATAGAAGCACAAACACCATAACACAAGAGATTTTAGAGTGGAAACTGAAATGGGAAAATCCACGGTGAGATGGAACTCACAAGTAACTATCTGCAGAATAGGAACCAGACCGGTTAAGGTCATACAATGTTCTTTACCAGAATAGTTCCTGTTAGGAATCTCAATCTTTGTTAGGAGATAAGTCCGATTAAAGACTACCTTGCTAGAGGATTTTAGATCCACATATGTGAACCACCTTGTTAGAGGATTTACAAAAGGCTTTTGGGCCTACCCGGTTAAGGGCTTCAGACTTGTCGAAGATGTAAGTAATCAACAAGTGAGTGATCTAGCAAATAGCACAGATTGCTTGGTTAGATCCTTGATAGCTCATTCCTAATGCATTCAAGCTTTACTTCAATCTTCAACACATTCACACTTTCTCTAATTCATCAACCACCTTACCCTAGCAACAACCTAAAACCCTAGACATGATGTCCTTATAAAGGAATCTAATTTCATGTTAGTCCAATAGGATTACAATACAATTTCCTAGGTTCAATGCAACTAGACATATCTGGTAACACGACACAAAAAGCACCGTTGAAGTGTCAGCACCGTCAAACAATCAGTGGATGGTAACTCATCACAGAGTATTACCTGTTCATACAAAATACCGGTTAAGCAAAATACCAGTTGCCGGTTTGACAAAATGAAGACTGGGAAATATGTGTTCTACTGCTTTGATCCTTCATACCACTTGAGATCATTGAACCGCTTGGGGTCAGCATACCGCTTCGGATCGGGAAACACTTTCTGCAAAACACCAATAGTCTAAGGACTATAATGCATCATACCGGTTGGGAACAATTGCCGGTTGAGCATAACTCATACATATAAAAGTGATCTCAATGCAAGTGTGTGTCCATCAATGACAATCACAACATAATCATCAAAAATGCCAACAAGCTCCCCCTTTGGCATTGATGGCAACACTTAGGAAATTTTGACATCTAAGTGTTTTTACAACAAAAATATGCCATAATCAAAATTACTCCCCCTAAGCATATAAACTATCCTTTTTGCATAAAAATACAATGTATACTACTTCTTAACATAAATAACATGAAAGTATACATCAAAACATTCAAAATTTATACTTCTCCCCCTTTGCCAACAATGACAACAAAATATTACAGACTAACCCCTGTTTCATTAAAATAGTAAGTGTTTATGACAGTAAAGAATAAAACTTGTCAAAAACTAATTTGAAGTCCTACAAAAATTGTTTGATAGATAAGGACCAGGACTCAAGTAGGGAGGTTGCCACTTATTTCTCTATCTGTGTCTGGGAGACCTGTTCTTCCATGACGTCTAATGTTCTCATCTCTTGAGTCACCATTAAGGCATCCAGATTTAAATAACATTTTTGAAGTATCTGCAGGCATGGGAGTAGAACCAGTTGGAGTTCTTGCAAATATCAAGTCCGGTTGCTTATTTCCAACTCTATTTTGGTAGACTGGATATGAAACTGATGAACGGTTTGCCCATAAGCTGTAAAAGAGTCATACGACAACTTGAAGGTACTCATATATAACTGCAAGTCAGTTTGTAGCTTTTGCTTCTGTACAAGCACATCATCATAGAAGAGATGGGGTTGGTAAATATTACTTAGTAGTAGATTCCCCTCATCTAGAGCATTCCTTATGTCTTTTTGTGCCTTTTGCAGTTCGGGCTGGAGCTCATTAAGATTCTTCACTAGGGCAATGTTGAGAGACTTTTGATGCTCTTTCTTGGCATTTGCCTCTGCTACCTCTTCTAGGCTCTGCACCTGATCATCCACTACTGTGCATAGGAGCTTCAATTGTGCCAATGATGAATCAACATTGGGGAGGTTTGTGTCGGGTTACAAATCAGTAAGAGTGTCCACTGCAGCTTGGATCACATCTTCCTCCTTCTTCCTCCTTAACACTTCAAGGCATTCTTGAGCAACCTTAATGCTCTGTAGCAGCTCCATTTCATTTGCAGACTGGAGGTCAATAGGACTGGTGAGGTTAGCCAGTTTGGCTTGACTACCGGTTGCCTTTGGAGTCTCCATCTGCATGCTCTTTGCCGCTTCTACTTCCTTGTCCTCCTCTGCCTTCTTCTTTTCCACTTCTTTTCTCTTTTCCTCTTCCTTATCCTCATTTTCCTTCTTCTTCTCTACTTCCTTCCTCTTCCCCTCTTCCTTTTCTTCCTCTTCCTTCTTCTTTTCTACTTCCTTTCTCTTCTCCTCTTACTTTCTCTTCTCCTCTTCCTTTCTTTTCTTCTCATCCTCTTTTCTCTTTTCTTCCTATTTTTGTTTCTCCTCATCTTCTTCCTTTTTCTTCTTCTCTTCCTTATCCTTTTCTTCTTTCTTCTTCTTTGCATCTTCTTGTTTCTTTTTCTCTTCATCCTCTTCTCTTCTTTTCTTCTCATCCTCTTTTCTCTTTTCCTCCTATTTCCGTTTCTCCTCATCTTCTTCCATTTTCTTCTTCTCCGCCTGTTTCTTTTCTACCTCTTCCTGTTTGTCCTCTACTTGCTTTTCAACCCGTTCAGCCTACTTCTCTTGTCTTGTTGCTTCAGATGGTGTGTCCTGTGCAACATCTTCTACATCCAGAGCATCGACATCAATAGTGTCTGTAGGTTCAACAACTGGTGTTCTTCAGTATCAAACACTTCATTCGGTTTAGTTATTGCTAGTTCTTGCTCAGCCTTCCTGTTGGCTTCAACCACTTGATGCATCTTAAGAGCTTCTAGAGAAAGAGTGTGTGTATTCTTGATCACTTCTTGACTCTTTCCTTCTAGTAATAGGAGTCTTCTTCTTCTCATGAAGAAGAGGCCTTTGTATTTATTTATAACTTTGAAAAGTTGTGAATTTGATACATCAGGAAAATGTTGAGCAAAAATTTTCTCTCATTTCCTGTTCTTTTTCTATGGCAATGTGCCATTTATTGTCTAAGGAGTTATACAAAGAATCCGGTGTCTCAGATCTAATTTTTGAAGGTGACCGGTCATTAACACATAAATACTTAATGATTTCTTGTTCAACTGCTTCCTTTTCATCATCACTGAAATCATCAAAACAATCAATCAAATCATTCAACACTTTTCTCCTAATATTTTTTATGGTTCTTTGACAACATGTCAAAGGTTTGTAGGAAGAAATGTCAATATTTACCAAGGTCGATGATGCCGATTCATTCTTTGTCTTTTTCCTTGCTTGTCTTGTTTTCTTCAGTTTTTCTTCAGACACAGTTTCTTCTAAGTCTTGTGAATTATTCCTTGTCTTCCTCTTCCTCTCAAAGACTTTGGCAGGTTCCGCTTCCGGTTTCTTCTTTGCAGGTGACCGCTTGGTCACTTTGGGACTGGCTGTAGTAACCGGTGCCGATGCTGAAGGCACTGCCTTTCCTTTCTTTTCAGGAGGTTCTACAACCGGTGCAACCCTTTCCAAATAGGTGCCGGTTCTCTTTGCTTTAGGATCAAGTGGTGAGGTGATTAGGGTAGAATCATACCCATCCAACATATCATACATCCTCATAGCCCATAGGCTCTACTTCTTCCTGTCTGGGCTCAATAGCCTCCATTATGCAATCATCCACATTGATGATAAAGCAGATATCATCTTCATATTTCTTGACAATGTCACTGGATATCCTCATCCTCAGACTCGTCTTTCTTCTAAACTCATCAAAGTACTTGTTCAGAACTTCAGGGTAGCTGGTTCCAACTGCTTGCAGGCTTTCTTTGATCTGCTTGGTAACCAATTGGTCCGCAGACCACTGAATATCTCCCACTCTGGGGAAGTAACCTTGGAAGTAGAAAAATAGTCCAACTAGTAGTTGTCCAAACTTGAATTTTAATGCATTATCCTATTTGATTGATTTAAGATTCAACAGGAGTTATTTTTGCATACCAGTGCATAGGTCAAATGATGCATCTTCCTTGATCATTCGGTAAGCGACATTTACCGCTGTAGCAGATATAGAGTTAATTCTGCTAGCATGGAACATCCGATATCCAATCACCATGCATGCATATTTCACAAGGTCATCCTTGATGGAATTAACAATCATTCCTCGTGAGTCGCTCATTGAACTGGTGAGCTTGGTCATTTCAGTCTTGATGGTCTTCCTCAAGGCTGGCACTTCACTGATGTTGCAAAAACTGGTGATGGCATGAACAACTTGTGGTGTGATATCATGCGTTCTCTCTAGGTACATCTTGTCACCATGAACTCTGCTAAGAATGATTCTAATGTGGTCAGCTGTGAAATCCTCTAGGAAGTAAACTGCATTGTGAAGTTTCTTCTTCTCCAAAATGATATACTTCGGTTTGATCTTTTTATCTTTCCCATAGAATAGACCTAGCTACGAGTGGATTGCTAGAGACCTTGGGTCTTTAATTTTACAGTCTATATAATCAGATATTCCTTCTTCCACTATTACTCTAGCAGGAACTTGTGACAGGGAATTGTATTTGGACTTGGATTGAATGAAGCTTACTGAATCAACAGATGCACTAGAGCTAGTATGAGATGCAAAAGCCATGATAAAAATAGAAAACTTGAGAAATACCTTTCAGAAATCAAGAATTTAGGGCTTTCAGATTCTACTTCGCCTCACACTTCATCGGTTGCAAAATCACCGCTTTGTGTTCTTCTCTTGACCGTTTGTAATTTGCTTATGAATCTCCTTCAAGGTTTCTAAATTTCTTTGAATCACAACACAAATCACTTTTTCATCGCTCTGCACTTGAAAACCTTCTTCGCTCAAAAAATGATAGTGAGAAATGACTTGAAAATTCCTTTTAAGCATATTCCTCACCAACCATAATTAATGCTCCACCATTAGGGCGTAAACCCTAATTTGCCTTTTACCATTTCTGGTCTTCCGCCAAATGACAGGTATCACATACAGGTTAAGGTCTTTTACCAATGTAAACTGGGGGTTCGAAACATTTTGCTGTTTGCTCTCCCTAAGCTTTTCTGATGCTTAGTTTGCCGGTTCCATTATTTCCACACTAGGTGCAGAAACTGGTTCTTCTTGCAACACCGCTGGTTTCTTCTTCCAAGTTTTGTTCATATCCGCTTGAACAGTGTCAATATCAATCTTTCCTTCCAGAGTGACCGGTATGTCATCCGATATGTTCTTTCTTGTTCTGCAGAATCTAGCAATGTGACCCGGTTTGTTGCAATGATAGTAGACCATTCTAGGTGCTCTCCAAGGTCCATTATTCATGTTGCCATTCTTCCTCCTGCATGTTACAGCAGTGTGACCATGACCATGATAGATCAAATAGTTTTCTCTCCATCCAGTTGACGCTTGATAGCCACCATTTCTTGACTGATGATTAAAGGTATTAAACCGGTTGTGATTCCGGTTCATAAAAGGTTCTGGACCAGCTCCTTGAGTCCTTTGAGGATATCTTCCAACGCTGTTCATAACAAACTTGCATTCGGATGCTCTATGCCCAAAGTTGTTGCATGCATAATAGTTACCATTAAATCTATAGGATCTACACTTATCATTTAGTAAATAAGGAAAATTATTGTAAGCCTTACTCCTACACACATTGGCAGTATGTCCTTCTTCAAGATAGTTAAAGAAAACAGGTTTAAACTTTTGCTTACATTTATCCTTTGATGCTGATTGTTTCTTTGATGCTCCAGCATTTGTACCAGAGGTCCCTCCTTCCTCATGACTAGAATAACCAAGTCCATTAGTATTCTTGATAGTTTTGGTAGATTCAAGCTTTTTCTCTAGCTTAATAGTACTCTTGTTGAACTTAGAAAGTATTTCCTTTGACTCAGAGAGTTCTTTGGAAATAGCAGCATTTGTTTCCATCAGGTTTTCATTCTCAGAGATGTCAATGTTCAGTTCTCCTTGCATGTCTTCCTTTTCCACTTTGCTTGCATGGAGTTGAGCAGTTAGGGCATTGATCTCTTGCTTCATCTTGGAGATTTCATGATCTTTGTCTTTTATCAGATCTTCAGCTTTCCTCCGGTTCTCAAGCTCTTGGCACATGCGGATAGTCAGTCCTTCCAACTCCTTTCTCAGATTGGAATTGGATTCATTCAACTTTTCTACTTCTTGGATTAGGGCTTCCATGTCCACTTCATCAGAAGAACTATTTTTAGATAGCTCCATCAGCTTTTCAGCATGTTCTCTCCTTTTTGCTTGAGAGGCCTTATATTTGACCATAAGATCATCATAAGCTTGCTCAGACTGAGTGAGCCGATGAGTAAGTTCCCTCAATATGTATTCCCCCATATCTCTTTCCAAGTGGTTAAACTTATAGAAAGCTAGGCTCTGATACCAATTGATGAATACTAAGAGGGGGGGGTGAATTAGCATGCCAAAAATCAATGTACTTAAACACTTTGCTAGACTAACAATAAAATGGTAAAATAGTTTAGCAGACAAATTGGTTAGGACACATGCAAACCAAGTAGCAAATAATGCATTCACCCACAGAAGCACAAACACCATAACACAAGAGATTTTGGCGTGGAAACCCAAATGGGAAAAACCACGGTGAGATGGAACTCACAAGTAACTATCTGCAGAATAGGAACCAGACCAGTTAAGGTCATACAATGTTCTTTACCAGAATAGATCCTGTTAGGAATCTCAATCTCTGTTAGGAGATAAGTCTGATTAAAGACTACCTTGCTAGAGGATTTTAGATCCACAGATGTGAACCACCTTGTTAGAGGATTTACAAAAGGCTTTTGGGCCTACCCGGTTAAGGGCTTCAGACTTGTCGAAGATGTAAG
The DNA here is from genome assembly GCF_030272615.1 of Cryptomeria japonica. NCBI lineage: Eukaryota > Viridiplantae > Streptophyta > Pinopsida > Cupressales > Cupressaceae > Cryptomeria > Cryptomeria japonica. The sequence goes on along the minus strand of NC_081409.1, from coordinate 415,264,284 downwards.
TAATCAACAAGTGAGTGATCTAGCAAATAACACAGATTGCTTGGTTTGATCCTTGTTACCTCATTCCTAATGCATTCCAACATTACTTCAGTCTTCAACACATTCACACTTTCTCTAACTCATCAACCACCTTAAACCCTAGCAACAACCTAAAACCCTAGACATGATGTCCTTATAAAGGAATCTGATTTCATGTCGGTCCAATAGGATTACAATACAATTTCCTAGGTTCAATTCATCTAGACATATCTGGTAACATGACACAAAAAGCACCGTTGAAGTGTCAACACCATCAAACAATCGGTGGATGGTAACTCATCACAAAATGTCAGTTGGTAACTCATCACAGAGTATTAGCGGTTCATACAAAATACTGATTAAGAAAAATACCAGTTGCCGGTTTGACAAAATGAAGACTGGGAAATATGTGTTCTGTCACTTTGATCCTTCATACCACTTGAGATCCTTGAACCGCTTGGGGTCAGCATACCGCTTCAGATTAGGAAACACTTCCTGCAAAACACCAATAGTCTAAGGACTATAATGCATTATACCAGTTGGGAACAATTTCTAGTTGAGCATAACTCATACATATAAAAGTGATCTCAATGCAAGTGTGTGTCCATCAATGACAATCACAACATAATCATCAAAAATGCCAATAGGAACAGGTGTGAAGAAGATTCCATTTTTTTGTTACAAAGGACACAAGGGAAAACAACAATAATACCAAGCCTGTCTAGTCTCATACCTATAAGGACTCTATCCTGAACTACCAACCAAGAAAAGGCTCCAAATTTGGAAAGACAAGCCAAATGCCAAAACAACTTATAAGGCCAAGAAGATAAATCTTTAGCAACCATAAGAGAGTTGTAACCATCTTTAACAATGTACTTACCAAAAATATTCTTTTTCCAAATAAGTTCATCCTCAGAATCAGAAAGAAATACAATTCAATCCCCCAAAATATTTTCAAAATCTAATTTCATGCTTTGATCAACATCTAAGAAATCAATCGACTTCCATCTAGCTAGCTTAAGGGGTCCACTAGTCACAATTTCAAATTAATCTGCTACAAAAACACCCCAAAGGGAGGAAAGAATAGTGATCAGAGGAGACCAATCCCTAATATTCACCAAAGGTGTGTGTCCATTCCATACTTCATCCCAGAATCTGACCTTTCTACCATTATGAACAATCCATGAGAGATGAGGCAAAATAACTGATCTACATTTATAAAGGAAATTCCAAATAGCAGAACCTGAAGGCAAAATTGAGAATTTAAAAATGTACTCTCTCGGTCCATTATTTAAATATTTGGCAAACATAATCTATGCCCATAAGGAGCTAGGCTTGTCATATAATTTCCAAACCAACTTATCACCTAAGGCTAAATTCTGATTCTATAAACTCCGAATTCCTATTCCCCCAAGTTCCTTAGGCAAACATACCTTATCCCATGCAACTAAAGGGAGTTTCTTCTTGCCATCTTTATTATTGTTCCAAAGAAAATATCTAAGAGTATCATGTAAACTAACAATGGCTACTTTTGGAGACTTCAAAACATACATGAGATATATGGGAACAACATTCAAAACAAACTTGATGAGAACAATTTTACCCGCCAAAGTTAACCATCTATGATTCCATGAGAGAATTCTTTTAGAAATGACCGAAATAATCTTATCCCAGAAACCAACCTTATCCTGTTTAACAAAGAAAGAAATCCCAAGGTAAGTACATGGAAGATTTCCACTCTAAAATCCCCAAAAGGATTGCAACTTATGTTGAACTAGTTATGATGTATTAAGGAAAAAAATCTTTGATTTATCACCATTCACTTTCCGACTAGAAAACGATGCATAATTTTGTATTAATCCTTTAATCACTTTTGCCTCAACTAACGAAGCATGTCCAAACAATAGAGTGTCATCTGAAAAGAGACAATGAGAAATACTTTGGGGAATATTTTGAATCCTTATACCTTTCCAAAGCCCCCCCCACTTTAGCAGCCCTAATAGCCCAACTAAAGGTTTCATCTAGGAGAATAAACAAAAAGGGAGAAAGGGGATCTCCCTATCTCAAACCCCTAGAGGAAGTGAAAAAACCACAAGGAGAACCATTAATTAAAATCAAGAATCTTACAGAAGAAATACATGCACGAATCCATTTGACCCAAGCCTTGGAAAAACCTCACTTCTCAAGAACAACACATAAAGTCCCCCACTCTACTCTATCATAAGCCTTCATCATGTCTAGTTTAAGTATCATGGTCGGGGTTCTTTGGGTGGAAATAGAATGCAGCACCTCACATGCTACAATTGCACCCTCTGTCTTCTCCCTTCCGAGAACAAAACCACCTTGCTCCAATGAAATGATCCTAGGTAGAATTTTTGCCAACCTAAGGGAAATTGCCTTCATAAATATCTTATACAAAGTGTTACATAAAGCAATGGGGCAGAAGTCAGCAAAAGTCTTATTATCCTCTTTTTTAGGAATAATTGCAATCATTTTAAGTATTAAGTTCTTTTAAAATGGACCTATTTCTCCTAGATTCTTCGAGAGCCAATAAAACATCATTTCCCACAAAATCCTAACATTTCTGAAAAAATAAAGGAGTAAAACCATCTTGTCTCGGGGCTTTATCCAGATTCATGGCAAAGATAGAACTATTAACTTCTTCTAAGGAAAAGGGAGACATCAACATCTTATTGTCTTCCAAAGATACTAAAGGAAGAATATTAGATATAATATCATTGCTGAGATTTCCATTTTGCGAAGATAATAATGACGTAAAAAACCTAACTACCTCTGAAGCAATGTCCTCTAGCTCTGTCAATAAATTCCCATTCTGACATTGAATACAAGATATCCTATTCTTACATATTTTAATCTTAGTTGAAGAATGAAAAATTTTTGTGTTCCTGTCACCATCTGAAAGCCATAACTCTCTAGATTTCTGTCTCCAATAGATTTCCTCTCTAGCTAACACCTCCTCAAGCTATAATTTTAGTGACTTTAATTCATCAAAAACTTGTGGCACCATACCATGTTGAAGCACATGAGTATTAAAACACTTAATCGTATCTTGAATCCTTTGTTTCTCTTGAAAAATGTTCTTAAAATGCGAGATATTCCATTCTGTAATATTCAATTTCAAATAACTTAACTTCTTAGCAATCTGAAACATATGAGACCCAGAACAAAAAGGAGCAGAATTCCACCATTTCATAAGCAGAGGCAAAAAGGAAGAATCCCTAAACCACATGGGCTCAAATTTAAATGGAGACTTAAAAAAAGCCCTATCCTCAATAACTGAAAGGGAAATTGGAAAATGATCAAAACCCAAGACTGGTAGAATACAGGAAAAGAATTCAAAATCTGAATCAATCCAATTCTCAGATAACCAAAACTGATCTAATCTCTTAGCAATCTAAGAAAAATCCCTTCTCATGATTGTCCATGTGAAAACCCCATTCTGAGACTTACAATAAAAAAGGTTCATATCAGAAATGAAATCCCCAAAGTCATCCATAATCCTTTTATTAGGGAAAACACCTCCTTTTTTCTCATCTAAATCAGTGATAGCATTAAAATCACCCCCGAAGATAATAAAGGAACCATGTTTTAAGGGAGAAGAAGTCCTCTTTAATTCATCCCATAACTTACTCTTCCCTTGAATTCTTGATAGAGCATTCATCTAAAGCAGATGCCACTAACTGAATTTAACCTTCGAAATCTTGCTTATAACTAAAGCCAACATCTAATTTGTAGCAGATGCCACTAACTGTACCTCAATATTATAATTATTCCAAAGCAGTACCAAACCTCCTGAAGCACCACAAGCCAGAGAAGAAAGAAAATTCCACCTTCTCCAAGATGAAAAAACCAAATCAGCAGACTCCTTTGACAACTTTGTTTCTTGCAGCATAAAAACATCACACTTAATTAAGTCCATTTGGGACTTAATTAAGCATCTTTTATTAGGGGCATTTAAGCCCCTAACATTCCAAGAAATAATTCTCATTGTCCTCGAGGGGAGGCTGAAGCTCCCCTCTCCCCATTAATCAGAGAATTTTTGCTTTCCCCAAACCAACCTTGCAAATTACGTTTCACAGCCCCTAATCTTGTCACAGGTGGACTAGTCATGAATCTCTTACTCCTCTTTCTTTTTACACTTACAGGAGTTAGGCATGTTTTCTTAGGCCTACCAAGAGAGACTAAATGCCTCCCTTTCCCACCAACAAGAGAAAGGGACAAAGTCTTTTGAATTCCAGCATCAATTTCCATTTGAGTCTTAAGATTATTTGGAGGCCTACCTCTCCTAGGAGAAACCACTGATGGTGAAAAAACCAGAGTTGTTTGGACAATTGGTAAACTCTTGCATGATTTTGGAGAAGCCAAGATAAATGGATTATCTTCAAAACCCAACTCTGTTGTAGGCAAAACTGCAAAAGGATTAGCAGATGCAGAAATTGGAAGGGTCGAGTTTATACTTCCCAAATCATTCTCAATTGAACAAACAACTCTATTAGTAATACCCTCATCCATTTGATGTGCATGATTGTTAAAAATATCATGTACTCGCTGAACTAGATTCTCATCTGGCATAATAACAGGGACAACCTCTGATGGATTACTATTCCCTAAGGAATATTCATTAGCCATATTAATTTCAACATTCAGAGGGGAATTATTAGACACCAAATTCTTAATTTTCTGAACTAAAGAATCATCATTAGGAAAACCTATGGCAGGTACCTGTTTAATAGTTTCCATATCAACCACTGCATTTTTATCTAAATTCACATTCTTTGAAGTATACTAAACCTCCTTTTGAGTGCATGAAGACAAATTGTTGTCCTTACCCTTTGTGTGATTATTTGGCATCTTAGGGCAATCTATCATCAATGGGTGTTCTACTCCATTCATCGGGGGATTACCATCCACTATACCCCTGTTATTAGAAAATGTCTTCAGTAAAGATGAAAGTGAGACCAAACTCGAAGTGTGATCATTTGGTTTCCCAAAACTATGACACAATGGATTATTTTCAAGATTAATGTGACCTGTTTCTACCAATTTATGCGAAGAGACATTTCCACATCCTTCAATCAAAGGTCCCACCGACAAACTATCTTTATTAAGGGATTTAGGGACATAGTCAACAACCTGCTGGTTTTTCTTAAAATCCATAAGTAAAGGAGAATCCAAAAGTAAAGGAGACTTAAGAAGCTCCGTATCTAATTTCTCAATTGAATGGTTCCAAATACCATCATGAGACTTGATATTACAAGTACGGGGGAAAACATTGTTAGGGTTAATAAGAACACAAATTTTTACCAGAACCTCCCCCTCCACAAAGTCCATTTTAGATGTGAAAAAAGTTCCAATAGTATTTCCAATTTTCTCAAGAACATCTGGATCCATAAATTCAAAAGGAATTTTAGGTAAACCAAACCAGAAAGGAATAAGTTTCGAACTAGACCAAGAAGGAACAAAAAAAGGTTTCCAAGCCGCAATTGAAATTAAATGTTTTCCAAACCAATGATGCAAAGTTCTTAATACCTCATCTTTGAAAGAAGGAGAATCAAAGACAATAATAAAAGCATTCACAGACAATAATTGAAAATAATGCATATCCCCTTAACAAACTAATTTGATCACCCCAAATTTCCCCAGAAATAACATTCGTATGCAAACAATTCGCCTTTTTATCGACATAGGAACCTAAAACATCGATACAAGGGATAGGAGCCCAAACCTACGATGAAGAAACCTCGGGTAGAATAGGATCAGAAGGTATCTTACTTACCTTTTCTAGACTAGCTTCCTTGAGGTTCACATTTACCTTATTTCCCACCTACTGTGAAGAAACAAAAACCCTAGCCGTAGTCTCCTTATTTGCGAAGCCAACAACCCTAGCAAACGTTCACTGATTGCCCAGATCCAATGACCATTTCCTCGAAAAGCCCTTGAATTTCTTCTCAAAATTCCCATGATTCATACCATTATTAAAATGCCCTTGAGTGAATCTCCTTCCATTGTTATTCTGCCTCCATGCCATACTGCATCTGTTCCCAAAGAAGCCTTGAAAGTATTTTGAAGCTGGCTGAAAAACCTTGTTATTTCCGCTCTAGTTTACCTATATCACCATGTCCTTCCATCTGTCTTTCATGTAGACCCACTGCGGAACATGAGGCGGGTCTTCCCAACCCACATCCACCCATGAACCCAAATGTCCTCTATCAGCCATGTCCGATCACTATATTATCCGATCACGGTATTATGTTGTCAAAAGACCAATGTATGGACTGATTTTTTCAAGAATTAAGTCTCAGATTTTCTGAGGACTAAGGACTGATATTGAGTCACACATTTACAACTGCAAACAATGAAATGAAATGCTAGGAACCTGATTTGATGTTACCCCAACTGTAGCAATGACAATGCAAGCAAACTTTTACTAACAATGAACCTCAAGATGATTGGCAGGTGTCATCCTTTGCTGCTGTCACAAACAAGTCTGAGTATGACAAAGTTATCTGCTACTAACAATTTGAAAACTTCCTCCCAAATGCCGATCTCCAAACCAAATGACAACATCTTCACCTAGGGTGAAATAGATCAATTAAAAAGCATTCAATGATGAAATCGTGGTATTACAAGGAGGGCAGACCAGTCAGCTTCGGCTCCTTCAGAATAATTAAAAATTGACACCAAACCTCCAACTAATGACCTTAACATTATCGCCTTAAGCCTCACTACCCTTTAGAACCATTTGCAAGTATAAATCAATGCATCAAATGATGTAGTCTGATGAAGTATGAAGACACAGACCTGCAGAAGTTCGGATCACCAAAGTTATTGAAATGGTCACTGAACCGCCCTCCAATATGTCCCAAAGGGATCGCCCATTACTCCTATTAATTTAGGAATTATCCAAAGTGGAAAATGAAGCATTAAGAGAGTGGTGTGAACAAAATCGTGGAAGCCTAGGATCTGCAACTCATGTGTCGACAACAACAATATAATTCAATTTGCCCTCCACTAATTTTTTGACTTCAAAAGAATTTTTTAATATAATTATTATATTAATGTTATTGGAATTTTCCCACATTAAAAGAATGTGTTTTTTATATTCTAGTTGAAAAAGCTTTTTTTATATAAAAGTCATATATTTTTTAATTAGAATGGTGTAAAGTTTAATCTTTAATTATTTTTATTATTAATTTAATTTCTATAATCAAATGTGAAATAAATACTATAGAAAATTTTAATTACATAATTTTAATTGATGCTATTATATTTTTCCACATTAAAAGAATGCATTTTTAATATTATATTTGAAAAAAGAATTTTTTGTATAAATATTACTATAATTTTCTTTCTTTAAAAGAAAATTTTAATAATTTTTTTTTTGGTATCTCAGTGGTGTCTCTGCGACTTAGCCTATGACCTTATTACTGAGTTAGACCTGGTAAGGCGAAACTAATCCTCTGGGCCGCACATTGACCAACATGGGCCCCACCATGTGCGTGGATTGGTAAACCCTCTTGGGTACGAGACGAGGCTCGAACCTCCATCCATCGCCAAGCTATCCACTAACTCGACTGACCGGTCTACACCCAGGGGGCTAAAAGTCCTATTAATTTTTATTACAATAGTGTAAAATTTAATATTCAATTATTTTTAATGTTAATTTAATTCTATAATCAAATGTAAAATAAGATTGTAGATCATTTTGGGGATGACCCCACAATGCAATGGTTAGCTGCAAGCCTCCTACATGGGAGGCCTTGCGTTAGAGTCTACATTTTAAGTTATAAAAAATGACATATAATGCATTTATGTCTAAATGATGGTAATATATTGAGACCCAAAAAAATTCTCACATATATGATATATAATAATACATTTTATACATAATTTAAAAAAAAAGATTCTTATGACAAAGAATTGTACAAGAAGATAAATAATAATAGGAAGTTAATTCAAGGGCCTTACATGCTATTGTTTATCAATGATTAAAAAACATTCAAGTAAAATAAATGGTTCTTGAAAGAGAATGACAACACTATTCATAGTCATTTCATTTCTATTGTAACTATCGACAGTAATTATTATTGCAAGCTAGCAACATGTCAAATTAAATTAGTCCTTTATTTATTGACATAGGTTTTTGCATTAGTATGTGACTGTAGAATGCCTCTAAGCATAATGAATATTGATTTCATAGAAAAAAGTTATTAATTTGGTACAAAGATATAGACTTATATAACAAATATTTTTCATTTAAATAAAAATTAAAATATTTTTTTTGCAACTCTAGAAACCATTATTTATTCAATATAATAATTGGTAACTTAATGTTAAATAAATAAATAATATTATAAATAACCAAAAAAAACATGATAATTAAAATTCATATAAGACAAAATTTAAAGATAAAACAACTCTTCCTATTCAAGCTCCACTGTAAACGTCACATGAAACATTCCTCCAATGAATTGCTTATTTATATGATTTTTTTTATGAATTAAAACCTATAACATAGTATAAAAAAGTTCTTTATCAAAGGTATGTGTTTTTTTTTGGATCAATGAAAATAGTATGATTTTTATTAATCTGATATAATAAGTACATAATAGAGAAGTTGTATATTTTAATATGGCCTACTTGCCAATCATCTACTACTCACCCTATCCCCATCTATAACATTTACAAAACATCCATTGCCCTGACATGTCCTATCCCCTTGTAATAAATGGGCTTTAAACAACCCAACTATGATCATCTTCAAAATTACAAAATGCCATGTTAATGGCCAAAATTTTCACTATCTATGTAATGCTTGCCAAAATAACTTAGAGAAAAATAACTAACTAACAAGCAAATAGAGATAATTTTTTTTTTTTTTGCATCATCTACTAATGCAACACATATAACTAAAATACTCAATATATTTAAACAACCATCTACTATGTATGCACTTAATCAATTTAAACATAAACATAATAGAATAATATGAAAGCAAAAATTAATACAACTCAACAATTATAATTCCCTAGGGTATCTCAACACCATTACTTAAATTAACCATAAGAACACAACATCATAATCAGTACCATAATTCATAACAATATAGCATTTCCTACAATTACTCCTCACACTTATATAAGAGATCATCCATGCATATACTTAATTACCATACAAATTCCATCTAACCCCTTTAGGTTCATTTTTAGAGAACCAATCCAAATGTTCCTTAAATCCCATTTACTCAATTACTAACATATCATCATTATCCTAAACATTACATATCATATAGCTAATTTCTTTGCCTTAAGAATAAACTTTCTACATTATTATGATTCCATTTACACAATCAATTACAAGAGACAAGTACAATAAGGGGAATGACTTATTTTCCATCTAAGCATATAAATACTCTTCCATCTTAGACTAATTATAAGACAATATAATCATTCATAAATCTAATACATATTTTCATAAATATACAACATCCAAGACACAACATAGAATCCACAAGGATTGCAATAACATGTACTACTACAAGATTCATGATCATGTTCCTATTACATCCTTTTCATTACATAGGACTACAATGTTATTTTTATCAATATGTATGATACTCAATCTAAAAATGTAACTATCTCATGATGCCACATGAATCATAATACATCAATCTTCTTCAATAATTAATCAAATAGTCGAAGAGATAAAGATTCCACTTCCATGCACAAGAGCATCCAATGAAAAAAATCCCAATGGAAGAAGGCATCAACCCACCTGACCATGTAGAACCAAAGGAACCACTCCCCATTCTAGGAGATGACACAAGGTCCCACACACACTGTAGACCTAGGATAACATCTACCAACCAAAGAGATCACAATAAGACAACAACCACAACTGAAAACAATCATGTGAACAAATAATCCAATCACATCACATGGCTAAATCAAAATCATAAAACTCCCAGAGGCATATCAACAACCATGGCATAAGGAACAAAGACACATGTAGGGAAGAGTGTCATCGCATTCTATCTTCACAAAGAAGGGTATAATATATAAACATCGAGATCTCTACCCAACACTACGGGATCTCCACCTATTCCCTTGATAGACATGTGGAACCCTCTTAACCTATGAGAGAATGAAGGGAGTTAGGTTTACCATCTCCATGGTCTTCCCAATATCATCTTGAATCTCCACTCAAGGGCTATGAGGTGGGGCACGAATATCTATTTAATTATCTTTTTTATGTGAGTCCTAATTACCCAACCCAACTAATTAATTATTATGGTTATCACTTGTTTAAATCAAGAAACTTTCAATGTGTTCTTGGTGGTCTAGATTTCAAGCATCCTTACAAGGAACCTCTTGATATCCTAATCTCTCATGACCCCAACCATCACATGGAAGCCCACTCCCCCTAACCATGCTCCAAGACCTTACACTAACTCATTTGAGGTCAAAATCTGACAAAATTTTCTGACAGGCGTGAATTAATTTATTGTTTCGTCAAGTGCCTTTCAATTTAATGTGAGATTTTCACTTTTTTTTCTAAACTGGTGCTTGATGTTCGTCAAAATTTTGATGAACAATATCTTTGCTATTTTGATGATATTCTGACTGATATCAATGATGACGATGATGATATGACCAATCCTTACAATGTCGAATCTGGATTAGATGATATCGACAATGAGTTGGATGAAGAAGAAGATCAATGATATATTTAATACCTTAGAATAATGTGTTAATGAGATCAACACATCTCCAAGCCACAAATGGAAAGGGCATACAAATGCAAAACAACAAAATGGGGATTTTTTTCTTCCTTAAATTATGGAGTTGCCTTTCTAGGTAGTTTCATTGGCCTAACCAAAAAATAAAATTTGTATATTTTCACCATAAATATTAATTCTAGAGTGGCTTTTCATCTACAATTCCATTGTGGTCTCACTTTTGATGATATTATAGATAAGGGGGTCACCATCTAGAAATTCCTCGTTGCCAACATTTTGGTTGAGAACTATAATAAAGACAAAGATAACATAATAACTAAACCAATAAAGGATCCAATGGAGGGAACAGCGGAGGGAACAACATTTGCAGGGGGGAATTTGAATTCAAGAAATGGAGGGAATAGCAATGCTAGTTCCTCTGGATTTGACTCCACTGCAGCTCGAGGACAAACATTTGATGATGAGGATGGAAGACAGGATGGGGACCCATGAACACAGGACCCTCCTCCCGATCTTGAAAAATTAAAAAATTTGCAAGATTCAAGCCCCGAGGCGGTGCAGATCGATTCAGGAAACACCAAGGAGGGGCGAATACCTAAACCATGGAATAGTCTCTTCGCTAGACAAGCATCTGGTAAACCGACTGGTAAATCATCTCTCCCCTTTGTGAAGGATATATCAGACAATAGAATAGGTAAACTTATGATTGAGATTCCTGATTTGGTTATTGACCATAGTATCTCTTTAATGACTCTTTCTCTACTGGGGAAATTTGTTGGACCCCGACCGAATATCGAGGATGTTAGATCCTTTGTTAAAAGAAAATGGAGAATGAAAGGACAAGTTGAAGTTTCTGCCCTGCCTTGAGGTTTTTTTGTTTTCTCTTTTTCATGTGGGGAAGATCTGGAAGTGGTTCTAAGTGGTGGCCCCCGGATGTTTGGTAAATCCTCTCTTTCTGTTAGAAAATGGACCCCTAATATGGAACTAAATGACTCCTTTTTTGAATCTACTCTGGTATGGGTTAGGTTGCCTGGGTTACCATTGGAATACTGGGTGGAGGATGTTTTCTCAGGAATTACTAATTCCTTTGGGGAGCTTATTGTGATAGACCCAATGACTGCAGCTCGCAAGAGATTGGTGTATGCACGCATTTGCGTCAACATATCACAAAATATGGATCTCCCAAGTACTATTGATATAAACTCCAAACTTGGGTTACGGGAACAAGCCATTGAGCTTGAATCTCTCCCTTTTGTGTGTTTTTCTTGCAAAAAAGAAAGTCACTGGGCTAAGGCTTGCCCCAGCAACCCTAAAAGACCTATGATTAAAGAAAAAAATATTAATAAACCGGTTTGGAAAGAAAAAAATAACAACAAAGACTACAACAAGTTAGAAGAAAAAAGTGGAAATCTGGTAAACAAACCAGAATATCAGGAAATTGACTCCACTAACCCTCCTAAAGACCCCTCCCTGAAGGGGAACAAGAAGAAGGAAACCAAGGGGTTTGAGATCAAAATAGGCAATACCTTTGAAGCCCTTAAGTCACAAGAGAAGGAGAATGAAATCAGTACAGAGACACTTGAAGATGGTGAGATTGAGGATATCACTGACTTTCATCATGAGGAGCTATATGAACCCATATCAAAGAAAGAAGAACCCTGTTTAGGGGAAGAGTTTCAAGAACAGGAAATAGATATGGGAAGGAGTAATAAGTTTGGATTGCCATAAGAAAACTTAAATTCTTTATTCCAGAACATAGAAGTGAATATGACCACTTCATCCCAGAAAAGAGAAAAGCTATGGAGCAACATACAAGATGAATCTAGGGTAGAACAACAAGAAGAAAACACAATAGGAAATGGAAAGAAAATTAAGACCAAGAAGGCAGGAGGTCCTAATGGAGTAAAAACCAGAACTAGATCTAAGGCAGATTTTGGGGCCTCAAGATCCCCACCGGGATGCAAAACTATGAAATGGCATAGGGACCAAAAGAGTAAACAAAACATAGCTGATGGAAGGCAGAGAACTATCAAGGAGTCCTGCCCCTAGGCTTCCAAATGAAAGTAATATCATGGAACATCAGAGGCCTAAATGGTCTCAATAAACAAGATATATTAAGGAACCTAATTCGAGATCAAAATCTGAATATTATCCTGGTTCAGGAAACTAAAATGAGTAAAGAGAAAGTGGAGAAACTAAACTTTTTTAAAAATGGAGGGGTCTGTGGCAGTAGCTCGAATGGAGCCTCTGGAGGGGTTGCAATATTCTGGAATAAAAGCACAACCTCTGGAGATATGATAGATGTGGATGGCAATATTTTATCCCTAAAAGCTAGAAATATCTTTGATGATAAGGAATTTGTTATCACTAATATCTATGCTCCTAATTCAAAATCTGCTAGAAGTAAATTCTAGAATAAAGTTCAGCATAAAAGGAAAAATTTCTCTATGTATAGCTAGGTTGTAATGGGAGATTTAAATACTCCTCTGCAAGACATAGAAAAATTTGGAGGTAGTCAATCTCAACCAGATAGCAGATTTGACCTGATGGAATTTATTAATGACAATGCTCTCATTGACTTGGATCTCAATGGGGCTTCCTACACTTGGTCCAATCGAAGAGATGGTGATGATCTTATTCAGGTAAGACTTGATAGAGCCCTTCTCTCTAATGATTGGATTCTTTCTCATAGTTGTTCCCTTTCTGTTATTAATAGAATTGGGTCAGATCATTATCCCATTTCCTTTGTTGCTGAGAACTCTAAGAATAATCAGAGATTCCCTTTTCATTTCAAAAAGATGTGGATCTCCCACCCTAATCTTGAAAATTCCATTGCTAAATGGTGGAATCTTGATGTTAATGGAAATGCCATGTATAAAGTTGCCAAAAAACTTAAATATGTCAAAACCAATATTAAGACTTGGAACAAGAAGGTCTTTGGTGATATTTTTGATTCAAAGAAAAAATTAAAGGAGGAACTGGACCAGATACAAAATTCCATCCAGAAAGAAGGTTACAAAAAGTATTCCAAAGCCATGGAAGATAAGGTCCTTGGCAACATCCACAACATTATTTCTAGGGAAGAAATATATTGGAGACAGAGATCCAGGGCTATATGGATGAAGGCAGGGGATAGAAACACTAAATTTTTCCAACATGACTTCCCTAAAACATAAGGCAACAAATAGAATCACAAAACTAACTATTGAGAACAACATTCTACTTAATAAGGATGACATTAGGGATGAAGCTGTTAGATTCTTCAAGTAGCTCCTATCTAGTAATGAGGACCTTGATTAGACCCATCAACTCAATTTGGTTAATAATATTCCTAAGATCATAAACCCTATTCAGAATAAGGCCCTTACTGCCATCCTGTTTGTTGAAGAAATCAAAAAAGTTGTCTTCTCTTTCCAAGGGGATAAAGCTCCGGGCCCTGATGGCTTCCCTATGTTCTTCTTTCAAGAATTTTGGAATATTATGGGGGAGGATACGGTAAATGCGGTTAAAGAATTCTTCAGATCTAGAAGAATCCTTAAGGAATTGAATTCCACTTTTATAGCCTTAATCCCCAAAGTTGTTGGGGCGAACTCTATGGGCAAATTTAGGCCAATTAGCTTATGCAATTCTTTCTACAAAATCATATCCAAAGTCTTGACTACTAGAATTTTGGCAGTGCTTCCCTTCATCATATCTGAAGAGCAAAAAGGATTTGTTCCTGGTAGGCAGATTCTGGACTCAATCATTCTTGTTCATGAGAACATTCATTCCCTTAGTGCTGCAAAGAAAGAAGGTTTCTTGATAAAGCTGGATTTGGCAAAGGCTTATGATAGAGTTGAGTGGGATGTTCTATTTAAGATCATGGGGGCTTTTGGTTTTGATGATAAGATTATCAAAATTATCAGAGAACTAATCACTACTCCTATGTTCTCTATTTTGGTTAATGGATCTCCAACAAAATTTTTTAAAACTTCTAGAGGGCTAAGACAAGGAGATCCCATATCTCCTATCCTTTTTACCATTTTGGCTGAAAGTATGAGCAAATTGATTCATAAGTTGAAACAAAGAAAAACTATCAAAGGTCTTCAACCTTCCTCTGCCAATGTTTTTTGCACCCATCAATAGTTTGTTGATGACACTATCCTCATGGGATATTCTCCAATCAAGGAGGTTGATGCCTTCAAAACTACTCTCAACTCCTATGCTTTGGCAACAGGTTAGCAAGTTAATTGGGACAAATCGGCTATGTACTTCCTCAATACTCCAATCATAAGACAACAGAAAATTGCCAATATTATTGGATGCAAAGTGGAATTGTTGCCTTCAACCTATCTGGGTCTTCCTTTAGGGCTGGCACCCCCAAATTCCTTCTGGAATATGATCATTGATAAAATTAATAAGAAACTTGCAGGATGGAAAGGCTCAATGTTATCTCAGGCTGGGAAAATGCAGCTCCTCCAAGCTACCCTTCAAAATCTTCCTGTTTATGCCCTCAGTCTGTTTGGTATTCTGGCTAAAATTGTTGAAGCAATGGAAAGAATTCAGAAGAGATTCTTATGGTCAAGAGTGGAAGAAAAGAAGAGAATACCTTTGATTGCTTGGGACAAGGTGTGTAGACCAAATAACAAAGGAGGGTTGGGGATTAAAATTATAAAAACTTGTAACAAAGCTCTTCTTGCCAAGCAGTTATGGAGAGCCTATGATACTAAGAAAGACTAGAACCAAATTTGGTTTGACAAATACATTAAGAATCAGACTATCCAGGGAATCCTCAATTCTGAAGATATCCCGGTTGGATCCTTCATCTGGAATAGTATTACCAAATCCATAAAAGTTGCAAAAGCTGGAGCTGGATGGGTCCTTGGAAAAGGTGATAGAATAAGGTTTTGGGAAGACCCCTGGATGAAGAATGAAGCCCTAAATGATCAAAACAATAGTTAAATTATTGAAGAATGTAAAAGGAGGTTTGGGCTGATGGTATGTGACTATTGGAAGGAGAATAAGTGGGTTAAACTTGAGGACATCCATTCTGGATTTTCCTCTCTCCAGAAAGAGTTGCTATCCTTTTCCCCTAATAAAAACCATGATGATGTCTTCCTCTCGAAAAGTGATCCTAAAGGTGAATTCACAGTTGCTTCTACCTAGAAAAACACTTTCTCTCAAACCAGCAATCCCATCTGGAGCAAAGTCTGGAATAGCATCCTGATCCCTAAAGTCAACATTTTCTTTTGGCTTGCTTCTCATAATAGCACCCTTACTCTTGATAATTTAATCCGAAGGGGCTTCAAATTCTCAAATAGATGTGAGCTCTATTAGAAGGAGGGGGAATCAGTTGATCACCTATTTTTTCATTGTTCCTTCACAAGGGAAATTTGGTGCAAAATGTGGGAAAAATGGAAAATTAACTGGGTCATGAACAAGAGCATTAAGGATATCATCTGGCAATGGAATTTTCCTACCAAATGTCAAATCATCAAGAACCTGTGGTCTTTGACCCTCCCCATGATATGTTGGGGTATTTGGAAAGAAAGGAATAATAGGATATTTAGGGAAGATAAGTGTAATACTTAGGTAGTCTTTGAAAAAATATGCAAGGCTATAAAGGAGAACATCAACATCCCTCACAAGAATAATCAACAATGGGCTATTATTGATATGAATGAAATGGAAAAAAACATCCTTACTGAATGGAACCTAATTCATAAGGTCTACAGATCGGACAACAAGAAGAAGAGAGATAACATTGTTTGGAGGTTTCCTGATTATGACTGGATAAAGGTTCATTTTGATGGGGCTGCTAAAGGGAACCCTGGAAAGGCTGGTGGAGGTGGAGTTATCAGAAATGCTCAAGGAATTTGTATTGTTGCTTTTGCTTCCCCTTTTGGAACCCAAAATAACCATGTGGCTAAAGCTATGGCCATGCTAAAGAGCCTCAAGTTAGCTCAGGAATTCAAATTTAAAAGAATCTGGCTCGAAGGGGACTCTTTAAATATAATACAAGCCCTTAAAGGTATTAGTTTTGTTTCCTGGAATATTGCCAATATTATTAAAAATGCTAAAGATATTCTAAATAACTATGATAGCATTATTATAACCCATACATTTAGAGAGGGCAACAAGGTAGCAGATATCCTTGCCAATGAAGGGGTCAAATTGGAGAAGGGCATCAAATACATAGGGGAAAATCACATCAAGCAGGAAATTAAGGAACAATTATACTTTGATCACCTTAATGGATCAAGCTAATATCATGATTGATTTCTGGGGAACGAGTACCAATGATAGATTTTGGAGGCGGATGAATTGCCAGATGATGAGTGTTTCTCGGCATCATAACCAAGATCATATGTGTGCGAAAGGTAATTGTAATAATAGCCAGGTTCGTATGAACATGAGTAGCAATCTCAAAATTGTGAAAGACTCTTTACAAGGGGAAACCAAAAATTCAGAGCTTTACCCGTGGGCTGAGAATTGTAGCAGAGGATATCATTACCCGGAAAGAAGAATGGGAGGCAACCTTAACAGGAATGAACCTTCAGGCTGTGAGCATTGGAAGAGTGAAAGAAAGGTGTGGAGAAGGCTCCACAGACACAGTTTCACTGATTATATGGAGAAGCTCCATGGTAGTAGAAACTCTGTGTCTGATGGTTTTGCTAAAAGCTGGAGCAATAACAGGGCTACCTTGTTTGGGGAAATCTGGCAAATCAATGAAAATTTGATCTCGGAGGTCACGGGACTCAAGATGGAGGGGACAAAATTCTACAGGGATAGAAAGTATGCCACTGAGGCCTTCAAAAATTTCCCGAAGATGGAGGATGAGAAGGGCAACCTGACGAAGAAGGACAACATATCATACTATACCCCCCAATAGGTAAAACCTTTCTAGTAAAAAGTTCTTAGGGCTTTAATGGAATATTTAACTATGGATGGCAGGTTTACGAAAATTTACAACTATCATTTCACCATCCTGAACCACTTCCACCATGGGGCTAAAATATCTTTGCCCTTCTATTTAGCCTCCTCTCTAAACGAGAGCCTGGTCGACCATGTTAAAAAGCCCAGCTCCTACCCTCTAGCGCACTAGGGACTCATTATGTTGATTTATGAATATATTAAGGATAAGACTAGGGCTACCAAGGATGATCCTTTAATCATCAATGCTCAAATATCTAAGAAATGCATAGACTCTGATTCGACTGGGGAGCCCAGCACCCCTACCCATAAAAAAAGGAAGGTTGAAACCATGCAGGATGAAAAGGATGTGCTTTTTGATGAAGAAGAGGGAAAGAATCAGGAAACTAATTCTGAAATGGAGCTTAACAAGGAGGAGAATTATGGGGAAGGAGAGGAAGGGGGAAATTCTGAGAATCGTCAACCCAATCCTGAAGGATCAAAAAGTGAGAAAGAGGCTATGAAGCCTAAGGAAGGTGAAAACCCTAATGTGGAGGATACTGAACAAAGCAAGGACTTTGCAGATACCATCCTGGACACCACCTACAATTGCACCCTTGAATTCTTCAATTTTCAGAAGTGGGTGGTTGAAAACATCACCAACATGTAGGGTAAACAAAGGGAGCTAGAGGTTAAGATCAACAAGCTGATCAAGATGTCTAACTCTGGGAAATAACATGAAGAGATGGAGAACAGTGAAGTGGAGGAGGAAATGGAAATGGAAGACTGGCTGGAGAGAGATTTAATAAAAGGTGACCTGAAACATTTGGAGGACGTCATTAAAATCATGAAGGAACAGGTGGAGGAGAATAAGGACAACGTCAATGCCCGGATGGCCTGAAATGAGAAAGCCTTTAAAAGCCTTATGAACCATAGCCTCCAGGTTCTTAAAGTCTCCTCCCAGAATATGAATGCGCTGGTGAGTCATCTGGAAAAGAAAAACCAGGAGAAGAACATGATTATTATTGAAGATGCTCCTACTTCCAGCCTAAGCCACCAGACCCCTAGGTGCAGAACTAGGCAGACTACGATAGAGAAGGACATGAAGATGAAAGAAAGTTAGATTGCTTAGGAAAATACCGACTTGAGGGAAGCGGCCAAGGCAATGATGCTCTTGGTGCAGAATGCAGAAGAAACCATGAAGAATTTCTAAATTTCTTTATATGCTGGGCTTGGGGTCAATTTCTTGCTGGCCTCTTGTTATCCTTTTCTCTGTTGCTGGTTTTTTTGCTGGTCTTTTGCAGACATTGTGTTTTGTTTCTTTCCTAAATATCTTTCATATGTAATGGGTTTCAAGTCCCTTAAAACCTGTTTTTATTTAATCAAAAACTAAACCAATAAAAAAACACATGGGCTAAAATAAAATGTTATCAAATGATGGGGTAACTAACTCCAAATTCATTTAGAGCCCGAACATGTACCTAAATAAAAATATACCAATGTTTCAAAATGTCCAACAACTAACACATGTTGTTATACCACAAGGATATTCAATAATCCAAAATCATCCAAAACATATGTACACTTCCTTTGGGGAGCTTAGCAAAGTAGTATTTCAAAAATCAGTTGAAGCTAACCTTATTAAATTCCCACATACCATAGTTTTCAATGACAATGCACCCAAACTTGCATTATTATTAGATTATTATTTTTAGGCCTTCATGAGGTGTTCAAATAAAGTGTTTTGTAGACGTTTTGTGCTTCAAGTTTACATAATAATTAAAAGGAAGGAAAATAATTGGTTCCAAATTGTATTTTAAATTTGAAATATAAAATTTTATTTTGAAAGTATAAAAATGAACTTTTACTCTATTTGGCTCATTTTTATTTGAATCTCGCGCACGTAGGAGCGAAGAGTTGGGGCTATGATATTAGAAGGAATAATCCTATTCTATAAGAAATCCAAGTAGAACCCTCATTGGCATAATGACTAAAAGGATCAATTGAAATACCAAGCCGCCCATAAAGCATCCAACCAGCGAAAAATTGAAAAATAGAGGGAGAGAGAGGACAAACAAGTGCAAGTGCTAGCAAATCCACTATATGTGTTGCATTCTATATTTTGGTCAGCTCCCATTAATCACTAAATCTACTATAAAATCCTTCCAATTTACTAAACAAGGTTGAAATGGTACTGTGTTTTTTTACATTGAGTGGGTAAGGCTTTTTGGGGCAGAAAATTTGTATCAGCTCTTGTTGAGTCCATAGGCATACATCTTCTTCATGAGATTGCCTAACTTGTATGGTCTCGGGCATACAACTCTCTCTTTCATAGTTTACCCAAAAATTTTATGGTTCTTACATTTTTTTAAAATTTATTTATTTTGATGTCAATTTTTGTCATCAGATTGTAAAACCACTCTTTGCATTCCTTCCAACTTCAGCATTTTGTTACAAGGGAAAACATCAAATGATGTACTACAGAGCATAATGCTCAGATAATATTAAAATAGTTTGTCACAACACTATGACATCATTCTTATGAAATACACCATGACTAAATATCATATGGGTGTTATACCATCCTTAAAATTCCTTCAACTTCTCTTAACATGGTCTCCATGGATTGTAACAAACCCCTCGCTCACAAGGTTTCTAGTTGTATTGCAAATATAATTGACATTGAATTCCTTGGATCCCTGTTTGTGCATTTCCTCTAGTAACTCTGTTATACGTGTTTATGGTCCCCTTGTCTGCATCTTTTCCATGATAAGAATCCTAACTAATGAAACAAGATTGGCTCATCTTATTCTTTCACTGGCTAAAACTCCCATAGTGATGAGATCCATGTCAATAGTCCTAGTTGAATGATCGGTGGCAGATTGTTGAAGTGCAACTTTAGTTAGGAGGAATGCTTCTACCACATCACACCTTTCAACCCACTCAGAGAATCGAATGCAGGCTAGTGCTTCACTAATTCTTATCAGCCTTTCAATTTGACGAGGTGTCGCTATGATAACCTTTTTGGTATTGCCAAGGAGGTTGCCCTTCCTACGCATTTCAACATAACCACAAATTAGATCCTCTGCAGCCTCATTAGATATTTTAGGATGTATATGTTATCTTGCATAGGTGATATATGAAGTGAGGGTTGGGAGGTCCAATGCATCCATTTTTTGATCCTCAGGCTCATCATAATGCAATGCAACAAGATGCCTTGCATGACATCGATCTGTTTGTTCATCAAATTTATCAAGCACTAGGTAGATCAGATCAAACCTAGAAAGCAATTTTGGAGGAGGTTGGATATTATAAAAAACTGAATGTCTAGGGTTGTAGCGTGAGCTGCTAGGATTGGCACAAGCTAAAACCAATGTCCTTGCATTAAGAGATGCTATGATCCCAACCTTTGCAATTGACATTGTTTGTTGTTCCATAACCTTATGTAACATGCTATGAGCATTATCTGACATCTTGTCAAACTCATCTATGCAACAAATACACCTATCACTCAATACTAGTGCTCCACTTTCTAGACCTGTTTCACCAGTTTTAGGGTCCTTTGATATATAAGTAGTCAAACCAACAACAAAACTTCCATGACCAATTGTATAAATTCCTCAAGGAGCTAACTTATGCACATACTGAAGTATTGTGCTTTGTTACGTTAAGTAGGTAAGGCTTTTTGGGGCAGAAAATTTGTATCATCTCTCATGGAGGCCATGGGCATACATATCCTTCATGAGATCACCTAACTTGTATGGGCTCAGGCATACAACTCTCTCTTTCATAGAGTTTACCCAAAAACTTTTATGGTTCTTACATTTTTTATTTTTTTTATGTCAATTTTTGTCATCAAATTGTACAACTATGCTTTGCATTCCTTCCAACTTTAGCATTTTGTTACAAGAGAAAGTACCCAATGATGTACTGCAGAGCATAAACAAGTATAGTCAAATTAGTTATTAAAGAAAGATTCACACAATGAGATAGTGTTGAAAATATATTTATGTAGGGTGCCTTATAGCAGTCCTCTCTATTCAACGCTATCTTGTAGGGTGCCTTAAGGTTCTGACTAAATAAGGTTATGATTTTACAAATTTGTAATTTCCCCTAGGGCAAATGACTAAATAAGGTTCTGATTTTAGATGTTGATCAAATTTTGGAAGCAAATACCTTTAACCTCTATTGATCTGCAACTGCAAAACATAATCGAAAGATATTAATAATTATATTAAGGGTTTCTCATATAAACAAGTATAGTCGAATTAGTTATTAAAGAAAGATTCATACAATGAGATAGTGGTGAAAATATATTTATGTAGGGTGCCTTATAGAATTTCTCCCTATTCAACGCTATCTTGTAGGGTGCCTTATAGCAATTCTCCCTATTCAACTCTTAAGTCCTCGTTGGAAAGATACTCAATAGATTTTGGTCAAAAGATAAATTCATCCAAATCCAAAGTTTACATCCTTAACTCTAATTGTCTTGTAAAAGCTAATATTACTAGGGTCCTACACTTCCAATGATAGAACTACCTCAAAATCACTTTGGAATTCCTTTCTTGATGGTTCAAAATAAACCTTCAAACCATCAGAAAGACATTCAAAGCTTACAAAGTAGGATCTCTATTTGGAAAGGAAAATGGTTATCAATGGCATCTAGAATACAAATGATAAAATCAGCTCTTGACACCATTCCCAATTGTTACATGGTTGTTTTCAAAGCTCCTAAATCAATAGTCTCAAATTTAGAGAGTTGTCAACAATTTCATTTGGAAAGTAAATCTAGATTAAAAAAAAATCCATCTAATCTCATTAACAAACATGAGTTTAGATAAGTCTAAAGGTGGATTGGGTATTCACAACATCTCAGTGATAAATTTAGCTCTAGGTACAAAATTGGTTTAGCACATGTACAATAAGCCTCATGCCAAATCATGTAAATTTATGCAAAGGAAATACATTTATTCTTCTAATCCAAGAAATAAGTTTACAGTTTCTAATCCTTAATTTTATTATTATTATTTTTTATTAAATTATTAAATTATATTTCAAAGTAGGGACATTAGAGTACGCCCTTCCCAAATTTGCTTGTCCTCAAGCAATGTTGATTTTAAGTTTCTCAAACAAAGGTGAGAAGCATGACACATCTATGACCTTCATATCCCCTTTGGTTCAGTCTTGTTATTCTCATATTCTAGATTAATTGAAAATATAGATCCAAACACATAGCATACACTTGAAAATACAAAGCATACACATGGATATATGAAGACACAAAGCATACACAGAGTATACACATGAATATATGCATTGTTATACCCTTCTTATTGGTTATAATGCATTTATTATTGTATTGCTTGGAAATAAAATATTGATCCATAATTAATCGATAATGTATGTATTGTACTACTTGGAATAAAAATATTGTTCTATAATTTATGTATTGTATTGCTTGGAAATAAAATATTACAAATATGCAAGTATATGTGGTATTGAAAAACCACCAGAGTTCTGCCACCCAAAAAAAAAACCCCAAAACCACCCTTAAAACCACCATCCCAGCAAAAACCAAACCCTACTGTAGACCTGCATACACCTACTACATGTAGAATCGGCCTACCAAAACTACTAGCAAAAATCCCCACGTACATACAAAATTGGGGAGAAAACAGACATATAATAAAAATATACAAACAAACAACACAAACTCCATTGGTAATGGCAGGATTAACCCATAAGCGTCCTATACATAGAATTTTGAGAGTCACTTCATTGCTTGGGAAGTTTAGGGTCTCGGCTACAACTCTCGATCCACCTCTTCTCATGCCACTTCATGAAGAACCCCTAAAACCTCATTACATTGCTTCAACCTTTTGAAAGTTTTGAATGCCTTCCACCTACGAAAAGCAAGAGCTTTGCATCTTGCCTTCAAATCATCATCAACCCATCGAATGAGTGGTAGCGACGCCATCGGACCAGCCACCCCTATCTCAGGAAGAATTACCACCATTGGGACCACACGAGCACACACACTATCCAAGTTTAACAGATACCTTGAGTCAATTACAACTCTCAAAGCATTTTTCACCTTGTCCACCTTAGCCTCAAATTGGAAACCCCAAGCCGCAATCAATGAATATGCCTCCATGTTCATCCTGTAGCGATGACTTACATGGACAATTTCCTCTTCCAACAACATCTTCACAACCTCGTACAAATGATCATCCTTAAACAAAAGAAAACATTTTAGCCTCCTGCCCATGAATCATCAAACAAATGGGACTAATTTCTTGTCAGTATGGAAGGAGAAATTGGCTTCCATGCTGCATAAGGCACCCAAGACAACTCTACATATAGTATGATACCAATAAAATGGTACCCCAACAACAGTCCACCCAATCCACTCAAGCTTTAAACACGTCACACTCAATTATGATAGCCATCCACCGTCGACATTTATCACAATCTCTACCATCATTCCTCTGAATGTTATAGTTCATCCACACAATTCGTCCACATAAGTCGGCATTAAAACAATCTAAATATTATCCATTCAGTGCATACGACAAGGCAATATCTCTTCTTATGAACATTCTCGATCACCAGAAGGCAATAATGCAAGACATTTTGTTCAAATGTATTCAAGACAATTCGCAACATTTAATTATTTTTGGGCTGATCCACATATGTGCACTGTCCCATTAAAGGTTCTGATGCCATTTCACAAACCCGCTTTATTCCTCCTTTCGAAATGGCAACCTTTTCACTAATTCCAAAGTGGTAGTTGATGCCCTTTGTGAAATAGCATCGAGTTCGCTATTTCACAATCCTCACTTTTTTCTTTCTCGAAATGGTGATGTTTTCACCAAATCACCATTTCTCAAATCGTTATTTTAGCTTTGCGAAACAACGACAGGTTTTCTATTTCACATCCTTCATATTTAGACTACGTGAAATAGTGAAACATTCACCATTTCACATGCTTTGTTTTTTGACACTTGCGAAATTGACATCTGACGATGTTGTTGTATGTGCGACAATATTTTCATCGAATTGGCATGCTCCACATCGCTGCAATTGTGATGAACCACTTAAATATCTGATGAAGTTTTTGTATGTGCGATGATTTTTTGGTTGTAATTACCAATGTTTTGTGCTGATTGTTCGTCGTGACTAACAAAATTTTCATCGATATTGCGACAAAAACCACTTGTATTTTTTCGCAACATCATTTGACAACACTTGGTCGAGAGTTTGACGAAAATGGGAACATTAGACAAGCAAAAAAAATTGTTGGGTATTTTGTCCATAATTCGATGATAGTTCATTGAAATTTCAACAAACATGCGTCAGAAATTGGTGCCAAATATAGTAGTGTTAGGGTATACACAACAATAATATCAACAAGGAGGCTCAATAAAACATCATAAAATATCTACATGCACAAATGCAATAAAACGCTTGTAATGCCCCTCTAGCCCGGCTACAGAACAATGTGTTAGAGTAATCGGGTTTTTACTTGATTAATTAAATGATATTTGTTTAATTAATTAAGTTCCCCTTTATCTCTTTTACACTTAAGCTAACATTAGGTGCATAATAATTAATTCTTTTATTAATTATTATGTGCAAGCCTAGGGTTTTCCCTTTTAGATTTTTTTGACCTATTAGAGGTTGAATATTCTTTTCTTTTGTATCATTATTCTATTACACATTTTTGTGAATACGGAGCTCTCATATTCTTGAGCATTTCCTGTGTTTATGTTTTTCTCTATTGCTTCCTTGCTTCTCCTTGTAATAGGTTTATTTAGCTTGCAGAGATCATTTGGGCTCCTGTGGTGTTGTATTTATCAACTCTCACATGGTATCAGAGCTTCAGATTTGCAGCTACCTATTCTTGTTTTGAGTTTTTTTTGTGCACCTAGGGATAGACCTTTTTTTGAGAACTTTGGGCCTAAACAGACCTCACCATCATACTTAGAAGGCCCAAAAACCCCTATGGTCATATAGATCTTGATCACTTTAGACACTTAAGCCTCTAGGGGTATTTTTTTGTTCTGTACCAGGTCATATGACACTGGCACGCAGTTCAAGAAATTTTTAAAAAAATTCAATTTTTTGCCTTTTTATGGCATGCAGGCCAAAATTTGTTTTTCAAAAAATATTTGGCAAAGTTTTTTAAAAAAAATAAAAATTGGGGGGTTTAGCCCATGGTACACAGGGCACCGTGGGCCCCCTGGCTTGCAGCAGGCCCTACTAGCCGTCATCCCTGATAGAGTGGGCCCCGCCAGCCACCGGCCTCCAAACCCCCGTCGGCCACTTCCTGACCCTGCCAGCCTCCGACTGCTACTGGCCTCCACCCCGGCCACCACCGTTGCACCACCCGCTCCGCCACCAAAGCGCCGCCCTGGGGCCACCTCCGCCTGACCCTGCCATCAGACAGCCTCTATCTTGCCTTTGTAGGGGGGGTTGGTTTTTTCTTCATATCTTGAGCATACGGAGTCAGTTTTTCAAAAATGAATAGGCGTTGGAAAGATCTTAGCATGCTCTATTTAGATATGTGATCTTGTTTCTCAAATATTTCATCAAGTACATGAGATTTCAGTTTGAAGTTGTTTTTGCTTATGCACTGCTTCATTCTCACCAGTATGTACTAGGGTTTGGGTTTATCTCTTGTGGGGGGGTGTTTTTTTCTTGCTTTCTATCATTTATATCAGAAATATAGAACACCAAAACTCTCAAAACAAACAAACTCTTCTGCATCTTCTGTCTATTCAAAAATATCACATAATAATAAAAAACACAAATAGGTATAGCTGCAAAGTTTCATGGCAGACTCTTCAGTTGAGTTGTTGACCTCACACAACTATCACACTTGGAAGCCTTGCATCATGAGGCTTCTTAGGGCAGGAGGGTTATGGTCTTGTTTGGATGAGGTTCAACCTCTGTTGTAGCATCCTTTTGAGCTTCTTCAACATAGAAACAAGATGGATGAGGCCATGGGTTTGCTCTCCTTACATGTTTCCGACAGTCTTATATTTCACCTTGATTCTTTTCTCACTCCTTGAGATATGTGGTTGAAGTTTGAGACTCTCTTTAGGAGAGTTAATGAGATCCAAGCATTACAAATTGAGGCAAAGTTAGTTTCCTTGTTACCTGATTCCTTTCCCACCATTGAGTATTTTTTGAACAAATTCAAGACTACCAGATTTGTGCTCTAGGGGTGTGGAAAGACCAAGACAGACCTAGAGTGCATTTACTTGATCCTTTTGAAGCTTCAGGGTCCTTTTCAGTTCTTTGCCTCTACTTTCTACTCCACCATGGATGGCTTGGGTGCTTGTTTTACCATGCCTACCTTTGATGTGTTTTGTGAGCGTTTGTCTGATGAGCAGTCTCACCTTTCTCAGCTAGACATGCTCTCAGGTTCTAAGAATAAAGCATTGGTTGCTTAGTCATCTAAGGAGAAGCAAAAGTAGAAATCAAAGCCAAAGAAGAATTCTGTAGGCAGTGAGCATTCCTCCAAGCCACCTCCTAAGTCTGATTCTAAACCACCATTTAATCCAAAACAAGAGAAATCCTCATAGTCTAGTGAGTCTTCCTCCAAGACGAAGAAGAAATCAGGAGATACTTGTAGTTTTTGTGGCAAGGAAGGACATCTAGTCTCTAGGTGTTGGAAATGATTAGAGGCTTTAGAGGAAGTCATGCAACAACATCACATCTCCTCACCTCAAGCGTCTTCTCCTTCCATAGGGAAAGGTCATTCTCTCACTGCTTGAGCTTCAACCTATGGGTCCACTTGGATTTTAGATTCTGGTGCTTCTCACCATATGACTCACACTCAACAGTTGGTTACTTCTCTTTCCTCTTGTGGTACTTCATAGATTGCAGTGGGTGACTTTGTTCAGCTTTCAGTCTTGGGTTCAGGTTTTGTCTCTTTGGATGGGGGTACTTTGCAGGATGTTCTGGTTGTTCTTGACATATCGACAAACCTCCTGTCCATTTATCAGATTTGTCATTCTAGCTCTGGTAAGATAGTTGAGTTATCACCACATGATGTGGTTATTTGGGACCTCCATGACTTTGATTTGGTTATGGCCACTGGGAGTGTTGATATTGCATCTCATCTTTACAGATTTGATGGATTTGAGCCCTCTATGGGTACATGTTCATCTCTTATAGCACATGTAGATTCAGTGAGTAAGCTTTGGCATGAGATCTTGGACCATGTCAATTAGAGATATCTTCAATAAATGAGTACACTAGCACTTGTTCTTGGGATCCCATAGATTTCCTGCACTGATGGTGTTTGTCATGGTTGTGTGCTTGGCAAGCATCACAGGGATCCCTTTCTGAAGGGAAGAGCCCCTCGTGCTTTGGCACCTTTCGAGTTGATTCACAGTGACCTCATGACATTCCCTACTTCTTCTTTTTCTGGGGCCAAGTAAGTACTCACATTTATTGATGACTTCTCCAGACACACATAGGTGCTTTCTTAAGTACAAGTCTGATGTCTTTGATTCATTTCAAATCTTGAAGACATTTGTAGAGAAGCAGTTTGGTTGTTCTATTCGAAGAATACATACAGATAATGGGGGGGAGTATGTGAATCAGGCTTTCAAATATTTTTGTATTGAGCATGGTTTACAACATCAGTTTACTATTCCCTACACCCCTCAGTAGAGTGGTGTTGCTGAGAGAAAGAACAAGACTTTACAAGAGATGGTGAATTGTATGATTCAGTCCAGGTCCATGGATTTGTCTTTTTGGGCTGAGGTAGTCAATTGTGCCAAATAGATTCAAAATTGGATGCCTCACAAGGCGGTTCGACATATGACTCCTAAGGTGGCTTGGTTTCATGACAAGCCTGATGTTTCCTTTTTCCAAGTATTTGGAAGTGAGCCATGGGCATTTATTCCTAATTCTCAGAGGAGAGAAATGGAGTAGAAGAGATGACCCCTCATTTTTGTTGGCTGCTATGAGTATGTTAAGGCGTATAGGTTGTTTGATCCTGATTCTAGAGAGGTCTTGTTTCGATGAGATGTTCAGTTTGATGAGTGCCTTCCCATAGTGGATACCCTGTCTCCAGTGTCTACCCCTCTTCCTACTCCTCCCAGTGCATCTCTTCAGGATCATTTTGAGGATGATTATGATGATACTGTTGATGATCCACCATCTCCACCTCCACCTGCTCCACCTCAGATGCCTAAGTGGGATCGCTTTACTATTGAGGTAGCAGGATCTATGGCTGGTGATCCTTTAGATGCTCCTCACACCTGTTCTCATATTGTGGGTTCTAGTCTTTTGAGTCATGCCATTTCAGATGATCCTCATAAGTTTTCAGAGGCAACAGGACACCCTGAGTGGGATTGTGCTATGGAGGAGGAGTATTCTTCTTTGATGAGGAATAATACTTGGGATCTATGTCCTCTTCCTAAGGGCGGAAAGATGGTTTGGTGCCGATGGTTGTGTCACACCAAGTATGTTGCTGATGGTTCAATTGATAAGTACAAAGCATGTCTTGTTGCGAAGGGTTTCTTGCAGGTTGAGGGTATTGATTACTCTGAGACATTTGCCCCTGTCACCAAGATGAACTCTATTCTCTTTGTACTATCCCTTGCAGCTTCTAGGGGATGGCCCATTTTTCATATGGATGTGAAGAGTGCTTTCTTACATGGAGACCTACAGGAGGAAATCTATATGGAGTAGCCTCAGGGATTTGTGTAGGATAGTTCTTTGGTTTGCAAACTTTGGCATTCATTTTATGGTTTCAAATAGGCCCCTCGGTCTTGGTATGAGAAGATGGACTCTTTCTTGCTCTCCACTGGTTTAACACGCTGTCATTCTGATCACACAGTGTACATTCAACATCTTAAGGGTGAGATCCTAATTCTTGTGCTATATGTTGATGATCTCCTCATCACAGGTAGCTCATCCTCTATGATTCAGCTATTCAACAAGCCTTGATGGACCAGTTTGAGATGACAGATTTCGGTCTTCTACACTATTTTCTTGGTCTTCAGGTGATTCAGTCTTCTGATGGGATCTCCATTTACTAGTAGAATTATGCTCTTGACATTCTTCAGCACTTTGGCATGCTTGATTGCAAGCCTTCCCCCACTCCTTTTCAGTTAGGGGTTGGTTTGATTACTACTTGCCCCACTCCTAAAGTAGATTCTACACTTTACAAGCAGTTGGTTGGCAGTTTGTTGTACCTGACACACACTCATCCTAACCTTTCCTTTGTGGTTGGCCTTGTCTCTCGATTCTCCCATGATCCTCATGAGAGTCATTGGCAAGCTGCTAAACATATTTTGCGGTACATTCGGGGCTCTATTTCTCATGGCATTCACTACACATCAGGGGAACCTCACATTGTTGGCTACACTAACTCAGATTGGGTTGGTGATGTCATTGATCAGAAGTCTACTTTTGTCTTTGTTTTCTATCTTGGCTCTGGTCCTATCACATGGTCTTCTAAGAAGCAGACTACTCAGGCATTATCATCTACAGAGGTTGAGTACCAAGTTGTTGTGCTCACAAGTTAGGAGATCTTATGGCTTCGATAGTTGATGACTGAGTTTGATTTTCCTCCTAATAGTCCCACTATTCTTTGGTGTGACAATCAGCGTGCTATTCACATTTCTCTCAACCCGGTGGAGCATCAGTGGACGAAACACATTGAGCTTCACATGCATTTCATTCGCCAATTGATTCAGGATGGTTCTCTTATTTTGGATTACATTCCCACTGCCGAGCAGGTTGCAGACATCTTCACGAAACCTTTTGCATCACCGCGCTATCTTTAGTTGCTCTCTATGCTTGGGGTGAAGGAAGTTATCCTTGGGGGGTCTTTATGAGGCCTTCCTTCATATTTCTTTCAGGATGTTCTTTTATCTCTTTTTGGAGAGGAGTTTTTTCCCACTGGGTTTTCTCCTTTTTCTCCATTTCATAGAAATTTCCTTGTATTTGGGTACCTGATCAAGCCTTGTTGTTGGGACCCATCTTTCCTGCTTTCAATAGATGTTCTAAGTTTTAGCTTCTTTCTAAGTCTAGCTTAAGGGGGGGTGTTAGAGTAATCGAGTCTTTACTTGATTAATTAAACGATATTTGTTTAATTAATTAAGTTCCCCTTTATCTCTTTTACACTTAAGCTAACAATAGGTGCATAATAATTAATTCTTTTATTAATTATTATGTGCAAGCCTAGGGTTTTCCCTTTTAGGTTTTTTTGACCTATTAGAGGTTGAATTCTTTTCTTTTGTATCATAATTCTATTACACATTTTTGTGAATACAGAGCTCTCATATTCTTGAGCATATCATGTGTTTATGTTTTTCTTTGTTGCTTCCTTGCTTCTCCTTGTAACAAGTTTATTCAGCTTGCAGAGATCGTTTGGGCTCCTGTGGTGTTGTATTTATCAACTCTCACACAATGAGGTATTGTGTATTATATCTTTCCAATAATGTTATCAATAGATATATTTGATATTAAATGTTAATCGACAAAGTTTTAAATTAGTTATTATTATTACTTACGAGTAATTAATAATTAATGTTTATGTTTGTAATTATAAAGATATTAAGGAGGATAGGCTAATGCATGATTATTTGGCTAATAAATTATGATTAAGTGGTAAATGAATTAATTAATAATAATGCTTTGTAATTGAAGTAAATAAGGCCTTATTATTAATTAATTGAGTTATATTTTAATATGTTGGTGGAATTTAATTATTAATTCGTTATAGGCTTGTTAGCGTTGAGATTTATTTAATTAATTATTATTACTTATGTGGAATAAATAATTGATTTATATATATAAGTATTAAGGTATTAATGTAGTAAAAATACTTTGTTAATTTATAAATTAATATTTTTTTTATTAATAATTTAATTAATATTAAAGATTGGTTTATATAAATATTAATAAAAGCTTCTTCTTGGTAGTTAAACGAGTTGTATATTCATGTTGAAATAAATTAAAATTGTTTATTAAATTTATTAGAATTTTTAATTAAAAAAAATTAATAAAGTTTCTAAATGGGACACTTTTTTATCTTTTGTGCATATGTGAGTTCTGGGGGAAATTTCCATTTCCCAAGAGGATTTTTTTGGAAAACCTTTTATATTTAGGAAAATTTCCAAAATGAGGGGTTGTTTCTTTGTTGTTTCCTTTTTCTGAATTTTGGGGAGACAGTTCTGGAAAAGAGAATTTTTGTAGATGTTTCTCGAAGGGGAATTGGGTAGAGGTTTTGGAGTTGCTTTTGGGGAAATCCATGTGTGTTGCCGGAGCTGGAACTAAAGGCTTGACTTGCAAATTTTCTTCCAAGAGTGCGATTATAGGTAGGGACTAAAATCCCTAGGGGTGAGGTACTATTTTGTTTTGAAATTTTTATGAGTGTTTTCAAAAATATTGTCTATTATTTAATTTGGGTAAATTTAGATTTATCATTAAGAATTTTACTTCTTTTGGTTATTTCCTGTGAAAAGTTATGGAAGAAATTATTTTGGAGTTTTTTAAAAATGGGATTCCTGTTATTTATATTGGATGTGGTTGAATTCAGATTCGTTATAAAAGAAATTAAGAGTAATTTAGCAATTTGGGTTTAAAAAAAAAAAGACATTCAAATTAAAGTTTCTGCATTTTATTCCATCCCTGTGAATGAGAGATTCAATTTGGTGTCCTCGGGTTGTTTGGAAATGTATTAGATTATTGTGTTAATTGTAATAACTATTTGTATCATTTTAAAATTTCCAGATTTAGTTATAGGATTAGATGTTGTTAATAAATTTATTTTACTACTTGTTTGTGCATTAAGCCTCTTTAAAAAAATTATGTTGTTATAAATTTTGATGGGGTTTTGGCTAAAATTTATAAAATAAAAATTTGATTGATTTAAATATTTTTAAGTTTCTTGTTTAAAAAAAATATATTTAAAATAAATTTTATTTTTTTGGAGGCATGGGGAGTCGTGGCTCTACCCACGACCTCATTGTGGAGTACCACAGTGTGTGGTGTCCACAACTATGGTAGCCACAACCCATGGGAAACCACAACTGTGGTAGCCACAACCCGTGGGAAACCCACAACCATGGTACCACAGACCATGGGGCCACGACTGTGGTATCCATAGTACCGTGGAAACCCACGACTGTGGGATCCACAGTTTGTGGAGGTCCATGACTGTGGGGTTTTATCCATAGTTCGTGGTGTAAACGTTGTAGGGTGTATTTAATTTTGGTTATGGTGTTTTTCTTTAGTTAAGATTTTACTTTGTTTATATATATATGTATGTATATTTATTAATATAGTTTTGAGTTCGAGTTATTGATGTGCTTGGATTAACATAGTGGTGTTTTGGTTAATGAGATTATTTGGATTTTAATAAAAAGAACTTAAAGTAATACATTGTTGAAAGTGTAATATAAATTAAGTAATCATTTCTTGATGTAGTAACTTGATGTGATTGGAAATTCAAGGATGATCAAAATCTTTGGATTTACAACATAGTTTGGGAAAAACTAGGGAAATAATGTTAAAAAAGAGTGTGCATATTTTATGCTTTAATATGTTTTAACAAATGAGTTTATGGCATTAAGAAATAAACTTGTTTAATGCTTTGATTTGACCTTTGCTTTCAATACGTGTCTTTATCATTTTGTAATGGTCCAGTAGTAGTGAGTTGATCGGTTGTTGACCAATTAACTCTAGGTAGTCTATACCATGTTAAGATTGGTAATGGTCAAAGTTTTAGTAGTTTGTTGGATACCCCATGTGATGTGTATATTGGTGATGCATAATTATTAATTTTAGATTATGGTGCTTCGTTGAATAATTAGAATTTATTTCTGAATTCCAATCGAGACCAACATGGAAATGTTTTCTATTTTTAGGTGAATCTTGTACTTGTTTTCTAATTTGGTTGAGGTAGTTAGTTAAGTACATAAACCTTTTAACTATAGCCATGTTACCTTTAGTTTAGCATTAAGTAATTTATTTTTCATAAGAGGTCATTAGTGGAAAGGAGCTATGAGGAAGAGTCCTAGTTCTATATGTTAGAGGTTACCCTTTTTAAGTAATAGCTAGCTCAATTATGCTCTTGTATGAATATGTCATATTGAAGTCAAGCTTCCTTTATGTGGAGCTTTTTGCTGTAGAGACTATATCAATGATGAGATCCCTCTCCACCTCTAGTACATGCTTTTGGTGTGATGGCAAAAATCTACATGGTATTAGAGCACAGGTCATCGGTTCGATTTCCTCAATCCCTAGACCCTTCATCCGTGTAAGCTTGGCTTATCGATGTGGTTTGCAGTGGGTATGAATCCTATGTGATACATGGTTGTATTTGTCTCTATTGTGTGGGGGGGTATTGGCATAGCGACTATATCGATGATGAGATCGCCCTCCACCACTAGTACATGTTTTTGGTGTGACGACAAAAAACTACAAAGCTAGGTATGAGAGTTCTAGTGATGCATTTTCTTGTTTTAATCTAGTTCTAACATAAGTTGTAGATTATGACTATCACCTTATATATTATTATTCCTTTGAGGTATCATATGGAGTTATTTTAGTCTTGGAGTTGGTGTTGGGAGCCTTGGTGTAGTTGTAAGAAAATTTGTGCTACAACCTTTATATCAGGTTATTTAGGACTTCGTCTCTATTTCACCTAAGTGGGTGGAAGCCAACGAGATAACTGTATGGGGCAGGAGACCCTAGAAAGGGGTGCGTGCATGCTTTTAAAAAAATTCAAACTACAAAGTCTCTACGCATTCACGTAGGCAAGACCATCTATGATGAGCCCCCGAGACTATAGGTCTAGCCCTTGGGTTAGGCTTTTCCAGATTTGTCTGATCTTGTCATTCTTCCTAGGTTGGATGTTTACCCTTGTAATTTCATTGGTGAATGTTTGATCCAGTTTAAGTCTTTGTATGGTTTAACCTGTTGAACTTTTATCTAACAATTGATAGATCTAATGTGCATTTCTAGCGGTGTAAGCTTGTGTGCAGAAACATGGGGCAGGTCGAGTCATGTTTTGTATTGAGAAGAGAAATCTCTAGTATGAAGTGATAGGTTTTTTATTTGAGTGATGCTTAAACCAAAATTATTTATGTTACAATGTGTATAATCATAATCTTTTAGTAATATTGTAATATGTGATTGTTTTAAATAAAACTCGTTGCTACTTTTAGTGATGTTTTCTTGAGTATAAGTGGGCTTTACATGTTCATGTAAAATGGTAGATGATATTAGGTGAGCATAAAGTTGTATCATGTGTATCTTGTGATTGATTCATTAATGGAAAAAAGGGAATTGGCTCTATGGTTATGCATTTAGTGTTGTATGGATGTCTATTATGGTTTAAGGAATGGATTAACAATGTGGTAATTAATATTGGTAATAGATTGTGATGCTAGGAATGAGAAAGTTATTGGGATTAGGAACATTTGTCACTGGTGCTTTAAAATGAATCTAAAGGGGTTAATTGGTAGTTTCATTGATGAAGATCGCATTTATCATATATATATTAAAAATGATCTTGCATATGTGCATGGAAAGAATAATTGATACTAGAAGTAGTGTGCATTGGATTATTTATAATTATGATGTTGTTTCTT
This sequence comes from Cryptomeria japonica, assembly GCF_030272615.1. Taxonomy (NCBI): domain Eukaryota; kingdom Viridiplantae; phylum Streptophyta; class Pinopsida; order Cupressales; family Cupressaceae; genus Cryptomeria; species Cryptomeria japonica. The sequence goes on along the minus strand of NC_081409.1, from coordinate 415,228,989 downwards.
ATGGTTAGTAGTGAAAGAAATGATGTCGAGATACCCTAGGGAAGATAGGTGTTATGTTGTGTTCTATTTCCACTTGCGTATCATGTTTGGTGATATTGTTCATGATGGGAAATGGTAAATCATGTTAATGGATGTTAGATGCATACGAGTAGTTAGTTGATTATATTGTATTAGTAGATGTTTTAAAAAAAATTCTCTATTTGCATGTTAGTTGGTTAATTTCTCTAGGTTATTTTGGCAGGCATTACATTTGGTATCAAAGCCCAAGTTGCAACACTGGGATCTTTGGTCAAGTATTTTATCTTTATTCTTGTATGGTGTGTTGTCATAGTAAGTCATTAACTAAATATTTTACTTAATGCTATCTTCCTTTTCCCTAATTAAAGTGTCCAACTTTGTATGTATCAATTCCTTGTGTATAAATCTATAATGTTAGTAATTGGTGATTTAGTTTGAACTACATGAAGGATTCTAGCATATACTTGAATGTGTTTTCCTTAGGACTAGTTAGAAGAAGTGTGGTTGTGCATGGGAATTTGCATGTATCTTCTTTGGATTAAGCTTTACATCTAGGTCAAGGAATTAGATGATATATATGTTGTGTGGGTATTACTTTTCATTTCCTCCTTACCCTACCTTGGTAAGCAATAAAAGTATGAAGCTTTATGATGTATTTTGTACCAATTAACAATATTTTCTTATTATATGAATGCAATCTTGTGTGGATAAAATATGCTTGTATAGAACTCATCTTGTTGTATGTTCCTAAGTTTTCTAGTTATGTTTATTAAATCCAAGAAATCTCATGGATGATTATATTTGTGCTCCCTATCAAAATGTAAATATATAGCATAAGGTAGTGGTTGTATTGTTCGATAAAGATTGTGTACTTAGAGAATTTAATTATCCTTATATGGCCTTACTTGATTTGGTATATTCACATTATTCGATAGAATGATAGATCACTCTCTTTTCCTCTTCTCTCTGTCTAGATGTTTTATTAATGGATATGCAACTTGGGAATATAAGTAAACTGGTATAGGTGATGAGAATTGTTTGATTAGCATGAGTCTTGTGTTAGGAAACAAGTTATTGTATTGCATTCATTGGATGGAATGTCATTTTACTTGATGATATTTTAAAATGGTGTATGTGAAACTTGAATCATTCTTTCATGTTCTTATTAACTTGGGTAATGGCTAGCTTAAACCTTGAAAAGAACCTATATGCTTTTGATGAAATTTGAATGTCGTAGTTGATAAGTAATTATGAAAGGAAATGGTGTTACCATTTCCTCGTAAATGGAATTTGAAAAGAATTTGCTCACCTGAGAGATCTAGTACAGTGAATAAATGTATGACAAGTTATTATTTGATGGAGTTTCCTTGAATGTTGCTGAAATCTTTATAATGATGGTGGATTAGTGTTATGCACTCTAAAGGGAATTTTAAGGAAATTGGGGGTACTTGTATCTAGGAATAATTTCTATATAGTTATACATGTGGAATAGTAATGAAGATCTTTCTTTGAGTAGATGCCAGTGTTATTGAAAAGTACTCCCTGTAAATGTGAATAAACCAGTACCAATTCTTATGTTGTGTGTTATGAGAAACCAGTACTTTCTTTATGTGCCATGGGTTGATGAAGTAATCAGCCATGGAGGATATGTTTGTTTAAGGGTATGGGAATACCATACTATTTATGTTTTGTTGCATGTTTGTTACCCTACTGAGTGCCAACCCATAGGTTGTTGATAAGTCAGTATGTGAAGGGGTAGTAACGGGAGTCACCATTCCTCAAATAGTATGGAACGACGTACGAATAATGGCAGTGTGAAGCAACCTTAGATTCTCTAATTTGAGGAATATATATATATATATATAACAAAACTATATTTAAAAAGGTGTACTCATTGCTTCCCCTTTTGATGAACCAACTTATATGGTTCATATGTGCTAGCCTAATCCCCACAGTTCTTGAGCATGTTGATGGTATGTCTTGGAGGATCATTTACCTTGTCCTCATGAAAGGTATGTTATTTCCACATGAGTTTCCAATTGGGGGCCCGGGTCAAGAGTGAAAAGTACTGTTAGGATAACCCACTAGGACTATGTGATGACATGTGTCGCCACTTGGGGGTCGGGGTCTAGGGTGAGAGGGACTACCATGATAACCCAAGTGGGACCATGCGTTTCATGTATATGTGTACTTTAGGTCCAACATGAGGATGGAGATTTATTACCCATGTTGAGACAGAATCTGTACCTACACATGTTCCGACATGATGTAATAGGTATGATGCCACACCCCACTGATGTTCTGACACAACAGTAGGTGATAATGTCGTGCTATTGATGGTAGAAAGCCAAGCTCGAGAGAACGATGGCACATACATAGATACATGAAGGTGCATATGTATCTTATGTACTCCTACTTGATGCAAAGTGATAGGGAGACACTTGCATGTGTAGAGGGGAACCCATGGTTGCTTGACTATTATTGCATCGGTAGCATATGGGTGGGACCTACCCATGTATACCTCTAGCTTATGGTGAGTATCCTGAGAGGTACGTCGCTATGTGAGGTGTTACCTGCATGTGCATTTTTCCGCAAGGTACACTACCATGCAGGATACATCCATTGCGTGATTTCTTTGCTTGGAGTATTGCCATGTCATGTGGAGACATGATGTGGGATGTAGTAGACATCACCATGCAGCCTACCACTTTTGTTTAGGGTAGGGCCATGCCACATGATGATGTGATGCAGGGTAACACTGACGTGCACACCACCATGCCATGTGGATAGTATGACTATGTCGCACCACATGATGAGCTATTTCGATAGCTTGACGATTGTTACCCCCTTCCTCATTTGGTGGTTAGCTTCTAGTCACATAGTGATGTTATGTGCAATTTATGATATTTTTATTTATTTATATATGTGCACTAATAATTTATTTTATTTTTGACTGTGAAGGTTTAGCCACAATAAAATGATCTTTTTCATATTTGACTTAGTGTTGCAATTCCATGGATATTTCTTATCCTACTGTTGAGATTGATGATTTAATTTTCTTTATTCATCTGAATCTTTGTGGCTAAACTATTTTATCTTTATTATTTTTGAATGTTGGTCTAGTGTTGTGATGTGATTCCTCTCCAAGGACGTATGAGGCAATCTTGGTTGAGTGTATATAAGAAAGTAGACACAAGGAACCTTTGAGTATGGGGGTATGTGAAGCAGCTAGGATCCACTACCCTCCTATGTGTGGTGACTATCTCTTGGAGGCTAACCACCTTACACAAACAAGGGAGGGTCATGAGGGTCTTGTATGGAAGGTCACACCTCTAGGTGTGTACCCTAGCACCATCAAGCCCTTGAGTGAAATGTTGTGATATGGAGATGTTGGATATATATGATTATGTAATTTTATTTTGAGATCATGCATAGGGATATTGATTGTGCATATTATCTATGATTGAGCATCAAACATACTCATGTAACCTTATGATGTGTACTTCCCAGTGATGTGGATGAGTATGTATGTGTAAATTATTGAGTAGATTGTGTTTTTTCACTATGTTATTATGAGTGAAAATTAGAAAAGTTTTACTATGCCTGAAATGTATTAAATTACTCTGTTACATGTTTTTTCATGAATTATTGCATTTATAAAAGGATTTGGCAATGATGTTTCATTATTTGAAAAAAAAAGATATATATATGTACAATTTGATATTTATTAATAAGATTTTAGGACTAATGTGTGCTTGTTGTCATCTTAGCCTTTGTGTTTTTGAGGAGTAAGTCGAGTTTTAGGGGGGGAGGATGTAATGCCCCTCTAGGTCGGCTATAGAACAATGAGGTATTGTGTATTATATCTTTCCAATAATGTTATCAATAGATATATTTGATATTAAATGTTAATCGACAGAGTTTTAAATTAATTATTATTATTACTTACGAGTAATTAATAATTGATGTTTATGTGTGTAATTATAAATATATTAAGGAGGATAGGTTAATGCATGATCATTTGGTTAATAAAGTATTATTAAGTGGTAAACGAATTAATTAATAATAATACTTTGTAATTGAAGTAAATAAGACCTTATTATTAATTAATTGAGTTATATTTTAATATTTTGGTGGAATTTAATTATTAATTCTTTATAGGCTTGTTAGCGTTGAGATTTATTTAATTATTTATTATTACTTATGTGTAATAAATAATTGATTTATATATATAAGTATTAAGGTATTAATGTAGTAAAAATACTTTGTTAATTTATAAATTAATATTTTTTTAATTAATAATTTAATTAATATTAAAGCTTGGTTTATATAAATATTAATAAAAGCTTTAGCTTGATAGTTAAAGGAGTTGTATTTCACATTGAAATAAATTGAAATTGTTTATTAAATTTATTAAAAATTTTAATTAAAAAAATAATAATAAAGTTTCTAAATGGGATGCTTTTGGATCTTCTATGCGTGCATGAGTTCTGGGGGAAATTTTCATTTCCCAAGAGGACTTTTTTAAGAAAACCTTTTATATTTTGGAAAATTTTCAAAATGAGGGGTTGTTTCTTTGTTGTTTCCTTTTTCTTGATTTTGGGGAGACAGTTCTGGAAAAAAAGAATTTTTGTAGAGGTTTTGAAGTTGCTTTTGGGGAAATCCATGTGAGTTGCCAAAGCTGGAACTAGAGGCTTGGCTTGCAAATTTTCTTCCAGGAGTGTGATTATAGGTAGGGACCGAAATCCCTAGGGGTGAGGTACTATTTTGTTTTGAAAATTTTATGAGTGTTTTCAAAAATATTGTTTGTTATTTAATTTGGGTAAATTTAGATTTATGACTAAGAATTTTTCTTCTTCTGGTTATTTCCTCTTAAAAGTTATGGAAGAAATTATTTTGGGTTTTTTTAAAAATGGGATTCCTGTTATTTATATTGGATGTGGTTAATTCAAATTTGTTATAAAAGAAATTAAGAGTCATTTGGCAATTTGGGTTTTTCTAGAAAAAGACATTCAAATTAAAGTTTCTGCATTTTATTCCATCCCTATGAATGGGAGATTCAATTCAGTGTCCTCGGGTTGTTTGGAAATGTATTAGATTATTGTGTTATTTGTTATAATTCTTTGTATCATTTTAAAATTTCTAGATTTAGTTAGAGGATTAGAGGTTAATAAATTTATTTTACTACTTGGTTGTGCATTAAGCCTCTGTAAAAAAAAATTGTTGTTATAAATTTTGATGGGGTTTTGGCTAAAATTTATTTAAAAAAAAATTGATTGATTTAGATGTTTTTATGTTTATTGTTTAAAAAAAATTAATTTTTTTTTTATGTTTTTGGAGGCGTGGGGAGTCGTGGCTGTTAGTGTAGGTTTTTTTAGTTTCTTTATGTTAGGGGATATTTATTTTTCCTACACAAATATTTTATTAAACTTACTTAGGTTATCAGGAGTGGTTAATATGAGGACATGTGGCGAAATACTTCAGCTACATGTGCAACTCTCCACCTCACATGGGTAGTTGAGTTACACACCCTCTTTTGGCTTGTTGTTCCACCTCTCATAACCTCTATTTTGTCATTTCCTAAGTGGGTTATGGGGTAGTTGGGTTTCTCACCCTCTTTTGGCCCTGTATGCCACCTCTTATAACTCCTTTTTTTGTTTTTATGTAAGGAGGTTATGCCAAATGTTTTGGCATTTACCAAGTAGGTAAAAACCTCTCACGTTTTATGGGGTAGTAGGTAAAATCTCCCACTTTTTATGGAGGTGGGAGTTAATGCACCTCATGGTTGTATATGCTATTATTTCTCTATATAATAAGCATTATACTCTCACCTTCCCAAGTTCAGTGATTGCTCGGTGAGAGTCTTCTCCACAATTCTCTTTGTCTCTATTTTTCTCTCATGTCATAATTTATGTTCATTCAGTTATTTTGATCTTCGATCACCTGTTGCTTGGAGTTGCATGTGATCTATGACCGACATCAGATCTTGGCTCGATTCTCATTTCTCGTAGAATCTAACATGATATCAGAGTCATGTTGTCTGGTATAGCTCATTATTTTTCTGGTTTATTTGAGAGATTTGAGACTATTAGATAGCTAATATTTTCCTTAAAAACCAAGTATGCTCTTCTCCTGCATTCTCTTGTGACCTGGAGAATCAGAACAATTTAAAGGAAAATAACTTCTAGTTAAATCTGGTTTTTATATATGTGTTCCTTTGAGATATGGGTGAATGCAACATTTTGGTAATATTGGAGACTTCTTTAACATTTCCAGAGTGTACAGAAGGCTTGAGAAAGTCAAAAGTGACTTTTATTTCACCAAAATCAGAGTTTGGAGGACACAGTAAAAAAATTAAAGTGAAATTTTTTTACTGGAGCTATTTTCATTTCGGCTCTAGTGTTCTAACTTTCATTAATTTTCAGGAAAAACAATTTTTGGGTTTTGTTCCCAGAATCGAAAAACTTTTAGTTTTTTTATGGTGTTCCCAAAAATTTAATATTTTTTGCAGAATTCGAGTTTGAACAAGGCCTAAGTTGTTTTTCTAGCAGGCAAATTCAACAACCTTTCTTAAAAGGTGCATAACTTTTGCCTCGAGTATCGAATTTTTGCAAAAAAATACTTGACGAAAAGATGGAAATGAGCAATTTCTATTCTTGTATTTATCATTGAATATTCTTCCTTTTTACATCAGATATTGTAGGTTGTATCAACTACTTCTTTTTCTCTTCAACAGGTCATATCTTTCACCTCACAACTTTATTTTTAAAAAAATGAATAGTTGTTGAAAAGGTATTGAGATGCATTGAGTAGCTATAAGGCTTATTTTTTCAGATTTTGTATCAAAATTATTTGTATTGAAAATTTTTATTTTTAGCCATTGGAGCCTTAAAAGCATTGTAATATGATAAAAATCCTAGTAATGCACTAATTATAAAGTACCAACCTTGTAATATTTTTTATTTATTTTTGTTTGGGGGGGGGGGTTTGATTTTTGAGACTAGTTGAAAGGGGGTGTCTCTTTATGTCTTTTGTGTAATCATGAATTAAGATAAAGTTCTTGTTGGGACCTATAAAATTCTAAGGGTTTAGGGTTTTTGCTTTTCCGTGTAGACATTTGAAAAATTAAGCCTCTGTAGCGCATTGTTGTAATTCATATTGAACTTGAACCCTTGAATCAAAATGGTTCAAGGTTCAAGGTTCAAGGTTCAATCATTTCTCTTGCTTGTGTCATGGCTTTGTACTATTTTATTAGGCAAGTGAGAATGCATTATGTCTGTTTTGAACCATTTGCTAATCGGTTCAAGGTTCATGGTTCATTGTGTCCCTTTCTTTTGCTAAAGGTCTTTGCTTGTTATTTTTCCACTTAAGCGGAAGGGTCTGTGTGTCGTCAAGAGGAGGCCCCTTTTAAGTCTAGGCCTGGGCGAGTTCAAATAAATTTGATCAATTTTTGCCTAAGTCTTAGGTCTTTTCCCATGTCTTTGTCGGGCTTCCTAAAGATCGAGCAGGTTCCTGTTGATCTCACGGTTGTCGCTATACTGCAGTCCGAAAGTGCTCGATGGTTAACAGTCGCGACATGACAACTAAGTGGTGGGACCCACTGGAAAAGGGCTAAGGTGAACTTTTATCCCACATTGGCCACAAGGTGGAGCTTTTTAGTATTTATATGCAAGGCCGCATATATCCTAAGTGTCAAAGCTTCTGCCTTTTGGCAAGTGGCCAATCAAGCAAGTGGTGGGCCGCCCGCATGCGCATGCATCTTAGAGCGGCCTTATTTTGCAGTAAAAGGGTGAGTTAAATAGTGAGCAGGTTGAATGCAGATCCATGACAATCACTATACCACATGATGAAAGTGCTCGGCTATTAATGGCCGTGACTTGGCGACTGATGAGCTGGCAAGATAGGTGGCGCTGAGGTAAGCACTGAGCAAGTCATGAGGTTCTGCATGGTGACATGCAGTTGATGAGGTGGAAGGTCTAGTGGTGATGCGATAGAATAGATGGCAGATGGATGTAGCCACTCAGAGGGATTAAGGGTCGAGCAGATCAAGAAAGATCAATGGTGATCGAGATGGATCCAAGAATTGTCGCTATGTTGCGACATAAAAGTGCTCGCCAGATATCACCTACGACTTGGCGACAAACCACTAGCGGTGAACCATGGCCGACAGCTAATGCAAGTGATTAAGGCAGGCGGTTCATTCTGATGGTTAGTGGAGGCCGTGATAAGGTGTCAGAGTGGAGAGCCCAAAATGAATACCCTCACGACAGGTGGTACCCAGTTGTGAACTCCAGAGCCAATCAAATGATGCCATGTAGCAGGCAAGTGGCATATCATCAAGGTGTATATCAAGTAGATGATGGCTTCGATAGATCTCAAAATAGACTCATCGAAGGCATCAGTGTCATCGACAAGTGAAGGTGCCGATGAAACTTGGTTTTTGATAAGACAAGAAAATAGTTCACTAAGTGCTCGGATCCATCGATCAAGGGCACATCGAAGGGATTTCAACTGATTTCATCAAAATGTGATGGCATCGATTAAAATGGAGTTTCGACGAGACACAAAAATGGATAGCCAAAGAGGAAGTTTGGCCGAAAGGCTAAAGCTGAACAAACCAAAAGAGATGGTGGTTCTGGTGGTGATGACTGGGCAGTCCAGGTGGATCAGGTGGTGAATCAGGGGTTGACAAGTGGCAGGCCTGACTGGACAGGTGGATTCTAGGAAGATCTCAAAGTGAATCCAAAGATGCTATGCGGTGACACCGTGGCATAAGTGAGAGCCATTCAGAGGAGGTAAGGTCCGAGTAGGTTAAGTAGGATCAACAGTCGGGAGAGATGATCTAATGGTTGTTTCCATATCGAAGGATGGAGGTGCTTGCCAAATATCCCATGTGACTTGGTGACAAAGCACTTGCGCTAAAAGGAAAGTGGCCCAAGCGTTAAGGATCGAGAAGCTTGAGGGAAGATCTACGGCCATCACTATACCACCATGTGAAAGTGCCTGATGGTTATCACATGCAACATAGCAATTGACCAGGTGGCAAGTCCAAGGTGGTGGGTAGATGGATCCAAAGGCAAATTAGAATGTGCCACGTGTTAGGCCCACCAGAAGAGAAAGTGATAGAGGGAGCTGCTCAGGCGAGGTAAAGGACGGGCAAGTAAGGACAGATCGATGGTGATCTGAGGAAGATCAATGGCTTTCACCAAGTTGCAACATGAAGTTTCTCTGTGGCTAAAGGCCATGACTTGGCGACCAAGCAGTGTGGCCCAGTAGAGAAGAACAAGCAAGCCGAGGAAGAAACAAAGAGCCTCATTCTGGTGGTAAGCTTAGGTGGTGCTGAGGTGGCAGGGGAAGGGCCCTAGAATGAACCAGATGATGCCACATGGCAAAGATGCATGGTAGATATCTGCATGGCAAATTTCAAATATTTAAATATGATTTCTAACTGTGGTGGACAGTCAAAAAATTAAACGACCGACCTGCAGAAAGATTGATGGCTGAGGGATTTAATTTTTGCCTAATATATAAGTGTTATATATCATTGGAAATATCTCGATTCAAGGAATATGATTCTGCAGTCAAGTGTAACCCACAACAAGTATTTTTAGGGTAGTTACCTTTGGATCTCAGATTCAATTTTTCAGTCAGAGAGATTGGATGTTCTGTAGGACATGTTGTGTGGGTAGTTATTGCTGAAGGATAGGGTGGTTGATGTTGTCAAAGGATGAGATCTAATTTTGTCCTCCCTTTCCTTCTTATTCAAGGCTCTTCTCATTTTGTAGAGGTTTCAGATTATTGTGAGCAGGGCTCCATAATCTTGGTTTCCATTCCTCTAAGTCTTTTTTCTAGAAGTTTTGTATAGCAGTGTCCTCTTTTCAAGTAATAGAGTATCTTCTTGTTGTAGATGTTTTCTATTGCAGGTCACATATATGTAGGGAATATATACAGTTTATTGGATTGTCTCTAGGCTTTCTCTAGTTTTCAATAAATCCAGTCTTCAAGGGAGTTTGGGTTTGTCCTCTCAAAGTGGGAGTGCAATGGGTGTTCTTAGGTACTCTTCAAGGAAGAGTTTAAATTCTATGAATAATCATTTTGGACTCAGGATAATGTGTGGATATGTATGATCCTCTATTTGAGTTTACAATGTGTATTAATGTCAAGCATTAATACAGGGATATCTTTCTCAATAAATTGGATTTGCAATAGAGGTTTTCATTTGTAGATTTATGTATGACTCCATGCCCTTGGATAAGGCATTGATCTTGCAGATTTTGGGAATCCTTAGAGATTTTAAAATCAAATATCCATTTACTTTTCATGTTTGTAGTTTTAGTTTGTTCCACCTATCTCATGCTCCAATCTAGTTGAGATGTCAATGTAGATCTAGCCCATCTGCAGTAACCTCCTTGTTGTTGAGCCTTTTGAGATTCATCTGCTTTTATTGATGTCATATGTATGTAACTGGTTGCATTTTATGCATCAAAAGGGTGTCCCCCCTAGGACTAGTAGAACCTAAAGTGTAGGAGGATCATTAGGATCCTATGTTATGTTGTCCAAGCCCTGAAGCTTTTCATTGATTGAGATTGGCCATTTCATAGATAGATTGCAGGTGAACTTGGGTGTCTTTTTTGAGACCAACAGTTCCATTAATGGGTGGGTTGGTCATGTCTCTTGATAATTATTTTCATCCTTCTATTGTCAAGATAACTTCAGAGAACTATTTGTCTTGGAAACAAGGGACACAGAATCACTACATTGAGCAAGATCTACTACCCTATCTCCATGGACTCGTTCCTGAGCCAAGTGACTATGAACAAAAGAATGCTTGTTTTAACAACAATGACATGGTCTATGGACTAATATGTCTTACTATTTTTGTGGATACTCTACATCACATAGAAGATACTGAGTGCCCTTTCACTTCTTGGACCATCATCCAACAGTTGTATGGATCCATTGGATCTTCATCTAAAAGTGATGTTTCCTTGGATAACCATGCTCTTGTGGATGATTTTGAGAATTCTATTGCCCCATCTTGTATGAACATATTCTCCTATGATGGTCAATTTGTTGATAACCCATCTACACTTATTGCTTCTCAGGCTTGAGTGTTGCTTCTTCAAAATATTCTTGTGATTCTTTGTAGCATGACATTCACAATCTTTTAGATAATGCTTGGTGGGATGACTTCTTGATAGGAATTTCAGACTTATTTATAGAGTCTCGTATTGGAGATCTGGGAGATACTATTTATTGCATACATCTTCTCTTTAATGAGGATGATTCTTCTTTAGTTTTTGTGGAGGAACCTTTGGATCCTCTTGTTCACTCTCCACATGATCATTAATCATAGTTTGACATTAGCGTGGATACTTTTGTACAAAATCTAGAGGACACATATTTAACTTTAGAGGAGGTATATTTGTCTTTGGATTGTGTTCTACATCAGTCTCTAGAAGATTCTAGATTATCATTCTCATCAGTGTGGCGTAGAACACCTGGTTTGATCATGACAACTTTCAACATCAACATGGAGACCACTAGGAAGAGTTCAAAGACATCATATGTTTTGCATCTTATTCCTACATATTCCTTGCAAGAATGGGAAGATATCATGCATACACATTTGGTTTTGTTTCCTCCTAAAGGGGGTGGTGCAGGGCTCACCTAGGACTTAGGCTTATATTATTTTCTCAATTTTGGCTTGTGCTGACCTTAGGCAAGTTAGGTACTTAATAAGGACTCCAGGAGGGTCCAAGAGTGAGTGTGATAAGTCAAGTGTAGGCCTAGTTGAGTTAGTTTTTGCCTAGGATTGCATTTTGTGCATAAGTAGTGGTTTGAGTAGGAAATTGACCTTCTTGATGGTCAAAAGTGGTAAAAATTGGTATGAGAATGAGTGAGGTTTATATAGTCTTAGGAAAGCTTAAAAATGCATGAGTAAAGACTTAGAATATGTTTCATAGGTTGGAAAAGCAAAAAGTGCAAAATTGTAAAAATTGTCATGACAACTTGTCCTAAAATGCTTAGCGATGGAGTTAGGGATAGCACAATGCCCTAGAATTCCTCCACGTGAGGGGAAGAATATAAGAACCTCCTCTTGCATAGTTATCAAGGTTGGAGTTTTGTTTTTGTATGATCAACAATATGAAACTAGTCATTTTCGGACTGTTTGTCACTATTTTGGCTTATTTTGCTCATAATGTGAATACAAATGGATTGAATCCATTGATCTAGTAATGGATTGAGTTTCTTTGGTGTGTTTAAGATTAATTTTATTCATTTCAAGCTTTTTAGTTAGTGTGTGTTGGTGATTTCATTGCTTTGTTTTCAATCAGCCAGTTTTGGCTTGTAAAAAAGCAATTTTATGTAAAATGGTTGCCCCATAAAATCCCTTCGTGCTACCATCATGGCCTATTGGGAAATGGAAGGAAACCACTTGTAAAATGTACACATTTAGGTATAATTTTTGGAAGTGATGTTTGACATGGCTTCCACCTTGTTCTAGGCGAGTCCAGGAGCAACCCTGCTAGAGAAGACAAGGCAAAATTTCAATGCAAAGTTCAGAGGTGTACTCAAACCTATTGCAAAATCAATTGGAGAGGTTCATAATGTCCATAAAGAATTTCCATTTCAAGGAGAATCCTTGACAAGACCTGTAGATGTCCATTTTACAAACTTGACCAGTCACTGCCGGTTAGGAGGCCTTGAAACCCTTCAAAACCCTCATTTTTGGGTTAGGACATTGTACGGTGAGTTGGGAAACCAAAACCACTTAAATCACTTGGGGATAGGTGAGTGTTTGAATAAAAAACAACCTTTTTGTAGGGTCTTTTGGACCATTTTCTTCCAAGCCCTAGAAAACCAGATTTTGGAGGCCTAATAGGGGCTCATTCCTTGTAGCCCTTTTCTAGGCAAAATGGTGAAATCGGTAAGAAAGATAATGGATGCAAACCACAAATGGACCCAAATGATAATAATTTCATGTTAGAAGCCACCTCCATGCCTCTACAACAACTCACAACAATAGGAGGTAAAATTGACAAGTTGAAGCCAAGATAGCAAGAATGAGCATGTGGGAAACTCTTTGAAGTGGTAGGGTTCCTAGTTAAACACTTGATGAAAACACCTTGAGACTGACAAGAAGAAATCCCTAGAAGAGATTGAGAAGGACTTGGAGGTCTTAGAGAATAGCTAGACCTGGAGAGGTTGGTGGAATTGAGCAACACCAACAAGGTGAAGTGTGAGCAAGCTAGGTGAACCCCATCAAATTGGTATCAAAGACTATAAGATTTGGGCTAGGTGAGTAGATGTCCTTAGTGGAAGCTATAGGAGACAATAGAATGGTGACCAATGCAGAGTTGGCAAAGAAAGTGGATGATCAGGAGCAAGAAAATAAACTCTTGAAGGAGAAGTTGATTGAATTGGAAAGTAAGCTTGGTGAGATTGAAACCAAGGCAGATGAAGTGTTGGTAAAGGTTGAAGGAGCAGAAGGGAAGGGTAAAGAAGCGTCAAAGATAGACAAAGTACATGAACCTAATCCATTCTTAGAACAAGAACCTTTCCTAAAGGCATTGAAGGCCTTAAGTGGTAAATCACTAGAAGGATTGCCATTGTTTACTAGTAAGATGGAAGCAAAAGTGGTCTTAGAATGGATAGAAGGCATGGAGAACCATTTTGAATGCGAAGGCATAACTGAAGCCCAAAGAGTCAAAGTGGCCAAATCTAGGATGAGAGGAGCTGCTCTCACATGGTGGAAATTTGTGCAAGATGAGAGGAAGAAAATGGGCAAAGCACCCATCTCTTCTTGGAAAGGGATGTTAGTCAAAATCAAAGAAGTCTATCTCCCTAATGACTATGAAGTGTAAATTCATAGGAAAAGACAAAACTTAAGACAAAAAGACCATAGAGGAGTTCCATAAACTTAGCCTTAGATCTCATGTGGTGGAAGAAGAGAGTCTCAAAGTTCCTAGGTACCTAAATGGTCTACGGTGGAACATCCAAGAAGAAATTAGTCTAATGAGCCCAAAGATAGTTCATCAAACCTATCAACTTGCCCTTAAAGTGGAAGAAAAACTGAAAAGAAAACACGATTCAAGTAGTAATAGGGGCAGAGGTAGAGGAAAAGACAATAGAGGCCATAGGGGAGGCTTTGGAGGAAGAAGCTCAGAGCAAAGAACACAAGGTGAGTCTAAACTCACTGAGCAGCAAGATAGTGGCACTAGTAAAGGAGGATTCAATAAAGGAAGGGGGTCAAATAGTGGTTTTAGAGGAAGATCTAGTGGACAAGGTAGAGGTTCCTCATATTTTGCAACAATGAAGTGTTACCATTGCAACCAACTTGGTCATCTAGTATATAGGTGTCTAGAGAAGGGATCATCATCACAAGGTAGTGAAAGGAGAGTAAATTATCTTCAAGAAGAGGCTTCAAGCAGAAAGACTTCAGAAGTTTCCTTAGAATCAGAGGTAGGTGACAACTTGATGATAAGGAGAACTTTGTTAAAAGAACCGGTCAAAGAAGAGCCTAGCCAAAGGAGGTCATTATTTAGGATCAAATGCAAGATAATGGACAAAGTTTCCAAAGTGATCATTGATTTAGGGTCAATGTGTCAGAAGAGGTAGTGAGTAAGCTTAAATTTCAAAGGATACCTCACAACAGCCCTTATAGTGTCACTTGGTTGAACAAAGGCCAACATGTCCTAGTCAATGAGAAAGCCTGGGTGGATTTTACCATTGGGAGGTATAAGGACAAAGTGTTATGTGATGTTCTACCCATGGATGCATGTCATCTTCTATTAGGAAGACCATGACAATTTGATAGACAAGCTATTCATGATGCAACCAATAATGCATACTCATTCAAGAAATATGGAGTCACTTTCAAGATCCAATCTATCCTTGAGGAAGGTGAAAAGAGGGCAGTAGGTCCTAATGTTCTTTTGGTGAGTGAAAAACAATTCTTGAAGACACTTGAAGAAGGTGAAGGTATAGGGTTTAAATTAATAATGAAGCCTAAAGAGGAAGACAAGGAAGAGCAAACAGATTTGCCAATAGAGGTTCAAGAATTATTGAAGAAGTTCAAAGGCATAGTGAGTGATGGACAACCAGCTACCTTACCTCCTAAAAGAACCGTAAACCATCAAATAGAATTCATTCCTAGAGCATCCTTACCTAACAAGGTAGCTTACAAAATGACTCCCCAACAAAATGTTGAGATTGCCAAGCAAATCCAAGAGCTTTTAGACCAAGGCCTAATTAGGAAAAGCATTAGCCCTTGTGTTGTCCCTACCATGTTAGCCCCAAAGAAAGGTGGTACTTGGAGATTGTGTACTGACTCTAGAGCTATAAATAGGATCACCATCATATATGTTTCCAATTCCTAGAATAGAAGACCTAATGGATTGTTTAGGGGAGGCAAATTAATTTACCAATATTGACCTTAAAAGTGGATACCACCAAATTAGGATTAAGGAGGGTGATGAGTGGAAAACTGCATTTAAGACTACAGAGGGTCTTTATGAATGGCCTGTAATGCCATTTGGCTTATCCAATGCTCCAAGCACCTTCATGAGACTCATGAATGAGGTGATGAAGGACTTAATAGGTAAATTTGTGGTGGTATATCTAGATGATATTCTAATTTTCAGTAAGGATAGGGAAAATCATATTAATCATTTGCAAAATGTGCTACAAAGATTGCATGATGAAAAGCTAACCATGAACTTGGACAAGTGTGAATTTGTTAAGCAGGATTTGGTTTACCTTGGGTTTGTGTTGTCTCAAGGAAACCTCAAGATGGATCCCAACAAGGTTGAAGCCATAGTAAGTTGGCCTACTCCTAAGTCAACAACAGAGGTGAGAAGCTTCCATGGACTAGCTCAGTACTATAGGAAGTTGATTAGGAAATTTAGTGCTATATGTGCACCAATGTTAGACACCATTAGAGGTGGAATGAAGGAAAAGTTTCAATGGAATGAACAAGAAAATAGAGGATTTGAAACCTTGAAGGAGAAGATAGCTACTCAATCGGTGTTAGTGTTGCCTAGTTTTGAGAAACTCTTCACAGTGGAATGTGATGCAAGCAATGTTGCAGTAGGTGTTGTCCTAAGCCAAGAAGAAAGACCAGTAGATTTCCATAGTGAGAAGCTAAGTGATGCAAAGAGGAATTACTCCTCTTATAACTTGGAATTATATGCTTTAGTGCAGGCTTTGAGGAAGTGGAGACACTATCTCCTTCCTAAGAAATTTGTAGTCTATATGGACAATCAAGCATTGATCTTTCTAAACTCACAAGACAAACTCAGTCACAAACACATGAAATGGGTGGAGTACATGCAAGCCTACACATTCACAATCAAACACAAAAAAAAGGATAGTTGAACTGGGTTGCTGATGCATTGAGCAGAAGACTCCTGACAGTCCAAGAAATTCAGTTGAGGAGCATAGGTGTTGACAGTTTTAGAGGCCTATACCTGGAGGATGAAGACTTCTCAAATGCCTACAAGGTGTGCAAGGAATACCAAAATCATTTCCATAGTGAGTATTCATAATTTACTTTGCTATATGGACTATTGTTTAGAGGTGGACAACTTTGTGTGCCTAGAGGGTCAATGAGAGAAAATATCATACAAGAGAAGCATATTGGCAGCCTTAGTGGTCATTTTGGAGTCAATAGGACTCAAGAGTTGGTTCAGAGGTATTATTAATGGCCTAGGATGATTCAAGATGTGAAAAAGTGTGTGGAGACTTGTACAGTTTGCCAAAAGGCCAAGGGTATTTCTTCAAATGTCGGTTTGTACCAGTTCCTCTACCCATACCAAATAGACCTTGGGAGTGCATTAGTATGGAATTTGTAGTAGGTTTACCAAGGAAAAAGTAGGGATTTGACAATATTTATGTTATTGTGGACAGATTTAGTAAGATGGCCCACTTTGTGCCTTGCAAGACTACTCATGATGAATGCCAAATAGCTCATTTGTTCTTCAAGGAAGTAGTAAGGATACATGGTTTACCCATGAGCATTGTTTCCGATAGAGACTCAAAGTTCATGAGTCACTTTTGGAAGACACTTTCGCACAAGCTTGGCACCAACCTATCTTTTGGATCAGCCTACCATCCACAAATAGATGGGCAGACCGAAGTGGTGAATAGAAGCTTAGGGAACTTATTGAGGTGCCTTACCAAAGAGTATGGTCAGACATGGGATCAAGTGCTTTCACAAGTTGAATATGCTTACAATGACACAATAAATAGGACCACCAGTAAGAGCCCTTTTGAAGTGGTCTATGGTGTTCACCCAAGGGGTATTTTGGAGCTAAGAGACTTAGGTAATGTAGTAGCAAGAAGTGGATATGCAGAAGACTTTGCTCAGTCAATGAAGGAGGTACATGAATCAGTGAAGCAAGCATTGATGGAGAACACAAGAAAAATCAAGCAAAATGTTGATGAGAGAAGGAAGAACCTACAATTCCAAGTAGGAGATCTTGTCATGGTGCACCTAAACAAATCAAGTCTATAGCAAGGGGTACTTAACAAGTTGCAAATGAGAAGGTTGGGTCCGTGTAGCAATCTAGCCAAGTATGGAGAAAATGCATACAAAGTGGACCTACCTAGTGACATAGGATTGTCACCGGTTTTCAACAAAGTAGACTTAGTTGTCTACAAAGGACCAATTCAAGGTTCATATTGTAGTCACTCAGAGGTATTAGATGATGCAAATAACCTTCAACTACCAGCAAAACCAAATCCAAAGGCTAAGAAGGTGTTGAGTTCAAGGATCGCTAAGAAGACAAGGCATCAAAACTATTGGGAGCACCTAATAAAATAGAAGGGTATGGATGATGATGAAGCTACATAGGTGCTTGAGATAGATTTTAAGAAGTTAGGCATTGATCAGAATCTAATCCCCAAGGAGGTGACTTAGTTTTCTTTTGTTTGGGAGAATGGTGCAGGAGCACCTAGGACTTAGGCTTATAGTCTTTTCTCAATTTTGGCTTGTACTGACCTTAGCCAAGTTAGGTACTTAATAAGGACTCTAGGATGGTCCAAGAGTGAGTGTGATGAGTCAAGTCTAGGCCTAGTTGAGTTAGTTTCTTCCTAGGTTTGCATTTTGTACATAAGTAGTGGTTTGAGTAGGAAATTGACCTTCTTGATGGTCAAAAGTGGTAAAAATTGGTATGAGCATGAGTGAGGTTTATATTAGTCTTATCCAAGCTTAAAAAGTCATGAGTAAATACTTATAATAGGTTTCATAGGTTGGAAAAGCAAAAAGTGCAAAATTGTAAAAATTGTCATGACAACTTTTGAAAGTTGTCATGACAACTTTTGTGCCAAAATGATTAGCGATTGAGTTAGGGATAGCACAACACCATATAATGCCTCCACATGTGGGTAATACTATAAGAACCTCCTCTTGCATGGTTACCAAGGTTGGAGTTTTGTTTTTGTATGATCAACAATTTGAAACTACACATTTTCGGACTGTTTGTCACTATTTTGGCTTATTTTGCTCATAATGTGAATACAAATGGATTTAATCCCTTGATCCAATAATGGATTGATTTTATTTGGTGTGTTTTATATTAATTTTTTTCATTTAAATCTTTGTATTTAGTGTGCGTTGGTGATTTCATTGCTTTGTTTTCAATCAGCCAATTTTGGCTTGTAAATAGCAATTTTATGTAAAATGGTTGCCCCATAAAATCCCTCTGTGCTACCATCATGGCCTATTGGGAAATGAAAGGAAAACACTTTTAAAGTGTACATATGTAGGGAGAAGTTCTGGAGGTGATGTTTGACATGGCTGCCACCTTTTTCTAGGCGAGTTCAGGAGCAACCCGACTAGAGAAGACAGGGCAAAATGTAAATGCAAAGTGCAAAGGTGTACTCAAACCTATAGAAAAATAAATTGGAGAGGTTCATAAGGTCCATAAAGACTTTCCATTTCAAGGATAATCCTTGAAAATACCTATAGATGTCCATTTTACAAACTTGACCAGTCACTGCCGGTTAGGAGGCCTAGAAACTCTTCAAAACCCTCATTTTTGGGTTAGGGCACTGTACGGTGAGTTGGGAAACCAAAACCACTTAAATAAATTGGGGATAGGTGAGTGTTTGAAGAAAAACCAACCTTTTTATAGGGTCTTTTGGACTGTTTTCTTCCAAGCCCTAGAAAACCGGATTTTGGAGGCCTAATAGGGGCTCATTCCTTGTAGCCCTTTTCTAGGAAAAATGGTGAAATCGGTAAGAAAGCTAATGGATGCAAACCAAAAATGGACCCAAATGGTAATAATTTCATGTTAGAATCCACCTCCACACCTCTTCAACAACTCACAATAGCAGGAGGTAAAATTGACAAGTTGAAGCCAAGACATCAAGAATGAGCATGTGGGAAACTCTTTGAATTGGTACGGTTCCTAGGTAAACACTTGATGAAAACACCTTGAGATTAACAAGAAAAAATCCCTAGAAGAGATTAAGAAGGACTTGGAGGTCTTAGAGAATATCTAGACCTAGAGAGGCTGGTGGAATTGAGCAACACCAACTAGGTGAAGTGTGAGCAAGCTAGGTGAACCCCATCAGGGGGGAACATTTTTCGACGATTGTGGAACATAATCTACTTCCAGTTTCAATCATCCACCATCGACAAGCATTTACTTCAGGAGGGTCTTCTTAGTCCTTCATTATTTCTCTCTCTATTTAGGGGGGGGGATACTCCTCTTATGGGGGGGGGTTTTATTTTCCTTATGTTAGGGGATATTTATTTTTCCTACACACATATTTTATTAAGCTTGCTTAGGTTATTAGGAGTGGTTAATATGAGGACACGTGGAAAAATACTTCAGGTACATGTGTAACTCCCCACCACACATAGGTAGTTGAGTTACACACCCTCTTTTGGCTTGTTGTGCCACCTCTCATAACCACTATTTTGTCATTTCCTAAGTGGGTTATGGGGTAGTTGGGTTTCTCACCCTCATTTGGCCTTATATACCACCTCTTATAACTCATTTTTTGTTTTCATGTAAGGAAGCTATGCCACATGTTTTGGCATTTACCAAGTAGATAAAAACCTCTCACCTTTTATGGGGTAGTAGGTAAAACCTCCCAATTTTTATGGAGGTGGGAGTTAATGCACCTCTTGGTTGTATATGCTAATAATTTTTTTATATAATAAGTAATATAATCTCACCTTCAAAAGTTCAGTGATTGCTTGATGAGAGTCTTCTCCAAAATTCTTTGTCTTTATTTTTCTCTCACGTCAGATTTTTTCTCATTCAACTATTTTAATCTTTGATCATCTGTTGCTTGGATTTGCATGTGATCTACTTCCGACATTAGATCATGGATCGATTCTTGCTTCTTGCATAATCTAATAGTGGCTTTACCCATGACCTCGCTATGGAGTACCACAGTGTGTGGTGCCCACGGGTGTGGTAGCCACAATCCATGAGAAACCACGACTGTGATAGCCACAACCCGAGGAAACCCACGATTGTGGTACCATAGACCATGGGGGCCACGAATGTGGTATCCATAGTACCGTGGAAACCCACGACTGTGGGATCCACAGTTCATGGAGATCCACGACTGTGGGGTTTTATCCACAGTCTGTGGTGTAAACGTTGTAGGGTGTATTTAATTTTGGTTATGGTTTTTTTTTTTAATTAAGATTTTAGTTTGTTTATATATATGTATGTATATTTATTAATATAGTTTTGAGTTCAAGTTATTGATGTGCTTAGATTAACATAGTGATGTTCTGGTTAATGAGTTTATTTGGATTTAAATAAAAAGGACTTGAAGAAATACATTGTTGAAAGTTTAATATAAATTAAGTAATCATTTCTTTATGCAGTAGCTTTATGTAATTGGCAATTCAAGGATGATCGAAATCTTTTGATTTACAATCTAGTTTGGGAAAAACTAGGGAAATAATGTTAAAAAAGAGTGTACGTATTTTATGCTTTAATATGTTTTAACAAATGAGTTTATGACACTAAGAAATAAACTTGTTTTATGCTTTAATTTGACCTTTGTTGTCAATACGCATTTTTATCTTTTTCTAACGGTCAAGTAGTAGTGAGTTGACCGGTTGTTCACCAATTAACTCTAGGTAGTCTATACCGTGTTAAGATTGGTAATGGTCAAAGTTTTAGTAGTGTGTTGGATACCCCATGTGATGTGTATATTGGTGATGCATATTCTTAATTTTAGATTATGGTGCTTGGTTTAATAATTAGAATTTATTTCTGACTTCCAATTGAGACCAGTATGGAAATGTGTTCTGTTTTTAGGTGAATCTTGTACTTGTTTTCTAATTGGGTTGAGGTAGTTAGTTAAGTGCATAAACCTTTTAACTATATCCATGTTACCTTTAGTTTAGCATTAATTAGTTTCTTGTTCATAAAAGGTCAGTAGAGGAAAGGAGCTATGAGGAAGAGTTCTAATTCTATATGTTAGAGGTTACACTTTTTAAGTAATAGCTAACTCAATTATGCTCTTGTATGAATATGTCTTTTTGAATTCAAGCTTCCGTTATGTGTATCTTGATGGCATAATGACTATATCAAAGATGAGATCCCCCTCCACCACTAGTACATTCTTTTGGTGTGATGGAAAAAATCTACATGGTATCAGAGCGCAAGTCATCGGTTCGAGTCCCTCAAGCCCTAGACCCTTCATCCGCATAAGCTTGGCTTATTGATGTGGTACATAGTGGGTACGAATCCTACATGGTGCTTGGTTGCATCCAACTATGTCGTGTGGGGGGGGGGGGGGTGTTGGTGTAGTGACTATATTTATGATGAGATCCCTCTCCACCACTAGTACGTGCTTTTGGTTTGATGGCAAAAATCTACAGAGCTAGGTATGAGAGTTATAGTGATGCATTTTCTTGTTTTTATCTAGTTCTAACATAAGTTGTAGATTATATCTAGCACCATATATATTATTATTTCTCTAAGGTATCATATTGAGTTATTTTAGTGTTGGAGTTGGTGTTGGGAGCCTTGGTGTAGTTGTAAGAAATTTTGTGCTACAACCTTTGTATCAAATTATTTAGGACTTTGTCTCTGTTTCATCTAAGTGGGTGGTAGCCAATGAGAGAATTGCCTAGTGTAGGAGACTCTATAAAGGGTTGTGTATGCACTTTTTTATTTTTATTTTAGTCAAACTATGAAGTCTTTGTGCATTCACGTAGGCAAGGCCATCTGCGATGAGCCCCCGAGACTATAGATCTAGCCCTTAGGTCAAGATTTTTTGATTTGTCTGATCTTGTCATTCTTCCTAGGTTGTATGTTTATCCTTGTAATTTCATTGGTGGATGTTTGATCTAGTTTAAGCCTTTGTATGGTTTAACCTATTGAACTTTTATCTAACAATTGATAGATCTAATGTGTGTTTCTAGCGGTGTAAGCTTTTGTGCAGGAATATGGGGTAGGTCAAGTCAAGTTCTGTAGCGAGAAGAGAAATCTTCGGTATGAAGTGATGGGTTTGTTATTTGACTGATGCGTAAACCAGAACTATTTATGTTACAATGTGTATAATCATAATCTTTTAGTAATATTATAATATGTGATTGTTTTAAATAAAATTCATTGCTACTTTTAGTGATGTTCACTTGAGTATAAGTGGGCTTTACATGTTCATGTAAAATGATAGATGATATTAGGTGAGCATAAAGTTGTATAATGTGTATCTTGTCATTGATTCATTAATAGGGAAAAAGGAATTGGCTCTATGGTTATGCATTTAGTGTTGTATGGATGTCTATTATGGTTTAAGAAATGGATTAAAAATGTGGTAATTAGTATTGGTAGTAGATCATGTTGTTAGGAATGAGAAAGTGATTGGGATTAGGAACATTTGTCATTGGTGCTTTAAAATGAACCTTATCGGGTTAATTGGTAGTTACATTGATGAAGATTGCATTTATCATAGATAGATTAGAAATGATATTTCATATGTGCATGGAAAGAATAATTGATACTAGAAGTAGTATGCATTGGATTAGTTGTAATTATGATGTTGTTTCTTATGGTTAGCAGTGAAAGAAATGACGTTGAGATACCCTACAGAAGATAGATGTTGTGTTCTATTTCCACTTGTGTATCATGTTTGGTTATTTTTTTCATGATGGGTAATGGTAAATCATGTTAATAGATGTTAGATGCATATGAGTAGTTAGTTGATTATGTTGCATTACTAGATGTTTAAAAAAAACAATCTTTGTTTGCATGTTAGCTGGTTAATTTCTCTAGGTTATTTTGGCAGGCATTACAATGATAGCCAAAATGCCATTATGCCAACATATAAACCAAGAGCCTCATCAATAATAAAACATAAATAAATAAGAGTAAGGTATAAATACCTCTTACTCGACCATGAACAATAAAAATCCTCAACAATGAGGCATGGTCATCTCACTGGAGCCATAACCACTATAAACCTCTATAGCAAGGAATAACCATCTCAGCTGGAGCTATTCCAACATATACACATCCATAAACAAAAAGGTATAAACCATATTGTCGAAGCCAAAACTGAAACAAATAACCAAATTCTATTATAAAAATATCTGATAATCATGAAAATATCAAAATACAGCCTCTAGTATAAAATTAGACTCGGGAAAAATGGATCAGAAAGTCAAAATAATCACAGACATGAAATCAGGGTAGTTAAGCACATTTCGCAAGCAATATAGCACATACAACACATACTAAACACATATAATATATAAAAAAGTGCATTCAACACATACTACAACACCTTAGATTAATAGTTTAGTGCTTATATCAATCTATATAGTGCTTGCATAAAAAAGAAATGTGCTTTCACTCAGTGAAACAATGCCTTCATTCAATGGAATAGCACATACCCCTAAATTAATGACACATATGATAAACAAATTAGCGCTTTCATAGTTATAGTGCATTCGATATCAAATTTAGTGCTTATGACAAATGGACTCAGAATACGACTTAGAAAGTTATAGATGGATTCAAAAAAGTAATAAGTCTAACAATGATTTCTAAAACAAGACAAATAGAGGTTCTAGGACAAATATTAATCAAGGGACTACTCCCACAACAAATATTCTCAACAAACAAAGACTTCCTAGAGTGTCACAGAAGCTCTCATGGCAATACACAGAGAGCTGTTTATCATGATAGAAATAGGTAGAAACTACCAACACTCATGAAAAACACCCAGGCCATAATAAATTAATACCAAACACAAGTACACAAACAAAATCTCAAAACAATTACCAAAATCTTGAGGGATAGCCATTATCGATACACATAAGACTCAAGACAGCCACAAAAATATTTACAAGTCACTCACTGCATTACTTAGCCATAATTTTCATGAAATATATGATAACTCCAACTTTACATTATAACTTTATGAACATTCTTTTCATAGTTATTTCCAGCACCCCTTCTGCAAACAATCTTTTTATAGTCACAAGGAAAACAATCTTTTCGAAAATGAAAATGCAAAGAAGAGGAAAATTCAACCAACCTGAAACAATAGGAGTTATGGCACAATGAATTCGAAGAAGCACAATCCAACCACAATTCAACAAGCCAAGCAAAATCCCCAATTTCCAGACTCATCAACAATCACCAAATTCATCCAAGAAGCCAACCCAGGAAAAAACTCAGAAAGCTGATTAAATAGAATTTTATTCAAAAACCATAGGATATGTCATCCAATGAAAAATAATCTAAAATACAATATTTCATACCTACCATGCACAAAATTGAGGCAATAAAATATAAAATATTATTATATACTTACCCTAAATCTTTCAACCTATAGTAAAATAGTTGTAGGTTATATTTTATTTTATTTACCCAAATGGTAACAAAGGAATATAATAATCTAAATAACCAATAGTTTTTTTGTTTTTTTGGTTCGGTAAGAGGCCGAGGCCAAGAATTTTATTAATTATTTTGAAGTTTACATTACTCCACTCATGCAGGCACCGGTAGGAAAGAGTGGAGACGAGAAAACCTCTGGCCTTGCCCAGGACCATAGTCCAGCTAGTCCTGACTTAATATACAATAATTCCATATTTTAATACATCAACACCTCGAGCCAAGGTGATCAGGAGGGAGGTTTCTATTTTACCCCTCCCTTACAAGCCCTAATTTACAAGTTTCAAAAATCATTTGTCCCTTAACTTCCCCCTGCATGGCTCTGAAGTTGTTATTTGGTAGTATATAGTATCCCTTAATTGCTCGAGGTATACCTATTTAGCCTGCATGGTTAGTTACTCAAACACTAGGCATATTTGTTAGTATTGATCAGTCCAATATCATAAATGAAAATTTATCTGTAAAGCTAGAGAGATACCTTAATAAACTATCCTGTGAAACCTATCCTTACAGAACATAAATAAGAGATATAAAACTTAAAACTAAGTTGGGCTTCCAAATTCGTTTATCTTAGGCCCAATCATGATCAACCCAAAACCCAACCAGATAAGGAGTCTCCAACATACCAACTCTTGTTAATGCTCCTGGATGCAATCCTTGAGAAGGATGAGATCTAAGCTACAATAACAAGAGTAGGTAAATGGGATTCAGTCAATCCCCCCTCCCTTTCCTTATAAATGTATTGCAGAGAGGAGACAGAGTATGATTATGCCTGGTTGGATATAAATTTTTGTCCAGACCCTGAATTTTGCATGTTAGCCATCTTTAAACCATAGTCTTAAGAAGGGGAAGGTTTAAATAGGGAGCTAATCCGAGGTAGCTAAGACCTAGGCAAGCGAGAAGTGAGGGGAGGGAAGGCATGAGGACGGATACTGGGGCAATGAAGAGGACCTGGTCTTAGGTTGGCATAGAAAGGAGCTTGATGCCATCAGCTCCCAAGTTGGCTAGCTCATCCGCCCTTTTATTGCCTTCCCTATAGATATGATTAACTATAAGCCTATCAAAACCTTTGCATAATTGTAAAGCCTTTGACAGCAAGGTATTAAGTTTCCAATTAGGCATGCTCCCTTTCCTTAGAGCATTGACAATTATAGCCGAATCTCCCTCAATATCTAAGAATTTAACTTCAAGTTTCCTACATAAGAGCAAGCCTTCCACTAGGGCCATCAGTTCTACCCAGTTGTTTGTGTTGATGCCAATTGGAGAGGCAAGGGATGCTATTTCTTTGCCTTCCCAGTTATGAACAATGCATCCAATCCCGTCTTGCCCTGGGTTGCCTCGGGCAGCCCCATCAAAGTTTAGCTTCATCCACCCTTCACCAGGGGGCTGCCATCTACATGTTGCCCTTGATTGGAGGCTGGCCATAGGGCCTACTCCTACAAAGGGAGGAAAGGACAAGCCCTTCCATCATTTTTTCATCTTTTAATCCCAATAAGATATAGAGACATTTTTAAGTGAGCCTGAGGTGAGTCTATTGTTCACAAGCTCAGTGACAGCCGACTCTATCTTATTGATGATTCTTAGGACATCTTGTTTTTCATTCTTAAAGAGACACCTATTTCTCTCTTTCCAAAGTTCCCACATTATGGATGATGGAAGAGCTCTCCATAAACCTTCAAAGAGACAACCACACCTAAGGAGAGGCCAGGCCATGAGCATCCCTAAGATGGTGTTGGGAAAGGTTGCAGACCATTCAAGTTTATTGGTGAACCAAATCCAACATTGATGAACAAAGGGATAGTTAAGGAGTATATGATTGGTGTCCTCCTCATCTGCTTCACAAAGAGGACATCTAATAGGACCCTCATATCCCATATGCCTAAATTTCTCCACAGTGAGGAGTTTGTTTTGGATCTCCAGCCAAGAGAAAATACCTACCTTAGGCAGATAGTTTCTATCCCAGCAAAGATTCAATGGAAGCTCTGACTTAGGTCTTAAAAATGCTTTGGATATGTGAGAATACCCATCCCTGGAATTGTATTCCCCTCTTAAGGAGCCCTCCCATATGAGCTTGTCCTCGTCATGACTTAAGATAAAGTTCCTATAATTGAGAATTGACATAGGTTTATGCTTGTCCCTCTCCGGGATGGCTTCATCATCCCTTTCAATGCACTGCCAACCAACCCCTTTTGAAGGGGAGATATAACTATTTAGCAAGGGTCATCTATGTGATTCAAGAAGGGCTCAGGTAACCCCAAAGTCATGGATGTTTTCAATGGCTGTATACCCACCCCAAGAATCTGACTAGAAGAGGGCTTTGTCCCCAGACCCCAGGTTCCAGGTTAGCCTGTCAAAGATAATCTTCCTGCAATCAAGCATAAAATTCCAAAGGCAGGAACCTTTGGGAGGGTTGGACTCCCTGAAGATTTGGATTGGATCATCTCCATTAAGGTATTTGAGGTTTAGTAATCTCTCCCATTTGAGGTGAGGAGATCTGAACAATCTCCAGACCAGCTTGGCCCCCAAGGCCCTACCTTGATCCTGTAGGTTTTTTATGCCAACACCACCATCCTCTTTGGGTGTACATATCTTATCCCAGGAAATGACTGAGATTTTGTGGTTGCTATTAGCACCTTGCCAAAAGAAAGTTTTGAGATGCTTGTTGATCTCAGCAAGTTTGGAAGAAGACAACCATTGGAGGGAGAGCTGGAAAATGGGCATAGCTGATAAGACCGATCTAACCAAAGTAGCCCTACTGACCGAAAAGAGCCATTTCCCCTTCCAAGTACTAATCCTAGACTTGATCTTGTCCACCAAGTTGTCCCATAAATTTGAGGATCTCCTGCCTCTATCAAGGGGAATGCCTAGATATTTGCAAGGAAGGGATCCTTGACTAATTTCCAAGACATTGCAGATTTCCTTTCCTAAAAAGGGGTCTATGTTGAACAAAAAAATTGCAGATTTAGCTAGATTAACCTCTTGACCCAAGGCCAACATGTACGAATTAAGGATGTCTTTGAAGGCATGAACCTCCCCGTGTAGCCTTGCCCAAAAAGCATTGTGTCATCAACAAATTGCTGGTGGGTGAAGGGGGGGAGGCCACTGGTGATGGGAATACCTTGGATCCTCCCCTTCTCTTTGGCTACAGAAATGGATCTTCCTAGGGCTTCAGCCATGATGATGAAAAGGAAGGGGGACATAGGATCACCTTGCCTGAGCCCTCGTGAGCTGCTAAAGAAACCTTTTTGGGGAGCCATTAACTAGAACCAAGAATCTAGGGGTGGATATGCATTCGAAGATAATGTTGATCCAAGTTTTGGAAAAGCCAAAGGCCTCCAAGAATTTTCATAGGAAGCGCCAATAAACTTTGTCATAAGCTTTACTTATGTCCAATTTGATTAGCATGCTTGGATATTTGTTGAGCTAAACTGAATGAATGGCCTCCTAGGAAATAATAACCCCATCATAGATTGATCTGTCCATTATGAAGCCGGTTTGTTCTTCACTAATAATTAAGGGGAGGAGATTTTGGAGTCTAGCTGCTAAGGTTTTAGTTAAGAGTTTATACAAAGTGTTGCAGAGAGAAATTGGTTTGGAGTCATTAAAGCTATCTGGGTCTTCATTTTTTGGAATGAGGGCAAGGAAGGTATTGTTGACTTCCTTCAGAATCTTACCCGAATTCCTTACCCCCTCTAAGGCATCCGTGATTTCTGTTCCCATAAAACCCCAACATTTTTGGAAAAAGATGGTGGGGAAGCCATCCGGGCCCGGAGCCTTATCCGAATTCATCTTGAAGAGGGTAGATTTAACCTCCTCCACTAATAATTTCTTTAATAGGGCTTGGTTGTGGTCATCGGTAATGAGTTTTGGGAGATTCTTAATAATATCGAGTTGGCCCCTAAGGTTGGAGCCTTCAAGATTGTTTAAGATATTCTCATAGAACTTAACTGCCTCAGAAGCAACCTTATCCAGTTCAGATAGGATGGATCCTTGGCCGGTCATGATCTTAGAGATTTGGTTGACCCCTCTCCTTTGCTTGGTACTGTTGTGGAAGAACTTGGTGTTTCGGTCCCCATCACTCAGCCAAGTCTCCCTAGATTTTTGTTTCCAAAAGATCTCTTCGTAAGATAATATATTTTCATACTCAGAGAGTAGGTCCTTTTCCTTAAGGAAGAGATGTTCATCCATCCCCTTCTCAAGTACCTCAATGTTAACCTTCTTGAGATCATTCTCTATTAGGGTTTTTTTGTCAAAGATGTTACCAAAACTGGTCCTATTCCACTCTAAGAGCTTCCTTTTTATAAGCTGTAACTTACTAGCAACAATAAACATCTTTGAGCCTGAGAAAATAGAGCTATTCCACCACTTCTCAAGTAAGTTTAGAAAGTTGTCATCTCTAAACCACATATTCTCAAATTTGAAGGGGCATTTTTTAGGGGCATGGTTAGATAATAAGTTTAATTGGAGTGGGAAATGGTTCGATCTTGATAAAGGGAGAGGCTCTACCTTTAGGGAGTAATTTAGCTCTAAGAGCCCACCGTAGATAAAGAACTTGTCAAGTTTCTCTGCAATATTACAAAAACCAGATCTTCTATTGTTCCAGGTGAAGGCATCCACTACAGTCTGGATTTCCAGTGGGGAATTCCTATTGATCCAAAAATTGAAATCTATAGCTGAAGGAGGAAGCTTGCTGCTTCCTCCTCTCTTGTCTGATACCTTGGTGATGGCATTAAAATCTCTGCTAATGATACTTAGGTCATTTGGGAAACTTCTTAGAAAGGACTCAAGTTCCTTCCATACCTTCACCTTATCCTTATTCTGGATGGGGCCATACACGTTAATCAGTTTGAATCTAAGGTTATGTTTATAACTTACTACATCTCCTCCTATCCAATTTTTCTTAATCTCTAAGGTGTGAACAAAAGGGTTCTAGAATCCCAAATGATGGCTAAACCCCCTGAGGCACCTGTGGTTAGGGTGTGTTTTAGTTGTCTAGCCCCTAATTTTTTCTCAAAAAGGGAAATCTCAGATGCGTTCATTTTTGTTTCTTGAATTAACATTAAGTTAGGTTTAGAATCAGAGATACAACGCTTTAAGATGCGTTGTCTGTTAGGGGCATTCAGACCCCTAACATTCCATGTTATGATTTTCATGGCTTTGTGGGGAGGAACTTCCCCTCCCCTACATTAAAAAGAGTAGATATTCTGGACTGACCTCTAGCTTCTCCATCCTTTAATCTCAGTTCAGTGAGGGATCTCTTGCCCCTTCTTTTACTAAATCTAGCACAGTCTGGAGAGTCTTTTCTTTTATCAGAGCAGAGAATGCCTAGGGTGTTAGGTTGTTGATTTTCCAAGTTCTCTGAAGCTATAAAGAGTTCATCTATTTCTAAGTTAACTTGAGTAATATTTACAAGATTATTAACAAGGAGATCCCTTTGTCTTTCCAATTCCTCATCATCACAGATTTCATCAACCAATTGATCCATAAGGTTGTTTACTACTTCTTCCCCTATAAAATTGGCAATGATGTTAACTTCCTTAGACATGTGATCACTCTCAGATACTACAGTTGCAACAGGGTCAACCCTTAGCAAAGAAGGGCGAGCTCCTTCCCCCAGAGGAGCCTTCAAACTTGAGACTGGGGAGAATGGTTGATTCTGTCGAGAAGCCCTTGTTGGGTCCTGAGGAGGATTATCTTTCTCTATTGATAGCATTGGGATGGAGATTCCAAAGAGGGGAGGGTCTTGAGGAGCTCTCTCTCTCTAGTGGGGTAAGAGAGCCAGATGGTAACATATTTGTCATACCAAGCTTTTCTTTTTGGGGGAGCCCTTCACTAATTTCCCCCTCTTCCAAGTCTCGGTCCCTGAGAGAAGGGTCACCTATAGGGGGTTTGACCGAAGACAGTGGTTGGGGAGGAGAACATAAGGTCTTAATGGGGGATCTCTGATGACACAGATCCGTGGTAGGGTAATTAGTGCTAATATTATTAAAACCCGCAATGGAGAAACCCCCTCCTTCCACAAATCTAATTGGAATTGATTTAGGGAAAGCATTTTTAAAGGGCGTCTCCCTTGGCTTATTAACTTCGAAAGGACCATTATAGAAGGGTAATTCAAGGGTTAGACATAGATTATCGCATTTTAGTATTACGGGTTCTATAGTTTTAATGTTAATATCCATGTTAACAATCAGAAGATGGTTAAAGAAGCTTAGGGCTGATTTTTTAACTTCTACAAATTTACCTATTTTGTTCCCTAAAATTCTTAAAAAATCATTGTTTCGTAATTCTACAGGGAATTTTTTGAGTGAAATAGCTCTATTGACCATGCATGAATTTAATTGAGAAGGATGAAAGAGGGTTTGCCATCCCCAGCAGTCAAACCGTAAGCCCATGAACTTTGATAAGCCCTCGTTTAGCAGGGAATTTCTTAAATTTTGATTACCGCATTCAATAGCTAAGAAATGATCAGGAAGGATGTCAATTTTTACCTGGTTATTGAGAGAAGACATCACCCAATTAGCGATTTGTTCAGTCGGGATCCCCCAACCTTTCCATCATGCAAAAAAAATTATGTCGTTGCAGTGCATTTGATACTTATCCAGTGTTTGGGTATCAATATCAATGATCATCCTGCTGGGACTAGCTTTTGGTGGTTTGCCCAAGGACTTTCGAGGAGAGAGAATGAAAGCCGGGGGCCTGTTTGACTGGTTAGGTTTTACAGAACCTTCCTTCCAGCCAAGGTTGGGATTTTGCATGAGACAATTTGATTGCCCTACTGCCTTATTATTTATGCGCCTTACCAACTGCCAGTTTCGATCCCAGCCTTTGAGCGAAGGAAGGGGAGCCCTAGCCGAATCAACTAGAGAATACTTTGTTTTTGCAAAGAAAGCTTCTTGCTCGATGGTTTGAGATTTTACCCAGCTAAGTTCATCTGACCCAATGTGACTAGCCAGAACAGCGAACCGATTTCCATAGCCTTGGTGAATACCACGCAGTGGATAAGGATGCTTGCAAAGAAATGGTAATGTCTTGAATCTTCTTTTCGCATGCAGAGCCATTTTGCAACATTCCTACAAATATTAAATTTAAATAACCAATAGTTAATAAACTATGGGCACGATAAAATATAAAAGCCCAATAGATAAAATAAACCAAAGGCAATATAAGTAAATACCATAGTTAAATATAAAACAACAAATAACAACATTAGAAATACTAATTAAATAATAAATAATAAATATCCAAATAAACATTAAAATTAATAAATAAATATAAAAAACACCAAATTAATATGAACCAATAAATTAAGGCTTAATAAACATTAATAACTATTAATAAATTACCCAATGATAATTAAATTTCAAAACTATAAATTAATTTAATTTAACATTAATAAACTATATGAATCGATATTAATTAATTAAATAATCAAATACTCACGACACCACAAGGCAACCCAACATAGGGTCGAACATCATAACACAAGACTCTAACCACCGACTTAAGCTAAGACACTGACTGACAAGGATATCAACTTAAGCCTAGAGTGTGTAGAAGGAACTCATGCCATCTCCGATCAACTTGCCATTGGGATAAAGACACGTTTAAACCTGTGAGACTAGGTGGAGTTGATTTCTAGTACCCACAATCCTGCATCCACCGATATCCATAAAAAATATATACATTATCATATATCATAAATAATCAGGCAAGTGAGAGAGAATCACAACACCATATCATGCTCGCAATGAGTGATATGACATCATCTCTATCATGAATATAGTAGTAAGATAGTCACGACAATAGTAGCATCAACTCATCCAATATAATCATGAAACGGGGTTGGCATTATCAAGATGCCATCATAATATCATAAGCAATATAATCCATCCATGAATACTATGTGCATATAAATCATCAAATATAAATCCATCCATCATAATAGTCTAGGATATGTCATCATCCACATAGATCATCATATCAAATATCCATATAAAATGTCTAGCATCATCAATAAGCATCTGAGATATAAATAAAGTTATAAGCACCAGTCAAAACATCATCAAAGAGTCTATATAAGTCTATCAATCCATAAAACAAAATATGAATTAGGGAGGGACACTACAATCTAAGCAATGCCATGTTTTCTAAGATTAGTAAACTTATTTCAAAAAACAAAAAGGGTACATCCAAGAAGGGCATTTAACCTAGAGAATAAACTTTTTTTCCTTTTTTCTCTACCCTCTACATTTGCACATGACCATTGAACCATAAATCACCTCTATATTATTGGCCACCCTTACTTCTCACTCTCTACTCTCTTCTTGAAAAATTATTTGCCATAAATGAAAATGGAAATTCCATTTAAGGCCATTTATCTCGGGAATGAATTTACCACTTTAATGCCCCTTGCTTTAGCTATCCCAACCATCTTCAAATAGTTCTTTGAAATGATGACAACCTTCACGGTAGTGACATACTTTCAATATTTTCACTCCATCCCAAATCATTGTACCTTTCCCCAAAAATGATGCAGGGACTTCGTGGGGTCATAAATTTTGACTTGGTTGTCAGATCGATCAACTTTTTAGGGCTGTTTTTTTTTTAGATTTTCGAAAGTTGGTTTTTTAGTTATTTTTGAGCTAATAATCTTTATGAGGTTATAAAGTTGGTAATTTTTGCTGAAATAATTTTTATTCAATTTTTAGAATATTTTGTGATGTTTGGGATAGATTTAAAAATTTTCATAAATGGCAAATTTAGGATTTTGTAAAAATCTGCCAAAAAAGGAAATTTTTAGTTTGCTATTAAAATAGGATTTTTTTCATTGTAATGGTAGAATGGTTGGAGTTTGTAGAAGAAAAATATTGAAGGAAAATTGATCCATACTTGTTTCATTTTGTATGCTTTCATTAATGGTATTGCTTGTGTTTTAATTGGTTACATCAACAATTTGCATTAATGTGTTCATTAAATGACACCACACACTTAGACAAGGTGTCTGCCACTTCATTTTGTGAATGATACACATGTGAAAATTTGAAGGCTTGGAATAGATTTAGTAGCTTACGTGTAGATTTAATAAAGTTGTTTATATTCTATGCAAGCACCCTTCCTTGCATTAGAGCATTCACTTTTAACATCAAATCTCACTCTAAGTGTATTCTATCTGCTTCAAAAAAAATTGCCAATAAGACTACTTCAAATGCCACGTGTCGCTACAAGATTATTTGTTCCTTTAGTTTTTTTGCTCCTTTCATGCAATAATATAACCCATGGAGCCTCTTACCACAAAAACTACACCAAAATGCCCCAAATTCCCCTTTGATGCCCCATCAAAATTTACGTTAACCCACCCTTCCTCCAAACATTTCCACTTCACTATATTACTTTCTGATGTGATTTGATGAACCTAATTAGGTCCATTAGTAGGCCTTATAAAGGTACATGTTATGCATGATGCACAAAAATAAATCTGCAAAATCATGAGAACATGAATAGTGCAGTTATCTCATTGAAACACACAACCATTAAAAGGTAAGATAGTACAAAAGCATGATACAATTTGATTTCCAAGAGTCTTCTTCCAACAAACCTAATTCGTGATTTGAAGACACTACAAATTAGGTAAAAGAGTTACTAGAATAAGTGGAATTCCTAAACCTACAGTGGTTGCAACACATCTTAAATTTAGTGGTACCAACAAATACACAACCTTAGCAATACTAATCATGAAATATAATTCACAAATAGAAAAAAGAACCTTGCTAATGAGCATAGATCTTCTTGTCATGGGGACCTATCTAGAGTATAGGCCCAACATGGTCCTCCCCTACCAAAGAATCACTCCCATGAACATTGAGAAATAGGTGGTTAGTATTAAGGCATAGTAATCATATTTCTCTTAAAGTCAGACATCACCAAGTTGAACAATAACACTATAAACATGATGGCAAGGTTTTCTAGCACTATCCAAACTTTATTATTTCTGATTACCATATAGTTTTCTCCATCCAATGTAAGGAAAGCTTCACTACTACCATCAACCATCTGAAAAATATGTCACGCATCATACATATGCTCTAGTTATTTTTGAAACAATGCAAAATAGAAAAAGAGAAAAAATCAACCATTTCATCATGTAATGGTATAATGTGCAACCCTCTATGGCAATGATTGACCTCAACTATTGGTTCAAGGTATTCACTAGAGACCATCTACAAAAAACAAAAGGCCTGTCTTAAAAAACACACACTTAGAATTGAATTATTGTGTGTTGTTAGATGTGGACCTCGCTTAAAAGTTTCATTTTGATTTTGGGTAAGTGCACAAAGATGGTGGTCAAAAAGGGGGGTATAAGTGGACACTTTTTTCTGAAATCAGGTGAACCTAAACTTGGAGGGAAAATTTGAAAGTCATCCACTCAAGATATAAAGATAATAAAACAACAAATATTGTATTACTCTGAATCTAGTTTCCAAACTACTAAACTTTTTCAAAATTGGATAAGATTAAGGGGGTCAAATCCTTCACGCACGAAAAATAGACCCTGATTTTTTCTGAAAAACATAACATAGTGTCTGAAGTGTGCATCAAAAATTCATAGTTAGATTTAGTATTTTGACAAATCCTTTGGCAGAAAGATATTCAAGAGTGAGCACTAGAAGATGTATATTTTTTTGTAATTTTTTGTTGAGTATTTTTTTTTTATGATTTTTCCAATCGAGCACATCCTAAAAATTAGGTACCTATTCATGTGTGAAGCATAAGTTACACTAAACAAATCAAAAATATAATTTATTTTTTTAAAATTGTAAATAATCAAGTGCACTGCAATAATATATAATTTTTTAAAAATTTGGATAAGTATATCAAAAGCTATTAAAAAAATGGTGCACCTATGTCTGTGAGAACTATGGAGACACTGGTAAAAGAAATTCAATAATAATATGTTATTGTTGTTCAAATTTTAAAAAAAATTATATGGTTAGAAAGCTCATAAGATGGGTGAAAATATGGTGGCAATTTTAGAAATATCCACTTGATGAAGTGTAAACCTGATGATGACAAAGTTGATAAAATAAAACATGTCA
This sequence comes from Cryptomeria japonica, assembly GCF_030272615.1. Lineage (NCBI taxonomy): Eukaryota > Viridiplantae > Streptophyta > Pinopsida > Cupressales > Cupressaceae > Cryptomeria > Cryptomeria japonica. The sequence goes on along the minus strand of NC_081409.1, from coordinate 415,192,991 downwards.
AAAATGAGGGAAATGGAGGGAAATCAAACTTCCAAACCGTAGCTTTGTCATCCAGGCCTATTTCCAAGCCTAAATAGTCAAAAGCACATATAGGGTACTTATGGTATAAAAAGTGCGTATGGGGTGCTTATGGTGTAAGACGCGTGTATGCGCTATGTTTACTATAAACAGCGCGTGCATGCTATGTTTACTATAAATAGCGCATACACACTACGTTTGTTTAAATTTTGGGTGTGTGTATAGTATGATATTGTATATATATATAAATATACATATAATATATATTTTTTATATATAATATATAATATTTATATATATATAATATATTAAGAGTATATATACACACATATAAGTGTATTGTGTCCCCCTCTCAAGCACGTACAAGGTGCCTCTCTCTCTCTCTCTCTCTCTCTCTCTCTCTCTCCTTCTCCCTTCCTCCATACCCCATCCCTCTCTCTCTTCTTCTCTCCCTCCCTCCCTCCATACCCCACCACAACTGTGTCTGTACTTCTATAGAAGTAAGTGAATTTATTTCTTCTTTACAACTTCCTCTTTGATTTTTATCATGTATGCTATCCTAAGAAAATTGATTGATGGATTTGTGTGTGTATGTTGAATAGGAGGAAGAAGGGTCTTAAATTGAACCATGGGTGCATTACCATGACAAACAAGGAAACCTACAACAATATTCTTCTCGAATGTGTTTTTAATGAGCAGAGCAGATGTGGAAAATAGTGTCAACAAAGAAAAATGATGAGTCAGACTCCCTACAATATGTTTTTTAGAAAGAAACAACCGGTAGGAAGAGAAAGAGGGAGAGTAACCTAGATGATATCACAGAGAATGATAGTGGTGGGTATTCGAGAATTCCCATGCTGTTACACAACACCTATCACCTAAAGAAATTAAAGTTTGTTGTAATCATGGCAGCAGTAGTATATGATGATCATCACTTGTCAAAATTATTGGAAGGGTACATACCCATGAAAGAAATAAAGTGTGTAATTCCTATAGTCACAATCAAGATCAATCATATAACCTTGCAAATTTAATAGAATCATATGTTTTAGAAAGGCAGTACTCTTAGGGTTAGGTCAAGCTCTTACACTTGATTTTTAGCGAAGCTTCATTGTTTCTTCACTTGGAGTCTCTATTATGCTGACAATGGTCTAACTTAGCTATATGAAAACTAAACTACTGATGTTCTATTGTATGATGTTCTATTCATAACTTTAAATAATATATCATTTTATTAGCCCACCATATGACCCCTTAGGTGTCATTAGAGGTCATATGGTGTCCCATGACCCCTTAGGACACCATACGACCCATAACAACACCTTATGGTGTCCTAAGGGGTCATAGGATGCCATATGACCCCTCAGGACACCATATGGCCCATAACAACACCATATGGTGTTCTATGACCCCTTAGGACACTTTTTGGTGTCGGTATAGGTCCTATGGTGTGCTAAGGGATCATATAATGTCATATGACCCCTTAGGACACCCTATGACCCCTTAGATGTTGTTAGGGGTCATATTGTGTTTTAAGGGTCATATGGTGTCCTATGACCCCTTACAACACCATATGTTGTCATTATGTGTCTTATGGTTTCCTATGACCCCTAGGACACCTTATGACCCCTTAGGACACCATATGGTGTTGTTAGGGGTCATATGGTGTCCTAAGGAGTCATATGGTCTCCAACAACCCCTTAGGACACCATTTGACCCCTTAGGAGTCCATATAGTGTTGTTATGGGGCATATGGTGTCCTAAAAGATTATATAGTGTTTTATGACCCTCTAGGACATCATTTGGTGTCATTATGGGTTGTATGGTGTGCTAAGGGGTCATATGGTGTCCTATGACCCCTTAGGACTCCATATGACCTCTTATGTGTTGTTATGGGTCATATGGTGTCCTAAGCAGTCATATGGTGTTCTATGACCCCTTAGGACACTATTTGGTGTTGTTATAGGTCCTATGGTGTGCTAAAGGACCATATAGTGTCATACTACCCCTTAGGACACCCTATGATCCCTTAGATGTTGTTAGGGGTCATATTGTGTTCTAAGGGTCATCTGGTGTCCTATGACCCCTTATGACACCATATGTTGTCATTATGTCTTATGATGTCCTATGACCCCTAGGACATCTTATGACCCCTTAGGACACCATATGGTGTCATTAGGGGTCATTTGGTGTCCTTAGGGGTTATATGGTCTCCAATGACCCTTTAGGACACCATTTGACCCCTCAGGACTCCATATGACCTCTTATCTGTCGTTATGGGTCATATGGTGTCCTAAGGAGTCATATGGTGTCCTAAGGAGTCATATGGTGTCCTATGACCCCTTAGGAAACATGCATAGATCCCTAGGATACCATATGACCCCTAAGAATACAATATGAACCTAGAGAGGGAGAGAGGGGGAGGAGAGGGATGGAATGGGAGAGAGATACACCTAAGAGAGGAGGAGAGTGAGATAGATAGATAGAGACTGGAAGGGAGAGACAAGAGATAAATGAGAGAAAGAGAGATGGAGAGAGAGAGAGAGAGGGAAATAGAGGGAGAGATAGAGATAGAGATAGAGAGAAACACAGAGAAGGGGACTCAAAGAGAGAGAGAGAGAGAGAGAGAGAGAGAGAGAGAGAGAGAATGTGAGAGAGATAGGGTGTGGGGGAGATATAGAGAGATAGAGAGAGTCTGAGTGAGAGGGAGGAAGGGATGGAATGAGAGTACAAGAGACTAGAGAGAGAGAGGTGTGAAGAGAGGGAGAGAGGAATAGAGACTTGATTCTCTCCCATTCTCTCTTCCTCATACCCCTTCTTCTCTCTCTCTCTCTCCCTTCCTCCATAACCCTCCCTCCCCCCTCTCTCTCTCCCTCTCTCCCTCTCCCTCCCTCCCCTCTCTCTCTCTCTCTCTCTCTCTCTCTCTCTCTCTCTCTCTCTCTCTCTCTCTCTCTCTCTCTCTCTCTCTCCCTTCCGCCCCCCTCCTCTCTCCCTCCCCCCTCTCTCTCTCCCTCTCCCTCTCTCTCCCTCCTTCCCTCTCTCTCTCTCTCTCTCTCTCTCTCTCTCTCTCTCTCTCTCTCTCTCTCTCTCTCTCTCTCTCTCTCTCTCTCTCTCTCTCTCTCTCTCTCCCTTCTCCTTCACATTTTTTCTACTACAAATAGCACGTATGGGGTACTGAACCTATTAGTTCTCTGCCCTGCCATAACATTTTTAAGACATAGGAGCATGTGCACGGTAATTATTACTTGTAAGTGCATACGGGGTATTGAGCCTATTAGTTTGTTGCCCTGCCATAACATGTTAAGGCTTAGGAGTGCGTATGCGGTACTTATTAGTACATAGTGGAAAAAAAATATCGTTGGACTTGCCAACATTTTATGGACTAACAATGCGCGGTTATTAATATAGCACGTACGAGGTACTTAGACATATTTTTATTTGCCTAAGAGCCTCAATGGCCTCAAAAGAAGTTTTTGAGGTCATTGAAGGCCCCACTGCAACTATGTTTACACTTCTATCACTATTTTATACATAGAAGTAAGTGAATTTTTTGTTTTTGCATGATTTCAAATGATTGAATTTTTGTTCTTATTAGTTTTGTCAATATTTTTGTGATTGTTTGATAGTTTTGATTCAAAAAAATAATGATAAGATGCATATTTATGGTTATTTTTTTGTTTATGAACTTTTGTTTACATATATATGTAATATGATTCTATTTAGGACAACCGATATCAACCATGGGAAAGAACAAGTGAGGAATGATGGAACAACAAGAGGCTGAAAAGGAAAGACAAAGGCAACGTATGAAGAAATTACATGACATAAGAACAATGGGAGAAGAAGGTATGTCATCCTCAACATCTCAATTTGATTTACCAAACAAACATAATGCACCTAATGCAATTGAAGAAGAGACATTTTATTTACCGTATGAACCTAATGCAATTAAAGAAGATACCACATTGAATAATAAATTAAATGATGAACATACACCTTCTCTTTTTGAGGAATTGAATTTACATAATGCACCGATGTTAACACCTCCTAGAATCATTCGTAGGAAACCAAAGTATCTAATTGACATTGATGAGAATATATTGAAACCAATGCTCGATAAAATGAATGAATGAAATTATAGGAGAATGGTTAAAAGAATATGGAAAAAATATTTAGAAAACTTAAATCAAACCGCGAGATGTCAATCAATTGTTCAAATGATTAAAAATTTGAATTTTAGAGAGACAATGAAAATTCTAGGCATAAGATCATCTGAAAGTAACGGTGAAAGAACTATTGTGAGAAATATATTTGATGCATATCAAGCTATTGGTTCAAAATCAAGTACTAAAGATTCTAATGCTACTCGACGTGTCATTACATCAAGCATAATGAGCAAGAAAATAAAAAAAGATTGTTTGATAAGGAAAACAAGTAACTCATTAAACATTAGTAGATCAACATTAAGTAAAGCATTAAAGAGGCAGAAAAAAAATAGAGGAACCTAACAATAATTCTCTTTGGGCATTCTTTGGTAGACTACCACACAAAGACAAGGTTGTTGTTGATGCACTAAGAACATTAAATGAAAATTTTTGGCATGACAACACAAGAGTTTCACCCAACCAAAGAGATGTTGTTAGAAAGTGAATCAGGTCTACAAATCATGAGCAACGCACCAAACACTATTTGGATATGACTCAAACTAAATTTTATGAAAGATTCCTTCAAAAGTTTCCTCAAATAAGAATTTCTCAAAGATTTTTTGAAATGGAAATACCTTTTTATATTAAGATCAATCATGTACGCACCACGTGTTGTTGTAGGGTGCATATTGAATTTTCCATGCACTATGATATTTTTCATCATATTTGTTCTACTTTGCACACTAATGATGTTTTGTAGGAATGCAATATACAAGCACCTCCTAAGTTGGTAAGAGAATATATTTCAAGTGTGCTATGTAATAGACATGATGGTTGCATTTATTATAAGATGCCTTGTTTGGAAGGTTTTTGTGCTATAAGTGGTGATTTGCAACATTTACCAAGATGCGTACATTTGGAGAGCACACATGAAATTGGTAGGAAACTAGTTTCTTTTGGAAAATACAAGACAATCACATATGGAGTTAAAGATGGAAAAGATTTGAAGAGATGTGAGCTAGTGAAAAATGATATATGTGTAGCTGAATTTATGAAAATGTTTCAAGAGAAACTAGTTTATGAGTACATAATGCATACACATAGAGCTTGATGGTTAGATGAGTAGTTCAAGTTATGTAAGGACACATTTCCTCTTGGCACCATTGTCTCTATCATTGATTTTGCTGAAAATTATACACTAGAACCTCAAAATGAAGTGCAATCTATGTATTATCATTCTACACAAGTTTCTATTTTTGTACACATAGCATTAATGCATGCAGATGATAGCACAAAGGAGGATAAAAAGGTTGTAAGAGAGTATCACTTCTACATAAGTGATGATAGTACTCATTCATCAGAGTTTGTACAAGGATGCTTTAAAGTTTTCTATGATAGTTTAAGGGAAAGAAACATACGATACAACCGACACTTAATATGGTTAGATAATTGCACTGCACAATTCAAGAATGCAAGGATGTTTTATTGGTTGACAAAGATGCATATGACAAGCGGTGTACAACATTTTTGGAATTTCACTGAGGCTAGACATGGTAAGGGAGAGCACAATGTTGCAAGAGCATATGTAAAAAGAGCCTTGGCTAGAGAAGAATTGAAGTACGAAGGTGGTGCTGAGTTGCTAGATGCAAAAATAATTGTGCGATGGTGTAAGTCTATGATGGGTCTAGGTAATCTAGGTACGTCAATGGTTCATAGATATTTTTGTTTGATCATTGAATCTAACATTGAAAACTATCTAGATTGTTGTACAGTTGCAGGATCGAGTGACAAGCATTCATTTATGAGTTCAAATTCAAGTTCACTAGTAATTTATACAAGACAGATTGTATGTTTTTTCTCTTCATGCATGTATTGTTTGTGGGAAGAATGTGAATCACAAGAGTGGGTTGACAAATGGTCTTGTAGACCGTTGGTTCCCATTGATACATATCAAATTCCCAAAGCACTACAATTGAGCCAGATGGAGACATCATTGGATTTTGACCATGTATCTGACCCAATGGATTCAGGTGATTTTTTGAGTTAATTTTTTTGCAAGTATTCTTTTTGGTTCCTTTTGTTGTACATCATACTTTATTTTTGGTGTTAATCAATACTTTATAAAATGCAGGTGATGTGTATGCAGTTGTTATAGAAGAGAACAATGAAGAAAGAATGAATTACTATTTGTGTCATTGTGTTGAGCCAAAAAGAAAATTGACAACCACAATCATTGACGAAGAGGGTATTGAGTACCCAATAGGGTCTATTGTCATGACAGGAACATGGCTTAGGAGATACTCTATCAAGAATTTTGATGTTTGGTTGTTTGAGGACTTTAAAACACACAAACGTATTCTTCATTTCTCTAACCTTTTTGTTGCAACAAATATTCATTTGATGAAGTATCATGGTAGACCTCATAACAAGATTTTATGGAAAGTTTATGAATCTGACCACGAGCAATACTTGACACAATAGGGGTTAGAGCCAATCCTGAAGGCTCACTTGATTGATTCTATGGTTCAGGGTAGAATGATTTTGAGAATTTTGTATATATCGTCAACGAATTGTTCTATATTCATTGTTTGTATATATAAATGCCCATGAGTTGATTTTTACATGTTTAGGGGCATAATTTTGTATATTTAAATGGCAATGAGCTGATTTGTACATATGTAGATGCCAAATTTTGTATATTAAAATGGTGATGAGCTGAATCACACATATTGTAATGGAAAATTTTGTATAAAAGCCCATGAGATGATTTGTAAGACATTTTTTTGTATATTCAAATAGCCAAGAGTTGATTTAACCATATTTAGAGGCAAATTTTTGAATAATATGTGACAATGTTTTGTGACTATTTTTTGTGTCTATGTTTAGAGTTTATGTGATGTGATAAGGTCAATCATGAGCATTCTTGATTCTTGTATAATCATGGAGAATTATTTGAGTCATTATCGGGTCATAGGGGTCAGATTAAGTAGAGATCGTGTCGATAGGGTATGACTCTCGATGTTTCGGCACTTTGGGATGCATGAGAGGAGCATGCCTAGCATAAAACTGCCCACCCAGACGCACTCATGATGTTGGATTATACACATTATGAACCGAATCAATTCTAGCCAATCCTGCAACTTTGCATTGCATGCAACTGACGGTTTTTGCAGAAGGCAAAAAAATGCTACCAATTGAAAATGACTCTGAGTCATCAAAAAACAAGATAGGACATTGTAGAGGAGCCTCACATGACCCCATGGGTTCAAATAGATTGATCATATGTGTCCTGGATTGGAAGAAATAGTTTGTCAAAGTTTGACAATTTTTTGGACTCAGGGCACTTGAGAGATCGCGTCGGTAGGGTATGACTCTTGACGTTTTGATGCTTTGGGATGCATGATAGGAGCATGCATAATGTAAACCTACCCACCTAGATGTGCTCGTGACGTCAGATTGTGCATGCGACGAACCACATCAATTCTAGCCAATCCTGTAGCTTTGCATTGCATGCAACTGACAATTTTTGCAGCAAGCGAAAAAATGCTTCCAATTGAAAATGGCTTCGAGTCATCAAAAAATGAGATAGGCCATTATAGAGGAGCCTCACATGACCCCATGGATTTAAATAGATCGATCATATGTGTCCTGGATTGGAAGAAAAAGTTCGTCAAAGTCTGACATTTTTTTGGACTCAAGGCACTTGAGAGATTGCACTGGTAGGGTATGACTCTCAACATTTTGATGCTTTGGGATACACAAGAGGAGCATACCTAGTGTAAACCTACCCACCCAAACATGCTCATGACATTGGATTGTGCACACGACAAACTGAATCAATTCTAGCCAATCCTGCAACTTTGCATTGTATGCAACTAACGGTTTTTGCAGCAGGCAAAAAAATGCTACCAATTGAAAATGGCTCCGAGTCATCAAAAACCAAGATAGGCCATTGTAGAGGAGCCTCACACAACCCCATGAGTTCAAACAGATTGAGCATATGTATCCTGGATTGGAAGAAACAATCCGTTAAAATTGACAATTTTTTGGACTCAGGGCACTTGAGAGATCGCGTCGGTAGGGTATGACTCTCGACGTTCTGACACTTTGGGATGTACGAGAGGAGCATGCCTAGCATAAACTTGCCCACTCAGATGCGCTCGTGATGTTGGATTGTGCACATGACGAACCAAATCAATTCTAGCCAATCCTACAACTTTGCATTGCATGCAACTGATGGTTTTTGCAACAGGTGAAAAAATGATACCAATTGAAAATGGCTCCAAGTCATCAAAAACCGAGATAGGCCATTGTAGAGGAGACTCACATGACCCCACAGGTTCAAACAGATTGATCATATGTGTCTTGGATTAGAATAAACAATCCATCAAAGTTTGATAATTTTTTGGACTCAGGGCACTTGAGAGATCGCGTCGGTAGGGTATGACTCTCAACATTCTGATGCTTTGGGATGCACGAGAGGAGCATGCCTAGCATAAACCTTCCCACCTGGATGCACTCGTAAAGTGGGTTTGTGCACATGACAACCAAAATTTGACCATTGCGAGCATGAGGGTTCTCTTGCACCAAACACATATTGTCGATTACATAGGGGTAAGTGCACCAAGATGGTGAACAGAAAAGTGGCAACATGCTAAAAAAAACCAATTTTTTCATAACTCATGCAGGTTCTAAAAATTCAAAAATGTGCTAGGCTTGGTAACACCATGCCTAGAGAAAAACAATTAAAAAAACCAAAAGTTCCTCAAAACCCATATGGGTTTTGAGGAACATTTTATTTTTTAATAAAAAATCAAAAGTTTCTCAAAACCCATACGGGTTTTGAGAAACATTGTTTTTTGGTGTAGGCCACGGGTTTGGGCCATTTTCAATGCCAAAACCTATGGAACAACAACAAGGAAAAGCTAAAAAAACATAGAACCCGCATAGTTTTGCAACTATTTTGGATTTTCCCAACATTGAGAGCAATTTTCAACAATGGCACCCCGTCGAATGGGTAAGATTTGATTGGTTTGATTATTTTTGTTTGTATTTTAATTGAAGGGTTTTTTAATTGATTTAAGTTTTGTTTTTATTAATTTGATGTCAAATTCTTCAAGCAATCCCCAAAAATGAAATAGACAACAAAGACCTCTTCCTGCACAAGCAACACAAGAAAACCCTGTAAACATTGCACAAGAGCAATAACAAAACCCTCAAAATGTTGTTCCTCAACAACCACTGCCACCCCAAAATCTCCTTCATCAGCGGCACTTCCTTCATCAGCAACACCTCCTTCATTAGCAGCACCTCATGCATCATTTGGCACGAGCCAACCCATTCAACATATGTGCCCCACCTGCCAGGGTGTATGTTCTAGTGTAGACACTGATGCGGACAAGGATGGTTTGACATCTCATTTGTGTACATTTTGCGGGAGTAGATGACATGCTTCCATTACAGAAGATGTGGCCCTCACCGATGAACTAATCAATATGTTGTACCCTCTCTATCAAACACGAGTGTGTTTAAGTCTGTTTATGACATGTTATCAATTAAGTGACTAAATCTTATAAAAAGAAATGAATTTTTATTTTTAGAACACTTTAAAGTGACATATAAATAAAATGCATTGAAGGGTGCAACAGGTGGTGGGAGCACACCACATACTTTTTAGTTGACTCCATGGTCATGAGTAGTTTGCCACCAGAGGTAAAGATTTGTAAATTTGTTAAAAATATAATAATACATTGGTTTCAAAATATCTTTTGTTAATTATATGTATCATTACTTAATATTTTATAGGGCTTATCAGTGGTTGAGATGTCCCAACTTGATTATATCATGCTTTCGGCCATTGACTTTGGCCAAGATAGCTATGTGGTACCATTTAGATTTATATATTTTTGACTTAAGTGATATATTAAATACATGTTCTTTTCCCTTATGTTAATTTTTTTCTGTTAATTTACCCCACCTACCTCGAGGACATCTCCTATGAGAAAGCCATCATCTAGCACTCCGAGGAAGAAAAAGATATCCTCTCGAACACCCAAATGACAGAAGGTAATTCAGTACAATATAAATTCATTTGTTGCAATGTATTATGATTAAACATGTATATGTAGATATTGATAAATGAACTTAATTTATTTGTTCTATATACAGAAACATATGTGGTTTACAAAATTAATGAATGCACCTGATGTTGATGAGGTTTAACAGAGGGAAGAGGTGATATCTTCATATTCACTTTGGATTGCATTCTTGCTTGTTTGAAATAACTAAATCCTTTTATGTCTATATCATATGTTACCATTTTTCATACAGGAAATGGTAATAGTTGCATTAGATTCGACTAGGCCTCCTAAGGTTACAAGAGAACTATACGAGGCTTCAGTGTGCATTTATTCTACATATGTTAAAAATATTTGTTTTATCTAGTTTGTCAACAACTTTTGGTTATTAACTTGTATGATTGTCTTTAACCTATTACAGGCCCCTTCCAAACTTCCTACCATTATTCTAGCATTCCATTTTAGTAGAAGTCCTACATGTATATTATGGGATCCAACACGACCAAGGGAAAAGGTATGTCTATCTTAGATCAACTCCTTTTCACTAAGTGCACAATGGAGTTGAAACCATCTATTAACTACTTTTGGATCACTTACCATGGATATAGGAAATGGTCGTAACTGATTCATCCGTGACTTTGCCTCCTATGACCACAACACATCCATCTGAGGCTTCAGTATGCTTTAGTTTTTTAGTCTATTCATTTTTAGTTATTATGTGTTATTTGACATATATGTTATTAAAATGTATTAATATTGTTTTACCAGTTATAGCCTCCTTCAAGACATCCCACAAATCCTCAGCCTCACCCAATTGCAGAAGACGGGGATGAGGTAATCAACATTTCAACTTCAAACAATTTAGAGTTCAGTATTTAGTTATTGTAGTACCCCTACTAGTTTGAACTCATTAGATTCATATTTTATTATTGGTTGTTTTTCAGTGGATACATTACCATGACATATTATTCAGATTTTTATGACATTATGCCTTATTTGGAGATGAGATGTATAATTTATTTGCAATATTTCAGTACTTGTGATTTATGGCATTTTATGTATTATCGCTATATACTGACATTTTACTTTATTTATGCAATGTGGAATTATATGTTGTGTGTTTGTGAGTGTATTGGATGCAAGGGGATGATTTTCCTTCACTCATTTTGGTGAGACAGGGAACGTCACAATTCTCCTTCATCGGTGTGTATGTCATGTTTTCTATATTATATATATATGCATGTGTGGTTCGGTGATGCAGGATAATGCAGGTACAAGTACCAAGTAGGTACGGGGTATCGTCTCCACCTGGCTTCACAGGTCTGAGCGTGCCTTATATTTTTCGATGGAAGTGGAGGAGATAGTAGTTGACCCTATTTTACTCAGTTACACTCGTATGAGTGTCATCAGTTAGTCGTTTTGTCAGTTAGTGCGGTCTTCGTATTTTGTCATTTTATCTTTTATGGGTAATTGCTTGAGATTTGTTTAATTTGAGTGTTTTAGTGGATTTAATTAATTAATTAATTAAGTTTATGAAATTATCTCATTATTGTATTGTTTATGCATTGAGATTATAAATTTAGTTAATTAAAGAAATTATTAAATTAAGCTGCATGGTATTAAAAATATATTTTTATTTTTAAAAATAAATTAGATTAATTGCATTTATTAGTTTCTAAAGTTATAATTAAATAAATGAATAAAAGGAGTAATTGGAATTAAAGTATTGTTTTAATTCTTTATTTAGAAAATTAATTAATTGGAATTAAAGTATTGTTTTAATTCTTTATTTAGAAAATTAATTAATGTGCATGAGAAAAGAAAAGAAAGAATAATGTTTTTTAATTATTGCATGTGATAAATTTAGAAAATAAAATTAAAAAATTACTATTATTCTAAATTTAGGTTTTTGTGAGAAAACTATTGAACCTAGAATTTTAGTTTAAATAGGGGTTAGGTCTTTATTTCAGAAACACACAGGAACACACAGGAATAGGTCAAGAATTTAGGTGAAGAAATTTTATTGGAAGTTATTGAAAGGATTTGGGCTCTTCTACAGATTTCTTCTAGGAAAGCTATACCAGCTTGGATGGTTTCTTAGTTGTGTATTATTAAAAATATTTCTATTTGTCTTTGCTTGATGTGTGTGTAAAATAATTGTCAAATTCAAAACCCTCTTCTAGTGAATTTGAGTTTGTCTTAAAATCCATGTCTGATGGGAATTTCTAAGTTATGGGAAGTATGTAATTTTGTGAAAATTAGGAAAATTGTTATAGATAATTTGTCGGATTTTACGATGCATGGAAATTTGCAAGATTTGTGAGAAAAGGGTATTTACCTGAGAAATGGTTTTAATTACCTTAAGAAAATAAATTTAATTATACATTAAATTTATTTAGGTTAATTAAATTTTAAAAAAAATGAAGAAGGATTGAAATTTTGTAAAAAGGGAATTATTGGAAATTTGTTATTATTGTTGTTAAAATTTTATTAAAATGAAATTATAAAAAAAATTAATAAATAAATTAAAAAAAAAAAAAATTAAAAAAAATTAAAGCAAACTACCTACGGTAGCATCCGCTACCGGCAGTAGTACACAGTAGTAGTGCTACCAACGGTAGCCGCTACCTACGGTAGTAGTGCTACCGGACGGTAGCAGTGCTACTGAACGGTAGTACTAGCTACCAACGGTAGCAGTGCTACCAGACGGTAGTACTAGCTACCGGCGGTAGCTTAGGCTACCGTGACAGGGGCTTTTTACAATTATTAAAGTGTTTTTTTTTATTTTAATTAATTTCTAAACCCTGTCCACTGTTTCGGGTTTCGTACCCAGGGGATTAAATAAATTAAATATTATTATGTATTATATTATATATGTATATAAATAAATATATGTGTATTCATATATGTGTTTATATATATATATATATATATTTAATATTAGATATGTTTCTTTTGGTAGTTATTATAATATTTTAAATGCTATTTAAATTATTATTTAATTACAGTTTGGAATGTTAATTTAAATAAAGATGTTGAAAATACATTAGGAGAATTATTTGTATTTTAAATCTTTTTGGACAAATGACAAAGTGGATGTTTTTGGTATTAAAAAGTTGTAAATTCTTGTTATCTAGAAATTTGTAAATTGCATGTTATTTATGCTTTGGCTGTTTTTAAGGAAAGATTGTCTGTAATAGGATCTTGCGTATATTGTGTTCTCAGTCAAGTTTTATTTCATTGCAATTTTGGTTAAATTGGCATTGTGTCCTATGTTATTATTTCTCCTAGACCAGGTGTTGTTGTATAACCTATTTGATATGAGCCATTGTGTGTTTTTGTCCAAATGGTCAATCTTGGGTTGGTATTTGTGTATCCATCACCTATGCTTGTCAGGATTGTTTATGGTTGCTTGTTTTGCCATAGAGTTCTCGTAGAGAGAAACATTTCCTGTTAGTGTCCTAAGAGAGAGAGAGTGGCTTTCGAGCGGGGGCCGTGCCTAAAGTGGATGACAGGATAACCCGTCGAAAGTTAGTTAAAAAGTGATAACCTAATAATTGATTAGGGGGTGGGTAGATTAAATATTAATTAAGATAAATGTGCCTCGTGCATAGATGAGTGCTTGTACAAGGCTCATGATGTTACGAGAAGGCTTGGAATGGCAAACTTACCACCTTGTCTTCATGAAAGGATTGGTAGGGTCCGCATGAGACTTAGTTGGAACCAGAGGCTCGGGAGAGGTTACCAGGAGAAACCCGAGTATGGGGGCTGGGACCTATGGAGGCTGTACCATGGTAACCATCAAGCTATGCGATGACACTCTCTTGTTAGAGTCACTAGTGTTTTGTGAGTTGTGTTACATGGATGGTTGCAGAGTCTTGTAGTCTTTTTGTACTTGTCTTACTTTGCTTGCTTGAGGGTTTTCTACTATCTCCTAGCACGGTGGGGTGGTTCCATTTCAGGATCACATGGTCGGGTGGTAGTGCCACTTCCCATCGGATGTTTTGGATTGTATCTTCAGGTGAGGAAAGGCTTCATTGGTGTTTCTTGGTTCGTGGTTTATGTACCAGCTCTTGTTCGAGATCATTGTTCAGTTGATACCTTGTGGTCATTGTATCAGACTTTTATGTAATCTTGATATTGTGTCTTTGTAACCAGTGGTGTTATTGGAAGCCATGTATTTATGGATATTGTAATATTATTATGTCAGTGAAATGAATGTTATTGTTTTGATCTTATGTTTAAATGGTTTATGGAAATTGGATACATTGGAATTCTTTTATTTCTTTATTGTGAAATTTGGATGTATGTGTAGTTTTAAACTTAAGTATTCAATTTATCTAATTAAATGGATTAATTGTGGTGTTAATATAATCTATGAAATTAATCTTCATTGGTTACCCTTAGGAAAACTTATGATAGACTTTCGTTGTGTTGTTAAACGTGCAATGATTATAGTTAGTATACTTAGTCTTTAACAAAAAAAATTTATTTCACCCTTTAGTTGCCTAGTTGTGTTGTTTTCCTTTAGGGTTCCTGGTGGGGCATTACATTTGGTATCAGAGCCCAAGTTTCAACACTGGATACTTTGGGTTTGTAGTGTGCCTTTCATTGACCATCTTGCTTAGGTCATAAATGTTTGTATCTCTCAGGACTTATCCTTGCTATGGATCTGAACCTTTTTCTCTTTTATGGTACCAAGTCATGGCTAAGAAAGCTAGAGGAGGTGGTTGTACGGGTGGTCACCAAGGAGGTAGAGGTGGAGGACGGGGCCATGGTTCTGACCATCATAGTCCTTCACCACCACCCACTCATGTGAGTGTTGAGCCGGAACAGTCAGTTCATCAGGAGCAGGAACAATCTGTTCATCAGAACTCTCAGCATGCAGGAGAACATGTTTCTAAAAGGGAAGAGCTAAGACAGATGTTTCAGGAGGTTCTAAAGGCCTGAGTTTGAGCAACCTATTCATGCTCAGGTTGAGGAGCCACTTCAACAGGTTCTAGAGGAAAGAGGGAGAGAGAGATCACCAAGGCGAGGGGAGATTCCAACTATCCGAGATCCACCTTCCTTAGGTCACATAAAGGACTTGATGAGGTCCAATCCTCCTTACTTTGATGGTATGGGTACTGGTCTTGAGGCAGAGACCTGGCTTATCGGCTTGGACCAGTGTTTCACTATGTTTGCATACAACAGTAACACCAAGGCAAGATGTGCTATTATGCGTCTAAATAAATTTGCTTCAATCTGGTGGAGATTAGAGGAGGAGAAGATCGGTGTATGCATTAACACCATCACATGGGAACTATTTCTGGAGAGATTCAGGGCACGATTTCTCTCACCCCAGTGGAGGCAAACTCGAGCAGATGAGTTTTATGCCTTGCGTCAATATGGGATGATAGTAGACCAGTATGAGCACAGGTTCTATGAGCTCAAACAATACACCGAAATTGGTAATGACGAGGCTATTCTTGTCCAACATTTCCTAAGAGGTTTGAACGACCGTATCAGTGGAGGTGTGAGGGTATTTGAGCTAGCTTCAATGGAGATAGCTGTGGCAAAGGCCAAATTAGTTGAGCTGAACCTTAGTCATGCACTTGGTGGTCAGACAGGTGTATAGATAGGAAGTGCACCTACCAGTGGAAATAAAGCTTGAGGAAATCAGTCCCAGTCAGCTGCACCATTTAGAACTCCTCAAGCAACCGCTAAGAGTGGGCAACAACAGCAGCAACAGTCAAAACCTAAACAATTCCAGGGCCAACAAGGTGGCAATTCTCAGTTTAAGAAGGGTAGGAACTAGCAGAGGGGTAAATAGGGCCCTACAGGGCAGGCCTCGCAGAGTGCATCTTACGCCCCTAGCCAGGGAAGTTTCCAGCAATCTAGTGGACCAACAGGTAATAGAGGAGCTTGCTTCTCTTGTGGGCAGTTTGGTCACAGAGCTGCACAGTGCCCTCAAAATATCCACAACATAGGTAGTCAGAGACCAGCAGCATCTGAACCTATAGTAGGAGATGCAGGGAGGTCCCATAGAGTATTTGCAGTGGTAGATGACCACCAAGCTGATAATCAAGGTATAGTCATTGAGGCAGTAGGTATGTTGCATGGAACCCCTATTTCTATACTTTTCAATTCTGGAGCTTCTGATTCTTTTATTTCTTCATCCATTGTGGAGCAGTGCAGACTTACGTCTACTAAGCAGGCAGATAGGTGGCAAGTAGAGTTGGCTACAGGTGTTCATGTTTCTGTAGATGCCTTTATTCCCAGTTGTGAGTTGAAATTAGGAACCATAGTTACTTCAGTTGACCTTCAGGTTATTCCTTTGGGATCTTATGGAGTTGTATTAGGGATGGATTGGCTATCATCTCACAGTGCTCGTGTAGATTGTCGCAAGAAGATAGTAGAGTGTTTAGATGACCTTGGCAGAGAAGTGGAGATTGTTGGAGTTCAGAGGCCGATATCCCTGCGTATGATCTCCACTATGCAACTTAAGCGGTGCATGCGTAGAGGATGTCAACTTTTTGCAATCACTCTTGAGGAATTGGATGAGTCAGAGAGGTGGGAAATCACTCTTGATAGTCACCCTATTCTTAAAGAGTATGCAGACATGTTTCCATTGGATATTCTTGGTATGTCTCCGAAGCGAGATATAGACTTTCGTGTTGATTTGGTTCCTGGTGCAGAACCTATTTCGAGAGCTCCATATCGGATGACTACTCAGGAGTTAAGTGAGTTGAAATTATAGATAGAAGAATTATTGGCCAAAGGATTCATTCATCCTAGTGTTTCCCCTTGGGGTGCGCCTATTATCTTTGTTAAAAAGAAAGATGGTTCTCTTCAGTTATGCATTGATTACCAATAGCTGAATAAGGTAACCATCCGGAATAGATATCCATTGCCTCGTATGGATGACCTTTTTGATCAAGTTAAGGGAGCTAAAGTGTTCTCTAAGATTGACTTGAAATCTGGATACCATCAGTTACACATTCAGGTTTCAGACATTCATAAGACAGCATTTCGTACTTGTTATGGTCACTATGAGTTCACAGTGGTGCCATTCGGGTTGACGAACGTGCCTTCAGTTTTCATGAGCTTAATGAATGGAGTTTTTCACACCTATCTTGATCATTTCATCATTGTAATCTTGGATGACATTCTGATTTATTCTAGATCTGTGGAGGAGCATGAGGGTCACTTACGTCAGATACTGCGGTGCTTAAGGGAAAATCAACTCTATGCCAATTTAGCAAAGTGTGACTTCTTCTAGACTGAGGTGAACTATCTTGGTCATGTGGTTTTAGGAGAAAGTATATCTATGGATCCATCAAAGATCTAAGCCATTGTTGATTGGCCAGCACCGACCAACATTTCTGAAGTTAGTAGTTTTATGGGTTTGGCTGGATATTACCGTCGCTTTGTTGAAGGCTTTTCTCGGATAGGACACCCTATTACTTCTCTTCAGAGAAAAGGGAAGAAGTTTGTTTGGTCAGAATAGTGTGAAGTAGCTTTTAAAACCTTGAAGGAACTCCTTGTCAGTGCTTTGATTTTGGCAGTTCCTGATCCATCTGGAGATTTTATTGTATGCATAGATGCCTCTTTGGAAGGTATTGGTGTAGTACTTATGCAGGATGGACGTGTGGTTGCTTATGAGTCTCACAAACTCAAGAACCACGAGTTGAACTATCCAGTTCATGATTTAGAGTTGGTAGCTGTAGTTCATGCTTTGGTTCGATGGCGGCATTTCCTATTAGGGCGTCGGTTTGAGCTGCATAGTGATCACCACAGTTTGTAGTATATATTCACACAGTCAAACTTGAATGCTCGATAGCGAAGATGGATGGAATTCTTTTGCGAATATGATTTTGAGGTTTGTTATATTCAGGGGAAAGAGAACGTAGTAGCAAATGCTTTGAGTCGTAGGCGGCATGAAGTTTCAGCATTATCCCTTGGAGTAGACTTGAGAGATAGAATTCTTGGAGTTCTTCCTCGGGATACTTGGTATCAGGATATTAGAGTTGTGATAGAGTCCAGAAGGCCTTTAGAGGGTAGATTTTCTGGTTATAACCTTAAGTCAGATGGATTAACTGTGGTGTTAATATAATTTATGAAATTAATCTTCGTTGGTTACCCTTAGAAAAACTTATGATAGACTTTCGTTGTGTTGTTAAACGTGCAATGATTATAGTTAGTATACTTAGTCTTTAACAAAAAAAATTTATTTCACCCTTTAGTTGCCTAGTTGTGTTGTTTTCCTTTAGGGTTCCTGGCGGGGCATTATAGTTATTTTGATGTTATATTGACAAAATATATTTGATTTGACATTTGAATTGTCCTTCTATAGCCACTTGCAGAGCCACGTACTGCTTTGAAGAGGCTCTATTTTGATGATCCGCCATAGTCATAGATACCGATAGAGACATATAGTTATGGTTATGGTCATTTAAGGACCAATTTTTTTTATATATTTGACATTTATATATGTATATATTGACTTTGACAGACATGGCACATGCCACATTTTTGTAACTATTATTGATTTGTACGTGATTATTGTTCATTTTGATATATATGAAACTTGATATTCAATCCAATTTTTTCATTGATATATATGAAACTTGATATTCTTGAAACTTAGTTATTTGCCATTGAAATGTGATCAAACTTGTTCATTGTATATATGTCTTGAAATGTGATCCAATTTGTTCATTACTTTTAACTCATATGGCGTATAATTTTAAACTATCTATTTCTCATATTGTGTATACCCAAGTACCGACACTAGTAATGTTGATTTTGTGTATTTTGATTGAGTGAATTTTCTTTGAGTCCTTAGTGCATGAAGAGATTAGAGTGAAGTTATTATTTCATAAACTCATGCTGATGAGCGAAGTTCATCATTTCAAGAACCAATTAAGACAATATTTAAGTGCACAAAGAACATTTGAAATTTATCTAAGGATGAGTCAGCTTAGGTGAGGTTTTCATTTAAATTTTATTCCATAACAAGTCGGCCTTAGGGTAAGAGACACACCTATTCATCCAAATTGCCTATAAAAGAAGAGTTGAAGCACTTGTGGACAATCTGTGTGAACCTATGGGGTCATGTTGTTTCTGCCTAAGAAAGCCTCTCTCAGTTTTAGACAACTCGATTCCATTTTCTTGTGGTGAGATTTTTTCTGTCGCATCAAAAACCGTAAAAAATCGTCAATGAGAGGTGGCAAAATAGTGCATCTTTTGTTCTGCTTGTCATGGGAATGAACTGTTAGTGCAAGAATGTCTGGGTGGCCAGGTTTATGCTAGGTGTGCCCTTGTCTCACTCCCCAAGATGTCCAATCATTCTGAGCCACCTCATAGCGATGTTTTCCCTTGAGCGCTCAAAGTGGAAAAAAGGGTCAAACTTTGATGTTGCATAACTCGGAGACCGTGGCACTTATGGATGATCCGTTTGAACCTATGGAGTTTTTTTTTCTACCTAAAAAAGAATCTCTTGGTTTCGGATAACTCGATTCCATTTTCTCGTAAAGAGATTTTTTTTGTCGCATCAAAAACCGTTAGTGAGAGGTGGTAAAATAATGCATCTTTTGTTCTTCTTGGTGTGGGAATGAACCATCAGCATGCGCACATCTGGGTGACCAATTTTATGCCAGGTGTTCTCTTGTCTTTCTCCCCAAGACGTCTGATCATTCCGAGCCACCTCGTAGTGATGTTTTCCCTTGAGTGCTCAAAGTGGAAAAAACGGTCAAACTTTGACATCGCATAACTTGGAGACCGTGGCACTTATCAACAATCCATTTGAACCTATGGGGTCATGTTATTGCTTCCTAAAAAATCTTCTCTCAGTTTAGGACAACTCAATTCCATTTTCTTGTGGTGAGATTTTTTTTGTCACATCAAAAACTGTCAAAAACCGTCGGTGAGAGGTGGCAAAATAGTGCATCTTTCGTTCTACTTGTTGTGGGAACAAAAATTCAGTGCGAGTATGTTCAGGTGGTTGGTTTTATGCTATGTGTGCCCTTGTATCACTCCCCAAGATTTTTGATCGTTCTGAGCCACCTCGTAGCGACGTTTTCCCTTGAGCACTCAAAGTAGAAAAAATGGTCAAAATTTGACGTCCCGTAACTTGGAGACCATGGCACTTATGGAAAATCCATTTGAACCTATGGGGTCATGTTGTCACTTCCTAAAAAATCCTCTCTTGGTTTTGAACAACTTGATTCCATTTTCTTGTGGTGAGATTTTTTCTGTCGCATCAATAACCGTAAAAAACCGTTAGTGAGAGGTGGCAAAATAGTGCATCTTTCGTTCTGCTTGTCATGGGAATAAACCGTCAGCGTGAGTGCATCTAGGTGGTTGGGTTTATGCTAGGCATTCCCTTGTCTCTCTCCCTAAGACATCTGATCATTCTGAGCCACCTCGTAGCGATGTTTTCCCTTGAGCGCTCAAAGTGGAAAAAATGGTCAAACTTTGATGTCATGTAACTCGGAGACCGTGGCACTTATGGATAATCTGTTTGAACCTATGGGGTCATGTTGTCTCTACCTAAAAAATCCTCTCTCGATTTCAGACAACTCGATCCCATTTTCTTATGGTGATATTTTTTCTCATCGCATCAAAAACCATTAGTGAGAGGTGGCAAAATAGTGCATCTTTCATTTTGCTTGTCGTGGGAACAAACCGTCAGCGTGAGCGCATCTGAGTGGCTAGTTTTACACTAGGTCTACCCTTGTACTTCTTCCCAAGATGTTTGATCATTCTGAGCCACCTTGTAGAGACGTTTTCCCTTGAGCGCTCAAAGTGGAAAAAATGGTCAAGCTTTTATATCACATAACTTGGAGAACATGGCACTTATGGATGATCCGTTTGAACCTATGGGGTCATGTTGTTTCTTCCTAAAAAATCCTCTCTCAGTTTCGGATAACTCAATTTCATTTTCTTGTGGTGAGATTTATTCTGTCGCATCAAAAACTGTTAGTGCTAGGTGGCAAAATAGTGCATCTTTCGTTCTGCTTGTCATGGGAACAAACCATCAATGTGAGTGCATCCGGGTGGCCATTTTTACACTAAGTGTTCCCTTTTCTCTCTCCCCAAGATGTTCGATCATTTCAAGCCACCTCGTAGTGACATTTTCCCTTGAATGCTCAGAGTGGAAAAAATGGTTAAACTTTGACGTCGCTTAACTCGAAGACCATGGCACTTATGGACAATACGTTTGAACCTATGGGTTCATGTTATTTCTTCCTAATAAAGCCTCTCTCAGCTTTAGACAACTCGACTCCATTTCTTTGTGGTGATATTTTTTTCTATCACATTAAAAATCATCAGTGAGAGGTGGCAAAATAGTGCATCTTTCATTTTGCTTGTCATGGGAATGAATCGTTAGCATGAGCATGTTTGGGTGGTTGGGTTTATGCTAGGTGTGCCCTTTTCTTGCTCCCCAAGATGTCTAATCATTTTGAGCCACCTCGTAGCAACAGTTTCCTTGAGTGCTCAAAGTGGAAAAATGATCAAACTTTGACAGCGTGTAACTCGGAGACCATGGCACTTATGGATGATCCATTTGAACCTATGGGGTCATGTTGTCGCTGCCTAAAAAATCCTTTCTCGGTTTTGGACAACTCAATTTCATTTTCTTGTGGTGAGATTTTTTCAATCGCATAAAAAACCGTCTGTGAGAGGTGGCAAAATAGTGCATCTTTCATTCTACTCGTCGTGGGAATGAACAGTTAGCGCGAGCGTGTCCAGGTGGCTAGTTTTATGCTAGGTGTTTCCTTTTCTCACTCCCCAAGATGTCTGATCATTTCAAGCCACCTCATAGCGACATTTTCCCTTGAGTGCTCAAAGTGGAAAAAATGGTCAAACTTTGACGTTGCGCAACTCGGAGACCATGGCACTTATGAACAATCCGTTTGAACCTATGGGGTCGTGTTGTCACTTCCTAAAAAATACTCTCTTGATTTCAGACAACTCAATTCCATTTTCTTGTGGTGAGATTTTTTTTGTCGCATCAAAGGCCTCTCTTGGTTTCGGACTATTTCTACTAGCCCTTCAAATCAGGTAATTCAACAATAACTCAAAACTTTCCCAAAACACTTGGAAAAAAAATTGCATATTCAGATACCCATTTTCAATTTATTTAACATATGTCAGAATCAAACTCGGTTATTTATATTCAAATAGTACAAATTTATAATCAAATGGTACAAGTTTATTACAAATGTATTTCTAATCAAATGGTACAAATTTGGGCTCTCAAAATTTGCAAATCAGCCCCATGGACACTTTAATATATAAAATTTGGCATCTAATATAAACGATCAAGCTCATTACTGTTTATATTTACAAAATGTTGCATCTAAATATGCAAATTACAACTCATTGTTGTTTATTTATACAAAAATT
The DNA here is from genome assembly GCF_030272615.1 of Cryptomeria japonica. NCBI lineage: Eukaryota > Viridiplantae > Streptophyta > Pinopsida > Cupressales > Cupressaceae > Cryptomeria > Cryptomeria japonica. The sequence goes on along the minus strand of NC_081409.1, from coordinate 415,170,358 downwards.
AGCATCTAGATATGCACATTACAACTCATTGTTGTTTTTTTATACAAAATTTAGCATCTAGATATGCACATTAGAACTCATTGATGTTTTTATATACAAAATTTGGCATCTACATAATCACATTACATCTCATATGCATATTACAACTCATATGCATGTAGAGCACATCCAAAAAAGTGAAGTTACAATGTTTCGCAAAAGATATATACAAAACTGTCAAAATTATTCTACCATATTCTAGAATTATTCTTCTAGATGGCCCAAAATCAATCAAGTGAACCTTTTGGATCAACTCTAACCCTTAGTGTCTCAAGTATTGCCTTGTGGTCTGATTCATGAACTTTCCACAAATCCTTGTCAAGAGGTCTACCACGATATTTAATCAAATGAATATTTTTTGCAACAAGAAGGTTTGAGTAATGAAGAAAATGTCTATGTGTCTCAAAGTCCTCAAACAACCAGGCATTAGAATTTTTGACAGGGTACCTACATTTTATAGAAGGATAAGTTAATGCCAAAATCAATACAATGACTGCTAAATAAATGAGTTTAAGAGGTCTCAATACAACTCGACAACAACGGATCCTATTGGGTACTCGATACCCTCTCCATCAACCACTGTAGAAGTCAATTTCTTTTTGGCCTCAATACAACAACACAAAAAGTAATTTGTTCCTTCTTCATTGTTCTCATTCGCAATAACTGCATATACATGACCTGTATTTAATAGAAGGATATAAGTTAATACCAAAATCAACATAAGTTAATACTACTAAATTAAGCTTAAAATTGTAGCAAATTGCAACCCTTTACCTACTTCAACTATGTCTGATACATGGTCAAAATCCACTGATGCTTCAATCTGGCTCATTTGTAGTGCTCTAAGAAGTTGATATGTATCTAGGGTTTGTAAAGGTCTACAAGATCATTGGTCAACCTACTCTTTTGATTCACATTCATCCCACACAAAATGCATACACGAAGAGAAAAAGCATGCAATCTGTCTAGTATAAATAACTAGTGATGTTGCATTTGAACTTCTAAATGAATGCATGCCACTTGATCCAGTAAATGTACAACAATCTAGTAAGTGTACAACAATCTAGATAGTTTTCAATGTTAGATTCACATATTAACCAAAAATATCTAGAAATCATAGACTTACCTACATGACCTGGTCCCATTGTAGAGTTACACCATTGCACAATTGTTTCTGCACATTTGTTTCTGCATCTATTAACATTGCACCACCTTCATACTTCAATTCCTCTCTGGTAAGAGCTCTTTTCACACATGCTCCCACACCATCATTCTCTCCCTTTCCATGCCTTGCCTCAATTAAATTCCAAAAATGTTGCACACCACTTGTCACATGCATCCTAGTCAACCAGTAGAGCATCCTTGCATTCTTGAATTGTGTGGTGCAATTGTTTGACCATATTAAGTGTTGGTTGTATCTTATATCTCTTTCCCTTAAACTATCATAGAAGACTGTAAAGCATCCTTGCACAAACTCTGAGGAATGATTATGATTATCATTGATATAGAAGTGATATTCTCTTATAACCTTTCTATCCTCCTCAGTGCTATCATGTGCATGCATGAATGCTATGTGTACAAAAAATGTAACTTGTGTAGAGTGGTAATACATAGATTGTACTTCATTTTGTGGCTTTAGTGTATAATTCTCAGCAAAATCAATGACAAAGACAATAGTGCTGAGGGGGAAAGTGTCCTTACATAGCTTAAATTCCTCATCCAACCACCTAGCTCTATGTGTGTGACCTATGTCCTCATACACTAGTTTCTCTTGAAACATCTTCATATCAGCTACGCATATATCCCTTTTCACTAACTCACACCTCTTTAATTCTTTTCCATCTTTAACACCATATTTGACTGACTTATATTTTCCAATAGAAACTAGTTCCTTACCAATTTCATGTGTGCTATCCAGATGTAGGCATCTATACAACTGTTGCAAACTGCCACATGTAGGACAAAAACCTCTCAAACACATCATCTTATAGTAAATGCACCCATCATCTCGTTTACATAGTACACTTGAAATAAATTCTCTCGGTGACTTAGGAGGTTCTTGTAGACCACATTCTTGCAAAACATCATTACTGTGTAAAGTACAACATATATAGCGATAAATATCATAGTGCATGGAAAATTCAACATGGACCCTACAACAACATGTAGTACATGCATGATTAATCTTAACATAAAATGGTTTTGTCATCTCAAAAAATCTTTGACTAATTTTAATCTGAGGAAAGCTTTGAAGAAACCTTTCATAAAATTGTGTTTGAGTGGTATCTAAATAGTGTTTTGGATGTGGCTCATGATTACTAATTCCAATTCTCCTTCTAACAACATCTCTTTGGTTGGGTGAAACCCTTGTGTTGTCATGCCAATATTTCTTAATTAACGGTTTTAGTGCATCAACAACAACCTTGTCCTTGCATGGGAGTCTACCCGAGAATGCCCAAAGAGAATTATTGTTAGCATCCTTGATTTTCTCTCGCCTCTCTAAGGCATAGTGTAATGTAGTTCTACTTATCCTTAATGACTTTCTTGTTTTGCTTATTAAACGAGATTTTTTTTATTTCCTTTCCCATTATGGTTGATGTGATGACATGACGAGTAACATTAGCATCTTTAGTGCGTGATTTCAAACCAATGGCTTGGTATGCATCAAAAGATTTATCACAATGGTTCTTTCACTATTATTTTTGGATGTTCTTAACCCCAAAATTTTCATTGTCTCTCTAAATTTCATATTTTTAATCATTTCAACGACTAATTGCCATCTTCCACTTTGATTTAAGTTTTCAAAATAGTTATTCCAAATTCTTCTAACCATTCTTCTACAAGTTCTTTTGGAAATTTTATCATGCATTGGCTTCACAATATTTTCATCAATATCTATTAGGAACTTTGGTTTTCTACGAGTTATTCTAAGAGGTGTGAAGATTGGTGCATGCTCTTCATTTTCATTAGGTGCATTATGTGCATTGATCACATCAAATTCAAATGGTATATCTTCTTAAATTTCATTAACATGTGCATTCACCGAATCATTTTCAAATGGTGTATGTTCATTGCATTCATCATATGTATTGGAATTGGTGTATGTTGATCATTTTGATTTGGTGCATTCATCATATCAATTTCAATTGTTGAATGTTCATCACTTTCATTAGGTGCATTAGATGACGTACCTTCAAGTAATCTCCTCATACGCTCCCTTTGTCTTTCCTTTGTTGCATCTCTTTGTTCATTTGTTCCTCTCTTGTTCTTTCTCATTGTCCTACACATAACATCATGATGACAATCCACAATCAAATAGAAAAAAAACAACAAATGATCATCATTTTGTTATAATCTCAAGTAACAATAATAAAAAAAACTTAAAAAAAACTAAAATACAAGACAAATCAATCATGATCAAATAAAAACAACAACAAATGATCATAATTTTGTTATAATCTAAAGTAACAATGATAAAATAACTTCAAAAACAATCCAATATACAAGACAAATCAATCATTCCAAAGCAAAAGTGACAAAAGAATATGAAAACTTGACTGTTACTGTCTTAGAAAATCATGTGCAAAAGCAGTGGGGCCTTCAAACAACTTGCAATGCTCATTTTTAGGCCGTTGGGACTAAAATATATTAAGATTTCCCCATAACCCGTACAGGTTATGGAAACCTTTTATGTGAACATTCACAAATTTCTCATAACCCATACGGGTTATGTAGAACTAGAAGTTTTGGCCTTAGTTCTACATAACATGTACAGGTTATATGTAGAACTAGGAAAAGGAGAGGGGGAGAGGGAGAGGGAGAGAGAGGAAGAGAGAGGGAGATTG